>NC_143587.1:146495086-147120086 GCF_048544385.1 Mastigoproctus giganteus
ACATCTATTTGTGATATTTGCCTAATATTAACTGAATTATATTGGAAAATATTTGAATATCTAATGATTTTCTATGGAGAAACATTTTCCCATAGGTTAACATAGGATTTACTGTGGGCTGGTGTTGGGCTATAATTGTGAAAACTTTAATAATTAATATCTTCTTACCTATTAGGATTGAGGTACTCATCCTTGGTGGGATGAATTTTAAGATTACTTATTTTCTAAGATTTTTTCCAGCTCCATCTGGTGATTAGGAGCTGAGATACAGAAACTGAGTTTAGTGAAAATCAAAACTTTTATGCAGATTTTCATCCACTACATAACATAGGAAAAATATATATATATTGAATCTGATTTTTTCTTTAGGAGTGAGGTAAGTGTAAGTAATAACAGGACAGTCAAGAAGAAGAGGATTTCATAAATAAAGATATTTTATTACAGGAAGAAGAGGATATTTTTAGAACTTAAGGAAAATTTTTGGTACTGTTTTCTTTAAATTTAAACACATTATGGACACAGAATTTAATAGAGACACTGTACGGGATTCGGATGCAGAGGGTGGGGGGGTCTTCTCGGGTGAGTCTGGGGATAAACCAGAACCCCCTAAGAAACATAAGGGTGAAAATGCAGTCAAATCGCTTAAGGGAAGTTCTAAGGGTGATAAGAGTAAGAACAAACGCAAAAAATCTGTTTCTACTGAAAAGGATCAAAGTAAAAATGATTCTGAGGGAGGTACCTCTTCTGACTCGGAGTCATCTTTGATTAAATCTCCTGAGGTGTTTAAAACATTAAAAGGTCGTAAGGTTCCCTTGACTCCTAGGGTTGTGGTTCATGGAGACAAGGATAAAAATAGTAATACAGACAGACAATGTGGTTTGCCCCCCGAAGCTTCTTGTGGAATCATCCACTTCAGTGGATGATTGAGGAGGTTGCAGTGTGTGCTTCTTTGAAATCGCCTGCATCTGAAAAGAATCGGGGTGTGGGAGCGACTCAGAGATGGGAATCGATATTGAGTTCCCCATTTGATGATGATCTTGTTTCAGGACAGGTTTCGGAGGTCTTAGGAATATGTTCCGCGGTATCTAAAGTTAAAAAAGCTCTCAGATTTTTTGTTTTCTGAATCCTGTGGGGTCACGGGAGCGGTTTCTGGGCGGACTTGGAGGCTGTGACCACGACTTTACTTGTAGATAATGAATGTTTGAAGGTTCGCTCTGCGGAGCTTGAGACTCGTGTTGATCTTTTTAACAATTTGGTGAAGACGCAAACTGTGGCTGGGAGTTTGAATCCTAGGTATAAAACGTTTGCAAAGGTTGTTGGAGGTGGTTTGCCTGTGGCGGATGAACAGGTTTTGTTGAAGTCAGCAGGGGATCGTGAGAGTACTCGCAGACCTGCTCTTAGAACTCCTGAATCTCAGTCTGATCCTAATAATATTGTTATTTTTTGTCCAACCGAGGGTTCTGAGATTGACTCGAGTCAGAGCGTAAAATCGACAGTGACTGAGGAGATTAAAAAAGAATATAAAAACATGAAAATTAAAAGTATTCGTCTCTTGCGAAATAAAGCAGTACTTTTGGAGACAACTTCCAAGAAGATGTAAGATAACTGAGAATTTAACTTTTAAACATGCAGGTTTGTCGGTTGAGAAACCAAAATTTTCCAATTCAACTGTCTTAATTTATGGAGTTCCCAAGGATTTTACTAAACAGGATATTTTGGAGGATTTGTATTACAAAAACTTCCAGGATTATAATGTCACTCAGGAGGAGGTTAATCAAGAAGTTTCCTTTCAGTTTAGTTCGGGCTCTGGAACTAATGTCATAAACTGGATCATTGGATTCAGCCCACGTCTTTATAAATGTTTGTTTAAGAACAACAGAATCTTTTTGGGCTTTGGATCACACTTTTAGAAAATTTACTGTGGTCGGCAAGTGTTTTCGCTGCCTTGGCTATGGTCACTCTTCACAGAATTGTTCACATAATGCAGTGACATGTGGCCACTGTGCTAATAGTGGTCATGTTTATGCCGAGTGTCCCAACAAGGATAGTCCCCCTAAATATCAACTGTAAGAGGAGAGGTAGAGGATATGATCACTCAGTGCAAGATAGTAAATGTCCAGAATATATCAGAGTTGTAGAGATGACAGACAGAAGAACATATAATGAGTAGTAATAATTATTTGCAATCTAACACAGAGATCTTAAATTATCATAAAGGTTTAAAAGTTTTACAGATAAATGGACAGCGGTCTCGTGCTGTGGCTGACGAAATTCAAGTTGCAGCTTTTGAGGGTAATTTTGATTTAGTGTGCATACAGGAGCCTTATTATATGGCCCAAGTGGGAGGACTTGTATATAAGGTTGTGGGATATCCGTCATGCAGAGTTCTTGCTGCTTCGGATGCTCCTCCAAAGTCAGCAATTGTAGTTCTAAATCGGGATATTGTGTTGACTTATTACTAGTGAATGTTCTGCAGATATAGTATGTGCAATTGTGGCGTTGAGGGACTTTTCTTTTTGTTTGATTTCTGCGTATTGTTCTCCTCTGGCAGACTTTCTGGTTTGTTTGTATCGTCTGGATAGGATTTGCTCGAGATATTCTGAAGGTGGATTGGTATTATCTGCGGATTTGAATGCTAAATCTCATTTTTGGCATAGCGCTGTAGTTGATTCTCGTGGATCTCTTTTGGAAGACTTGGTCCTATCACATAATTTAAGCGTACAGAATTTGCCTGATAAGCCTTTTACATTCTCTACCTATCATGGACAGTCTAATATAGATACGACTATTGTTTCTTCCGGGTATGCTGAGAGAATATTGAATTGGGACGTGCATTCTGATCTTCTGATCAACAGCGATCATAACGCTATTACTTTCTGTATTGCTCCTAACCCTGTGCAGAGGGATTTTGGAATTGATAATTTGAGATTTTCTATGGAAAGAGTTAAATGGGATAAATTTGGTAATTATTTAAAATCAGTATATAATGATGATTTTGTATTATCTTTAAATAACTTGAATGCGGATGACTTGGTAGCTCATGTTGAATACCATTTATTTCAAGCTATGCTACATAGTGCTAAAAGAAAACAGTAAAGTGGTCCTGGTGCCTTGGTGGTCAGTAGAATTGTCTGCTTCGAGGTCAAGGGTGATGAGGGCTAGAAAAATGTTGCAGCGAGGCAGGCATTTGTCTGGACAGGATGTTGAGTTGCTTGCTGAGAGTTATTGTTCTTTGAGACGACAGTATCATAGAGAAATTGCTCGCGCCAAGATGGAATGCTGGCAGAAATTGGTAAAGGAGGTGGGTAATTCGGACCCTTGGGGTCTGATTTAAGTTAGTACATGGTGAAATCTACAATACCGTGGTGACCCACGGGGAAGAGACTGATGATTGGTATAGTACTGTTCAGCGGATAGTTGGGGAGCTTTTTCCTGAAGATGAGCCACAGTTGGATACAGGTGATCAGGCTAGAATACGTCGGAATAATTTGGAATATGATGGTTCGTCGGAGATAGGTTTGTTTTCGAGGTTGGTGCTCGGTATAGCTATTGCGAGGTTGAACACTAAAAAATGTCCAGGTTTGGATTTGCTAGAAAACAAAATACCATTGAAGTTTTTCGAGATTTGCCCAGATGTCTTGTTAAATATGTTTAATAAATGTTTGTTGGAGCGTGTATTTCCGAGATCGTGGAAAGTAGCTCTTCTCAAGATTTTACACAAGCCGGGTAAGCCTCTTGAGAGTCCTTGAGCTTACAGGCCAATTTCGCTTCTGTCTAACCTGGGTAAGCTGTTTGAGAGGTTATTGCTTTCTAGAATAGTTGAGGTCCTGAATGCTGGTCATGCTATGTCGAATTTTCAGTTTGGCTTTAAGAAGGGTCATTCAACCGAGGAGGTGATATTGACGTTAATTAATTATATGAGGTCTCCTGAGAAGTATGTTTTGGTTGTGTTTGTGAATTTTGAAGGTGCTTTGGATACTGTGTGGTGGGAGAGCGTTATGAATGTTTTGAGGAGGTCTGGTTGTGACAGTTATTTATACGGAGTTATACGTTCATACTTTAGGGACAGACTGGTTAAAGTATGCGTGAAGCACTTGATGTACAGTAAATACGTAGGTCGTGGATGTCCACAGGGATCAGTTCTGGGTCCAATATTTTGGAATGCCGTACTGGACCAGTGGTTAAATAAGTCTCAAGCTATAAACTGCATACAAGTGGCATATGCGGACGATTTGATTGTGGGGGTCCCAGGTCGGTCTAGAATCGTGTTGGAGCACAGAATACAGGATGTCCTGGAGGATCTCTCTAATTGGGCTACTCTGAACAGATTGAAAATTTCATCTACTGAAACCAAATTCATGGTGTTTAAAAACCATTTTGATTATAACTGCCCACCTAGAGTTGTGACGGGAAACAAATTCCTTTTTTGTCTAATATCAAGTATTTAGGGATAATTCTGGATGACGGGATGGGTTTTCATCTGCACGTTTCACACCTTAACGATAAAATTAAGAAGTTTATCTGTTCAGTTATAAGAATTTCAAGGCAAGAATGGGGACTTAGCAAAAAAACTATGAGCTTGTATTAAAACGATCTTTCTGCCAGTTATCACTTATGCTGCTGGCATGTGGGTGGAGGCTGTGTTTAAGATCAAAACTCAACGTAAGTTAATGTCGCTGCAGCGATCAATGATGCTGACTTATTTGAATGCGCCACGGACTGTGTCTACGGTTGTGCTACAAGTGATAGCTGGCTTGTTACCTCTGGATTTATATGTGGTTTACCGAGGAATGTTGTACGCGATGAGGAAGGGTATCCCTGCCCAATATCTAGGGATGTCTTTAAATCTGATGGCTACCATTAAGGAAGAGAAACTTCGAATTTGGACTGGTTTGGTTGGAATCTGGAGAGCCCGATGGAGTTCTTCTGAGGTGGGAGCGATAACTAGAAAGATTATTCCAGAGGCAGATTTCGCTATTTCTAAACCAGTGTCGTCGTGGTTTTGCCACACTATGTATACCAGTTTTCTGCTAACAGGGCATGGGTCGTTCCGGGATAAATTGTATTCTAGGGGGTTGGAGCCAGATCCATGGTGTTCTTGTGGAGCGGTAGAGACTTGGCAACACATTCTATTTTCTTGTCCTTACTATAATGTTGAAAGGCGTCTTTTGAAAGAACAGATATCTAATCTTGAAGAAGATAATGTACATACATTGGTGCAAGGAGTTAACAACTTTCAGGCCTTGCATGTGTATGCAAATGCTGTGTTTTCCAGAAGATGTATAATAAGAAACCTTACGGACATTGAATTGGCTGTTTACAACCAGAATCTTCATTGATTGCATCTTGGCTTGGGAGCTTCAGACCTGGAAGCCTTTGGTCGGGTCTGGGGCTCCTGGGCATTGACCACTGCAGTGGTTTTTTTTTTTTTTTTTCAGTTCTTGGGTTTGGGCGGCCCAAGTCTGGATGGCTGGCACTCAATAGTATTGCACTTTCTCTGTTGAGTGTTCAATTGTGCTTTGGCGCTCCAACTTTTAAATATAGTACCAGGGACGGGCATCAGATTGCAGTTGAAAAGTCCAGCTGCTTTCTGATGGCAAAGTGACCTGACATAAACAACATACTACACTCACAAACATATCTCTCTTATATATACTTTTATTCTTTCCTATACAAAAATCATTTATACACTTGACTTAGCTTACGAACTTAACTTAAAAAAAAAATTTTTTTTTTTTTTTCCCCTCCTATTCCTTTTCAAAATTGTGCTTTTGTCTTCTTATTTCTTAGCTATCTTTTTATTTATCAGGTCCACTTTACAGATTTTCTGTTTAAAATGATTTAGGTGGAGATGGGCTTTTGCCTGGGAACCACCCTGACACAGTACACACACACACTTGCTCGATCTGGACACCTTCGAGATAGATGGTGGCTTGCGACCCATCTGTTGTCAGGGCCTTTGTCTTATCAGCATTGATCTTCAACCCGTATGGCTGGGCAATGCAGGCAATGTCGTAGAGAATGTCCATGACTTCAGCGTCGTTTCTGGCAAAGATAGCACTATCGTCGGCAAACATTAAGTCAGTCACATAGTGATCCTTGCCATATTGTATGCCCCGTCTGTTGCTGAATGCTTGCCTCATAATGGCGTCGACCACGATGTTGAAAAGCAACAGGGAGGCCACGTCCCCTTGGCGGACTCTAGTTTGTATGGTAAATTCCTCAGATAAATTGTTCTGGATGTGCACCTGGCTGTTTAAACCGTTGTATGCAGTTTGGAGGAGTGTGATGACTTTTCGAGGTACATGTTTGATCTCTAGCAATTTCCATAAGGTGGACCGGTGGACACAGTCGAAAGCAGACTTAAAGTCAATAAAAACAATGACGGTTCGCTGTCCACACTGGATCCTCTCCTCCATCAGGTGACGGATGGCAAAGATTTGATCACAGCATCCTCGCCCAGGTCTAAATCCTGTCTGTTCTTCTCAACTGGTTTGCTCGCGATGTTTTTGCATCCTTGACTGAATGATCTTCATAAGGACCTTTCCGTTGATAGAAAGGAGACTGATGCCACGGTAGTTCTTGCAATCCCGGTTATCACCTTTCTTGTGGATTGGCACGATAATGGCTTTCCTCCATGTTAGCGAAATTTGTTCAGTGCACCAGATGGTTTTGAGGAGTGAGTGTAGTCAGCGAAGCAGTACATCTCCCCCGCCTTTGATCGCTTCTGTGGTGACTTGGTCCATTCCTGGTGCCCTGCCATTCTTTAGGGATTGTACGGCTGCTTCACTTCTACTGTAGGCTCGACATCGACCATGGAGACCTCAGGGGGATCGATCGGTGGTGCGGCTGCTGGTGGTCCCTGAGGTGGGTCATGATTATACAATGCTTTAAAGAATTCACTCCACCGTTTCACTCCATTGTGCTTGGATGCCGCCTCTTCAAGATCATCTACCACTTGGTTCCAGTATGCTTCTCTCTCTCTGCTTTCACCCTCTGTCGGACTTCTCGGTTTAACTGCCGGTACCATTCAAAGTTGACCAATTTTGCCTGTTTCCGTTTGTCCACGAGGTCGAGGCACTCGTACGATATCCATGGTTGCATTCGTCGTCGGGCAGGTTGGCATAGGGGCTTGGCACATTCCAGGATGGCATCAGAGATCTGCTTTTCTTCTTCATTTATATCCTTGGTTGCGGCCAGTGTCTCAAAGCGGTTGGATAGGGCGATCTGATATGCCTGTTTGTTGGCAGCATTCATTAGCTGCCTCCAGTCCAGCTTGGCTGACCGAGAAGACCTTTTTGCATGTCGTAGTTTGAGCTGAACCTTAGCCCGGATGAGGTAGTGATCAGGTCCCCTCATGGCACGGATGTCCATGAGTGATGAACAAAATTGGGCGTGATCAAAATGTAGTCCAGGATTGCTGAGTCCTTGCCAGATGGATTTCGCCACGTAAGTTGATGTTTTTGAGGGTGCTGGAAATGGCTGTTTCCGATGATCAGGTTGTTAGATGCGGCAAAGGACAACAGACGTAGTCCGTTGTCGTTGATCTTCCCATGACCAAACTTGCTCATTGTTGTTTCCCAACAAGATCTGTCCACGCCAATGTGGGCGTTAAAGTCACCTGCGAGGATGATCACTTCTGTCTGTGGAATTGAATCCAGCATATGTTGGAGCTGCTTGTAAAAATCATTCTTGGTCGGGTCCAGGCTAGTCTCAGTTGGTGCATAGGCAGAGATGATATGGGTCTTGATGGTGCCCTTGACAGTAAGGACTGCCAGGCGGTCCGATATTGGTTGGAAAGTGACCACACTACTGGTGGCCTGAACATCGACCATAAAGCCCACTCCTGCTTCTCGTTTCTCACCATCAGAGTAGAATAGCATAACTGCTTCGTTAGGTGCTGGTGGTTGGATGATCATCGTTCCAGACCCGGTGAGCCTTAGTTCGGATAATGCCGCGATTGATATCTTGCACCTAAGTAGTTCTTGGGCGATGATTTGTCCAATGTGGTGCCCCGCTCGAACATTCCATTCACCAATGTTAATTGCCCTTTTCGGCGTAGTAAGCTTACTGCTGTGACCAGTGGGCCACTTCACACCGGCACCCTGGGTCCCCAGTGCTGGCGCATCGGCTACCCCAGATGCGGTAACATTGTTGAAAGAGCTTGTTCCGAATTTCATGCGGTTTCTTGCCTAGTTTCCCTGGTTTCCGGTTCTGGTCATTTCGGCAGGATGACCACCCTCCTCCTTTTGCAGCTGGGCTTGGGACTGTCCATGGCGGAGTTAATATCTAATATTAACTAATATCTTAATATCTAATATTGTTTATTTGTTATTATTAATCATTATGATTGTTAACCATGCAATTCTCTTGTTAGAACTTATTTTAAAAAATAAGTAAGTAATTATAATGTATTAAGAATTGTGATGTTAATGAATAATGTATTAAGAATAGTGATGTTAAAATAAACCAATGTTATGTAATTCATAGTTTTTGGGCTTTTGGCTTCAACTTTTTTTTATTTTTTTATTTTAAGTTGCTCCCAGTGATATAGTCATCAATGCCATCTTCATGAGCAATGCTGGATTCTTTGTTGGAGGAGCATCCAATCTTATAAGCACTGCAATTTCAGCAGATCTGGGTCGACAGAAGGAACTGAAAGGAAATAGTGAAGCACTGTCTACTGTAACAGGAATCATTGATGGTACTGGTAGTGCTGGGGCAGCCATAGGACAGGTATAATTCCATTTTTTTTTATTATTATTATTATTAATTTTAGCTGAAAATTACATAATTCTTTGTTTTTTGATCTGTTACAATGAATTGTGCATTTTGAGGCAGTAGTTTCACTGTGAAAATGATAATTAGAAAAATAGTCATCAACATGGAATTGGATAGTATGAATAAATTTAAGAAAGAATTAAACAAATTATTGGAGGGAATGGACAGATGAAGTTGGGTAATTGTTTTTGCTGATGTCTATATGCCGGCCTTTTTGAATTATTTGTTGCTGCTAATGCAAATACTAATTCCTTTAATTAAATGCTGAAAACTTGCTTGCCATTTTTTTTTTTTTTTTTATCTTGTGTTCTTCACTGTTTGCAATTTCTATTTTCCAAATCACATTGGAGAAGATTAAGAGATTGAGAAGTTTGCATTTTAGTTCAATAAAGTCGAAATATTTCTTGTACTAGTTACTAGTCAAAATTCACTTCTCCAATAATCCTGAAATTAGTTAGGTGAGTGCTAAATTTATTTATATCGAGGATTTCTCAAAAATCAAAACAGTTAAAATATTTTTGATTTTTCATTATGATGCTTATCATTTGCAAGGAAGTAGATATACAGGGTGTCTCAAAAATATTAGTACAAACGTTTAGGGGAGGTAGGTAACATCTAAAGGAATGTGAATCGCATAGGAACCCATAACTGGAAACGTCACCGTAAGTCGGTACACGACGCTGTTCATAAGTTCTCGAGAGGGAAAATTTCTGGTTTATTCATTCAAGCAGTAGTTGCCACGCGAATATTGTGCCCCCATGCGGCACAACATCGCTTCGCAATAAATGTATGGGCAGGTATGGTCGGCTGACTAAGCAGTCAGCCGACCATACCTATTACCATCCTGCATGAACTCTGCTAAATATCGGATCTTTCTTGAACAAGTTCTACCAGGGTTACTTGACGATGTTCCAGCAAATGTGAGTTTCAACATGACAGGGTGCCTGCGCATTATGGAAGGTGTGTTCGTGACTATTTGAACAGGTGTTTTGGGCATCGATGGATTGGCTGTGGTGGACCCGTTGCCTGGCCGCCACGCTCACCTGATTTATCGAGCCTTGATTTCTTTCTGTGGGGGCCCTCAAATCTATCGTGTGTGAATCGCCTGTGGAGACGGAAATGGATCTCGTGACGAGACTCGTCTGCGCTTCTGCTACTGTCAAGGAAACTCCAGGTGTGTTCGACCGTGTTCACCAATCCATGCTACGTCGGTGTTACACATGCATCGCATCTCATGGTGGAACCTTCGAGCATCTGTTGTAACATCATGAAATGCATCCATCTTGTACTCCATTGTTAATATTATGTCAAATAAATGTTTGCCACTAATTACTGTCTTGCATTTCTGCTTCTTGTGCCTCTGCTACTACTTTCTCATGACGTTTCCTGTTATGGGTTCCTATGCGATTCACATTCCTTTAGATGTTACTTACCTCCCCTAAACGTTTGTACCAATATTTTTGAGACACCCTGTATAAAGTGTGCTATATGAAATGAGTTTGCTTATCAGCTCAACTATAAACTAAATAATACTGCACAATAAAGTTATCTGGTAAAATACCAAAATGCTTTTCTTATCATGAAAAGAGCTCAAAAAGAACAGAATTAGTGCATTATATTTTGAACTCAGAATTTACAATTTTTGTAGAATTTAGAAGAAGAATTTTAAATTTTGGATGAAGTCTGCATGTGTGGACACAGTGTACAAATGCAGACACTATGCTAATTACAGAGAGCTCATGCCACTTACCCATGTCACATTAAGCACAGAACATTATGGAATACAGATTTTATAAGATTATTTAAATTCTGAGTATGAATATGGCAGTTATTCTCTAATGAGAATAATTGCCATAAGTACTGATATTAGTATTAGCCATATAGTGCAAGGAAGTTTCAGGCTTTTGATGCACTAGCAAAAAAAAAAAAAAAAAGGAAAAGTAGACAAGAAAATATTATTCGAGAAAAGGTTTTGGGTTGCATAATTACTATGAAATGCATTGTTACTACCAAAAACACTTAAAAACTGATATGTTTATTATAAAATAAACTAAGATACAAAAACAAACAGGAGCTTTCTGGGCGAGGTGGGCCCCTTCTTCAGCTGGACCATGGTACAAATACATTTTACCTCTAATATATAGAATAACAATATAAGACTGGGTGTGATCATATATTAGACAAAGTAAGATGCGTACATGAGGTGGATGGACGTTATAGGAATAAAACAATAAATGAGTCACCGGGCAGAATCAGATGTCTGGTGCTGGGAATGAAAGACATGTATGCGAGACATATGCTAGCATTCATTCACTTTTAAAATTAAAACTCCATAATTGGGAGGCATAATTGCCTCCCAATTATGGAGGCAATTGTTTTACAGTACGACGAACGCTGATATACATCTTGTGTATGTGCCTTACATTCCCATCACCAGACATCTGATTCTGCCTCATTTATTGTTTTATTCTGTCCATCTACCTCGTGTACATGCCTTACTTTGTCTAATGCATTATCACGCCCAGTCTTATTGCTATTCTATATATATAACGCATTTGTACCATTGTCCAGCTGAAGAAGGGGCACCTCACCCCGAAAGTTCCTGTTTGTTTTTGTAACTTAGTTTATTTTATAATAAAAGTATCAGTTTTTCAGTGTTTTTGGTAGTAATAATACATTTCATAGTAATAGTAAGAAAATACTAAATGAATAGTGCACTTGCCTGTTCATAGGTAAACCGTCCAGTTGACCTTTGAATTTCTTCAGGCTGTCAGCCTCAACTACCTGTGGAGGGAACTTGTTCCAGTAATCAGTGATTTTCTAGCTAAAAGAAGACTTTCTATAATCTAGTATAAATATCTTCCCCTCTAATTTGAATTTATGGCACCTAGTTCTGGAATTATTTAATTCTTTATAAATAATGAAAATTCTTCATTCATTCATTCTATTAATCCCTCTCAGAGCTTTATAAACCTTAATTAGGGTCCCTTCCAATGTCTTTTTTTGGATGAAGTATTCATGCGTGGACACAGTATACAAATGCAGACACTGCTAATTACAGAGAGCCCATGCCACTTAATCATGTCACAGTAAGATACTTATAATACCTTTAGTGAGACTGTGTGCCACGTCTTAATAGTGAAGCAGCTAAATTGCTCAATTTGGTTAATAGAAGCATTTATTATATTAGATTATTTCATAATGGTATTAATAAATGCTTCTGTTAACCAAAATAAGCAATATGTCTTACTCAGAACTTTTTTGAGTGAGATATATCTTGTTGTAGATGCAGAACTCAAAGGAAGATTATGGAGAGATATATCCAAGAATAGCTTTAATAAACGATTGGATACTGCAATGTTTCAATGGTTTGTTCAGAAATGTAGCCAAGGAATTCCATTGTCAGGATCTATAATAATCAAAAATGCCATCGAAATAAATAAAAAACTAGGCGGAGACCCTTCATTCAAAGCTAGCATCGGATGGTTGGACAAATTTAAGCTGATTAAAATAGCTGATTAAAGTTTGGTTAAAGACCAAATATACAACTGAGATGAGACTGGCTTTAATTGGAAGGCACTGGCATCAATGACAATGTATGGCACCGGAATATAAGATGCAAAAAGATTGAATCACTATAATGATATGTGCTAATGCCAGCAGTAGTCATAAATTGTCTTTGGTTGTTATAGGAAAACCAAAAAGGTCTAGATCATTTAAAAATATTAATTTAAATGCTATGCTAGTTAAATGTGTCTCACAAAACAATGCATGGATGAGCCAAGATATATTTCATGATTGGTTTCATAAAATATTTGTACTATGTGTAAGATCACATTTGGCATCAAAAGGTTTACCACAATATGCAGTGCTACTAATGGACAATGTGCCTTCTCATCTGGCGCCTCCGTAGCCAGGTGAGCAGGAGCAGCAGTGCATAGCACACGCAGGCGCCTCCGTAGCGAGGTGGGCAGGAGCAGCAGTATGTAGCACACGCTTCTTGATTAGACCGGGGTTCAAGACCGTGACCACCAAATACAGAGGATGTGGAAAGGTCAGAGAATGACCACCGCATATCCCGGAGCAATATGGCCTTAGTTGCTAATGCTCCTAAAAACCAAAATAATAACAATAACAAATAACAGCATAGCACACGCTTCTTGATACAAGCCCGTGACCGTCAAATACAGAGGATGGGGAAAGGTCAGGGAATGACCACCGCATGTCCCCGGAGAAATATGGCCTTAGTTGCTAATGCTCCTAAAAACCAAATAACTAACAAACAAACTTTCTCATCCCACACACGTATGTGATTTAAAAAGCGATGATGGCAAAATATCATGCCACTTTCTGCCAGCAAACATGACATCTCTCATTCAGTCGATAGACCAAGGCGTGATTGAGAGTATGAAATGTCGTTATTGCAAAATATTCATTCAGAAACGTGTTTCGCCAGAAAATTAATTAGATGTGATAGAGTTTTGGAAAAGCTACACTATAAAAGACGCAATTTTCAATGTTGCCGATGCCTGGAATGATGTTCCAGTTCACACAATACAAAGAAGATGGAATAAGTTGAGCCCAGAAATATATTCAAGTGATACAGAAACCATTCCAAAAGAAACTAAAATTTTGCAGTTATGTTTGAATGTTCATAGCATTCGAACATTGAAAATATTTGAAACATCTAAAATATTTTGATGGAGGAAGTATTGGCTGGATATGGATAAAATGGATATCAGATGTGAAATTTTATACAACAATGAAATTGTGCAAAGAGTGATGACAATTTTGGATGATTCTGAAACTGAAGAAGAAGAAAAAACTGCTGCTAATGGAACAACAAACATAATTAGCCACTGTGAAGCTGAAACTATGTTGTCAAAGTGCATTGAGTGGTTAAAGGTAGAAGCAGATGCTATCCAAGTGTTAATTTTGCATAAAATTCATAACATTGCCTCCCAAAATTCTCGAGGAATAATGAAACAAAAGAAATTGACTTGACTTTTTAAGAAAAGAAATTTAATTATGTAATGTTATTTTCTTTTAAAAATTTTTTTATGACATCACTAGACAAAATATTCAGTCAAAATATACTAAAATAGTCAAAATATTAAAAGTAAGTATGTATATAGATGTCTGTACTGTGATTTTTTTTGAAAGTAAAAAATAAATAATTAAAATTTAATTAAATTTCATTAGGTTATGTATTATGTAATAAAATAAACAAGTTAGATGACCCGGTGTATTGTATGTACAACGTTTTTAATTTACTTATTCTATTATCTGTCTATTCAATTATCCATCATAGTCTCAGTCCCGTACCCTGCCTGACAATCGAAGTTCTACTGTACTGAATAATATTTTGACAAAAAGCTGAAGGCAATTCATCATTGCCTTCAAAGGCTACAAATGCAATAATCTCCATATATAGCCTTAACTACTGATGGAGGAGGAGGAAATAACTCACTAACCCAGTAATTAACAATTCACCGGTTAAAAGAATATTTTACAATCTAGTCTGTAACTCTTCATTCATTATGTGAACATAGTTCCTAGAGATATATGTATTAAACCTTTAAAATTTTGCCTACATTCATTTGATTGTTCACTCCAAGAGTCTAAATAAGATCTCATCTAAAGTGCCTAGTTTGCTCCATGGCCCCCATATTCATAATTGCCTTTTTTTTTTTTTTTTGTTACTGCCATAGAAATCCCTGAAGCATTTCCAAGTTCTCCAGAAGATTAATGACTGCCACTAATCATTAACCACAAGCCCAATCTTGATGTCACACTCATCATTACCCATCACCTGTCAAGGACGTTTTAAAAAAGCTCTCTCTTTTTTTAAGATGTGGTCTCCATACAATATTTCAAGTACAGGTTCACGGTTACATTATATATATATATATTTTTTTTTTTTTTTATGAAAACCCCAAACACGAGAGGTATTAGAACCTATACTACTTAGTACCATGCTTGAGTTGGAGGTTGAGAAGATGAAAGAAGATATTTGTTGACATTAGGCTTGAATTTTCAGGAAATATGAATGAAGGTTGTTCCAGAAAATGGCAGTTGAATGAATAGATGAGGAAGATGAAAAGTTGGTTCTGTGAATTTGAAGTTGAACAGTAAATGGATGTTGGCTGGTGGCGGGAGCAGAGATGGGCAAAAGTTGCGGCCAATAGCTTTGGCAAGAGACCAGAATGCTCGGCTACCATTAGGGCAAGAATCAAGTTTTCTACTCTTAGCCTGTTCAAAATCTAGTTTGGACTGGTTAATAACTGCTTTACAATTGTTGCGAGCTTTGGTGTAGGCAGAAAATGAAACTGAAGAATTGGAAACAAGCTAATTATGATAAGCAACGTTCTTCTCTTGAACAGCCTTAGCACATTTATTGGAAAACCAAGGTCTAGATAAAGGATGAGATTTTAAAAGGAATGTGGAATAAAGGATTCCATTCCTACAAGAATAATTTCACTGACACGATCTGAGCAAATGTTGACACCAGAAGTATTGAAACAGTAATCCGACCAAGGAAAAGAAATCTCGCAGGTCATCCCATTTTGCATTCTTGTAATACCAAACAATACGAGGTTGGGAATACCCATGAGATAAAGCCTCCATTGGAGAAGATACAATCACCAAGTTGTGATCTGAGGTGCCTAAAAGACCACTTACTTCAACCATGTACTTAGAAGGGTTGTATGTGAGAAAAAGATCAAGCATCTTGGCTGTATGGTTAGGATTGTCTGGTATTCTTGTAGGTAAATGACCAACCTGTGCAAGGTCATTAGTAATTGCAAAAGCCTTAGCATCTTGACCAGCTGGGTCAGTGTGACTAGAAAACGGAAGCCAGCTCGAGTTGTGAACATTAAAATCACCAAGGAAAATTACCTCGCTGTTAGGAAAGTTGGAATGGAGGAAGTCAAAGAGCTCCAAGTGATTAGTGGAGTTGGGAGAATGGTAGAGACAACAGATGAATTTGGCACAATGAGGTAGAGAGATTTTAAGCCAGAGAAGATCGAAAAGAGGAGATTCCAAATTACCAAGTCTCTGACTGGGAATATCGGAATGGACATATGCATAAGCACCACCTTTGAGGTGAAAGGAATCACACAGCGAATAGTTTGGGCAACTGAGATGAGCAGTAGTTAAATCAACTGATAACTGAGATTCTGTCAGAAAAAGTACATGGGGTTTGGCAGACTGCAAATGGAAATGGACGTTGTTGAGATTAGAATTGAGACCACGTATATTAGTGAAATGAACTTGGAAGTGTTTGGGAAGTTTAGAACTTTTCGCAGATAAGCTTACTCTATTAGTTTGACACTGATGGAATCCATACTGGTGATCGTTGATCAGATGGAAGGTGACATTACACCCTATATCCTATCTTGAATGTCATTTAAGAAAATCTAAAGCACAGCCCTCCTTGAAAGTAAAGGTTGCGATAGTGGTTACAGAAAAATCTTTCAGCCATCCCACAGTCCACGTAAGAATCCTAACCATGGTTCCAACACATTTCAGCTTATATAGTAACTTCTCATCCAGACACATTCAAATTTCTCTTCTAAAATCTGAACTGTCAAAAAAAAAACAATAATAATAAAATAACTTTTGAACAATTAAGCTTTATTCTGTGTAGGTGTGTTTTTATTTGCTATTTTTTTATATCGAAGCTGTTCCTGTTTGTGTGTTTGTGATTATCATCAGTAATTTTGAATTTATTGGGATATTTTTAATAAAATCAAAATATTGAATTTTCATTTTATATAGCTTTTTTTTTTTTTTTTTTCTCCCTAGCTTCTAATCCCTATAATTGAAAAGAAGTTGAGTTGGAAATTTGTATTTTATCTTTTTATGCTTATGGTGAGTATTCTATGTTTTTTATACTTTTATTTATTTTTTTTTTATTTTTTATTTTTAACATATGATATACACAACAGGCAGTCACCCAGTTAAAGTGTATAACAGAGCAAAGGTTGTACAAAACATAAAAATAAATGGTAGACTTTGTACAAGGAAAGTTAATTCAAACGGGAAAAGTCCAATTCACAAAAATAAAAAAGATATTCATGACGTCAAGGACATTCATGACTTTGAAGTAGATAGTTGAACACTTTGCACCACATAGAGATATTTAATTCTGTAGTTTGATAGCAAATGTTTATGTTTATTCACTAAGTTACAACATGAATTGACATGCTGTAATGATAATTCTGTAAATTTCAGCTTTTTTCTTCTTTTTTTTTTTTTCTACTGCAAAAACTTTTCCACATGTTTCAGCAATATGCTTCATCTGAGATTTACCAACATCACTACTGAGTATTTTTATTAGTATTGCCACTATTATCATACCAAATTTTGTCTGTGGCATTATTTGCCTATAGACTTTGAATAACTACATATTTCAAGTGTTTAATTCTTTTTGTGTGTTTAATTGATTGATGAAATATAGAAATAAAAGATATATATAAATAATACTTAATTTTTATTTGTGTTTCTCTGCTAGACTGTTCTCACCTTGATTTGCATTATTAAGATAGTGTACCATGACCTTCAAGATCTTTACAGGAGACTAAAAACTAGAAGAGCAGCAGTTAATAGCTTGCTAGTTAATGCTGAAGTAGGAAGCTCCAGTGAACCTTTTAATACTAGCTAACTATAGTCCATACTTAAGTTTTTAAGATATGAAAATTCTTTTTTCCTTTTTTTAATTATTGTACAGACATTATACAATAATTAAAAAAGGGAAAAAAGATTTTATAAACAAATGCATATTAGTGCATTTTACAATTAGTAATTACAGTTTTATACAAAACATATTGTATTTTTATATAGTGGCTTATTTTATTTTAAGTATGCCTCCCAAACAGATGTGAAAAATATATTATATCTAAATACTTTTATATCCTATCATCATATTGCTTAGAATAATGAAGTAGGTCTAATTATATTTTTAGTGAAGTTGAATAACTGTTTTAAGTGAATGCAAAAAATTAATCATGAGCATAAGCATTATTGTTTCTTAATTGCTTTGAGATCTGTATTTCTTATTTAATGTATCATGCCAACATTCCATGATTTCAAATTGTAATATGGTTAATGTTTTCTAAACCTCATTTTGTATAGAAAAGTTGTTTGGTGTGTAATTTTGAAATGGAATGTTTAATTGACATTATCACTTAATTTTTAAATAATTATTGTAATTATCCTTTGACTCAGCAACAGACTGAATTTCTTCCTAACATGCATTTGTTTAGCATACTTTATTTACATTTCAGTTCTGTAATGTGTGTTACGAAAGTAGCTGTAGTTACCTTTATGTGCACTGAGAACTGCTCTTCTGACATTTTAGCTTTACACCTACACACACACACATGTACATATGCATATTTATATTCCTCCCCCCTTCCCAATCAGCAGTGTTGAGCTCGTAGTACATCTGTATCCTTAACATGTACAAATTTTATCTGTTAAAGTTTGATTTGTATAGTAATCTCTCCCCATTCACAGAGTTTTGCACCTTTGTCAACTGAAAAAGCACAAAATTGAGATAGTGGTTCTATATTTTAACACCAAAATTGTGTTCTTTTTTTCTTATTCTAGCAAAACAGTCCAGTCTCAAGCAAAAGAACATGACAATTATTGTTCCTTCCTTCTGTAGATCATTGTTGGGGAAGAGTGATTAATGTAAAGTGAGGGGATTTATGCTCTACTCCTGTGGTCCCCAAACTTTTGTCACTCATGTCAAACTTAAAGTTAAAAGACTATATTTGTAATGCACATAAAGAGTGATTGCCATTCAAGTCACTGGATTTTTTCCTAATCTTGTCGTACACTCAAGATGTAGCATGCCATGTGCTGAGACGAACAGTTTGTGAACCAATGTAGTCTACCCTGTTGATGATGCACTTGTCACTACCATATATATAGTGTTGTTGGCTCTCTGTAGATTCCTGTTTTTGATTGACATTTACATTTTTCTCAAATGTATTTTGGACTTGTTTGCATTTCACAGTATCAAATGAAGGTGTCAACTAGGAGAACTGTTATAAAAATAAGTGTATATCTTGTTCCATCACTTTGTTCTTATCTTCTTTTCCTTATTGTATTGCAAGTTAATCGTATTTCTTTTTACTACAAATGGAAAATGAAGTTTGTTTTTTGCATATATTTTATTGGCATATTTATTGTTTTTCCCCTAACTGCCAGTTTTCTATGAGACTGTATTCTTGGCAACCACAGTTTTACTTTTCAGGAACATATTTCCTAAAGTTTCTGAGAAGTATTGTATTTTTGTGTAATCCCTTCTGAATAACTACAGTATAGTAATTAATGAGACATTGCCTCATTAATGAATTACATTGGTTTGAGATGGCTGAGGAAGGTCCATTTTTATTGCATTTTGTAGCTTGTCTAATTCTCCCACAGTAATAACAGATGTGTAGCCTAAAATAATTACATTGAAGAAATGAAAAATAAAAAAATTAAAAAAATAAGAGGTTTTCCATCTGTTTACTTCCAGTAAACAAGATGATTAATGACCTAGAACAGTGGTTCCCAAACTATTGAGATCTACGGACCCTTTCAAAAAAAAAAAAAAAAAAAAAAAAAGTTCACGGACCCTTTCAAAAATCAAAAGTTCATGGCCCCCTTCAAATATCAAAAACAGTTTGTGGGCCCCTATACATAACATATGCATATGTTGTGTGTGTGTGGGTGGGTGGGTGGTCGACCACCATTTTGCAGATCCCTGGAACTGGTCTACATACCCCCATGTGTCCGCAGACCCCAGTTTGGGAAATGCTGACTTAGAAGATATGTTTAAATCTCTTTCTAGAAAAATGCTTTCTAAACTTGTTTTCTCTTGTTGTGTGTGTGTGTGAGAGAGAGAGAGAGAGAGAGAGAGAGAGAGAGAGAGAGAGAGAGAGAGAGAGAAAGAGGTATACCCGATCAGTGTATATCTTGTATTATAATGTGAGTGAAGGTTTTTCCCCCTCCCCCTTTTTTTTTTTTTTATAACTGGTGGGTGGGGGTTGCATATATTTTGTTTCATGTAATATTTTAAAATTTGAACTTGGACTGTTTTGAGTTCTTGTCATAGATTCTTGATTTTTATATAAGTGCTGTTTATGAGTAATATTCAAATATTTGAGTTTTTATTTCATATTAACTATACCTTGGTGTAAATAACACTACAAATTGATATTAGGGCATATCCATACTTTATCCATACACATGTGTGGGCACACGCACACAGTATAATAGTCATCATCGGCATCTCAACATATGTTTATTTGGTTACTTTATGTATATCAGTGACAATTTAACTTTGAATGAAATGAAAACTTGGAGAATTTATCACCTTCCAATGCAGAATGAGTTGTTTGAAAAGTATCATTATCAATGCATCACACTGGCAGTTGATTGCCTTTTTGTAATTATTTTGATACTAATAATTATGGGTTTAATTAATCTTTGGAGTAATTTAAAATGCAATATGATTTAATTTGATCATTGTGATCATTGAAGAGCCTGTGATTGCTTGATTAGTTTTATGTTATAAAACTTAGCACATAGTATTTGAGACACCACTATTTTATTTTATTCCTGAAATAAAAGAAGAGTTGATTTCTTTTTCACTTTTGCATGATGGATTATGTTATTACTCTTACTACTTTTCCAATAGTTTCTGATTTCTGAATAGATGTTCCCAAATAAAAAAAAAGCAAAAAATTAACATTACATTCCTCCTGCACCTCAGTTAAAACTTGGGAAACACCTTCATGTATCAGAATTTACTACTTAAAATTTGAATATGGCAAAAATTAATTTTTCAGTTTGACCTAAATAAAACTATTGAAATTCATAATAAAAATGTATCAGATTTGATAATTGTTCATTCTGTTCACTTTTCAAAATGAGTAGAACAAATGCTAGTAATTCCTAAAAAAAGGAATTAATAAAGGAAATAATTTCTGCAGTTATTATAATGAGAGCAGAACATAGTGTTACATGAATACAACAGCCACATACTTTGCAATTATGGTACTTCAGAAATTTGGTACTTAAAAATGCAAATTTTTTCATACATACATACTACTAAGAATAATAATTGATGGTTAATTTATCTCAGTAACAATTTATTGGGTTTTGTTCAGTTTAAGCAACATAGTGATCTCCTTGGGAAGATGATGATCAGAATTAAGATTCCAGACTGGTGTTTTTTGGTAGAACTTATTTTTGGGTGGTTTCATTCTACTGATTATAGACTTCTTTCCCTCCCCCCTCTTGTTTAACTAGAGAAAATTAATGATAAATTAATAGTACTAGATTAATTAATGATTAAAACATTAAAAATATATAATTTTTGATAATGCCATAATAACAGTTATATTATGACACCATTTGGTTATTTTAATTCTTTATTTAGATTCATTATTTATTTTATTTTTACAATATTATTATTATTATTATTATTATTCAAGCTGCAAGTTGATCCCTAGGTTAATGATGGTTTGTTAGTACTTCTCATCTTATTATAAACTATTCATATAGCATTTTTGCTTTATGTAGTGTAATATGCCATTTTCCATTATAAGTTGAACTTGTATATACAACTTTCTGTAATTGGCATTGGAAAGCAACTGAGTGATAATATCCGAATACCAGCTAATATCAGACTTTGATATTAGCTGGTATTTGATATTAGCTGTGATAATATCCGAATACCAGCTACTGGCAGACTTTGGTATGGAGAATGAGTGTCAGTAAAAGAAGTTTTGTCAGTGTTGATTGATTTAGTTTTTATTTCACTGCTTTTAGACTTAAGAAACAATATTGCATTCCTCATAATTTCAGAGACAAACTATATTGTTTAGTGACTGTCAAAAGCATTTGATCAGGTTAATAATGCCTTAATTTTCTCCTCTGAATAATATCAAGTAAGACATTAGTGATCCAAATTATAAATGAAGCTATCAAGTCACTGATTTCAGCACAATTTTTTTAAATGTATGTCTTATTATAAGTCTTTTAAACATGTCCTTTTTTATTTTATTTTAAATATATTTAATATTAAATTATTTTTTGGGTATGTATATATGACTTGTCTGTCTGTTATAATCCCAGATGGTGCTTATTACCTTTAATGGGACTGTCTTTGTACCTTTTCGTATCGCCAATAAAATGAATTTATTCTGATTTTAATCTTGAAATAAGCATTTTCTGAAATCATTGCATTTATCAGTTTTCCATAATCTTTTTCACAGTTATGATCACAAATTTTTTCTTCTTAAAAAAAACATTTTAAGTACAACAATTATCTTTTAGACAATTACAAGGATTTGTGTACTGTCCAGTGAAGGAGTAAAAGGTGGTACACTTTCTAACTTTTTTTTTTTTTTTTAAATTTTTGTAGTTATGGACCTTCTTTTATTATATTTTTAAAAATAATAAAAGAAGGTCCTAATACTTTGAATGAATGGAGATTTATAGTATGTTCAATATTTACAGTATGTCAATAACATACTGTAATAAGACATCCCACATTTTGACTCTGTCCCTGCATGATTATCTTAAGGGCATATCTTTGTAATAACTATCTGACATAGTTCCTAATCTATTCAAATAATTGCTTTGTGGATAGAAAATCTCCATTTCATTTGTATAAATATTATTATTGTTATCAATTTATTACCCCAGGAAACTGTGGGGCACCCTGGGATGGCAGCGTGCCAGGAGGATGTGAGATTTACTAAGGTGCGAGGATCCACACATACAATGTACAAGAGTACATGCTTGCTTGACCCGACATATTTACAGAGATGAACTTACAAGAGCTCGAAATAAAAGGCGCCTCCGTAGCTAGGTGGGCAGGAGCACCAGGGTGTAACACACGCTTCTTGATAAGACCGGGGTTCGAGCCCGTGCCCACCAAATACGGAGGATGCGGAAAGGTCAGGGAATGACCACCGCATATCTCCGGAGCAATATGGCCTTAGTTGCTAATGCTCCTAAAAACCAAATAACAACAACAACAATTCGAAATAAAAGCAAAATTTGTAATAAACAGCAAGATATTTCAAATTTGCCCTCTGAAATATCTAGGGGTGTTTTCCAACTGTTTTTGAGTAATAGAACATTGATATGGATAAGCAGGTGGTAGAACACTACAGTGTTCTGTATACCATAAGAAAACCAAATAAATTTACCATAACTTTATTTTGTTCTGTTATTTTCAGTTTTAAAAAAAAAATCTCTTGAGACTAGAAACAAAATTTAATTGATGTGTGATAAGAATATGTTTTTAGTATACATAAATCGATTTCATTTTCATTTTATTTTAGACTGCATAAAAATGTAGATAAGTACTCATTTTTGGTTTAACACTTGGGTAGTGCTCATGGAAAGCCAGTTGAAAAACTAATTTACGAGATGAGTGACATCTTTAGCACTGAAAATGCCTAAACTGCATGTTGAAGCAATAACATGACACATTTAGGATAGTTCCTTGGTTGTCTCTTAAAGGGTTGCTAGCCTCCACTTGTAATGATATTCACACTTGTCATCCTTTGAAATTTTTTTTATAAGGATATGAATGCTTTAGTCTATATTTGCATGGGACAGAGCTTGTTTTACTTATTGTTTCTTAATGATTCTGCAAAGATTATTATACTAACTAAATTAAATACATTGAGTGTAGGCAACAGAGATATTCCTTTATCATGCATGTATGCCAGCAGAAGATTACATTACCTATCTTAAATATAGCTAGATATTATAGATAAATTTAAAAATTGTAGAATTCTTTCCTTACACATAGAAGGACACTTATAAACAACTGTTAAAATAATCTCACAAACGACCCCCCAAAGTACATGGTCAAGGTGAATAGTTCTCCAGGCACCTCAGATCAAAACTTGATGACAGTCTCTTCCCCAATGCAGCCATCCTTTCATGGCCATTCTCAGTTTTGTGCTGTGGCACTACAAGAATGCAAAATAGGATGATCTGTGAAATCTCTTTTCCTTGTTTCTAAGAATGCTCAGTATTTATCACATTAATAGCATTCTTTACTATTCTGTATTGTCTGTTGTTAACAGATTTTCAAACAAGCACTTCTTGATAGACAAAACCTGGACCAAATATAGAATATAAGGAGGTTTAATACACTGCTTCTTTGGCTGTTCATCATGGCAGTGCCATCTGCAGTTACAGCACAAAGATTTCTCATGGAAATGACAAGAAGATTCAAGTTTTCTTTTACTGCATTGTAAATATTTCTGTTGTTCAAGCATTCTTTTAGAGAACCTAAGCACAGCACAGTAGTTTTTCACAAAAATGACCTTGATCAATATTAAAATAATGTGCACATACAAGCATTTGTCCAGTGTATGTAATCTTGTTTCATCTAGGCATATATATTTAATTAACTTATGTATTCTGTGTTTTACAGTATTAGTAACAGGAAGGTCTCTAAAAAGTTTATTTTCTGGTCCAAAAGCTAGCACCAATGACTTAAATTCTTCATCTGAAAACCGTTTTTGATTCTGTCCAATAACATGACTTCAAAATTGCCAAACAATTCTTCTGACCTTGAATAATCAACCACCTGCTGGCGAAGGCAAACTTCCATACATCTATCCTTCCTCAACTTGAATTTATGTCCTCTCATGTGTAGTCCCAGCAAGTAAAAGAATATCATTAATATTCAGCTTACTTGATCCGTTCAAGGTTAGGTGATCTGATTGAGTTTATAAGGCCTTGAACGGGTTGAGCAAGCTCAATGTTGAGGAGATTCTTCCTCTTGCTCAGATTAAGAACTTGAGGGGGCATAGAATCAAACTGAGGAAAGACAGTTGTAGAAGAGATGCGCGGAAACTTGCCTTTAGTCAGCGGGTAGTTAATTGCTGGAACAGACTTTCATCTCTTGTTGTGGAAGTTGATAGCTTAAATTTAAGGCTGAGCTAGATAAGTATTTGGAGTGAATAGATGAGTGAAATAGGAGGGGTTTTTTTTTTTGGCTAATGATGCTGCATAAACTTGCAGCATCATCAGCCAAATGCTAATCACATCTCACCACAGGGGGCCTCATCTCGAGATGCTGCAATTTGCAGAACTGAAGCCCTTTCTAGGTAAGAGCACCCCTTTTGTTCCCTTCACCAATCTGGTTGCCCTTCTCTGCACCTGTTCCAGCAGATCTACATCCTTAAGTGAGAACATACCTTTGTACACTACTCAAAATGTGGCCTAACCATGGCCTTATACAAAGGGATAACACCTCCTTATCCCTGCTAGCAAAGTTTCTGTATATCATTGACAAAATCACCATGAGCAAAATCTCCTGTTTTCATTGCTCAAAGAATTTCATACCCAACTACAATTTCCTCCAGGTCTTTTTTGTTCTCCCCTACCCTGAGTACCACACAGTTGATGTTACTCTGGAGTTAGTGCCACCCATCAACAGATTTGATAGTGATGCATTGGATTTCATTTAAACTCGTGGTATTGTAGTTTTATAACCCTAAACCAGGCTCTGTGAAATGGTTTTGAGGGGGAAAAAAGGCATTTATATGGGATTCATGGATTTAAAATATTTTGCTAAAAATTTATAATGGAAAGCAAATTTGTATTTAACCTACTAAATAAATTACTATTAAATTAAATATACTATTAAATGCTTTGATATTTAAAAGTAATGATTATGAAAAATAAGGATGAATTTGTAATGTAGTAGTGGCATGTGATGCAAGAAAGCAAGTGTATGAGGTTATGCAGCATCAGCCAAAAAAAAAAAAAAAATAATCACACCATTCCCTCCAAATGCCTGTCCAGTTCCTCCTTAAATTTATTCAACCTATCAACTTCCACAACGACAGATGGAAGTTTGTTCCAGCAATTAACCACCCGCTGGCTAAAGGCAAATTTCCGCACATCTATTCTACATCTGTCTTTTTTTAATTTGAATTTATGCCCCCTTAGGTTCGTAATCTGAACAAGTGGAAGGATCCCATTAGAATTCAGCGTGCTCAACCCATTCAAGGCTTTATACACCTCAGTCAGATCACCTCGCATGTGCCTAGTCTCCAGCCACTGCAATTTGCAGAACTTAAGCCTCTCTTGGTAAGAGGATCCCTTCATTCCCCTCACCAATCTTGTTGCCCTTCTCTGTACACGCTCAAGCAAATCGACATCCTTCCTAAAATGAGGCCTCCAGACCTGTACGCAGTACTCAAGGCGTGGCCTGACCATTACCTTATACAGAGGGACAATCGCCTCCTCCCTGCTAGCAAAATTTCTATATATCATTGACAAAACCCCATGACCTGCCCTGGCAGCCTGTCTGCATTGCTCAGAAAACTTCATATCTGACTGCACAATTACTCCCAGGTCTTTTTCATTTTCTACCACCTTAAGCGTAATACCACACAGTTGGTACGTTTCTCTGGGGTTACTTCTACCCATATGCAGTACTTTGCATTTGTCAAGGTTAAACTTCAGTTGCCACTTCTTAGCCCATCTGCCCAAATTATCTAGATCGTGTTGCAGTAGCACACTGCCATTACTGTCATTAACAACCCTGCCAACCTTTGTATCATCTGCAAACTTCGACATTAAGCTGATATACCTTCATGTATTTCAATTAGAGTATTAATTTTTGTTTGCTGTTGAAATTAAGATTGTGTTGGTGGTGCATTAAATGCTGTTAGGTCCATCGTGGCCATACTTGAGAACCACTGATTCAAAGAGGGACTCATCAAGGTCTCAGCCATCCAGCCCATTTGCCAGCATTAGACAACACAATATCCTCTGCAGCAGAGAACCTTGGTCCCACAGGAAGTTGCTGTGGTTTGTGACTCAAGCATCAGGGAAGCGGGATAGTACAAAATAAAACAGGTGGAATAAGACCAGGGTATGTCTGCCGGGACCAAAGTAGGTAACAGTGTAGAACAGCTGTCATCTTTTAAGGCCACACGAGGTGATATTGTACACATTGGCACTAATGATATTAACTAGAGATTGGGAGATTTAACAAGTATAGAGTGATGTTGAGAAAAGGTTGCAAGTCAGGATTGAAATTGAAAATATTGAAGTTCCTGCCCAGACAAAATAGGAGTGAGTGCACGATAAGTACCTTGTAAGTCATTTCAACCCTGGAGGGACTGCAGGGCTCACGTGATAGAATTTTTCTGTGTGCTTGTTAACAGGAGAGACTTACAAGTGGTATACACTTACATAAAAGGGATGGAAGAATATTTGCTGATGCTCTTAAGGCAGTGTTAGGTTGCTCAGAAAAATGGTAGTCGGGGAGGGGGTGCATAGATTAATAACAGTCGCAGGCATAGGTGTGATTCTTTCACTGCTATTGGAATACAGCAGCCTGGTAAGCAATGTGTCAGGGGTTTCAAGCTAGCGTATGTTCCCCGAGAACCTGCCAAGCAGGTTCTCTGAGAACATACATGGCTGTGTTAGGGCTAATAAAGGCAAAAATAATAAATTTGATTAATTTGATGTAGTGGTCAAGTCATCAGATGTAGAATATTGGAGATGTGGTGTCATTCAGATAAATGGGATCCAGAATTCGAGCATGGGAAGTATGATGTGGACAAACAGGGCACGAGGCAGGATTATGCTTTTGGTTAAGAAGCACAAAATCTGAGGCAGTGCATCCAGCCAACATATTGGCTAGTTCAATGTTGAGTCAGTTTGGTATGATATAATCTCTGGCTAAACAAAAATAACTAGGAGTGTGTTATAGGCTGTTTGACCTAATGACTGTGAATATAACAATCTGATTACATTGTGTACGGTCTGTGTGAGTAAAACATCTGATCTGTTGGTGAACTCTATATGTACTCACAAAGTGGGCCAATAAATCAGAATGTCATAATGGGGGGAAAATGTTTTGATATACAGTACTGACTATTTCTTGAGAGTTGGTCACTCATACAGTAGCAAGACTTGTGGAATTATTAGATGAATGTTTTCTTCCTCCAGCATGCTAGAGAGGAAGCAATACTCTCAATCTAATTAACTGCAACCCTTTATGCATTGAGGATCTGCAGATAAGACTTCCTAGGTAGCAGTGATCATAGTATATTGGTGTGGGTTTTTCTTAAAGATGTAGCTGTTGTTAGTGGCAAGGGAAGTTCTTGTTTTTGTAAATGTGACAGTTTTTAAATTTATGCAATAGGACCAGTTGATTATTTATTAACAGCAAATTCTAAATGGGAAACATTCAGGGACTTAATCATAGAAACTGTTGAGCTTTTTACCCCAACTAAAATATTGTTCAGGGCCTGGACCTAAATGGATATCCTGTGAACTGATGAGAGTCATAGCAAAGAAGAAAAATGCATAGGATGCGTATAAATTATCAGATGACAAAATCCCACAACAGATATAAATAGCTTGCAATCAAGTTACAAAGTAGGTTAGGCTTGCTAAATCAGATCACAAGATGTCCATGAAGAAGAATGCAAAGATAAGCAGTAAAGATTGGTCCTTGAGGTTGTCACAGACATTCTCTCAGATATGCCAGACAAGCTGTACTTGCTACCTGGGAGTCTAAAACGCTGATGGAACTGATATTCGGGTGACACTCAAGTCAAGTGGACCCAATTTCGGCGAAGTCCGGACGGTCTGTGTCAGCCAAATCCTCTGTTTGCACCTTCACGATGGTGGGACTGTTAGTAATCCTGGGTATAACCTCCATGCACAAGCACACAGTGGGTGACCACCCAGCTCTGAACCAATGTATGCATGGGTCGAGGTGTGGCGCCCAAACCACATGGAAGAATGTCACCCCTCTGTGTTACCAGGCTGTACTAGGTGGTAGATGACTCATCAACCGGTGCAATACCACCACTTTGCTTATTGGAGGCTTGAAGTGGTGAAACCTATGTTTAGTCTCCAGAGCTAAGTTCTGGTCAACCCATCTCCCATCGTGCAGTATGATTGATGACTTTTGAGATTAAGACGAACATCGTGGCGAGATCCAATCTTCCTTACATTTCGAGGGTACAGCTCAAAAATGGTGTTCGTTGGCTGGCCACTAGTTAGTACACCGGACCGAATCTATTGGTAACTCTAGGAGGCTTCCGGGTCAGCTAGCGAATAATCTTGCTACTTCTACTCTGCCAGATAGTGACTGGAGGAAGTTCGGGTAGTGTGTATGCGGAGGGGCGGCATTGTCGAGGCCAAGTTATGTCAAGGATCTGGGTATATTCTTACCATGTGTACGCCACATCCAAAAATTTCATTACTTCATACAGCATGTCCCACCCACTTTTTCTTACTATTGAATACACCATGAATTGTCAAACTAATAGAGAAAACTTATCTGCGAAAAGATCTAAACCTCCCAAACACTCCCTAATTCATTTTACAGATATACGTGGTCCATTTCCACTTCCAGTCTGTCAAACAGCATGTACTTTTTCTGACAGAATCACAGTTATCAGTTGATTCAACTACTGCACATCTCCCCGTGACCACTAAATACGGAGGATGCGGGAAGGTCAGTGAATGACCACCGCATATCCCCGGAGCAATATGGCTTTAGTTGCTAATGCTCGTAAAAACCAAATAATAATAAAAAAAAAAAAAAACCTGCTCATCTCAGTTGCCCAAATTATTCACTGTATGATTCCTTTCTCCTCAAAGGTGGTACTTGTGCATATGTTCGTTCCGATATTCCCTGTCAGAGACTTCTTCTCTGTCAGAGACGATCTTCTCTGGCATAAAATCTCTCTACCTCATTGTGTCAAATTTATCTGTTGTCTCTACCGTTCTCCCAACTCCACCAATCAATTGGAGCTCTTTGACTTCCTCTCTTTGCAACTTGACTTTCTCCAGTCCAACTTTCCTGACAGTGAGGTGATTTTAATGTTCACAACTCCAGCTGGCTTCCGTTTTCTAGTTACACCGACATCATCTTGTCGAGATGCTGAGGCTTTGCAATTACTACAAGAATACCGGACAATCTTAACCATACAACCAACACACGGGATCTTTTTCTCATAACCAACCCTTCTAAGCACAGTCGAAGTGAGAGGTACTTTAGGCACCTAAGATCACAACTTGGTGATTGTATCTTCTCCAATAGAGCCTTTATCTCATGGCTATTCCCAACCTCGTGTTGTTTGGCATTACAAGAATGCAAAATGGGATGGCCTGCGAGATTTCTTTTCCTTGGTCGGATTACTGTTTCAAAACTTCTGAAGTCAACGTTTGCTCAGATCGTGTCAGTGAAATTATTCTTGCAGGAATGGAATCCTGCAAGAATAATTTAAACTTTAAAAATCTCGTCCTTTTTCTAAACCTTGGTTTTCCAATAAATGTGCTAAGGCTGTTCAAGATAAGAAAGTTACATATTGGTTTGTGTCTAATTCTTCAGTTTCATTTTCTGCCTACACTAAAGCTCGCAACAATTGTTAAAGCAGTTATTAATCAGTCCAAACTAGAGTTTGAACAGGCTAAGAGTAGAAAACTTGCTTCTTGCCCTAATGGTAGCTGAGCATTCTGGTCTCTTGCCAAAGCTATTGGCCGCAACTTTTGCCCATCTCTGCTCCCGCCTCTGTCCAAACCAGATGGCTCTGTTGTCACTTTAGCCACGGATAAAGCTGACCTGTTAGCATCCCATTTTTCTTCCAACTTATGTATTAATGATCTTGGTAAAACACCTCCCACCATTCCCAACATGCTCCATTCAATGCTTTCTGTGGTCTTCCGTCAGAAGGATTTTGACGAATCTTGATACTAAAAAAAGCTCCAGGTCCCGGTGGTATTTCTCCACTTGTTCTCAAAACATGTGCTCCTGAACTTCTGTTCTTTGCCGCCTTTTTTCACTTTCTTATTCGAAATGTGTGTTTCCTTCTGCTTGGAAATTTGATCATATCTAGCCAGTTCCTAAAAAGGGTGACAAATCCTTCCCATCCAATTATGATCCCATTGCAATTACTTCTACTCTTTCTAAAGAAATGGAGAAATTGATTAACCGCCAATTCTTAAGCTACCTAGAAACCTTCCGTCTGATCAACGATCACCTGTATGGATTCCGTCAGTGTCGATCCACTGGTGATATTCTCGCTTATGTTACCCATTTATGGACTAATTCAATGGAAAAGTTCGGTAAAACATTCAACTGCTGTTTTTTGGAACAACCTTACTTCATACGTATTTCCTGAAAATTACAATCTACAGAAGTTCAAGTCCAATGTCAACAAATATCTTCTTTCGTCTTCTCAACCTCCAACCCAAGCACGGTACTAAGTACAAATAGGTTCTAATACCTCTCGTGTTTGGGGTTCACATAAAAAAAAAAAAAACGCAAGCAGTTTGATATCTCAAAGGCTTTCGATCGTGTTTGGCATAAAGGTCTTCTAAACAAGCTTCCATCTTATGGTTTGTTTAGAAGACCTTTATGCGAAACACGATCGAAAACCTTTGAGGGTTATGGTAGATGGCTCTCCGTCTTCTAACTTCTCCATTAATTCCGGTGTCCACCAAGGTTCAGTTCTTTACCCTGCTCTGTTCCTCTTGTATATTAATGACCTTCCATTGACTGGAAATCATATCCATAGTTTTGCCCTTCTCAATCAGCTTCAACTTCTTGAAAATCTGCTACCAATTCCTTAAATGCCGATCTCCAGGTAATTCTCCAGTGGGACAAAGACAACTTAGTTGATTTCAATCCTTCTAAAACTCAGTCTTGTCTTATATCTCGCAAAAAATGATACTTCTGCTGCAATGCTTATCTTTGGTGACACTGCAATTTCTAGGCAAAATTATATATCTCTTTTGGGGATTACCCTGACTTCTAATCTCTCTTGGCACAAGCACATCACAAATATTGTTTCCTCTACATCTAAAAAACTCGGTTTTTCTCTTTCGTTCTGGGCGTTACTTTTCTTTCAAACAGCTGTTCACACTGTACAAATCGCAAATCCGCCCTACCATGGAATGTTGTTCCCACATCTGGAGTGGTGCCCCCAAAACCTCTCTTAGGCTTCTTGATTCCATTCAGAAGAGGGCAGTTAGGTTAATTCATGATTCATCTCTATCAGAGTCTCTACTCGCTGTCTCATAGACGTACTGTTTCTGCTGCATGCCTCTTCTACAGATATTCCCATGGGCACTTCTTCTGAATTGGCTTCTATAATTCCTGCTCTCTCTTTCAAAACAGCCCGAACAGGTGCCGTCAACATCTAACTTCAAACTCACAGAACCAACTTTTCATCTTCCTCGTTTATTCATTGAACTGCCGTTTTCTGGAACAACCTTCCTTCATACGTATGACCTGAAAATTACAGTCTACAGAAGTTCAAGTCCAATGTCAACAAATATCTTCTTCTCAACCTCCAACCCAAGCACGGTACTAAGTACTATAGGTTCTAATCCGTAGCCGAGTGGTCAGGAGCGGGAGTGCAATAGCACACGCTCTTTGAGTAGACCGGGGTTCAAGCCCCTGACTGCTGAATACGGTCGATCTGCCAACCCGCACTGGACCAGCGTGGCAGATTATGGTCCACTTCCCTCAGCATGAATTGTTGAGGAGGCTTCCATCCTGCAGTGGGTTGATAATGGCTGCACTTTACTTTTTTACCTCTCGTGTTTGGGGTTTACATAAAAAAAAAGACTTTTTTTTTTTAATGTAAATACTAGAAAGAAGGGAGTGAATAACATTAGTCCTCCAGATACGAAGGTTTTTCACTTTTCATGGGCGTGCTCGGGTTACTGACAAACTGAATAGGTGCATCTACATTTACATATGAGGAATTTTTAGGGATAGCAATACCAGAATGAAATTCTAACCGTAAGCTGAATCATTATGCAAGCCCATACTCACCAGAATCCCTATGGACCATCTGGTGAATATGGGCTTGGCACACCTAGGGTCCTGAACTGGATATCATCATTCTTCTCTTTATTTATAATGCCCCCCCCCCTCTCTCTCTCTCTCTCTCTCAGGGTTACTCAATTTTTTTTTTTTCTTTTGGCTGGTGCGGCATAAGCCTTAAGCTTTCTTGCACCATATTGCTAATAAAAATAGGACAGTGGAAGAGAAATTGTTGAAGCTAAACGGTACAGGCACCGTGGGGGTTTATCCAATTATATTAAGAGAAAAGCAAAAGAGGTAAGCAAACATTTAGTCATGCTTATGAGGTATCCTTGGATTCATGGGAAGTCCCTATGGACCAACAAGTCTGTATTTACTTATGGTTTGACTTGAGTAAATATAAACCTGTTAGCTGAATTACTCTTACAGGAAAAATAATAAATTCATTATTTCAAGAATTAATGCAAGACAATCAAGAAAGGAGCGCAGTTATGTTGCAGTTACAACACAGATTTGTTAAGAGGCGATTTCATCTATTCAATATGAATGGATAGTGTAACGATGTAACAAAGGAATTGGATGCAAAAATTAATTTTGACATCACACTTAGATTTCAGAAAAAAAAAGGCCATTTGAAACTGTTGCACATTAAAGATCTATTCGAATTGGAGCAGTGTGGCAATAAGGGCAAGTTACTGCTATGGATAGAGGGAAAGTTCAGTGGAAGAAGACAGTGGTTATGAGCGGGCATTGCCCTTCTTGGCCAAACGTTATTAGTGGAGTCCTCAAGGTTCAGTACTGGGCCGATCGTTGTTTTCAGTATTAATTAATGAAGCATACCAGGATAAAGTCTAAATTTGTAGATTATCCCAAAGTTAGTAGGGCAGTTTATGACAGTAACCAGGGTATATCACTGCAACATTATCTAAAAAAATTGGTCAATGTGCTAATAATTGGCAACTGAACGATGTAGACAGGAGTATTCACAGAATAATATACCAGCTTCGTGGTGCGACACTCAAGGCGTGCTGAGGTTACTGACAAACAATAGATGCATCTACATTTACATATGAGGAATTTTTAGGGATAGCAATACCAGAATTTCATTCTGGTATTGCTATCCCTAAATCCCTCTGGTATTGAATCATTTTGGGATAAGTGAGATGGCCCAAGGGGTTCATATTTGGCGAGTATGGGCTTGGCACACCCAGGGTCCTGAGCTGGATATCATTATTCTTCTCTTTCTTGGTGATTCCCTTCCACTTTTGACTCTCTCTCTCTCTCTCTCTCTCTCTCTCTCTCTCTCTCTCTCTCTCTCTCTCTCTCTCTCTCTCTCTCTCTCAGGGTAATGTGGGAAATTTTTTTTTCTCTTTAAATTTTTACGAGCCATATGGTACAAAGAAGGCCGAGGCTTATTCTCAGGCTTCTTTGTACCATATGGCTAATAATAATAATAATAATATCCATCTGAATGTTTCTCTATTTTTTTTTTTTTTTTTTTTTGCTGGTGCAGCATAATCCTCAGGCTTCTTTTGTACCATATGGCTGATAATAATAATAAGAAGAAGAATGAAAAAGACCTGGGAAAGGGGTAAACGTGCAGTCAGACATTAAGTTCTCTGACCAGTGCAGATCAGCTGCTAGGATACATCATGGGATATTGTCAATGATATACAGAAATTTTTCCAGCATGGATGAGAAGGTGATTGTTTTGCAGTATAAGGCGATTGGTATACCACATCTTGAGTGTTATATACAGATCTGGAAGCCTTATTTGTGCAAGGATGTGAATCTTAAAACAGGTGAAGAAAAGAACAATGAGATTAGTGAGGGAAACGAAAGGGTGCTTACCTGTTCTCCCCTCAGGTGCCTATGCATCTGAAGCATAGTCACCTGTGGGGAAAACAGGTGATTGAGACGTTTCAGGGACAATGTCCCGAAACGTCTCAATCACGTCTCAATTTTCAGCTAACGTTATCAGTTAGCTGAAAATGGATGTTAATTCTTACTCTTGCTTGGACTACAGGTATGAGGGACAAAATTCAAATTGAGCGAGGAAGGTCGTAGGGTATATGTGAGGAAATTTGCATTCAGCCAGTGAGTTGTTGATAGTTGTAACAAAATTTCGACTGTTATTTAGGTGGACAATTTGAATTAAGAAAACTAAATAACATTGTTATTAGTGTTTTTTTTTTTTTGGTGATGTTCTGTAAGCTTGTTTTTTTGGCAACATTTGCATGCAATACTAAGAGTAATATTGCAAAATATCTTGAGATGAAATACACCGATGAGTCAAAACATCATGACCAGCGAGTCGTTATGCAAATCAAAGCAACTGCAGGTGAACTACAGCGAATTCGCGGGTTGGGACACGTTATAAAAATCACCTGATATTTGATATTGAGCTCGTTAATCAGTGTTATTCTTGTTCTTCAGATGGGAAAGGCAGCGGACTTAGCGAGTTTGACAAAGGTCAAATTGTAATGGCCAGACAACTGGGTCAGAGCATATCCGAAATGGCATGGCTGGTGAGGTGCTCATGGTCAGCCCTGGTTAGTACTTACCAAAAGTGTTCCGAGGAGGGGAACTCTGAAACCGCTGGTGAGATGTTGGACGACGACAGCTCATTGATGTTTGAGGTGAGCGAAGGCTCTCCCGGATGACATGTGGCAACAGAGGGGTGACTGTGGCGCAACTCGCGGGTAATAAGAATGCTGGTGACGGGAGTAATGTGTCACAACACACAGTACATGGAACCCTACTGAAAATGGGGCTGCGTAGCCGCAGGTCGCTCCGAGTGCCCATGCTAACCACGGTTCACCGGCTACAGTGCCTACAATGGGCACGCGAACATCGAAACGACCTTGGGTGATTGGAAGAAGGTCATCTAGTCCAATGAATCATGTTTCCTGTTGCACCATGTGGACGGCCTGGTACGTGTGTGTTGTTTACCTGGGGAAGTGATGGCGCCTGGATGCACTGTGTGACAAAAACAAGCCAATTGTAGCGGTGTCATGCTTTGGGCGATGTTCTGCTGGGATACCCTGGTTCAGTCATCCATGTGCCGGACACTCTGATGTCTACCACGTACCTAAACATCATTGCTTACCAGGTACACCCTTTCATGGCAACGGCCTTCCCCTCTGGCGGTGCCGTCTTTCAGCAGGATAATGCACCATGCCACACCGCCCGGATTGTTCGAGACTGGTTCGCGGAACATGAAGAACACTTCCAGGTATTGCCCTGGCCTCCAAATTTCCCAGACATCAATCCCATCAAGCATCTGTGGTTTGTGTTAGAACCATCTCCGATCTGCGGCGTCTCAACCATGGAACTTACAGGAATTAAAGGATCTGTTGGTTACGTGTTGGTACCAGATACCACAAGACACATTTAGAAATCTTGTAGCGTCCATGCCTCGCCGGGTACGAGTTGTTTTGGCACGTGGAGGACCAACATCATATTAGGTAGGTTGTCATAATGTTTTGGCTCATCGGTGTAGTTTCCATTCGTCTTACACATCTTTCAAGGATATTTTCGTGGTAGGATTTGGCAACTGAATCTGAGGACTTGCTTAACAAGTACAGGGCAACGCCGGGAAAAAGTCATGAATTTGAAAGTTTATGCAATTCGGCCCAAGAGAGAGAATATGCAAAGCTCATTCGCTGTGGGTTGTCACGGAACAATTAAATACATAGGCTGTATTAGGGTAACTAAGAGTAAGAACACGTGCATGTATGTTACATGTATACCAATGCCATGAAGTTGTAAATTAATTTGATGAATTTGAAGTACTAATTAACTCATAAAATGCAGACATTGTCATCAAATTTGGGACACAGTTTTGTTCAGACATAAGCGATGCTGAATTTGAATATGGGGAGTACAATGTATACAGGGTGGACAGGTGGAGATTGGACTCTTAGTTAAGAAGCATTTTAAATCTACGGCAGTGCATCCAGTTGATATGGGTGGCTAGTGCAATGTTCAGGCAGTTTGATGTGACCTATGCACTGGGTAAACCAAAACGAGAGCGGCAGTGCCCTATAGGCCTAATGACGTCAAAGAATTATACAGAGAAATGGAGTGGGACGGTCTTGTATGAACAATCTGATTGAATACTATGGTGCAGTAAAAAAGGAACTAGAAAAAAAAATAATTCCGATATCATATACTTGGATTTTAGGAAGACTTTTGATCATTCTGTTGCACGTAAAAGACTTCTGTACAAAGTGGAGTAATGCAGCATTAAGGGTAAGTTATTGCTATGGATAAAGGGTTGAGTGGGAGAAGACAGAGAGTGGCTATTAATGAACAATGCTCTTCGTAGACTAATGTTATTAGTGGAGTCCGCTAGGGTTAAATGCTGAGCCCAATACGTGTTTTCAATATTTATTGATTAAGATATATCAAACTTAATGTCTAAGTTTTCAGATAATACAGAGGATGGTTTAAGACTAAGGTGAGCTACTGCAACCAGACCTAGAAAAATTAGGCCATTGGGCTGAGAAATGGCAGTTGAAGTTTAACATTGACAAATGCAAGGTACTGCATATGGGTAACTAATTCCAGATTAACAATTGTGTGATATTTCACTCAGCTTAGCGGAAAATGAAAAGGACCTGGTGGTAATTGTGCAATTTGATATGTAGTTCTCTGAGCAGTGCAGATAGGCTGCTAGGACAACCCATGGGTTTTGTCAACGATATACAGAAAATTTTGGCTAGCAGGGATAAAGAAGTGATTATCCATTTGTACAAGGTCAGGTCTAATCTTGTTTACTTTATACAGATTTGGAGACCTCATTTTAGGAAGCATATAGATTTGGTGTTGGCTCTCGACTAATTGAGATAAGAATTGTTTATCATTTTATTTACCATTTTCGTAACATCTTTTTGCTCGTTAAGTTCAATGGCCTTCTACCACTGTCAATCTGCCGCTTACTAATAAAAATGAAAAAAAAAAAAAAAAAAAGCCACTCTTAATCTAACTTTAGCTCTTCGACAACAAAGTGGTTTCATTGTGTATATCAAGGCACGTGATGGATGAAGTTAAGTATGCAAATGCTTTCGACTTTGCAACGTTGCTTATGGAGTTAACTAAATTCTTTACTTAAAAAAATTTTAGTTCTGATCAAACTCATGTCCTTAAATTACTAATTTTGACGTTGATTGATAACTCTGAGGATATTTACAGTGCTGACAGAAAAATCGTCCTTCCTTGGAGATCTTTTTTCTTTTCTGGCGTGTTAATTATAGTTAATATGTATTACTCTGACCAATAAATCATCAAAGCAAAAACAACTGAAACTAAACCTAATAAACTGACTTCATAGAAGTTTTTGAACTATTAAACGTATTCGCAAGTATGAATATTCCTGATTGATTGGATATATATATATAAAAAAAGCTACTTTTCATCACAGGTTTTATCTTTCTTGAATTTATTACGACCTGATTAGCGAAGATTCCATCATTTCAGGTGCCACTCCTAATTTTTCCACATGTAGCCCTTCATAACGTCATGGTCTTGGAAAAGTAGAAAATTATCAGAATCATGAGAAAGGAATCGATTATTTTCGAAATGTGAATTTAAAAGGTGCACATCTACGCGAAACTAAGTCAATTCGCAATTGAAATTGTTATTTGTAAGAGGTAGAACTCCAACTTCCTTCAGTTATGGGAAGACAAACTGATTTTCCGAGATTATTAATTCTATAATCTCGGAAAATTAAAGTTGTTTTTTTTTCGTTTTTCTTTTTTTAATTTTTGATTTGATGAAATTGGTTGTTGATAAGAGAAAGGAATGCTTTTGCTTTTATTTGCTTAAAATCTTACTTAGGAATTCAATGTAGATAACTAGACGGTTTTTTTTTTATCTGGGCAATAAAACAAGTACAGCTGTAGATATTAAAAACAATTTGCATAATAACTGCTTTTAATACATCTGAGGATCCGAAAAGTAAATTTTTCCTATGAATTGCCAACTGTATCTTTATATTTTTGAACAGTTTTTCGCACTGAGTTTATTCACTATACCTAGCAGCTATAAAATGTTAAACTATACAACTAATTATAATAATAATTATTATTATAAATTATAATTATAATAATTACTATAAAATTCTTATCTGCTATTTTGAAGTTAGTTAAATTAGTGGTTCTAATCACCGCGGACCTTTTCCTCCCCACACCGGGTGGAGAAGGTCCAAATTCGAATGTTGTCAATGATGCAAGGAACTTTTTTGTGCTTTATTTACACCATTATTGTGTTAGTCAGTGTCTCAGGCGAGGATAGCCAAATATTTTCTTCTCCCAGACTACCGGATATTTTATTCCAGCAAAATAGGTAAACTGATCAGAGGACACTCAATTTAAGAACGTAACACACATGGGTAATGAGGTTTTAAAACGAATTCTGCTACGCATCACGTGCCTTCTATAGGGGCGTGATGCGTAGTAGTATAAGAAGGGGAAAATGGTGAAAACTTGGGTAAGTTAAATGATTCCTTGTTTCTACTCTCCTAAAACGGACGATTGCCAGTGTGAGAAGAGTCAATTCGTCCTTAATTGCTTTTCTTGAATATTTTGTCAACCTTAATATGTAATCTGTCAAAGGGGCTGAATTGTAATATAAGAGATTACCCTGTTTTTGGAATCTGCATATACTATTATCAATATCTGTCTCTTCTTGCTATTGATCGCCAATCATTTCGTTCTACTAAACAAAATTAATTTCAAGCGTACTGGGAATTGTAATTCATTTCCTAGGCAGAATCTGAATTTACTGAGTAGCCTTGTTACACTGTTACCTAGTCTTGGGTGTTTACGCTCGTTTCTCAGGAAGTTCTGCGCCTTCTGATGTGCGCTTGGCTTGTCATTGATTAAAACCGGCAGTTACTAGAAACATGATAGGTGTGATGATATTTAAAATTTCGAAAGAAGAAAACTGAGCCATTTCTCAGATCATTATTATTTATTATATACGAGGGGTGATCATTTAATTGGCAGACTGATGCAAGATCTTATCTTAATTGTCATCATCTGAATCTTCTGTGCATTTCTCCTTCTCGAAATACTCTCCCTTGAACTTTACACACTTTCGTCACCGTCGTACCCACGCATTAAATGCTTCTTGCAAGCCATTTTTTGAAAGATTGCCAAGTGCTTCCGTTGTGGCTCTGTGAGCATCGTTGTGTTCGAACGCTTGCCTTTCACAGCTTTCTTCAGACGTGGGAACAGGAAGAAATCACATGGGTTAAGTCTGGTGAATAAGGGGAATGTGGCAGAACCTCGGAACCTATGGCACTAATCGCTGCCTGCACAAAATGTCATGTCGCTTCGGAGATTCTTTGAGATAGAGAGCTATAAGGAGAACTGAGGTGGGAAAAGTCAAATCGAAGTGATCAGATTACAATCTGACGCTTATTTGATAATCGTCGAATATGGTTCGCAGTATCGTAAGTAAGCTGTGACACCGGTTCCATAATACATTCCCTTATAAAACTCTCTTTAAGATCTGTTCGATACAATTTTAATGCCACATACATGCAAGATGACCATTATTTAGTCCTAATTGCGATTAATCATAGACACTCATGACCCGACAACTTTCTTTCCATCCTTCCGTTTCTACAGAACGGCTTGTATCCGGCTATGCTCTCTATAGACGTCTTCAGGAGAGGATTCTTTACGCACAACCAGTTATCTGTGTTCCCTTGACTTCTTTCCATCCTTCCGTTTCTACAGAACGGCTTGTATCCGGCTATGCTCTCTATAGACGTCTTCAGGAGAGGATTCTTTACGCACAACCAGTTATCTGTGTTCCCTTGACTTCTTTATATAAAAAAGACCGTTTGAATTAGTGTTGACACATGTCGACTGGACCTAAGAGCAGTGGATCGTGGCGTTCTTTAGTGATAAGTCCAGATGCAATGTACTGTCGGATTCTCGATGCATGCATTTTCATCTAGGGGCTGGGAACCAGATTTCAATGAGATGAGATTCTTGATAATTATGCTCTTATTTAACAGGAAAAAAATGGCCCAGACTGTAAATCAATTGACGTTAATGCATATGTTCACAGATTTTGTCAGTGATCATCCCCACCTGGAGAGGGAGAGTGCAATCTGTTTATAATGGTCCACCGGAATTCAGTCCAGTAGCGCTAATTAAGTCTCGTTCTTAGTATGGGATAAATGTCGTTCCCGACATCCATTGGTATTGCAGTGGATGCGGAATTTTAGCCCATAGGTAGTGCAGATAGTAGAACCTGGCCTCCCTCCCCACTGGCTATGGACGAACACCAAGCAGCAGCAGCAGCGCCCCGGTGTTGACTGCTCCCTGGTGACAAAATGGCCTGAAACAACACAAACAACATATCCGCACTCACTATACAAACAAACACAACACAAGACACTCAGGCCTTATGTATAGAGTTTATAGGCTTTAAGACTAATAAGCACATAAGGTTGTACTTATGTGTTAATTCATATTGTAAATGTGATCTTATGCATAATACTGATCAAATAAGTATAAATAATAAACAGTTATATGTATGTTGTATACTAAAAACAACATTCAATTAACTAATAAAAGGATTGTGTTTATGTAAGAAGTGTAGAGGGAAGAAAACACGACAATGTAGATTGTTCCAGACAATTCAAGTGAGGCGATTATATTTACAGAAACATAAACTTCAGGTTGGTCGGGTTTATATACTGAGTAAAAGTGAAATATTTTCGCATTGTCATTGCTTAGGTCGAATTCTAGTAAGGAATTAATTAACCATAAAGATCTGCCCTGTTGCTTGTAGACACTGGATATGATGTCTTATGAGTATTCTTTCGGAATATTTTCTTAAAAGCCCTTTTAAAGTTCGTGTTGCAGAGTGCGTACAGAAAGGGATTCATAGTGGAATTTAGGTAACCGAGCCATATGGCGGCAGTGTGCACATTAGGATGAATACAGTCTTCACAATATGCAGTCACGATGAAAATGATTATGTAAGGAAGCCAGCAGAAGACGAAAGCTCCGATTATCACTCCAAGTTGACGAGCTGCTTTCTTTTCCTGGCAAAAATGGGACGGTGTCTTTCGAACCACCTTCAAACGAAGTGCTGTAGTTAAAGTTGGAATAAATTTACAAGAGCTAATACTGATGCGAGGAATGGGTGGGGTCGCTTTCGTACTAGTATCATCGGGAGAACGTTCCACTGAGTGATTTCCTTCCTGCTGTGATTCATTCTTGCTTTGTCGTTTGAGCAACGGGGGATAAACATTGAGATGGTCCACTGATTTCGGCTCTTCAGATAGTGTGCCTTCGTTTGGCTGCACTGTGCAAAGGTACGAGCTAGCTGTTGAGGCCACTTTCGTGTCATTAGAAGTTAGCTCAGATTCAACGTTGATGTTTGGGGAATCTAACCTCTCGTGGCTTTCCTCCAAATCACTGTCAGCTACATATTCCACTTTCACATTCACTTCATCGAAATGCTGCCGTGAATCCGTCTGTTGCTCTTGTCGATGTATCGTGAAAACTGTCAGCTGATGGAAATGCCGATGTTCATTTGAAGTACTGCTGCTGAAGTCGCCGCTGATCTGTGAACTCCTCGATGCATATCGGTCGGCCTCGTGCACTTTCAGGGTTTCTTTCCTCTCTCGGCTGTTCGAAAGGTACATTGATTCGGTGCCGAGATGACCATCGGTATTTGGGACAGTAGAGTAGTCGCAGCTGGATGGATACCTGGACATCTTACACTTCCCCACTTCGAACTTGCTCCGTTTCTTGATTTCGTGGAAGATCTTTAGATAGATACAGATGATGAGGATCATTGGCAGATAAAAATTTGCCGTGGAGGCAGAGAGCTTAAAAAATACGTTGTCAACGAACTCAGTTTCACACACTGTTTCTGGTTGGCAACGAACACCACCATTATACCAATGATGCCAACCAATGATAGGAAGAATCCACATTGCTGACACTGCCCACACAATGGCGATCATGACCAAAGCTCGTTTCTTAGTCCTTTTACGCAGATACTTCAGAGGAGATCGGATTGACCAGTATCGATCCAGGCTTAGTGTTAACAAATTGAGGATTGACGCAGTGCTGGCTGTGTAGTCTACTGACAGCCACAATTGACACACTGTCTGACCAAAAGGCCACACACCCGTTATGGCATAGGCAGAGCTGATCGGCATAACAATCATCCCAACGATCAGATCGGCTACAGCAAGGCTTAAGATGAAAATGTTGCTTACCTGCGGATATAAAAAAGAAAATATTTAAGTGGAGACCTCGATGTTCAGCAAATTAGAAATTTTAGTATTTCTTATTCTTAGAACATTGATCCTTAAAAGAATCAGAAAGATGAGAATAACATTTTAATCAAAATGAAATGACCAGTTCTTAATGAAAACAGTATACGTAAATTATGAAACAATTTACTGTATGTAAATCCGATATTAGTAAAATGTATAAAAGATATATAAAAAGTACTCAACTATAGTGTCACTACTTATGACCAGTAGGTCATAATAAAGGGTTTTAATTGATTAACTGCACCTTCATTATGGGGCACAGAAGGCAGTGAAAATTTCCGTTTAAAGTAGGACTCATTAGAATAACTTTGATGAAGACCACGCATGTAACTTGAGTATAAATCATCAAACTAATGAATGCAGAAATAGCGCCTAATACTACGAAATCTGCATGTCACAGATTTCCTGTTCAATCTCACTACTTAGGACAACTACTGTACATGATTGCTATGTCCAGTATACGATGGTAATGACGCTTTGCAAGTTTCCATGATTACAAAACTTTGGAGATGCTACGTCAACAGGAGAGAGCACATTAAAGTGAAATGTTTACCTCATGTTTATTGCACCATTCTCCTAATAACAGAGGTCTGAACCAGATGCTGATGTTCGCGTGAAAATGTCCATGACAGAAGGATTTTTACTGTTCACTGATAAAATGAGAATAGGAATTCAAAAAATAATATAAATGATGTTTATTTTTTTGTAACAATATGGATATTAGTTAACTTTGCATTTGGAAAAACTCCTGTAAAATGAAGTTAAACTGATTGAACATTTGAGAGTGTCAACTCTTTTCAGGGTGTTGTAGTCTATTGAGATACCTGGATTAAAAGCTTGATTTCTTTTATTTGTGGGTGCGAACAACAACTGTAATTCTGCATCCATTTATTACAAAACAAACAACCACATACTGGACATAACGTTGCACACAAATAAAATTAAATTTTTAATTTACGTTTCAAGATTTAAATTACAATTTCTTATCTCGGATTCATTCTGTTATAGCGAATTTGTAATTTAATCCTTGAAATGCAAATGCATTTAATTTTATTTGTATAATTTTAAGTGTAGCTACCAGTTGTTATGTAATTTCAATAGGAATTTATATCCGATGAAGAAAGCATGGATTGCGAATTTCAGAAATGAAACGAACGACATTTATCACTAAGCAAACTACACTGGCTCTCGAAAGTTAAGGCACAAGCAGAAAAATGCCAATGCATTTTTGACCTCGCAATCAGAGGTCAATATAGATAAAAGTCGCTTGTTTTTGAAATCTTTGTATTTATGTTTCTCGTTCTCATTACTGATTTTAAAGATCGCCATCATTTCATAAAACGCCAGTTTCAACGATTATTTGAAGTGTAGAGCTGGACAGAGTCAAGACGAGGTGGCCGAATGTGATTCATATTTTAAGAGACTATAAAACCAGCAATGAACAGACTATACCTTGAAGTGCCATCGAGGCCGTCCTCACGAGATAACTGTTATCTAGCCTTATTTGCTTGGAGTCATAAAGTACTTCAAACACATAACTTTAAAAGTTTGCTGGATTTGCAGGAGGTCGTATTCTATATGGTCAATAAGAGGTTTCATGGAGAGGGGTCTTTATCACAACGGCCAATTGTTCGTGTTTCTTTAATCCTTATACAGAAAAGAGCTCGTTTTAATTGGCGGAGATAGCATACTGATTGAACCCAGGAGTAGTAGCTCATGGTGCTCTTCATTGATGAGTCAAGACAGACTTCGGTGGAATTCGCAACACACGTTCGTCTAAATAAAACTTCATAAATCATAAAACGTAAATCCTAATTATGATTATATGCATGTCATTTAAATCAGTGTGAGTTTACCTTAAATTATTTACTTGTTTAATTGCTTAATTATTGATTTGGTTCAAATTGATTGCATGTCCCTGGTATGAACGAGAATGATGGATGAATGGAACAAAAAAAAAGTATAAAAATTTGTAAAAACTATAAAATGTTGTCTTTGAAATGTAGGGAAAAACTATAAAACATAAAATGTAAGAAAAAGTATAAAATATCAAATTCAAAAAAAAAAAACAAAACAAAAAGAAAAATACAAAACAAAAATGGTCTGTGAGTGAATGATGAACGAATGATTTTAATTGCATGTTCTATTTCAGCATCTCCACCGGATAGAAGGATTACCATGGAAACCTTATGGACCCCAGGTCATCCATGCTGACACCATGCTGTTCGCTTTCCTAGCCGCCATGGAGTGGACGGTTAGGAAACATGCTGACACAGCCCACTTGGACTAGCCCAGGTCAGTGTGGGACTACGGTGTCTGATGCGGACTCCATACCATAGGGATCTATTTCCTATGTTCTTTCATTCCTACCACCTGGAGTGGTTGTGTCTCCATCCCCCACCCTGGGTGGCCCTACCGCGTTTTTACCTGGTGACTGACCCCACTACTCTCTTTCACTTTCCCCACTAAACCAGGATGGGCTTCCTGTTCCAGGATCCCTTTACTGTTACCCCTTTCCAACCAGGCGGGCTCCTTTGTTACAGCCCCCTCTATTCCACTTCCCCTTTTATCCCACTTCTGTCTATCTCTACCTATTTCATTTTCAATGAAATTTTATTTAATTTTACTTTTATTTATTTATTTTGGTTTTTTTTATTATTTTTTTCTGGGCTTTCCCTGGAAGATAAGGTTATCCCAGAATTTGCCTCGCCAGAGCTATTCTCTTCTACGGTCCTGGCCCGTCTGTCGGGGCGGTGACGGAAAATGGGGGTTAGTGGCTCTCCACAACCCCCCCCCCCCCCCCAGCTTAATGGTCAGAAGAATAACACAATCCACACTAATACCTCACAAAACACACACTAATGCACACCCTGTCTTATACAGAGTATTGTATTCTACACAGAGTAATAACGCAGAATTGGGGGAACCCCGGTGCTGCCAGACAAAAAACACTATGTCACTAACACACGTTCGTCTGGAGGGAGAAAAGGATCAGGTTTCATCCCTCTGACAAAGTGCAAAGAGGAAAATTTGTAAGCGATAGTCTCAAGGCTGTAAGTTATTTAGATAAGATCCATAATCCTTATGTCCGCCCTTTTGCAGGTGCAATTAGTTTAGACTTACTTTTAATAGACAATAATGTATATCTCCTAGTGAACAAGTAGATTTAACCTTCATCGAATGGGGCTAGGATCTTCAGACCTCAGTCCAATACAGCATTCGTGGAACGAACTCTAAATAGGAGGACTTTTAGCTCCAGAAACTTCACTGGGATTTCATCATTTACGCAAGAATGGAAAATAATACATCTCTCACCAAATCTAATGAATAGTCTCGTTTTCATGATGAAGAGAATCGACGTAACGTCCTCATGGGTAGAACAGTTCGTATAATCACCACTTTCACCCAGACACGATGGAAATGATCTGAGTTAGAATTCGGTCAATGACGCGAGTTTTTATGGGACTGTTTCACAGCTTGGCTGAAGTAGTAGGTCTCAAGCGAGGCTAGCATGGTTTTACTCCCAGTTTTTTTGTCGTCCGGCATACAACAAATCGACCACAGAAAACACGCAATTTACAGACATGATGTATAACGCGCAACATGGACTAAGTTGCAGATGCGCCTGAAACCCTACAAAAACCAACCAAATTAAGTCGATGTAATGCCTCTTTTTTCCATCCTCGCCTTATTAGAATACATTGTTATGGATTGTCAATTTAGGCTGCTTGTGCATAATTTCAATAACTTTTTTAATTGTAGTTCGAAATTTGACCAGTCTTTGTACATTATTAGGTTTACGTTTTCCTTTTGTTCTTTAGTTTTTGAGCTTCAGTATAAAATTAGCAGTAATTGCTATTTATTATATTCTCCCTCTATCTGTCTGTCTGTCTGTTCTCTCTCTCTCTCTCTCTCTCTCTCTCTCTCTCTCTCTCTCTCTCTCTCTCTCTCTCTCTCTCTCTCTCTCTCTCTCATCTATGTAAGAAACAGAAAGGAAGAAAAAGAGATCTGTTCTTATATATTTTTTTTATTTTACAGGACAATTTATTTATTACTTTTCTCTGTTATTAACTAAATTTCTAAGTTCTGAAGATTTACCATTTTGTAACTTAATGTTCACGTTGTTGTTCACTTTGATATGCTGACCAAATTGAGTTATAAATTTGAAATAAATATTAATTAAAAATACTAAATAGAATAAACAATAATTAGACTTAACAGTAATTAGAATAAATACTAATTTAAACGAACAGTAATTGAAATAAATAGTAATAAAAAACTATAAAAAATCCTGTAATTAGTTTCGTTAAAGTGTCAGAAGAATCCGATAAATTATTCAAAGAGAGATTAGACCGAGTAAAAGATGACGAAATTGGAGTTTAGTATTTAAGTAATTCACGCTGTTTATAAAACAATTAGCACAAACGATAATTGAATTATCTTTCTATAATGAATCTCCTAAATGGAAAAGTGATAGTCGAAAAGGAATGAGTAGTAATCTCTCTTTCTCCATTATCGACAACTAGGTTGTTAAGTGTTTTAATTACTATCATATTTCCAGAAACAATTTCTAGAAACAAACAGACTGCGCATTCTAATTAATTCATTGTGTTCAAGTTAGGTAACTTATAGCGAGTGCCTGACTTTGCTAAGGGTTATTGTCTAATAAGGTTTGATGGTGCTACTAGCTTGAGCCTTTACATCTTAGTTATATTTATTATATGAAAAAAAAAAATATGTTATTTGCTTGAAGAAGTGCACAGTAAACCTTGTAATTTGAGTTACGAAGTAATGTAAAAGGTAAGATCAAGAAATTAGATAGGATTCGCATTAACTGCTATATTAAAACAAATATTAGCCTTCAGAACTAAAAAGTCACCTCATTTCTCCTACTTCTGGAACACAGAGATTAAGGATTATTACTGTTCACATGACACAATACAGGGACCTTCTGGACAAGTTAATAAGGTTCTGTAGATATTGGAAATATTGGTTTAAATATACACTGCCATACCATTAATATCCGGATACCCCTCCATGGATGGGGAAACAGGTCCTATGTATGCAACATCACAGAACCTGCTATAAATATGCACACTGGACTTCGAACAGATAATTGCAAAAGTGAGCATGCAAGATGACGCGTTCGATAGAATTAGCTCAACAGTTCAACAGAATTGATCACCACAACAAATGCTAGACGCCGATTAACATGGTGTAAGGAACGCGAATCCTGGACTGTAGAGCAGTGAAAAACTCTGGACAGACGAGTCGAGGTTCGCACTCTAATGGCCTTTTCTGGGTGTGGCGAATGCCAGGGAAACAGTTCCTTCCTGATTGTATCCTCCCAACAATGAAGTTTGGTGGAGGCAGTGTCTTGTTATGGGGCTCCTTTCATGGTTTGGCTTGGGCCCATTAGTCGTTATCGACAAAACCATGAATTCCGTGCAATAGCAGGACAGCCTGGACAATTATGCACTTCAAACATTATGGCAATACTTCGGGGAAGGCCTATACCTGTATCAGCAAAACAACGTGCCATGCATACTGCTCGGGTCGTAACAGAGTGGTTTGGGGACAGTTGTGGAAAAGTTGGGTTGGATTGGCCAGCCAATCCAATCCCAATCCAAATATGAACCCTATCGATCATCTTTGGGATGTATTGGATTGTCGGGTACGTGCACGTCGAGATCGCCCAAAGAACAAGGCCCAACTGGTGGCTGCATTAAAGGCCGAGTTTGTGGAACATATCACCTGACATTTATAAAAAGCTGGTAGAGAGTATGCTGGGAAGATTGAAGGCGGTCATAAAAGCAAAAGGTTTCAGCAAAAAATATTAAATGACACAATAAAAGCTTTTTTTTTTTCGTCTAAAGGCGAGTGTCCGGATATCAATGGTAAGACAGTGTACGTTTCGAACTGTCCATAGAGTATCTCAATTCTTATTCTTTTGGAAAATAAACGTTAGGTTACGTGTGCTTAGTGCGAGTACACTAAGTGCCAAATCAGCTAAGGCTATGAGGCAGGCATCATGCCTCATAGCCTTAGCTGATTTGAGGCATTTGCTGTTTTCTGGAGTGAAATCCCAAGTTTCCTGAAGAGGAAAACCATGAAACTCTCTCTTTGTTTCTCTCAAGAGATTCAGCGGCTTTGTGACAAAAACTTATAAAAGTTACTCTCGTCATTGATGGGATTCAAGCTTAGACGATTTTACATCCGGTGGGAGGACAATGGTTAAAGCAGCCATTCTTCCGGCGAAGGCGAAACAGGGAAGAAAATTCTCTTTTATAGATCCGACAGTAAATAGTATCTATGCTATGGCAAATTGAACGACAGCTACGTACATCTCACATGTTTACCCACTTATGTATGACCAAAGTGAGGGTCCCACAAGGAAGGATTCTCTTGGGGATCCTCTTCACTTTTTACCATTGGTTGTGAACCAGATGACATACCGTGCTATGCACATGATATCAAACTGATAACCGCATTAATTGACGCGACAAATCCTAACTTACCACAGAAAGGAAATATCGTCAGCTAAAACAAACAAATTACTTTTCCCAATTCGACCTACAAATCCAGCAAAAACAACCCCACACTGAAGAACAATCCCGCACAGGTCACGTCACATTTCCAAAAGAGAGAACTCAAATTCTCATCTCAAAAAAACATACTGATTGAAAGTTTCCCCATGATCGAATGTTGCGGTTTCACTGACACATAGAAAAGCTGCACCTCAAGCTAAGGTGGCAGATGAAACAGCACCTATTGCATTTCGGGAATTGGCACACACCAGGAACTACATTCTAAGATTTTGATATTCGACCACACTCAACTGCGTAGAGATATTGAGATCGGCAGGATCCACTAATTAGAGGAACTTGTACACTGGAGAGCACTGGCTTCTGAAGCGGGCAGGCTGCAAGCGTTAGTGCCAAATCCTTTCCATAGCATTTCAGCCTAGACAGCAATCCTAGAAATGCTCAGACTGCCACAAAAATGGACAACGTTAGGATGGTTATTGCAGTTGAATCAAATATCTGGACCAGTATGTTGGAAGAATTTTATCTGTCCCTTTAGGGCTGGCTCACCATTCTCTGCAGAAAGAACTAGGCTGTATCGAGTAGACAGATTTTCTACCATACTAATCCTAGGAGTGATGTGACATTTGCCATCGGTTTTCTGGACTCTCTGCTGTCAATCTTCCATCGTTAACCGTGAGACCATTGTCAAACATTGCTATTCTATCCACTACCGTTGGTCTCCCATAGTATACCAATTCTATCTTATGAATATACAATTTTCTATCTTATGAATATCGTTAAGGCTTCCATAAGGGAGACTACCAGCCTTTAATCGATTATGTTCAATATTACACCTGCACTTCAAATAAACACCACTGCTCCCTAAGCAAATTTACAAACATTTTAAGTATCTCATTCGTGGGTAAGTAAGCGCAGTCATTAAAATACCCCAACAATCCAATGATGATATTTTTCCATAATATAAGAGATGTCAAAGGGTTAAAACTCAAGTAAATCTAGAGCATCTCTATCTTTCCTTTGAACTCTTATCCTGGCGTTTCTAATTTCCTAACTCCGCCTCCGTTAAGGTATGTAATTGAACCTTCATTGATCGTATTTTTTTAAAAAAAAGTTACTGATGAAATTTTATGCGGTAAAGTACTTTAGATTTTTTATTTCTCAAGAGAACTAAGCCAAGAGTCGTCTGTATATTCTGTCTATAAATTATGTGCGTTGTATGGTCGGTTTTTAGATCCGATATGAGTGAACACCGATGATATCAGTGTCGCTGCCTGCGCTACCAGCGAGAGCAAAACTTTTATACCAGTAGATCTTTTCTGACAGCAGGCAATAGGAATATCCGCTAATACCCGAATGTCTTTCGTATTCCCCACCTTCATTTGACCCGCAGCCATTTGAGTAACATAATGACCGACTTCACCTTCATTGCCCTTCCATATTAATTCCCGTCATTCTGAACTGTTCACGAAAATGGCTTCAGAAAACAGGAGAAAAGAATTTCGGAGCGGGTTGTGGAAACGTGTCATTTCTCTTTTGGAGGTAGAAACATTTCTGTATTTCAGATAAATGAGTCTCCAGCTGCTTTAGATGCTAAAAACGATGCTTTTGAATAGAATTCTCTTGGCCGACACCATCCACTATCAATAACCTGAGGCTATTTGCGTAACGTCTTAGCTAGTAAACTGCTGTCTTTTAAAGGACAGCCCAAAAAGAACATATATGAATACATTTAATAGGGAAAGAGCAGAGAATACTTCCATTTTAAGATGAGAACAGAACAGAACTTGTATTACACTTTCTGGTCTTAATGTGTTTAAAATAATTCTACACAAATATTTCGGTATTGACAACAATAATTGGAATTAGACTAATTAACAATATGTAAAGAATACTTTGTCTTAAACCTGTAGTACTTATAAAAACAAAGTAAACGCCGATTGAGGAGGTCTTTAATAATTCATTCTTCACTCTACGGTATTCGAACCCAGACCTCTCCAAACGAGGTGACAAAACTGCTAACCTTTCACGGAGAATGCGTGTTTTTATTCCTGAACACTATTTTTGGCAAACGTTCGTTCAAAGTGTGAATGGTCAATGAATTTCCAAATGAAAATGGCCAAATATCTTGACAATAACTTCCTTGGACTTAATATAATTGACTTTTAAGGATGAAGACGGTTTTCATGTTACGCCCCATTTTCGGTGTCTCTCTTATGCTAAGAAAAGAGGTTTTCGATGATAATCAACTTTTAATTACTTTAAGAAAATCACTGAGAAAAGTTTAAGTTTATCAGAAAACAGGATTACCATATGGTAGTGTACAGAGAGAAACAAAGAAGTTAAAACTCCTCCCTTGTCATGTCCATGTGATGCAAAGACTTAAAGGTTCAAATACGCTACAAGTCGTTTCTTAAAGGTTCGATGCTACAAGTCGTTTCTTAACTCTATCAGGAATTTGCTTCAACGATGAAGAAATCTCATTTGCTTTCATCTTATGTTAATACGATTCTATTAAAATTGGAGCGCAATGCGCACTCTTCTTTCAGAGAAAATCTGAGCTATTGTTTTTTACTGAAAAAATTAAGTGTGGAAAGAATCAGAACCTTATAATTCCATTTATTGCGAAACGCCTACGATTGAACAGGATGGAAGCAAGACTCCTACAGTTAGGATCGCGATGAAGATGCTGTGGAAGTTCTTTCGTAAACTGAACATATGAAGCTCTTTAGCCGCCGCCATCACTACCACCACCACCTATACATTATAAAAAAAAGAAATATCTAACATAGATTACTAAATTTGCAGTAGATAATATTCTATTATCGGTTCACCTTTTTTTGATAAAAACCACATTTATGGACGAAGGACGCACCACCCTTTTTATGTTTTCAGAGTTTTCTGATTCCCGCTCCCTTCTCCACTGAGCGAGATTTGCCAATTCAGCGTCACCCTTCCCTACAGATGTAGATGTAGCTTCACTGTATTGCACTTAAGAACAACAAAGCGACCTTTACAGGGTGCGTTATTATTAAAATAAATACGAACTTGGTACTCGTGAATTCAATAAATAAATCAAAGTAACTTCTATAGTTTTATCCACAAGTCTTTAATAACATTCATTAACAGCGCAATAAATTTTTTAAGCCATTCCACCTGTAATTAAGGGGAAAAACTGATGCAATCCACATGGAGTGAACCTGTGCTGTTTTGATGGCTGACTAGCAGCGCTTTATTAGAGCTACGTACCTTTTTTTTTTTTTTTTTTCGTAGCCGAGTGGTCAGGAGTGGGATGCAGTAGCACACGCTCTTTGAGTAGATCGGAGTTCAAGTCTACGACTGCTAAATACGGTAGATCTGCCAACCCGAACTGGACCAGCGTGGCAGATTACTGGTCCATTTCCCTCAACATGAATTGTTGAGGAAGTTTCCATCCTGCAGTGGGTTGATAATGGCTGAGGTTTTACTTTTTTTCCCCATGAAATGGGGCACTCCTACAGCAACAGCATGATGTGTTCCTAGCATGCAATATAAAGATGGGCAGATACACAGGGAGTTCATGTGTAATTTAATGCGAGAATGAGCAAGACGAATGATTTTTAAGTGACTCTGAACATGGCATGGTGATCAGCAACAAATGAGCCGCTATGAGTATCTCGGAAACTGCAATCCTGCTTGGGTTTTCACGTACGACTTGTATTTGGGTGTATAACCAATGGCGATTCTCTGGTCAGAAACAGCTCGTAGATGCGAAAGGCCAACGAATATTGACAGGATTTGTGGAAAGTAAGAGAAAGTCGGCTGTCAGTCTAATAATAACCCAGAACAACAATGGTGACTAAAGAGATATTTCACGACACACAACTCTTTATACCATCATGAGACCGACTAACTCAGTTGACCTCGTGAAAAAGACCCATAAAAATTCCTCGCATCATTGATGGGATTCGAACTCTTTTACACCCGGTGTGTGGGGAGGGTGGAGAACGGAGAATTGTGCTACCCACGAGGGCACAACGTTTAAAAAAAGGACAGGTCGCATTATACAGTACATTACCTTCAACTTACTCTGGATAAAATGTGGAAGTTCGTACATCCTTGTTTCATTTGCTGTAGGATACAAAAAGGCTCATCGGATATCACTAAAACATAACATAAAAAAAAAGGAAACGTTTTTAGTATAAGAAATGTTAAAAGCATCAGGCCAGTAATCGGATCACGAACGCTTTAATGGACGACAAAACGGGGCTTCTAGAAGGGGGAAACTTCGAAACTCTCGACGGACTAAGTTTGGTAGTATTTCTGTCTTTTAGATTCATAATCTCTTTTCGAAAAGAGTAATAACCGACTTGAATCAGGTTAAGATACACTGAGGTTATTTCTAGAACTTATTAGAAGAGCTAACCGCATTTTGGAATTCTATTTTCCTTTTCTTCTACAAAGAACGTGCTTTCTTAAGTCTCTAGTTTGTATTTTGGACCAATTAATGGCACAGAACAAAATTCGCGGGTGCTTCTTATTATTAGAAGTCAAAGAAGTACATTATTCATTTAAATAAATATTCATTTATACATGTTCACAGCAAGTTCTATAAGATAAGAGGAGAATAAGGAAATAAGGTACTTACTAGTAATCATTAGACAGTAATTAACATGAAATTAAAAGTTAGTTCTCGCATAACTGTGTTGCATTACTTATCTGAAGATAAGAAGGACTTTAATACAGTTATGTGAGAACACGTTTATTCTTAGGAGAATAAAAATCTGTTTTGTTCCACAGGTAAATTAATTCATTAAATAGCATAATAAACTATAGTAATTACTATAGTTTTACCCAGAAGTCTTTAATAACATTCTGCCTTATGCCATATTACAGCCACACGAGAACTAACTTACACTGAGTGATCATTGAATTATGACCGCCTACCATTAGGTAGGCGGTCATAATTCGTAGGTCCTCTTTTTGCCCTCAGTAACGCAGCTATCCGACTTGATTGAACAAGATGTCGGAAGTGTTTGCAAGGTATGGCCAACCAAGCTGTGTGTAATGCAGGTATGGAGGTGACTGGTGTATCCAGACGCCTAATATACCTTTCCATAGTGTCCACAAGTGTTCTATCGGATTGATATCGGGAGAGTTCAGAGGACAATCGATAAGCTGGAAGTCAGAACTGTGTTCCTCAAACCATTCCTGCACAACAAGTGCCCGATTGCTTGGCGCATTGTCATCTTGGAAGACAGCATTCTTCGTTTTGTCGATAACGACTAATGGACCCAAGCCAAACCATGAAAGGATCCCCATATCATGGCCTCCACCAAACTTCATTTTCATTGTTGGGAGGATACAATCAGGAAGAAACTGTTCCCCTGGCATTCGACACACCCAGGAACGGCCATCAGACTAGTAGAGTGCGAACCTCGACTCGTCTGTCAATACGACTGTTTTCCACTCCTCTACAGCCCAGGATTCGAGCCCCTTACACCATGTTAATCGGCATCCACTATTTGTTGAGGTGATCAGTGGCTTGTGAACTGCACGACCATTGTAACCCATATCATGGAGTGTCCTTCGTATTGTACTAGTGCTGAAATTAGTCCCAATACTCTCACAGAGAGTTTTTGTGACTTGAGACAATGGCAAGTTACGATTTGTCGCATAGTTCTTCGCAGAATTCTCTTGTCCCGTTTTGTTAGTTTTCGGGGTTTACCAGGACGTTTTTTGGCAGATTCAGTTCCATTCCTCTGCCATTTGCATATGACATCACTAACCCTTGACCTAGGGAACTCTAGGTCAACGGCGTCTGACTGCGATGTCTCGTACAGAACGCTTGCTTATGTGGTATCCTACTATCATTCCACGTTGGAAGTTTGTTAATTCTGTTGATGGCACATCTTACATTCCCACTTTTACAATTGTCTGTTCGAAGCCCAGTATGCATATTTATAGCAGGTTCTGTGACGTGTTGCATACATAGGACCTGTTTCTGCATCCATTGAAACGTGTCTGAATATTAATGGTAGGGCAGTGTATATAGTATAAGACAATGGCATGCAGAGAAAAGGACGTCGTTTTTCCATTATATAAGACGCTAATGAGACCGCATTTAGAAAACCGTGTTCACGTGTGGTGGCAACACAGTGAGCTGCTACAGACAGTTTAGACAAAGGTAAATATATTAGCAACGGGTGCTAATTGAAATCCCTAAGCAGAAATACTCTGCTAAAGCGTAGGGATCAACTACAGAGTTTAGTTGCGACCACCGGATAAAAAACCTAAAATTCTGTTGAAGGACTCATGAGCCATACTGCACTTTTTAATTTTTTCTCTTATAATAAAGGTATGTTGTGAATAAAGACGCGTAATTGAAGAATTCAAAATTTTATAAAACTATTAACTTTTTTTTAAATATCTCAAAATTTCATTAATAATAATTATTGCTATAAAATATTTAAGGGCAAAGGCCTCATGCTACGAGGTAGAATACTAACATGTAAGTTAGTGCAAAAGAATCATTTTAACGTAGCCATCTACCAAAGTAGTTAAATTAATTAATTAAATTGGCATCGTTTTGGTTAGCATTAGCATTAGCATTAGCATTAGTAGAGGCATATGATGCAAGAAAGCAAGCTTATTCAGCATCAGCCAAAAAAAAAAAAAAAAAAACCGCTCCCATTTCACCCCTCCGTTCGTTCGAAATACCTGTCCAGTTGAGCTTTAAATTTGTTTAGGCTATCAACTTCAACAACAAGTGATGGAAGTCTGTTCCACCAACCAACCACCCGCTGGCCAAAGGCAAATTTCCGCACATCTATCCGACATCCGTCCTTCCTCAGTTTGAATTTATGCCCTCTGAGGTGATTATTCTGAGCAAGATGAAGAATCCCATTGGCATTGAGCATGCTCAAACCATTCAAAGCCTTATACACCTCTATCAGATCACCTGCCGGTGCCTAGTCTACAGACTCTGTAATTTGCAAAACTTAAGCCTTTCTTCGTAAGAGCAACCCTTTGTTCCATTCACTAATCTTGTTGCCCTTCTCTGTACCCGTTCCAGCAGCTCTACATCCTTCTTGAAATGAGGCCTCCAGACCTGTATACAGTACTCAAGATGTGGCCTAACCATTGCCTTATACAAGGGAATAATCACCTCCTTATCCCTGCTAGAAAAATTCCTGTATATCATTGACAAGACACCATGAGCTACTCTTGCAGCTCGTCTGCCCTGCTCAGAGAACTTCATATCTGCCTGCACAATTACCCCCAGGTCCTTTTCATCCTCCACCACTGTCAGTGTAGTACCGCAGAGTTGATACGTTGCTCTGGGGTTACTGTTTCCCATATGTAGTACTTTACATTTGTCAATGTTAAACTTCATTTGCCACCTCTCAGCCCATCTGTTCAACCTTTCCAGATCCTGTTGCAGCAGCATAGCGTCAGTAGTGTCCTTAACGACCCTGCCAACCTTTGTATCATCTGCAAACTTGGACATTAAACTTGATATCCCATCATCAATATCATTCATAAACACCGAAAACAACAACGGACCCAACACTGAACCTTGAGGAACTCCACTAATAACATTAGTCCACGTTGAGCAGTGTCCATTGATTACCACTCTCTGTCTTCTGCCACTCAACCATCCCCTTATCCATAGCAGCAATTTGCCTCCAATGGCACACTGCTCCAATTTGTGCAGCAGTCTTCCATGTGCAACAGTATCAAAAGCCTTTCTAAGATCCAAATATATAATATCAAAGTTATTCCCTGCATCCAGTTCTTTTGTGACTACATCATAGTATCCAATCAAATTGGTCAGGCAAGACCTGCCCTTAACAAAACCATGCTGCGTCTGAGCTATAACTGAATTCTTGTCTAGATGTTCCTGCAGTGCTTCTTTAACCAGTGCCTCCATTAATTTTCCTGGAACAGAAGTTAAACTCACAGGTCTATAATTACTTGTGTCAGCCTTTGATCCTCCTTTGTGAATTGGGGTTACATTTGCACATCTCCAGTGTGTGGGTACCTCCCCTGAGTCCAAGGAAGCTCTCATAATTATGGCTAACGGATTGCTTACTTCCTTTGCTGCCTCCTTTAATATAACTGGATAGATCCCATCCACCCCGGGTGCCTTTCTTTTTATTTATATTCAACAATTTCTCCTCCACTTTCCTCTCAGTTATTACAAAATCATCCAGCTCACTGCCAATGTTTACTTTACCTACATCATTCTCCTTCCTGAATAACTCCTCATGCGTGAATGTAGATGCAAAATACTCATTTAGATTGTTAGCCACCTGAGCAGGATCCTCAACTGTTGAACCATCAATATCCAGTGGACCAAACTGATTCATCCCTTTCCTTCTCGAGTTCAAATATGTAAAGAACTCTTTTCTGTTTTTCTTTGCATCCTTTGCCAAGGATTTTTCGTAGTCTGCCTTTGCCTGCCTAATCTCCTTTGTGACTTGGTTACAGACCAACTTATATCTATCATAGGCTTCCATGTCACCCATTAATTTGTATGTATCCCATGCATTTTTCTTCTCTGCCACATGTCTCATTAGTTCATCTGACAACCATTTAGGCCTAAACCTTGAACAATATTTCTTAGTTGGTATGTAAAGCCTGGTAGCCTCCAAGATTAGTTCCTTGAATGCTTCCCATTTTGAGTTTGCTGTTGGTAACATCATCAGTTGGTCCCACTGTATAGAATTTAAATACTGTCTCAGACCATCATAGTCGCCTTTACGAAAACAAAAACCCTTCCCTTTACCTCTGATGGTAGTTACCTCCTTGAGTAAATCCCACTTCAACACACTGTGATCACTGCCACCTAGTGGTTCATTTATCTGCAGATTCTTAATGCATGAAGAATCACTACTGATAATCAGATCAAGAGTATTGCTCCCTCTAGTTGCCTCACGAACATGCTGATGTAGAAAACAATCATCCAATAAATCCACAAAAGCCTTGCTAGTGTGCGAGTGACCAACCCACAAATTCCAGTCAATATCTGGGAAATTAAAATCCCCCATTATAAGACTCTCAGATTTACTGGCCCACTCTATTTCCCTGTACAATATCTTATTATACTCATCAGAGTCATTAGGCCTATAGCACACTCCTACTCTCAATTTTGATTTCCCTATGCTTATGTCACACAAACTGACTCGACACTGCCCTGTCCATCGATGTCGACTGGCTTCACTTCCTTGGACTTTATGTGTTTCTTAATTAATAGCATAACCCCTCCTCCCCTCCTGTCCTGTCTATCCTTTCTATACACATTGTATTCCCCAAATTCCAGTTCTGCATTCCTTATATCTGTGTGACACCACGTCTCTGATATCCCAACAATATCTGCCTTTGATGTTTGAGCAATACCTCAAATTCATCAAATTTATTTACCAAACTCCTAGCATTGGTGTACACGCAGGTATACATGCACCTGTTTCTATTCTTAGCTACCCTAACACAACCCATGTGTTTACTTGTACCGCAATGACTACCAGCAGTCTCTGAAATATCCTGCATCTTGTTTTTCAGGTTTCTGCTCATTTCAATAGAAGCAGTGCAAGAATCACTTCCACCTCTGCCAGTGGCTACTGTTAATCTATTAGTCCTTGTATCCCCCCCCAACTAGCAGTTTTCCGACCCACCTAACACTGCCTCTACAGCATCAGCAAAAATTCTTGCACCCTTTCTATTTAAGTGTATCCCATCCCTGTAGAAGCAATCTCTCCTGTTAACAAGTACAGTCCAGGCTGAAAAAAATTCTACCCCTTGAGCCTTGCACAATCCCTCCAGGGCCGAATTGATCGACAAGGCTCTCATCATATACTCCCTCCTATCGTGTCTGGGCAGAATTGCAGACACTTTCAAGTTCAACCCTAATTCACGGCTATTTTTCAACAGTGACCTGTACTTGCTAAGTAATTCCGCCGGTCTCCTACTCTTAATATCATTAGTGCCAACGTGTACAACTATATCACCTTTTGTGCCCTTAAAAGATGATATCCGCTCTACAACGTCATCAACCTTTGCCCCTGGCAGACATACCCTGGTCCTATTCCACCTATCCTTTTTACAAAGTATGTTCCCCGTTTCCCTGACAATAGAGTCACCAACAACTACTAGTTCCTGTGGGACCAGCGCATTCTGCCTAGGGGGCTGCCCCTGTGTTGCCTGATGACCAAGTGCAAGCTCTGGCGTTGATGTGGGCAGCTGAGAGCTTGATGGGCCCCTCAATTTATTTCCTTCGAGGGCATCCACCCTGTCCTTCAAGGTCTCATAAAGGCCCATAACAACGCTGAGTTGTCGCCTGATTTCCTTGCACTCCTTACATCGTGCACACACAAAGACATCCCCCTTGGCAGTATCATGTCCCGTACCCGACTGCTCCGCAAACATCAAGCAAACAGTGCATTTTAATAGACTGTGATTCAGAGGGCAACTGCCCCCCTCAGTTCTCCCCTGAACCACAGCACTCCCATTAGCTTGAGCCTTTTGCTTTGCTGCTCTGGTCAGAGTCATGATTCCGATTTAATTCAATAAAATTCAAAACAAAAATTAAATCCTTAAGTTATATCCCAAAACAGTTATGTTATATATATTTTTTTCGGTATCTAGTGTTTTCTATGAGTTCCCTTTATACAACTTCCGTATCACGTGTACCACTATAGTTATGTATTAATTATTTGTTACGATTAAGTCGTTATATATATATAGAGTTAAAAATACAATTTAATTGACAATAAAGTTTATCAAGATTAATATATTTACTGATTAATTGACAATATTATATTATGCACTATACTACACTAAGCTTATGCTATCGTGTAAAAATGGCGGAAATTCACGAACGATATTTCTACGGACTCGTAAGTATTGATTAGCTTCCAAATCTCGCTATCTCAATTTAGAATAAACTAAGAATCCTGACTAGGTCTATAATCTACTTATAGAAGATAATTTGATATAACAATTGGTTAATAAATCGACTAAATGTGGTTAAAAAAAAAAGACCTCTCGTTCAATTTGTGACACGTGGATTTGATACCGTTACCGATACTAAGTAATATCTACAAAATCTCTGTTATATCTCATATTGTGAATGCCTTCACAACGAGTTGCCATGGTATTGTACTACCTCGATTAAATAACACTTCACCAGTGGAGAAGACTACTGTTCTTTATTCTCAGCGGATACCACCACCCAGAAGGCACCGTTTCAAAGCTTGTTGGCTTCTCTTCGGTGGGTGGGCAAGTACCCTGGTGTTGCAAAAGTGACAACCCAGTTATGAAGTATAACTTCATATATGAGAGATGCCTGATGTGTGCAGTGATATCACTGTGGTGTTTGAAAGTGGTTATTAAGTTCCGGGTAGGGATGAGGTGTACCATCAACTGAAAGATTTTCTCCTTGAGATCGCTCCTTTCAAGATATTTAGCGGCTTTGAGGAGTATACCGTGACTGGAAGACCTACAAAACAGTTAACTTTCATTAGATGTTCGGAGTGTCTTGAATTAGTGATTTCTAGATCTCCTGACTTGGGTCATTGAAGTGTCGTATGTTCCAGCAATGCTCTTCAGTTCTTTCTGGATTCTGAATGGTGACAGTTTACTCACTGAATTATTTAGCTATTGGAATGAATTATTATAAAAGTAGGAGCCGGTTGTCATTTCGTCAGCTTTTCTTTTACCTGTTGGTGTGAGGGGGGCTTCATACTTCATGTTTGCCTGCTGCTATGTTTGGATCCAAGAATCCAATAGCTTTCTGGGTTTTAGAGAATTCAGTTCGTTCCATTTCGCCCTCGACAGGAGAACTTATCCCGACAAGGTTACCGGCCCCTCCACATGGAGGCAGGAGCAATACCAATCTATCAAGCGGTACAGAGAAAGAAAACAAAAAAGGGAAGTTTTCCTTCCAAATCGATAAACTAGTAAAGTGGATTTCTTTACTCATCTCTTGAATAACTCTGCAATGTGTTTTGCTGCGCGTGTTCAAAGACTTGTAATCTTCTGAATTATCAACGAGGAAATTTGAGAAAATTCTAGGTCAGCCCTCATGATTATATTTCTATATCATTGCGTTAAAACAGCAAATTACATTTTCCAGCTTATGAAAGGCATTGACACGATTCAAAAATTACCTACAAAAGTTGACTCCAACCTTCGCAATATTAAAAACGAATGCATCAGGTGAAATACATCCTTTTAAAATGGTTACGTTCAGCAAATACTTCAGTCTAAGCCAGTTCATGTAGCATAATTTAAACATTTACGTTTATGAACGTGCCAACACTCTTGAATATACAAATGGAAATCAATATCCATACAGGTGGATGCGGCAACACCTAGAACAGAAGAAAAGAATTCTAACATCTCCCACTGGAATATCAAATATATTAGCGGGCGGTGTGCTTGCGTGGGTGTTTATTGCAACTGTTCTACTTTAATGTCGTAGGCAGAGTGCATATAAACCTCGTGAGGACAGCGTTTCATGAATAGGTATTAATTTCCACTTCTGTATTTTCATTCAAAACAAACTGAAAACCTTATTTCGATTGCTGGCTTTATTTTCAGTACACTTAAGATAACGCTGCTGCTGTCAAATATTTGCTAAACACTTTCACCATATAGTGGATTGATCACGAGCGAAACCATTGCCTACCATCAATAAAATAAACTGTAAATATTAGATTCATGCGGTATGAAAAGATATTTTAATTTTTTTGCGAAGCACTTAAGACATTTCAGAAACAAGTTTGTTTTTTTACGCTATTGAAATTAATGGAAAATGGATACACAACGGGTGATGAAAATCGTTCCAGACAAATTAACTCAAAAATAAAAATAAGTTGCTTTATTGATGGTTATTCCTTTTTCGACATAGCCTCATCTAGTCCAATACAAACCTCCCATCTCTCCACCTGTTTTCTAAATATTCAGAGAAGTCGTTAAGCGAGAATAGGCAGAGTAGGAAACTTTTGATGTTATTGTTGTTGTAGGGTTTTAGGAACATCAACGACTAAGGCCATATATCTCGTTGGCCTCGCCTGAGACCACTAATTAAGCCACGTTGTGAAAAAGCCCATAAAAATTCCTCATTTAATCGACTGGACTCGAGCTGAGGTCTTTTCCATCCGGTGTGGGCGAGGACGACTAAGGCTTCCGTAAGGTTTCTGACTGTAAGTCATCGGTCTTCAAGAAGGGTATTAATGGCCACACCAATTATTGATGTTATTGGACAACGTGGCCAGAGTCCCGTTTTATTCTTGTTCTTCCGCCTGTGAACCGCTTACGCCATTAAAATATAGTGGATGCAAATGCAGCAGAATCTCTTCACGCTTTTAATAAGTGGGACATGGAATTTCCCTTTGGTTTACTGTCCATTCCATTTCATTCATGATTGGTTTGATGCTGGTTTTCAGAAATTTGTACCGGTAAAGATATAATAATATAGTATAGTAAAATTAATTTAAATCTTTTTTTAATCACATTAAATTTGTATTCATTATCAATTTATATTTCGATTTAAGGGATGAAAAATCTATGATTTCAAGTCCTCTTCAACCAAAAAGCAAATTTACTACAAATTCTGGGTTCCTTTCCCTCCTAAGAATATTACATCCTGAGCCCAACTCAACTCCTGGGAATATATATACACTGTTTTTATGTTTTTTGTTACAGAAATATTTTTTGTTACACTTTTTGGGTGCAATATACACTGAGTGATCACTGAATTATGACCACATACCTAATACTTCGTAGGTCCTCCTTTTGCCCTCAATACAGCAGCTATCCGACGTGGGATTGATTCAACAAGATGTCAGAAGCATTCGGGAGGCTTGGCCAACCAAGCTGTGTGTAGTGCGCCCAGCAATGCAGATATGGAGGTGAGTGGTGTATCCAGACGCCTGATATTCCTTTCCATAGTGTCCCACAAGTGCTCTATGGAATTGATATCGGCTGAGTTCGGAGGCCAATCCATATGATGGAAGTCAGAACTGTGTTCCTCAAACCATTCCTGCACAACAAGTGCCCGATGGCTCGGCGCATTAACATCTTGGACGACACCATCGCCATTCGGGAAAAAGTGTAACATAGCAGGGTGTACACAGTCAGCAAGCAGTTGACGATAGCGGAGACCACTGATACGTTGTTCCACATGCACCAGGGATCCAAGTTCATGCTAGTGACATATGCCCCATACCATAAGACTGCCTCCACTGGCCTGCACTTTTGATACCATGCATGCTGAATTCAGCGCCTCATGTTGTTGACGCCAAATCCGTACACAACCATCCAGTGTGGAGTAAATAACGTGACTCCTCCGACCAGTACGCACACCTTCTTCCACTCTTCTAACGTCCAACTTGCATGCTCTCTGCACCAGGCGAGTCTGTTACGCCGATGAACTTTGGTTAGGAGAGGATGACGTAGGGGTCGTTTGCTGCTATAGCGTATACGTGCGAGCGTGCGACGCATGGTCATGCCAGATATTGTTCCGGGTTGGCCCGTGTTGTATTAGGTAGTCAACTCTTCAACGGTGCTACGCCTGTTCGCCTGTACGAGTCGCCGGACCCAGCGCTCATCTCTAACATCAACCTTTCGCTGACCTTTGCAGTTTTGCCGTCGGGTCGTTGTTTGACCATTTTGACGCCAGTCCTGGTACACTTTAACTATGTCGACTCTCGAACACCCCACCAGTTCAGCCGTTTGGGAAATCGAAACTCCCGTGGCCAACGGGTCGCGTTCAGTTTTCATAGTGTTGGTCATAATTCAGTGATCACTCAGTGTGTAATATGCCCATACATTGCGCTTATTCTGTGATTTATTTGCCTGTTTTTCTGGACGAAAGCCAAGAAGTTTCAGGGGAAAACCTTGCTGTCCACGCCTAAGATTGACTAACTGGACCATGGGTTGAAAACAAGCCCAAAAAGAAAGGTTCCTCGCGCCATTGAAGGGATACAAACCCGGGCGTATGTGTCAGAAGGACGGTGACTGTGAACGACCACTCTGCTAATAGCGAAGATTTCTTATAAGAGTAAGAATTTACTACTTTAAGTATTCATCATTTAGCTATTAAGACCGCTCGAATGTTTTAGTTTAATTATTTTGCAAGTACTTGACTTGCCACAGAACTAAAAGGTAATATGCAACAGGCGATTCGCCCTGGGCCACCAACAGGTTGTCGTTGTTGTAATAGGTTTTAGGAGCATCACCGACTAAGGCTATATTGCTCTTTAAATTGCCTGTGTATATACTGAAGGTTGTATGTATATACACTGCCCTACCATTAATATCCGGACTCCCCTCCATGGATGGGGAAACAGGTCCTATGCATGTAACACGTTACAGAACCTACCTGCTATAAATATGCACACTGGGCTTCGAACAGACAATTGCAAAAGTGGGCATGCAAGATGGCACGTTCGACAGAATTACCACAGTTCAACAAAATTGACCACCTCAACAAATTCTAGACGCCAATTAACATGGTGTAAGGAGCGCGAATCCTGGACTGTAGAGTAGCGAAAAACAGTCCTATGGACAGGCGAGTCGAGGTTCGCACTCTACCAGTCTGATGGCAGTTTCTGGTTCTGGCGAATGCCAGGGAAACAGTTCCTTCCTGATTGTATCGTCCCCACAATGAAGTTTGATGGAGGCATTGTCATGGTATGGGGCTCCTTTCATGGTTTGGCTTGGGCCCATTACTCGTTATCGACAAAACCATGAATGCTGCGGAATACCAGGACAGCCTGGACAATTATGCACTTCAAACAGTATGGCAATCCTTTGGGGAAGACCCATACCTGTATCAGCAAGACAACGCGCCATGCATACTGCTCGGATCGTAGCAGAGTAGTTTGAGGACATGGGTGTAGAAAAGTTGGATTGGCCAGCCCAGAGTGCTGATCTGAACCCTATCGAGCATCTTTGGGATGTAGTGGATCGTCGAGTATGTTCACGTCGAGATTGCCCAAAGAAGAAGGCCGAACTGCTGGCTGCGTTAAAGCCCGAGTGGAGGAACATATCACCTGACATTTATAAAAAGCTGGTTGAGAGTATATCGCAAAGATTGAAGGCCGTCATAAAAGCCAAAGGTTTCAGCACATAATATTAAATGACAATAAAAGCTCTTTTTTTGACGGAAGGCAGGTGTCCGGATATTAATGGTAGGGCAGCATATATCCACTTCGGTATTTCATAATTTTATTAATTTCTCGAATTGTTCAGTTAACTGAAATTTTTTCAAAATCAGAATCAGTGGTAATATTTTCGATCTTTATCCAATGCCTTTAATGTATCATTTAATTATACGTTGATCAGTGGCACTAAATTAAGCCAAACATTTTAATCCCAGCGCTAATTTTATTACACTAACACTAACATACACTGATTGAAATCTGAATTATGACCACCCATATTAAAACTGAATGCGATCCGTTGACCACGTGAGGTACGAGAGTGTGGAGTTAGTCGACTTACGTAGCATAGATAAGTCGTCAGTGGTTCAGAAGGTAGTAAAATTCCCAGCGTGATGGGTTAAAGGAAGGATTTATCGGACTTTGATAAAGGACAGATTGTGGGTGCTCGACGAGCTTGTGCCTCGATTTCCCGAACGGCTGAACTGGTGGGGTGTTCGAGAGCCGCCATAGTTAAAGTGTACCCGGACTGCCGTCAAAATGGTAAAACTGCAAAGATCAGCGAAAGGTTGATGTTAGAGGTGAGCGCCGGGTCCGAAGACTCGTACAGGAGAACAGGGGCAGCACTGTTGAAGAGTTGACTACCCAATAGAACATGGGCCAACCCCGAACAATATCTGGCATGACCATGCGTCGCATGCTCGCATCTATCAGCTATACCAGCACACGATCCCTACGGCATCCTCTCCTAACCAATGTTCATCGGCGTAAAAGTCTCGCCTGCTGCAAAGAACATGCAAGTTGGACGTTAGAAGACTGGAAGAAGGTGTGCTGGTCGGATGAGTCACGTTATTTACTCCACACCGTGCAAGGTCGTGTACGGATTTGGCGTCAAGAACATGAGGCTCTTGATCCATCATGCATGGTATCAAAAGTGCATGGCATGTTTCACTGGCAGGAACGTGGACCCCTGGTGCATGTCGAACAACGTATCAGTGGTCTCCGCTGTCGTGAACTGCTTGCTGACTGTGTACACCCCGCTATGTTACACTTTTTCCCGAATGGCGATGGTGTCTTCCAAGATGACAATGCGCCGAGCCATCTGGCACTTGTTGTGCAGGAATGGTTTGAGGAACACAGTTCTGACTTCCAGCATATTGATTGGCCTCCGAACTCCTCCAATATCAATTCCATAGAGTACTTGCGTGGACACTATGGAAAGGAATATCAGGCATTTGGATACACCACTCATCTCCATACCTGCATTGCTGACCGCATTACACAGCTTGATTGGCCATACCTCCCGAACGCTTCAGACATCTTGTTTAATCGATGCCACGTCGGACAGCTGCTGTATTGAGGGCAAACGGAGGACCTACGTAGTATTAGGTCGGTGGTCATAATTCAGTGATCACTCAGTGTACGTACTTTGTATACAGATGTTTTTAGGGCTTTCCGTTAGAGGGCGAGACGTACTCAAAATATCGTTTTTTAAGTGTGGTATAATACAGGAATCGCTACCCTGTAAGTACGTTTAATCCTAATATTGTAAACTAATTTCACAATTATTAATATCTATAATACTTTCGATTTATTCAGATTATTATCAATCCAAGTAAATCCAACACTTAAAACTGATCTTGAAATTCAAATTCGTTTTCTGGTTGAATGAGTTTAATATTTTGGAATTTAAGTTCAAATTTTGGAATTTCAGACCAAGTCACTAAGAGTATTTATTTTGTCTAACGATTGAATATCTATCGCATTTTAAAGGGTTTATTATTCTTCCCCTCCTTCTTTCTGTTCGTTTCAAAATAGCATGCTGCTTTTAATCGTGCAATCAAGTATTTTATGATGTAATTTGGCTCTGTTTATATGCTGTCAAGCGTTATTAAGATTTTTTTTGACTATGATTTAATTAATTCTTTGAAATCGGAATACTACAGTTAGTTATCTTTATTGCTTTTATCCTGGCATGGTGTGACGTGAATTATAATGTTATAGTCATCTTCATTATTTGGAATATCTAATCTTTCCTTGTATTTTAAAACTCCCCACGACTGGTATGTAAATAACTATATATATATATGATTGACAGGTACAACATGCAAATTGTTTCCCAGCAGTCCCCTGGTCATGGATATAAAAGCAGGTTGCGAGCAAGATTGTTATTACGAGCGAAAGTAGTTGCTTGGTAGTGACATAAAACAGGGTGTTATTGTTAGAACTTGTCAGGGCCGTTTTCGGCAAAGAAGAAGGACTCAATAATACTTTATAGAAACTGCCTTGAAGGTTATCGATGGCCGAGGGAATAGTTCATCATAGTAACGTAACAGTGGTCTTGGTAGCGGGGACGTTGGAACACTGGGATTGCAAAGCACCAAAGACGAGACAGGACAAATTTATTCTTAAATCTCTACTAGTACCAGCTAATGCCTGCGTGTGTATGTAAGGTGTTGGGATGTAGCCCATGGATGTGAGCTAAAAAAGATCTTTGCTTTCCGCAGGGAAGCACGCGTCCGTGTGACGACAGCCGAAGGAACTGTCTTAAAGAGTGCCTTCAATGGTTCTATAAGGGTGTACAACGCGCTCATCTAGCATGGTAATTGACCCTTCGTACCAGCGGAAGTCGCCAGCTACGCGATCATCGTAGATAATCATTTTCTCTCGGAATATTTTTAAATTTTGGCCAATAAGAAATCTGAAATCTTGTCAAGCAGTATTGAGAAGTTCACGAGTACGAAATTACCTCCGTCACTGATGTTAATATCGTAGAGAGGGACTTAAAACAGAGTCCACCGCCATCCAGTCTGCGTGAATGGACGACTGTCCTTGTGAACGAATGGTGTCCAATTCCTGGAGAAGTCAGTCTTGCAAATTCTGAATCTCGCCGTATCGGTGCCGCCCTGACCACACACCTTGGCCCAATGCGACTGACTTTGGTAAGCGTTACTTGTTATTTTAACCAGCAGTGGACATATCTGTATATTACAGGGAATTAATTATCTGAAAGTTGTATTTGAATTACAAATTATCCACACAGTTTTTTGAATTCATTCGTTTGTTTTAAATTTAGTGATTTCGGATTATTTCTTTCATATTTGATCTCACCCACCCACTCTTCTGGTGTGTGTGTGTTTTTTTTTTTTTTTTTTTTTTTTTTTATTGATTACACTACTCTAAATTTTCAAAAAAATTCACTAGTGTTTTCGCAGAAAAGGGTGTTTTTGAATTCTTTAAATGTAGTTTTTAAAAACTACTTCCGTTTGTTTCCATCGTGTCGTGCATTCTTCAAAATGTACAAATGTAAATAAGATTATTCACAATTTTGTATTAATTATAGCCGAATTTGTACACTAAAATTATAACAAAATGGTACTTTTACCAGACATGTTGAAAGCCCTACTAAACAATTCGAATTCCATTGAACACTTCAGTCATTTTAAAAACTGACTTACGATGGGTTACATTTTTTGTTTCTTTGATTTTCCTACTTTATAGTTCCTCTTTACAGTATTCATACTTCTCTCAAAATCGAAGTCCCTAATATGTTGCGAATTTGAAGTACAATGTATCATTGGGTGATCAATAGTGCTTTAGTACGAAGGCAATTAAAGCATGGACATTCCTCAAGCAACGCTTTCACAAACAATTTCATCAAACCCAGTTTAATGGGGAAGAAGAGTTTGGGGTTTATGAAATGTTCCTTGATCTAGGAGATAAAATCCCACTCTTTGGCCAGACCTTGACGTCCCAGTGCTTACTCTTTGCTTGCCTCCCCCATTCACAAAAATGCATTCTTTTAAATGCACCGCGTGGACTACTAAAACTAATTCATTTATTTCTGCTGTGGAGCAACACACTTTTGACTCCTGTTTGAGTCAATTAAGTCTCCACTGAGCAGGATTGTAACTTTAATTTCTAAATAGTTGTTTATATTACTGAAAAAACCATAGAATCGTCCTCGGAATAGTAGGGTTTTAGGATACGATGTGGGACTGGTCTAATAGCAGATGGAATGTTGATTGACAATTCAATAACCTTCGTACTTTGTATTGTATCCCCCTACGTTGAAAATGGTGGGTTTTTTTTTTTCATCAAATGTCAATTCTTCAACACTGGTTCTGCATCCTTTATGTGGAACCCATTATCTTGGACACAAGTTTCACTCTAAAATAAGCTCAATATCCGTTTAAGTGAAACTTCTTTAGGTGCGCCCCAGGCAGTTTTCAAATGGGAGTAACTCTGGATTGACAGAAAATGCGACAAGGCTAACATAAGCCATAGTAAACGCATTATGAGCGCTCTGTACAGCTACCTATCATACTTGGCTGAATGCACTGGTTCCCGTAGGATAACCAAAGTAAAGCAGCAGTACGCCTGGTTAGTAATTGGGAGGGTAAACACCTGGATATACCCGGTGTAGTTGCCTTCCATTCTTTTTAATTGGTAAGGTAATAAAGTGTAAATCTGTGCTTTGTATCTCTTACTTTTATAGCCTGCAGATAATATTTCTCTAATTAGAATCTCCGTTAATAGAACTTAATTCAATTCTTAAACGTGATCAAAATGACCGGCGCTTACTACATCGTGTGGTGAACGGTATTTTGTTATGGAGTAACCATCGTAAAGTGGTTTTTAAATCTTGTAACATCTGTCTTTTCTTGACGACTACAACTTTCACAAATATAACAGAATAAGTAGATTTTGCAAACACTTGCGTATATACATTTTACTGACTTTTCAGTACAAGTTTGACACGATATATTCAACTACTCGATCAAAACATTGACAACGGTATCTAATAGCGCGGTATTTTACTCTAATCTTTCTATTAGAGAATATTCAATGTAGATCTGTCGTTGGTTGCTCAGTCCTACCTTCGATGCATCTCAAATTATTCCACTGCTCGAACTCCATGTACCGGAACTGTGCAGACATGCCACATATTGCGTATACCAATTCTGATCAACTCGTGCTCTGTGTTGTGCTATCTTCCTCTTGGAAGAGTCCATTGCTATGGGGTTGTAATCTAAGATAACAGTAGTGTACAAGAATATTCATATACTTAACAGGAGAGAGTCCACTCCACAATAACGAGCGGATACGTATGTACCATGAAAATAACCCCTGAACATGACCAATGGCCACAGTGATATGTAGGGGTAGGACAATTCATTTCAACGTTCGTACATTGTCGGCAGCGTTGCCTTCCGATTTGTGTTGATGGATTAGCACATCAATGGCCGCAGTTGTAATCGTTGGAAGCACTGCCTGGTTAACTGTTTTCATGACTTGAAAACGATTGACTTCTCCCTAGAAGAGCTGTATTTCTGTTCAGTAATGCATGTACCCCCGCATTACTGAACAGAAATCAGATTATCACCGCAGCGCAGATCGTTTTAGCAAGTTGCTGTCCGAAAGATCTTCCTTGACGGGGTTGCCTGCTTAGCGATCAGAAGAGGATTAGATTGTCGGTGAGTAACTGAGTTTCTCTTCTTCGCTATTGTGTAGTCAAAAAAATAAGTGATAGTACCATACTAATGAAACTAAATATGGTATCTTATATAATTCTTTTGTAGTAGGAGGCATTTGCCCTAAATGCATCCCCCCCTTCTAAAACTCCTGTATAAAAAATTTCTTGATGGTAATTTATGTTAACTTTCTACATAGCTGTGTGTACATTTACAAAAACCCCAGAAAATAAATTTCACATTTCTTGGAAACTCAGTAATTAAGTCGTCCACCTCTTCCTTAACAGGGATTAATTAGCGCAAATTCCGAGCAAAACTTAATTACTATGAGGTCTGAAATTTCATTTAAAAGATCTGATTAACAAAAGTTCGACTCGTTGATTTACAACCCTCAGAATATTTTTTTTTATTAATGCGTACTTCCTGAAAGTTGTTTTTGAAGAGGATAACGCATTCAAAGTTAGTTTAATTATGTTTATTTCTGATATGTAAATGTGTCATTTGAAAAACATGTGTACATAATGGAGTCAAACGTTTCGTGGTATTTTCTTACCACTTGTTCAGTGTTTTTGCAGTATCAATTTTACAAAAGGTCACAAGAAACAAGACTTCTTTATTTTAAAGACCGCTGTCGATGAACAAGTGGTAAGAAAATAAAACTTGTTCATTGACAAGTTTAATTTGACTATTTTGTACATATTTCCAAATTTGAAATAAACATTTTAAACCAGTTTAAGTAACTTTTTTTTCCTTCAAATAAGTTTATCAACTCACTATTCCACTGAAGGAATATCCAACATAAAAAGTGGTTTTTAATAATTGTACATGAATACTTGTTGGTCCCCGGTGGCAAGCGTTCCCAGTGCCTTTTATTAAGGCGAACTTACGAATTCCTTTTTGTTCGGAATGCAGTTTTCCTCATTTTCTCTTGGAGTAGCTGTTTCGCACCACAAAGTAGGCCAAGGTAGTAAATAGGCCTTTTATCGCTAACACAGTAACAGCCGCTTGGTCACTTCGTGGCACTGTTCCTACATCCCCTTCGAAGGGATTGGAAACCTGGAAGGAAAAGTTGCCCTTCCAGGGCTAAAAGGGGCAATCATGAAAACGAAAATTTCCATCTGCTGAAGACTGAAAATCGACCTATGGATCTACAGAAAGCTCATTGTGACAACCAAACCCGAAAGAGAATGAAAATAGATGTATCTTAAACGGAATTTCCTTATACTGCATTCAGCCACTAAGTATGCTGCCACTTTTCTATATTCAAATGCTTAGAAAGAGTGGCCGGATTACTTAAATGGTATGAAGACTCAAATCTGGCGACGTATTAATCGAAACCATCAGCTTCAAGCATTGAGTCTCTCTCCCGAAACTTATGTCATTTGGTGGATTTCTTACCATCTCCTTATGCCAGTCTTGACACTTCCAAAGGTGTCATTTCCGAATGGGAAATCTTAAACGTCGTGGCGGAGGAGATCCTGTAAAAATTACAGGATAAAAAGTTACTCATGCAAAGCGAATAATGCTTAAAAAAAGTTGGTAAGATGGAGAATTTATTCCTACTCATAGCATCATTCTTAATTTCACTACACCGAACTCTTTTTCAACAGTAAAAGGCGGATACTTGAATTGTCGTATCCATCCCTACGTACTTAACGCCATAAGGTGCTGAAAGTTTGGTATTTCTAAAATGTCTGCCAAGGAGATTGTTTACTCAGTGGATCAAATGAATATATTCATACTGATTGCAATGCCGAATCATCACGATGTCCAAACTGTAAAGACAACTATCCTGCCTTTTTCTAAATCATATGAGCAATCGTAACTGGAGAAAAAAATCCAAGACCACAAAGTAGCGAACGAAGTCTCATACCCAGAAGCAAGTAAACATCTACCACAAAATATAAAGAAACTTACATATGCTGAAACATCCCAGAGATACCATGCAGGTTCAACTCAAACAGTTGCATCAGTTCTCCCAACAATGTCAGTTTCCGAATGGACTCTATCACTGCTATCGTCTGCATCACAATCAACAAAACGAAGTGTAGATAGAACGAACAATACTACAATCTCAATACCACCTACTGCTCAATCAGGTCCAGTAACGCCAGACCAAATTGAATCCAGATTGTTACCTTCTTTCAATCGTGAACAGCATTCGTCTCCTAGAGCTAATTTTTGATAAGAAGCTAAACTTCCAAGAGCATGAAACATCTACGAAATACTTTCATTAATAAAATGAATATATTCAGTGTCGTATCTAGTACATCGTGGGACGGAGATGTTTTTATAACTGTTCCACTTCCAACCGAATTAAAATGCTGAGCGCCATGCCATTAAGCTTGCTCTGGAAAACATTTCGCTTCTCCTGTAAACCAATTATAGTATAAACAGATTCCAAGAGTGCTCGCTTAGCTCTCAAAAGAACTTCACCCTACAGTCCTTTGTTAAAACTAATAAGACGCGCTGATACATCTTTAAGCATCAACCTCTTCTCTTGGATCCCAGGTCAGTGGTATTCCAGGAAATGAGTGCGCTGATGATGCTGCAAAGCATTCCTCCAGCATAGCCTCAACGAATGTCTGGTTCTATATGTTGATTATAAAAACAACATACAGAAAACATGTATGGAACAATGGACACTTCTATGGGAAAAGCAAATACAGAACTTGTTACAACTAAAACCAGAACCACAACTGTGGACTTCTAGCCAGAAACTGCCATAACAACAATACTTATATCCTTTCCAGAAATACGAAAACACTTCGTGCCGTTCTTTAATGAAGTTGACCTAACAGTTACTATTCACGGAAGCTCTTGATGCGTTTCAACGTCTAGGAGTAGGAAGTGCTGAACGAACGTTAGCTGCACCGAAGTTTCCATAAATTCAATTATTTCTCTTCCGGGGGAAATGCTGTCGTTTTCAATACGTGATTTCCAGGATTAGAGTAGTACCACTTCTCATTTTCAGCTAGAGAATACCAGTTAATTCTTCCTCTCCGAGAAGAGGAAGTCTTCATCAATAAATTGAGCAGTGTTACCCTTGATGAGAAATTTCTATCGAAATTCGGGAATATACAGTGGAATGAACAATTAAAAACACTGGATTTTCTGCGGAGTCCTAATATAAGAATCTTAGAATTAATAAATCCATGTCGACAATAATGGAATGACCACCTGTTATTAGTGGTTAAGAATTAGCTTATTCCCGGTGGAGTAAACAAATTTATTAAACTGTTTAGCGGTGTAGTGGCGAGTGGAGTAAAGGGATTATTTAATTACCTACTATTGAAAGACCTTATTAACGGACGAAGTTTTAATGAAGTTGGCCGAATAATGTACTTATTAAGTACTGACAATCTTTGTTAAGGCATTGGCTATTAATTAAGCCAGCTTAGGCAGACATAGGCCAGAACTAAAACATTACTATTTTTCTTTTAAAAAAGAATCTGCGATCGAATTTCGTTGTTCTACAAAGTACAACAAAAACGGCTTAAAACGCACATTTGTCTGTTATAAGCCCATGATAAATTTTAAACTGGGTTGAGTTTGGTGGTTTGGCCAGATGGTGTTAAGTTTCGATGCTCAATTTATTTTATTTTTTTTAAATAGATTCCACCCCTTGTAAATCCGGGTGCAATCCCCTTTAAAATTATGAAACAATTGTGATAATTTAGAAAAACAGATACACAGTACAGAAAAGAAATTTTCTTCAGGGTTCTTTTTTATTGAAATCATAATCCTGGTGACGAGATTAAACAGAATTCAGAAATGTCGCCTTTTAAATAGGTGTCTTGTGAAGGTGTGTAGGTTATTTACAGTAAACTGACTCCACATTATTCCAGTTCCCTAATAGATTAGTGACTATTGAAGTCTTTTCGAATGTTTTTAGAATTGATAGTTGGAAACATACTGCCCTACCATTGATATCTATTGATAGTTGGTCACGTCCTAAGCTCTATGTGCCATGCAAGATACCGCGATCGACAGATTTGGATTTCCAGCGCGGAATGATAGAATGCCAAAAACAATCGTTCTGTACTCGCGTGACATTTCAATACGAGTGAAGATCCCTACGTCGCTTATATCTGATTGGTGAACTGCAAACGAAAGCGGACTGGTGCTGTCACGAAACAATCTGCGCAGATGAGGAAACCTGACATGATAGAACTGCAAAGAATCGTTCGCGCGGAAAACAGGTCGACGTTGTTGCAGCACAGACATACAGTGAGATGATTGGCACACGTACTAGTAGTGCTCCTACGCTGCATGGTGTGAGTTACAAAGGTCGTGCCACTAATCGTCCGAACAATGCCAGACTCCGTGTAGCTTGGTGTAAGGCCTGCAGTTTTTGGGCCATAGAGTAATAGAAATGCATGATTTGGCGTGACTGTACTTGTTCTCCCAGTTTTATGGCAGTGCTTGGGTGTGGCGGATGCCCGAAGAAAGCACGCTACCTATCGTACTGTATCGTCCCGACAATGAAGTTTGACGGGGACAACGCTCAATGTCATACTTCTGGCGTTGTTCTGGAATGATTTGACGACATGAACGTCAACAAGTTAATGTCAGAAAACCTCTTGAATAAATGGGATCGTCGTGTGCCTGTGAGGAAAGATAGTCCAAAAAACAGAGGTGAACTGGTTTCCGGTTAGAAGAGTTCCGAGGAAATCTATTTAAACAAAAAATGGAGGGTGTTTCAAGCATAAATTATTAATTTTCCTGTAAACCAAACTTATTTGCAGATAAGTACGTGTTCGGATACTAATTTTGGCAGGTAATACGGATATAATTTTCAATTGATAACCTGTGATGGTTCTAAAGGATTAGAGCAAGCTAATCTATAGTAATTAGCGAGCATTTTGTGAAGTCGACCGTTTATGAACACAAAATGTGCGCAACTCTTTGTATTTACCAAATGCCTCTAAGTTCATTTTAACTTAATTATAAGGTGTTCTGAACTTAAAGTTTAAAGGCAGACATTCGCATCTTTGAGAAAATGTTTAGAGTGCTATAATTTTTTTTTCTTTTTGATTTATTGATATCAATCATGACTATGCACGATTATTCCCTTGATTTAACCGGCTGTGATTCTAAGATTGTTTTAATTCTTCTTCCCTGAGGAAGTGTTGCAAATGAAAATACTTGTTTACGCAGGTGGTAGAACCATCTTTAAATCTTCATTAAGCGTTAATTCGCTTGTCGCTCTTATTTCCTTGGAAATAACTGTCTCGCTTGAATTATCTGTAAGCAATAAACGAGATTCCATGTGACGGGCTGGTGGTCCTGGGATCTGGTCATTAGCGATTAAACGGCCTTAGGAAGTTTATGGGCTCTTCCTAAGAGCAGGGACAATGCAAAAACTTCTTTCGCTTAAAGAAAAAGTTGTTAACGTGATCTTTTCTTAGCTCGTGATCATAGTTAAGGGCTTGCAAATTAACCCGAAGAAAAGATTCACCTTTACAAAGTGACATCACGATCAATTTTCCCCGGTATATATTTTTTAATTTCATGGCCTAAAAGAAAGAAAAAGCACTTTTTTTTTATCTTAATTTTTCCGCCAGAAGAATACGTGAGATGGATGCAGATGCGAACTTCAAGCAATGCTAGTAAATAATTAAATTGAAATAAACGGGAGGGGGGATCGTAGTAAACGTCGTTGGAATATGCGTGAAGCGTCTATTTTCTTCTGTTCCTCCGATCATATATAACTGGACGCCCACCGTGTGAAATTTCGTATTTGGTTCTTTTAGAAATATTTGTTGAACCATCCCAAGTCCGAACTTGTTAAAATTGGAATTTCCCCATTTGTACTGCATATTGTAGCAGGGGATGTTAGGTTGATTTTCGCTCATTATAGGAATGAATGGGCATTGTCTTATGCGCAGAATAAAATTTTCGTGGTTTGCGCATATGAAACTCGTCCCTTAAACTTTTATTAAAAATCCAGTAAGAAATAATTATTACAAAAGATTAAGATATTGAGTTGCGAGGTACACTGAGTGGCCACTTGATCTGAAAGTTATCCAATATGCTGCATCCCTGAAAAGAAGTTAAGTTCTCATAGAGCAATGCAATCCTTTGATATCTTGTTGAGCCAGTGCCACAACAAATCCAGGCCATTGTGATGACTGAGGTGGATTAACTCGGTATTACGTAGTCTACCTAATAAAGCGGCCTCTCAGCGTAGGAGTAGCAAACTAAAAATTGGTTTTATAATTACCAATTTTATAATTAATCGGTAACAAGATAACTGGTTATTTACTTTGCGCTTCCCTTACCAGTGGGAAAAGAAATCCATTCACTTTAAAAAGAAAAATTGAATGCCCCAGAATATAACGTACTATTAATCAACTTGTGTTTAATAGGGATGATTAGTTCTTAGCAAATAACATCCCTGAAGTTGTAGCTTGTAGAACTTTTCTGCCGTAATAAGTTATCTTCTTTAACGTTTAACGCCTTATTAACTAAAACTTTTTTTCTCTTAATATAAAAGTTGTAGCAGAATGTTTTGTAATTTAATTTCATCATAGACTTGGCACATTAAGCCTTGGCTGCCAATGTCTTATAAGAGAAGTAGAACAACCAACCTTGAAGACGAGATGGGATCCAACTAATGCTTCACTAAGCTCATGATTACCAAAACTGACAGAACAGCTTTGCCCAATTTTCTTTTTTGCTTGTTCGAACCTTGAAATGGAGTAAACCAACTTTCTTGATCATTAAAGAGTTAAATTACGATAGACTTTGCTTGTGTATGCAACTGAGCTCCATTTTTTAGCTGTGATTTTGAGAAATTAACGTTTCGTTTGTCTGCGTTATTTAAACCTTCGTTTTTTTTTTCTGCTGTTATGTTTAGTAAGTGAAATGCTGACATAATCGTTTTATAACCATAAAAATAAATCCTCGCGAAATTTAATACAAGCGCGTCTTGGTAAATATTTACTCAAATTTCACTGAAAATAAAGGCAAGAGTTATTCACGCGTGCAGACAACTTTGGACCATCGCATATGTGTACAATCGAAGTTAAACATTTTCTTCCTTCTTAAATCGGGGACCGTGTGTGCATTAACTACGTTTTCCAGGAGAGCGAAGGAAAGTGCCATATGTCCAACTTATCGTCAGTTTTATTTATTCGTATTAATTATTTTCGTTAATCTATTTAAAATGGCGAGATGAGAGAATGGAGGCAAAATTGATGTAATTAAAAGTGAATCGGTTATAAATTTGAATAATTCCTGAGAAAATTTAACTAAGAGGCTGGAAAACAAAAGGGAAAAAAATAATTTGTTGATTAACAGTGAACTTTGACATTAGTAATATAAATAACAATTCGTTTTATTTATGCGCGTTAGCATATTGCATGATTCGCCAATTGTCTTCACTATGCCAGTCTACTCTTCGCATTTAACAAGATTGGGCCGTTCAAAATCCCTTAAAAAAACTAATAGAATTCTATCCAAAAATAAATTTACAATCCGATAATTTCTTTTTATTCCTAAATTCATATGCATTAGACTACATATCTGTTGGGTTCCCGGGGATTAAAATAGGCGCTGCCAACCTACTTTTTTTTACAATTTTTCCGAAGCAGCTAATGAACGCTTACTGAAGTTTTCTGCACGATGACAAGGTCGTTGGTGCCCAGAGTGTAATGCAATATAAGCCGTCGTGAGACAGTTTGAACAGTGAATTCCACCCGATCTCAACAGAAGCTGACGCGTGATATTAGCTCAAAATCCTTCCACAATTAAGTAATAAGGTCTTCTCTCTTTTTTTGAAATCCAATAATCCTTGTCCGGTCCTCAATTTTATTTCCCGAGAGCTTTTCATAAGGATTTCTTAATTTACAATTTTCTTGTCTACGTGACTTAATTTCTTAATATATCACTAACACTTAAAATTCTAATAAAGTTCTGTACTAAACTAAGCTGTAGACCAATACATTAATGGTAAACATTTGTGGTTATAAGTCTTGCCATCTCATCATGAATTGAGTTCTAAGATTACTAATGAAGACAATTCTCAATATCTTTCGGCATACCGTTTAGATTAAGGGTTTATAAAATACTAAATTTTATCTTTTTGTTTCGATATCAGTAACGAATCTTGCACTGGGATTGGTGGGAATAGTTTAATATTTTATCTGAAGGTGTAAATGTGGTATAAAAGCAATACTTTAAGATCGAAGCCATCATCCTCTAAGGAAGACTGTACTGAAAAAGGAACATCCAGTGTACAGCAAATAACATCTGAATTCGACAAAGCTCTGAATTTCGCTACTTAAACCCGTACCATTCTCAGGTATTTGAAGAAATTTGGTATTGGCAGTCGCAAATTGTTCAGAAGCTAGGTGAAAACAGAAAAATCAGTTTACAGTGATGCTGAGAAAGTTGGGATTGGGTAACGGAAGAAAGTCATGTAGTCAGTCGAATCACGATACACTTTATTTTGTAATGATGAAAGGCAAAGTGTAGCGAGAATCTCACGAAGAGATGGACTCTGCTTGCTTTAAGACTACCCAAGCATCTGGAGGTCGTATCATTGTACGACATATGTTTTGTTGGCACTGATTACCGGTGGAAGGTCGAATATTTTTCCAGGGAATACCTGAATTTTGCATCAAAATTATTGCACCCTGCAGTGTTCACTTTAATCTCTAAGGTGATGGCCATTTTATGGATGACACTGCAATAGCACATCGTGGTAGAATCGTGCTAGAATGACTCGGATTTCCACCATCTTTCCTGCCCCCCGCATTCACCTGATCTCAATCCTAATGAGAATGCGTAGGACATGCTGGAGAAAGCTGTTCGGCAACGAAGTCCTCCTTTAACTTTGTCGCAGGTGAGTGATATTTTGCTGGAATAATAGTTGCAATTAGAACAAACGCATTAAAGCAACTTATAGAATTCATGGTGCAGCTTGCTGTTATTCGATAAAGGCGGTTCGATTGGATACTGAATAAAGGATAGCATAAATTTTAGCCAGTGTGTAGATTTAATTTACAGTAATTATGGTGATTACCATTCTGCCAACACTTAGTGGCACCCACCGGTATAGCACTTCCTCCGGTGGGTACGGCATTTCTTCAATATAGCACATACAGGGACGACTACACCCACGAGCTAGTCGAGGTTCATCACAGTACATGTGCAGTTGTGGCCAAACTCCCCGTGGTGTAGATGAACATTGGGCATTCTTTCCAAGTGTAGCTTTCCTTATGACAGAAGCCCTAGACAACGCGCATGCACTGCAAAAACGTGACACTACACACGTCTGGCCTTTTACAGAGTTCTGTATCCATCAGTGTACCAAGGCGGAGATGAACTGCCGTTTAGGTTTCCTCCTATGTAAGATAATATACATGTCAACACTTAGTCTGCAGTACTTGGCTAACTGCAAATTAACTTAATGTGTTTACTTAGCACATTAATAGAATATGCAGTATTTCATTATTAATTTGGGTTTTTTCTTTTGTTAATTTGAGTATTTCCTTAGTTCTATATTTCTAAATGAACAGATTCGCCTTAAACTGGCGAAATTACATTATTGCTATACTTGTATTTTCTATTCTAAACAACATCAGAATTTAAAAAAATTCATTCAATTCTACTCTTATGGAAGTTAGAGTATGCAAATATGAAACTGGAAGAAAACTAATTCTGTTCGCTAAAGAACTGAATTCTGCCCTTGTAAAAGAATCTCATGAGGATTATGATTTCATATAGATTATTTGTAATACGTTTAATAACTTTATGCGTGATCATGGATTTAAACAGGACATATCTGAAGTGTGCAGATGGTAAACTTAAATCTCTTAGATTCAATTTTTGAATAAATTGAGATGGTCACTTAACAGTTTCAAGAGGGAATCAAAAGGATATTGGTTGCTTCAAGGCAACTGCATTGTTATTTCCATTAGGTGGCGAAGTGAGTGGATGTCTTTTGTTCTCAGCCTGTTTGGAAAAGGCTCGGATTGTTTTTATTTGGCCGAAATAGAGAAATTCCTTTTCAAGAAAGGTTAAATTTTATTAATGGATTTTTAATATCATGACAGTTTCTAAGGGTAGCAAGATATTTCCTCCTGAAAAATTCAGGCTTTTCATCCGGAAAAACTAAATCAGTCACACGGTTTAGACACAAGCTATACTGATGCTTCGTGCCCTTGGTAGCCCATGCAAACTCAAGTAACCCTGTTTTCACAACTGTGCTGTAATCAGGCTATGGCATAACAAGTAGATTTGTCGTTCGTGGAAACTAATCTTTCTCCATATGCAGCTGAATTGTCTGTATATCACATCTATATCTCCTGAGCTAGTGAAGATTAAGAGTTGTACAGTATTCTCTTGAAACTTGGGATTCACCATGTAAGGTTTTTTCACTCATCGTGACTAATTTTTATAATTCCAATTGAGTCGGTTTGTGGTGGTGCAAGCAGTATCTTCAGCGTACGCTGTTGAGCTCCAAGGTGCCGACACTGCTGTTCATTCCTACATCAGATATTCCGACCGATGTTCGCAACAGAACTCTTCACTTTCACCAAACATTGATTTCTGTAAATACACTTGTGTTTTTTTTTTAGACTTTACTGACTCAATTAAGTTTGAATTCGTTATATTCCCACCGAAAATTCCTGAACATTAGTAGTAAGCTCAATGAATATCAGGATTCCAAATTGAGCTTACAAGAAGTGTTAAATTCCTAGAAGCTATTCGGATTCCAGCCAACTTGACGTTTAAAGACCGCACATTTTTTTTCCAAAACATTACAAACTTTTCGGTGCATAAAAAATGGATCTGCGCAAAAGAATCCACAGCAGGGACACAGTAATGAAATACTTCAGTATTACTTGGATTCAGTGATTACCCAGCTGAAATCGGTATAGGTGGGAAAGCTCCAATGAATCACTCGTGTGAAATTCACTCGATTCAAGTAAGAATTATAAATAAATTTGTCTTTGTCAACTTAGTGAAGGATTTAACGATGATTTAAATATCTGGGATAGAATAGAAAATAGCAAGAAATCTCGGAAGAGTCTCAATGTCATGCTGAAAGCCCACGAGATTTGACTAATTCAAAGCTAATTCCCGAATAGAATTCTTAATATTTAGATTTGTGAATATTTTACTGATGCCGAATGATAACTACAAAGTGAATCTATCTGCAATAGAGAAACTAAACATGTGGAGTGTCGATATCTTAGATTAGAAAATAATAGGTTAAGATATGGATTGCATTAAGACTGATCTCCAGGCAGTTGAGAGGGAGAGTGACATTTTTCTATGTGCACTGTGTAAATATAGTGCGGAAGAGGCTGAAAGAACATCTCTGTGCATAAGACAGATACGGTTGAATCCCAAATATCCAATCTACAGTAGTATATCAGGATAAATGAGACTTTTGCTACGAAAAGATAAAAATCAAATCTCCTTTGAAGAACTAAATTCTTTCCGTGTTTTATTTCAGTTATGTAACCCCATAAGCCTCGGGTTTGTCAGACATCGGTCATCCATTTGTTGTTTTAACTTCATTCTGCTCACTTTCGGAAATGAAAGTAAGTAATCTTACCTAATTCCCAGCAATTCGCTGAAGGTGACCTTTGCAGGACCCCAGTTCGAAATGTGATTCTTCGAGAAAGTTTCGGGATCTCGTTTTAGTGATAATAAAATGGTGTTATTAGCCGATTACGGAGTTTAAAAAAAATGGAAGAATGAATTTTTTTTTTTTAAATTCTGATATTTTGTATACATTCTGAAAAAGAATGAATCGTAGGAGTTTCCAAATGTCTAGTTTTAATCACCAAGGAACGATTTTATGACTTTATAAAGTTTGGATTCTTATTTTATTTGTGAATTACTTGCTAAATGCAAGCGATTGTTTTATTAACCTTATTTGCCGAAGGTTAGCTGTACCTACCATAATTCTGGTGTTGGAAGAACTGCCGTTTGCCAAAGAAGCGTGTTCTTTCTAATTAAAACATCCATTTACCCAGGTCTACATCGTGAAGCTGTCTTCTACTCCACACGTCTGAGTAGACGATCGCTGCGTGTGTGTAATCTCCCCACATGTTTCTGGTAGTTATATCATGAATATGAGAGCATGACTATCGTTCGCAATTTAGTTACAATCGAAGTTCTTCACTTAATTCGCCACCGTTGGTGGCAAAAAGTATCTTAAACTATCTGCGAAACTGTCTACGTGTATGGTCGCAGCAATCGGTTCAGACTTGTATATCAAATTCTTTCTTGTTTTTGGCCTGCTAGTCATGCAGCCATTCAATATGTAGGAATGGGCTAGCATCGGTTGTTACATGCATTTCTTGCTCGGAAGACGCTCTTTGGAATGTTGAGTTTAATTGTTCTTCGCCAACCAATTAAAACAAATTTGACCCTCGCAAGTGCTTTATTTATTAAAGCAGGCTGACCCCGCCACTTATTCACGATGCGGTTCAGTTTTCAGAGAAATCTGCGTACTGGAGCACGAATCGCACTATATTCGCATTTCCATGAAATAAAATTCTTAATCGGAGAACACTTTCAGAACTTGACCATTCGGCTTCTGTTCGGATGAAGTCAAAGATCGCCATTCCAGCGCACCACAAGGAGATGCAACAAGAAACGCTGAGATAGCGGTAATTCATCCTTTAGTGTATTCTTCAGATGGAGAATGTCTTTCTGAGTTGTCCGAACACGCCTCACTCTTGTCCTGTTCTCAAATTCCATGGGTAACAAAGCATCAATAGGCACTTTCGAAATGTGACTGGACACATTCAACCTGTTTAATATCAAATCGAAGTTAGTCGATTGACAAGTGCTATAGCGGTGCTATTCTGGACTTAATCCGCGTCCATGTTGGATATGGCCCTCAATCAGTTTTCTTCGTCGCCAGGATCTGTCAAATGTCAGCTGTCTTTCATTTATCGTTATTTAATATACTTCTTAAATGCACATGAACAAAACAGTTTGCTATGACTGAATGACAGGTGTTATTTGTAATGACTTCTCCAGTTTCTCATTATGAGTCAACTGGTTACAAGTTGTTTCACAATTACACTACATATAAAGAGCACAGCTCCAGAAGAAATATGCCACCGATATGGCCATTTTTCGGATTGTTCTTTCATCAGGAGGTAGCTGGACACTGAACAGTACAATTGTGTACTATCTCATGTAGCAAAGGAAGATTTCATTCAACGTTGGACAAGCACCAGTAAATGATATTTAAGTATTCATTATTTTTATAACAAGGTACCCCTCCGTCAAGGCATTTTCTTTTTTTCATCTGTTTTATGGATACCATGCTAGTGATAACGACTTGAAGGATAATAGTACGTTGTGGTCGTTCAGTTTCTTTTTGATAAAAAAAAAAAACTGCACCAGGATCTTTGTGCATAATTAAACAACTCATGATTGAGAGCACAATTATAAAAGGCCACCGAATGTAAGTATTAGTAAATTATGATATAACACTTATTTTACTGATCCGTTTACGCTGTAAAACTTCTATATCATCTGCACAAGTCAGTCGACAAACCCCATTATTCATATAATAAACTAAATCATTTTAGTATATTCTAACGAGAGTCCCAACGCAGAGCGTTGAGGTACACTAGCCTGTATTGAAAAGGAAGAGAAAGTATGTTATCAGTATACTTGATTGACAATCTCAGTAAATCTTAACTCAAGGACTGAAGACAGCTGTACCATTTCGGATTAATACCACCACGCAATAGAATTTAACATCATATTGAATTTCAAAGTAACTACTACTTGGTATTCAATTACGCATAAAAATACTTTCTGGTAGCGCAGTGGAAACGTAGTTTCTCTTCGGATCGTGCAAAAAAACAGCCACTCGAATTCTTTGGACGAAATGAAGTTTTGTACCGTTTTTAATGAGTATATCTGTTTTCTGTGCCCGGTTGCACTTTTCTTCTGGAGGTTGGTAGTTTCATCCCGATAAATAGGAAAGTTGTTATAGAATACGCCATTATACAGACGCTAAACCTCTGCTCATGGTGTTAGTTGCCTCAGTAAAACTTCAGTCAATAAAATTGTGATAAGCCAGTTTTACTCAATCTTTCGTTGTTGCTTGCAAACATCACCATTTTTGATATGTTGCAAGAATAGTGCGTAAATTACTGCAATTTGTATTGCAGTTTCTTGCTGATATCAGTAAAAGTTAATCTAGTTTCTTGTTGATGCTTACTTTCAAGAAATTAATTTCCATTTCTTGATTTCATTACGTAAAACCTAGGCAAAAAAGAGCCAAGGACCAAAAGAGACCTGGATTACAGAGAAAGTAAGATGCTGTAGAGGAAAAGAAACTTGCATATCAGAAATGGCTGGGTGATAGGAATGATGCATATAGGAACACTTTTCTTGAAAAGAAGAAAATAGCCAATCGGTTGGTAGCAGAAGTGAAGAATGGGAAAGGAAATGCGCGACTACTAATAGAAAATTCTGCTTCAGGCAATCAGCGGAATGTGAAAGTCCTAGACTTAACAGAATAAACAACACTGGTTTGCAATTAATACCTTTGAAAGACTGGACGGAGTACTATGGACTTTTAATAGAAAACAGGAAAGAGTTCAAGACGATGGAGGATTTTGTGTCGAAGAGTCGGGCTTAAGTTCTTGTTAGGGAAGTAGAACTCCTGCTGAAGGAAGAAATGGCAAATGACCTGGAAGAGTTTACACGCCACTTCTGAAATATGAAGTGGGTCGCTGTTCTGATACGAAAACTGTTAAATAGTATACGGAGAGAAGAAATAATAACAGGATATATTACATCAATTTATAAGAAGGGCGATCTGAAAAAAACTATTCGAATTGCAGAGGAATATGCGTCCTGAACCCGCTGTTAAAGATCCTTGGAAAATGGATCAGGAACCATTTTAGAAGCCCGAATTGAGGTGACAGAAGACAAAGTAGTTTTTCAGCCGGGAGGTCATGTATAGACCATATTTCAACAGTACGACAGATCCTTGAAAAATGCCAATCGAAAGGAAAAATATCTTTTGATTTTCATTGACCTTGAAAGGCATATGACAGTGTTATAATAAAAGTTATGGGAAGCACTGAAAGAGGCAAATTATTGATGGGCAACTGATTAACATTGAGGCAACTTACAGATAATAATAGATCCAGAATTAAAGTGGAATTAGCTTTGTCACCTGAATTCCACACTTCAAAAGGCTTATTACCAGATTGTTGCATGTCACTAACACTAAAAATTTATATCGACATCTGCCTAAGATACTGGTCAAAAAATGCAATAAAATGGGATTGCCGATTAATAAGAACACCTATATTCACAATTTACGTTTTGCAGATGATCAGGTGGTGATAGTGCATACTTTGCATCTTCTAAGTCTTGTATGTCGTAAATTGTTTGAGGAACATAAACAATGGGGTCTAAAAATCAATTTTAGCAAGACTGAAATTTTATCTTCAGTATCGGGACACGTTTTAAATATTGCAGGTTTTAAAATCAAGCAAATCGATAAATTCAAATATTTGGGAACCATCTTTCAAAGTGATGGATCGTCGCAAGCAGAGATCAATAAGAGAATAGGAGGCGGCAGAAAGGCTATCGGCATGTTCAACTCTGTTTTGTGGAGCAAAAATATCCTAAATAAAACAACTTATTTCAAACGATTGTACAAAGTATTCTATTGTATGGGGTGGAAAACTGGACATGGAATAGGCGAGCGGAAAACAAATTTCTCTCCATAGAAATGGATTTTTGGAGATGCTCAGCAGGAACTTCTAGAAGAGATAGAAAACGGAATGAAGTGAAAAAGACTTATTGACACTACCAAAGAAAAGCGTATAATATGGTATGAACATGTAAAACGGTTGCAAGAAAATATATTCAAAGGGCGTACTAGAATGGATACCTCCTGGAAAAAGAGGACGTGAATGGATGGAGTACGGGAGTGCATGACAGCCAGAGGCTTAACCAACCAAGACGCCCTGAACCTCACTTTATGGCAGGAAAAAATTCCTGCCAATAAAGAACTTGTAGGCTGAGGAAACCCATTGTAAACGGAAACACTCCTGATGATTTCTTTACGTTAACCACATTGAAATCAAGATGATTTCATTACTACTACAGTTGCATTTTTATCACTTTTTACACTAAAAACCCATTACACTTTATACATTTTAAAAATAATGTAGCGCACTCATTCGAAAATGATAAACAATTTAAAAATGTGCAGATTTCCTTGGACACCCCCTTTGTCCGGTATGTAGGGGTAAAACCTACAGCAGTATGATGCCAAAATGCTTTCATTCCAGTAACCGTGATAGCGATTTGACATTTATCAATGTCTTAATGGAATCGGTTTCCCTCCTCATCGTGTTAATGGTCTTCCAGAAAAATCTAAATGCGATGCAAAAAGTGAAGTTCCAGAAGTATTTCATTTCTTTATATGCATCGAACAGTTTCTGAGCTTTACCTTTGTATGCAGGAGACTTGTAGTTACCCAACAAGTTTCCACAAAGCCATTTGAAAGCCTGCCATAATTTTAGTTCTAATACACTGAGGCATTTTTGAATCTAATTCTGAAGAAGCTGCCAATTTTGGAGCCTCATAAATATTTTCTCTTTCGCGCCATTAATCTTTGGAAGTTTCTCCTTAAGTAATGAAATCCTCTCTAATTCATATTACCCATCGCGTTTACAAAACTCTTGATCAGGTCAAGATTAGTATTTTGAGGTGATAGGAAAATCTTCAATGTATCCACTAATGGAATCTACTGCACACTACTTGTTCGTTACGTCTGTAACGGTTGTCCCATAGGCATAGAAACTATTGTGAACCCTCCTCGCATTCCCATTAACATACCAATGACTTCGAGGTTACCGCTTTGAGTGCTGCACTGAATTGATCGCAGATGTTACATCGAGTACTGTACCGAATAGATTAGAGCAGTATCTTCTTTAGATGAACAGAGTGGACTTTGGGGGTTGGATGGATTAATTTCCCTCTATGCAAGCGAACAGCTTTTAAACTTTGAGGTGTCAGAGGCGCCATTCAGATGTAATGTGTACTCTTGACAGTTCCCTAAAGTCTATCGGTATTGTCGCAATAATAGAGCATAAAAAATATCGCCAATATTTGGTTACTTTTTTCTTTATAGTAGTAAAAGTGTCTTACTATTAGGAGACACTTTTCACCTTTTTCTTAAACAAGAGTTTCTGCTTTAGTCTCTAGACGAGAAGTTCGACTCTCCCTCTTTGGAGAGGGATACATCTGTAATGACGTCTTTCAAGTCATCTTTGGATAAACAGATACGGCTCCGATGTCTTTGTCGAGTGTCCTCAGAATCGGCTGAAGTTCTCGGTTCCCTGCTAAACGCATGTTCCCATTTTGTCTTCTAAAGAATCTAGTCCACGTTGTGGAACTACTGGAATTGGCTCGCTGTCTTCGTGAGTCTATGTTCTCATCAGTGAAGCTAGGTTTGGATAAACAATCTTGTGCTTATTCTTCACTGACGAACCAGCTCCATTTACTTTTATAAAAGTAAGTGATTATTGTAGTTCATTTTTTTTTTTTTTCTCCATATCACGGGTATGGCAAACGGCATCGATTCGTTTCTCTTTTGTTCTCCCAGTCACGTAACCATTCGAACAAACGGGGCAAATAACGTGGTGCCCACGCCTTATTCTAGTCGTCCACAGGATAGCCAAAGTTTTTAATTGGTAAATTTTAGAATACATGTCGTGATTGTACTTCGTTGTGATTTCGTTAGGAAAGTCTCACACATAACAAAATTTGTTGGTGGTTTTTTAGACTTTGGAGGAGTGTTTCAGCAATTCAATGCGTTTTACTTGAAACAATTTTGAAATATCAGAGATATAGATATTCAAACAATTACATAATAAACACCACGTTACAATTCCTTCTACGTTACAACGTAGCAGGAATAGGGATTTGAGTGGTATAATTGGTCTCGTTCAAACTAAACATGTTAGAGGGAAAATGGATTTGGAAACTGCCAAAGCTTGATCTAATCCTCATTTTTTTTTTTTTTTTTTCCCCATAGAAAATGCTTGTTGACCTGTAATCAAATGGCTATACCATTCTATTATCCAATTGAACTAACCAGATCTTTATTGGATTTCACATCGCTAAATAATTTATAATACAGTTAACGGAACATTATTTTTAAATTTAAACCGGACCAGTAATGATTTATGAAAAATTAAACCAATAATGATTATTTGACTTTAGTGACGTCTGTTTAAAAACTCTAGATATGTAAATAATCTGTAACTGAATGTTCTGACCTCATTATGATCAACCATTTACTTAGTAATGTGGATGCTTGAGAAAACTATTAGCGAAGGTTTCGATATATTGGTGCCCAAAGGGAAAACATGCTTCCAGTTTTGTTTCTTAGCAGTTCGATGACTAAGTCATGATGGTTGGCTGTACTAACAGTTGAACTAATATTCCATTTCAAGAATTGGTAATTGAACATGGTTTAGAAATATTATCCGAAATCTTCAACAGAAGTACTTCGAAGTTGGTGAATTTCCATTTCAAACCGACGTTCAGACTTCGCTAGGAACTCGTTAAAATAAAATCGCCTGCAAGCAAAATTTTAAATATTTATAGTCTATTTAAAGTTACTTTTCAGTTATAAGAGATCGACATTTTGTTTCGATAGCAAAAATGCAAAATTAGTTTTTCCGGAAGGGTTTTTTAAATATTTTAATGGCTTCTCTCTTCTGCATTCGGTAGCGGTTGCTCTTCTATTGACCGTTGTCAAATAACTTTTGCTTTAAGCAGTAATATTTCATGAAAATTGTGCAGATGTGATGAAATAATGACGATCATATTTATGCCTTATAGCAACTGTCGTTACAAGGATATTATTAAGGAATTTCCTACCCGATCTGTGGATTGAAAATCACTGGACAATAGTTTTCAGATGCCGGATTGCAACGTTAGATCGCAGTGATTCACTTAATTTATTTAGTCAACATTAGACCCCCCCCCCCCACTAACCCAAAGTGATTTAATACTTAACGTGGAAATACATAATGCGCCTTCTAATTTGCCTTAGAAATAGATGGTAATTCAGTTTCATCCCAACAGTCTAAGATCTTAACGGTAAATTTGCTATGGTAAAATCTGTATAGTAATATGTTCCAGACTTTTTTGATACAGCTAAATGCTCAGATGAATCAATATTTCATTTCGATCGCAAGTTAAAAGACAACAGTCCTGTCTGAACTATAAAGGAAAAGAAACTGCAGCGTCATTAGAGGAAGACTATGAAGTCGATCACTAATCTTTTAAAGAAAATCCGAAGAAATCGGTTGTTCATTTCTCAGGAAGCAAGAATGAATGGAGAAAATTGTGTACTTCCCGAATTGGTCTCGAAATATGCCACCCAAAAATCTTTCTAGCATAACACAGCAACTCCACTCGTTAGCTATTATTCTTAATGTCCAAGTTCTTGGAAGATTCTACGAAGTAAACCTTACAATAGCGTACTACTATGACTCTCCTCATTGTCCTCTCTCGCAGTACAGCGAAATTGCCACTTTCTCATCAAGAGCTCGGCTCGTTTCCCGGAGTAATTCTAAAGTCTCTTCAATCAAGGTTGCATTTAGGTCGTATCAAGCAGAAGGGGTTCTTCCCTTGAGTTATTCCCAGTCTTTGAGCCCAGACAACCAGCAAACCGGCCCGCAAACACATTCGTACAAATATAATACTATAAGGATCATATGAAGTAGCCACTATGATCACATTAGTCGATGCACCCAAAACAACCAATTAACTAATTTTGTCGTTCGCTAGACTTTATCCTTAATTTGGGAAGAAAAGTCAAGCTCATCGTTTGCTCATTATTTTGCACAACTAAAGCACTGCACATCTCCAGCACGATCCTTGACTGGTTTATGTTCTGTTCTATACAGAACAAGATTCCTGAAACTTGGACGCTTAGGAGTGACAACAAGGATGTGCAATTATGTCGAGTTGACAACGAAAACTTGTAATTAAAGTAACTTAATTACAAACTTATACTATTTACATAATGCTATAGTGTTATCTTTTCTACAACAGTGAATCAAAGATTTAAGTGATGGTTTTCTTTTGGCTGACATACTGAAATAAGATGACAGCTTAATCCCTTCTGTCCTCGGAACAATCCCGGACATTCATCTTTTCGCAAATGAGTTACTTAACTATGAAAGAAGTTACAAAATCGAAAACAACAAATAATACATTTTACATTATCAAAACCGTTCCTGAATATGTTTCGATACTGGCCTCGAATTTGACAACCACAAAGGTAAGTCATATATCATTCGAAAAGTCTCAAATGGAATAGTTTTTATGATATTACTGATAATTTAATGAGTTAATTTTTAATCAGGTTAGATCAACTTTCTCTGAGTAATATTAACGTTACTTCAACGTGTGTATGGGGATAACCAGAATGGCAGTTTAAGATTGAAAAAATTTAGAATAATTAAAAACATATCGCTAATATGATAAGACAAGTCAAACAACCTTGGAAAGAGAATGAATTGAGTACCTGTTATATGAAAGATGACAAAACAAAGATTACAGAAAAATCGTTAAAAATGCAACGAGAAAATGTACGTGCGCCGTATGGACAAAATAAGCAAGGGCTATTTAGGATACGTAGGCAGTTCTTCTGATATTGATCTGAGTCCTATTCAGAATAGAAGGTCATTAGAAATCTTTCAGGGGGAAAAAGACGCCAGAAGCAGAAAGATTGAAAACTGGCAGGAAAGAGTGGACATGGGGTTCGTGTAATGGAACAAAAGACATTGAGTAGTCGTTACTTGAAAGTAACGTTGAACAGCGTATATGCTAAGAGAAAATGGCTGAAGAAATACTTTCTCGAAGTAAAAGTTGATAGGGTTAGAAGTAAATGGAGCTGCTATCTTCCGCTAATGGAAGCTGCAGCGTGCTACACTGCTATTGCAAAACTTACAGAAGATTATTGAATAGAAAAGATGTATTTGGCAAATGAGGATATTAGTTACCATGCTCTTCTCTTAGCTGCAGATATTCGGTTAATTGGACCATGCTGGTTGCCCTTGATTTATGAAATCAAGGAAATTTCTTTACTTTCCGTGTTGTTTAGATAGTTATTGTCTCTATTTATGTGGATTCTGTTTTTTTTTAGTTGTTTGAATTACCTTTTTGAATTTTCATAAATAATGAAAAATGTGGGCTTGGAACTAGTTTAAAGGACACTGGTACTTAGTTCCTTCCTTTATAATCGCTGTTTATAGTATAATTGCGTGTTCGCAAATATTTGTCTATCCACATTCATGGAGTTTGAATGTGTATAGCTGAAAATTGACCGTGAAAGCTGCTTTCTAAAATTGGCTTAGGAAAATGAGACAAATCATTAATAAGAATTAAATCTGCCTCAGAGGGCCAGCCTGCAGTGCACTTTAAAAGTAATACAGAATTTAATGTAATGGAATTTTACGTTGTCAGCTTCAGGGCTTGTACCCGTTTACAAGTGAGTAGGTTGTTATGATAATAAAATGTTTAATGGAAAGAGCATTTTCATTTCCCGATTCGAATTCTGTTTCTCCGAATTACCCCGATGTGACACTGCAGATAAACAATGAGTCCCTTTAGAAAAGCAGCATAATTGCCACTTATTTGAAATGTAATGTCTGCAGTTACCTGCGGTCTTCGAAGACAGTAATCTCATGGTGATAATACTCTTTATTAAAATTAAATTGGGTTACAATAGAGACAAAGCCCAGTGGTAAAACATGCGATAAACTGCACTAGGAAAGGACAAAGCTGTACACTTTTTTAAAGCGAGTTTTTAACCCTCGAATACACTTGTGTTCGGGTAATAGCGATAGATGGAAAGTCCGATATTTTTTCCAGTTTCTTAAAGGAAAACTGGCATTCAGTTTCTTCGTACGAAATGGTAATAGAAGCAGAAAGAAGAGGTAGGACTGTGCGAGCTTTATCGGGTTTAGATTCCTAAACCTCAAACTAATTTGCTGATAATACGATCTGTTTCAATAGAAAGTAAATATGCCGAGAAAAGCTTTCTATAGTTAAATGAGAGCGTGAGTAAAAGGTACTTAACGTTCATTATGAAGGTTGATTTCTAACCGCAGTTAATTTTATTCTTGAGTATAGGCTTACCGCATACTTTAACTGGTCGCTAAAAAGAGGGGCCTTGATGCAGGATCTAGTGACCAACTACCAATTTCTCAACCGTCAACGGAGCAAACTGAATTAACTGCTGTAATTAATTCTCCTCTGAACTTAACTTCAGAGATAATGGACGCAATTAAAACTCAGACATGCACAAGTGTTCACAAATTTCTGTTGATTCTAGTTGAATATGAACTAACAGCTTATTCAAAATAAAATGACATTTATGATCACTTTGTTATGCATTCTGAACTCGAAATCATGTTCATAATACAAAGTGATCATATATTGCCTTTCAGGATTGAATAAATAGTAAAAATGTTTTGAAATTTCGCGGATAGGTTAACGGAACGTGAGTTTGAAGACAGTTATATATTTTGATTATTCTACACAACACTAGGTGCAAGATTATTCCAACAATTGACTGCCTTTTGGCTAATGTGGTTCTTTAATTTTCTAGCGTTAAAAATGAGCAAAATCTTTCAGTGTGTGTTGAAGACCAGAGCAACCAAGGCCATGAGTCAATCTTATCCCGTCTGAAATTGCCTGCACTACTCTTCGTCAGCCTGACTGAAAACTGGTCTCTTAAATAAAAAACCAGTGTTACAATTACTATTCTTCCATGCAATGTGGAAAAGGTCTGAAATTTATCCTGTGTAGAACGTTTTTCACATGTTGGTTGGGTTAATCGGTCTCTGGCGAGGGTCACATTTATGGACAATTCTCCTATGCCTCATCACGTTTGTTGCTTTGGTACAAAATCAACCAAAAGTCCATTTTCATTATCTGTCACTGAGCACCCTTTAGTTATCAATACCTCCAGATAACTTTTATTTTGTAAATCTTTCACTTTCGTAGGTGGAAAGACAAATGTCTGATTCAGAGGAACAGTTCTTATCAATACACCCAATAAGGTCTTGCATATTGCAAAACCTCTTATTAGGTTTCTCAAAGAAAAGGCCTTGAAGGTGGTTTCTTTGAGAAAACAATCTGGACATTGTCTAAAACTAAGTGCAAGTAAGGTGATTGTCCAAAATATTCTTCAGCTAAAAGGGCTGCATTTGCTTTGTTACGGTGGTTATCTAATTTCCGCAGGTGGAGTAACATCGACAATGTCACGTTCTTTGAAAAGATTGTTAAAGGTGGTCAGTATTAAGCTTCAAGATTATTGCTCAAAAGAATTTAACGAGATCAAAAGTAAAGAAGTTCGATCTGATGTTAACGAACCCTTGTTCAGTGCATCAATATTATTGAAAAAATGACTTCATTACTTTTAAAGAAGGTTGATGGAGTGGGCAAAATAACCATACCGGAGCCTCTAAATTCCCATGTCATTGCACACAGGGGAATTTCCCATGTGTAGTTAAGACCAGCGGTCGGTAACCGACTGACGGAACTAGACAACGACAGATGCTATTTCCTAAAAAATCAAACAAAAATTAAAGTTCACAAAAACGAGATACCCTGGCTTTGATCCCTGAAGCAGAAAATTGGTAGAAAGATATTAATCAAGTGAGTAATGAAAAATTACACCAGCGGCTAAAAGGCTGGACTGGATGAAAGGAATCGCTAACGTATTATGGAATCGAGCATTGATTAGTGGAACAGAAAAAGCCAGCTGAGACAAGCGAGGAGAATCAATATAATGATTGGCCAGTTCATGAATGAAGCACCTCGGCGAAAGCTGCAGCTAACACCCAATGGAGGCATTCCCAAAAGAAGACAGTAGTCCGTAATTTATCTTGTGATAATCTTTAAGAATAAAGTCTCTATAAATCTGGTTTGTAAGTATTCATTATTAGCTACTTCGAGCAGATGAGATTGCAATGGTCTTAGACAACAGAATCAGGATAAAGTTCTGTTCGTTTGTTTGCTCATACCCGCCAATTAGCTAGCTGAAGTGTAGATGAAGCTGATTTGCCACTCACGGGGTAAATGAACCTCAATGTTTGCACTTGTCAAAATGTCAACTAAAACTTGGTCACGTCTACCTTAAGCATCCTGAAAGATTATTTTTGTAATCCCGGTTCCGTAAGCTAAATTTCTAGCTCCCTGTTAGCACTCCTGAATGGGAGATTAACGCGAAGAAGGGAGAGTCCAACGCATAATTAGACGCCATAATTTCTTTACTTTTTGATTACGATTGTTGTCGCGATTTTTATTGAACTGCTCAAGGCAGTTCAATTTTATTGAAGGTCTGTTTCCAAAGTTCCACCATAAAAAAACGCACATTTATCTTGTTGCTCGATGTATTTGTGATTGGATCATTCGAACCAGTCAAGGAGCTAGCAAGTAGTGCCTTCCTCTAAGGTACTATGTAAAACTTGTATATTTGAACGGAAATGAAATTTAGCGTAGATACTGAAAAGGCTAGTCTTGTTCAAAATTCTCTTATATGTAAAGTTTTTTTTTTTACAAATTATTTTGCTCAAGTTTTGAAAATACCTGCTGTGTCTTAGGTTCTATAAAATTCGCTATGTAAACCGAAAACGGGATAAATAAAGAACATCCACCAATACTGTTGATTCAATCTTATATTGAAAAGCATTTTATATTATAAAATGCTTTACAAAACAGTTTAATAAGAATTGATTCAATTTTTTTGTTATTGAAAAAACATTTAAATCACATTTTATGCTTCGCCTGTCGTTTGCAGTCCACATCTGGGGCATTTCTTGTCTGTTCAGCAATAGTCGGCTAGCATAGTCGAGTTCCACTTACCTTGGTCTCGCATCTCCATCGCTGATGTCCTGATGGAATCTCTCGCCATTCTCCTCACTTAATTCTTAGTTATTCAGGAATGAGAATCAAGTATTTTTAATGACATGTAGTCTAATTTATGGTAGGATGACAGAAGGTTTCTTACAAGATGTTTATAGTTTTATTTCCCAGAAAGCTTGTTGCTACAAATTCGAAAGCATCCCAGGTCGCTTTCTGATCACCATGGAGGATTTGGTCAAAGTGTTCGCCTTTGAAGGTCCCGTATCTGTGCGCCAATGAGCAGGCCTTCCTTTATTTTGGCCTCGCTGTCTTGTAAATGTTTCCTTATGGTATTTGAAGTCCTATCTTAATCCATGGCCTTAAATTGTTTCAATTTTATGTCGGGGAGGTAACAGGATTTTTCTTGCTTCAACATGGGACTTTTTTTTCCCACTCTGGATCGAGTGATTTCTTCGAAGGCCAGTCATTTTCTTATGTAATGAGGAGATAGTATTCTACTGTCCCATTCGCAAAAAGGCAAAATTGTTTCCTTGTTGCATTTCTAATAAGATAGCAAAAACTTAAGTCACCGCAAATATGTCATTGGTATTCCTTGTAGTTGATAGATTCAATAAGAAGCTTCATTCATCATATGAACTGCATTGTCTATTGGAATTGATGTTAGCATACTGCCATTATGTATACTGCTTTAAAAACTGTTTAGAAGAATCTATGAAGAGTCCAATTTTAAAAGTTGTGGTCAATATTGAGTCCATTAATGTCAGTGCAGGCAAGGTTTCCCATTTGAGCCTAAAAATTCTGCTTTATTTTTTGATAAATAAAGGTCTCTGATATGAACATTTAATTCATTTTGCCTAATTTTGTTTGGCTCTGCAGAGAGGCAATTGGAAATAAAATCCTCATCTATTGATGTGGAGGGTTCAGATGATTTATCTCGGTTATTATCTGACTCTTCATTAGATTTCAAAACATGTTCAGCTGGCGGCTCACGCTCTAAGTCCTATTCTGTGGGGTACTGGTCAAATAGCCGATGGTATATTCGGGTAACTTAAGTTCCACTTAATTTTTTTTCTTGGAAATCCTCTGCCGAGGGGATTTCCATATGATCTGAAGGCTCTCCATATCATAAAGACTACGAAAAGCATTGAGGGGGGCAAAATTATCGCCAAAATCAAACAAAAACGCGCTGAGAGTAACATGTATAATAACATCAAAACTAATAATCCATTTTAACTGCCATATTTGGTATTAATATTAGACGGAATGAAGGCCTAATTTTATTACTGACATGTTTAAGCAGTTGACCAGTTTTATTGTTGTGTAAACTGAATAAATTATCACCTAAGTGTTCAGTTAAATGTTTATTACATAAGTTTTATTCTCAAGACTTCTAATAACGAAGCAAATCGCATATTATTCGTGCAGCATTAAGATTACGGTTAAATCTCAACAGAACATTTCTCTCCTGGTTGGAATTCCTGTGCGATTTCAACATAGTTCTCCAAATTAGAAATCCGTAGCAACGGGAGTAATTACATTAGGTCTGGTACTTGCTAAAAGTACAAAGTGTCTTGGAAATCAAAAGAAACGACCTTACCTGAATGACAGAAGTTTAATTTGTAAGTAAATCATTATTTTTCCTCGCCAATTCGTGGATCTTTCTTTTCTAAGAAAGTTTGCAAGAAGTTTGTTGCGAAATAAAACATCTTATTGGAAAAATGCTTTTTATTAAAACATCCGTGAATTATACGAGCGTTTCACAAATTGCGAAGTTTCTTCCCTTAGAAGAAAACGAGAAATATTTTTAGGGAGATGAGAATTCCTAAAATAAAACGCTAAAGAACTCATTCTTATTACAAACTTCTTTGCATTTAAATATGTTATCAAGAATTAAACTCCATGAAACTATTTCTTTACTTTTCAATAAAGGAAATTATACTTACATTACCAATAACATGGGAAAGTGATAAGGTATCTTTATTTAATTTAAGGAAGCATAAAACACGAAAGTTTTTGGAAAACTGAATTATACAGTAAATTGAAATAACTTAAATCTTTCCCTTGATGTAATTGAATGAGTGTGCTGACGTGTTGGATTTAGATTGAAGCAGTCCATCGATTAGCAGCAGTTTATTTTTCTGTCCCTGACATTTTTTGGTGTTTACTGTTAAAAGTTCTAAAATACGAATAATTAGTTAGTTTTCCTTGTAACATTACAAAATACGTAATATTGTAAAAATACGTAGATCCATTTAAAGGATTTTGAATTTTGCTTAATGACGTTAACAAGTTGCATACAACCTGTTAACCTTTATTAAATTACCTCAAGATTTTCTCATTATTATATTAGAAACTTATAATCTAGTTAGTTGTGGTCACAGATAGTCAGATTATGTGATAAAGTGCTGAGTGTTTGTATATTTTGGATGCTTAAATGATACTGAAGTTTTATTGAGAATACTAATCATAGTGTCATTTATTAGGCTTATTTTTCAGTAACAAATTAAGGTCCAAGCCTGCTAATCTCTGGAGATCCTAATGGCTGCATTTTTATTTGTTTGGAGAAGTAATAAAAATAATCACTTTGATTTAACGTCTAAATCTAGTGAGGGAGCACATAAGCTCTATGGAACTTGAGTGCTGAACATGTCAAACTGTTCTGCTCAGGTTCATTACCGACCTCCTCCTTTATGTGCCATCTTAGACAGTTCTAACTTTTTAGAGCTGTCACATCGCGAAATGATCAACTCTTGTATGACGACTTGTAATATGTACGTTGATTTCGCAACACGTGTTTTAATAACTGTCTTCAGTTTCATTTAAATGCTTTGTTTATTGTCCTTCATAATCGTTCCAGTCTAAATGACTCCTTGAATTACTTGGACCAAGTACTTTGCTTTCTAGATTCTTCTAATATTATTATTACAACAGATGCTAACTCCAAATCACACTTTTGGCATCGCAATCCCGTCTATGATGCGAGGAACTTCAAGGGGCTTTTTTCACTCCATAAGTCTCGGGCGTAGATAACAAGATTCCCCCACCCTAAAAACTGGGATTTTTAACTACCACAAGAACACACGCAATTTACAAATAGCCATTACCGGCGATCCTAATATAATTGTTTTTGGTTCGGTTTGATTTTCTCTCTGGAGAAGGACGTCTGTAATGGTAAATTACAGAAGTCCTTCTCCAGAGATCTTGCTATTATTTCAAACCATGTAGAAACGACAAATTGGATTGATACAATGGAGAATATATTAGACGGATTATTTTCATATGATGATCCTTTATCCGATTACTCAGAACATGTTTCTACCCGGCTTAAATTCAAATTACCTTCTTCAGTACCTCTGACTGTAGGAAACTCCAATCAGTTAGTGACTGTAAACACCACTAAATGTCCGGGGTTTGATTTGTTAGTTTTTTATCTATCAGATTACAAAAAAATGCCGTAAATTGCTTCATCTTTTTCAATTGGTGTTTTTGAGGATGGTCATTTCCATAGCATTGGGAAAACTGGTTTACTCGGAAATATTAGAGCCTGATAAAAGCCATCTTCAGGTTTTATACGCTATTGCATTGCTGGCCAATCTAGTTTCTGTGAAGATGCGGTAGTGGGTCTTCTCTACTTGAATTCCTCAAGAACGAAATCAGAGCCTGTTTTCTTTGATTTCGAGGGCATTTTTGATTCCCTTCGGTGGGAGAACGCTCTCTAACGACTTTCACACGCCGGCTGCTGTTTACATCTTTTCAATCTTATACGCAGCTATTTCTAGGATTGAGGGCTTCTTGTAAAGTCCAAAAACCAAATTTACAGAGCTGTAACCAAAGGGTAACCCCCAAAATATCTTGGGCCCTCTCATATGGAAAACTGGCTTTGCCGCTCCTTTCAAAATAAACATGTAATAGCTTACGTTGATGACCTCACGTTGATCAGTGGTAAATCTAGATCACGGTTAAAAACACAAACCTTCCTCACGAATAATCTTTCTGTAAATCCTGGAAGTAAATTGGCTGTATTCAAAGGAAAATTGGATTATGTTACTCTACAGATTAAACAAAAGTGGTCGCCTTTTGTTTCTGAAATAAAATACATGAGCACTTTGGACAAGTTAAATTTCAACACATCTAAATAATCTTTATCAAGACCAAAAACTTTACTCGTGCCTTGATAAAGATCTTGCACCACGATGGGGGTTTTTCCAGAAGAACTTTAGCTTTATATTATGACGCAGTCTTTATCCTGGTGCTTGGTTTCATAGAGCAGGAAAAATTCAGTTAAAGCTGTTCTCCCTCCAACGCACTTGATCTAATTCCTGTCAGCACCTGCAGGACAGTTTCAATGGCTGCTGTATAGAAGTACAGTATAGAAGACTCTGCCACAGGCTCCGCAAAAACATTCCTACGGAATTTCTTAGTATCAGCATTAATTCAACCAACGATATTAAAAAATGAAGCAAATAATTTTAAACGTGCTTGTAAACGTTTCTCAAAAAAATGAGATTCTTCTCTCACTGGAAAAGTTGGTCTTATTTCCTTTCTTTTCGAAAATAAAATAAATCTGGGTTCTTCCTCGGTCTATACATCTCATTTATTCACATGGCTAGATCAACGATTGCTCATCACGGGTTTATGTACGTATAGAAATAAAGAATGGGAACATATCTTATACAGTAATTTTATTTAAGAACATCGTTAAGCTCCTCGATACTCTGCACCTAGTATAGAAATATCTTTTGGAAACATCAGACCTTGCAACAAATGTGTTCGATCAATGACTTAGTCTGCAAACTACAAAAATCTGCCAAGTACTTCAACTGCTTAAATAGTTCTGGAAATTCCAGTTGTGTTTCTGCATTTTTAAAATTTAAAGCAATCCCTATTACTCTAGATCAACAGTCTTGCGGGATTGCTGGTATCCACTAGGTAGGCTTTCCTGGTGGCAAAGCGGCCAGAAACTTAACACAAAATTCTGGCAGTTTTACAGAATTCTGTTTCGCCACAGTTACCACGATGGAGAGTTAAACTACATCGAAATCTGAGGAATCTTATTCCTGGTTCCAGTCTTGATGGATATTTCCTAATGAGTTAAAAGCTTTAGTTTTTTAATTCCTGATATTATTGAAAACACCTTATTTTTCTTTCATCTTAGAGCTCCATACGGGTCTAAATTATACCAAAATTTCATTAAAAATTGACAATGAATTCAACCAAATTCAGATGTACCAAGATGAAAAGTATTCAGGGACAGCGAGAAGGCGTTAGGAAAAATCTCTCGAATACCAGTTATCAGCTTAATTTCATGAGCAAATATCTCCCGTAATAGTTTAACCGTAGCAGTTTCATTACCTTAATCTTGTTTCCGGTTTGTCACCACCAGTTCGCTACATAATCCAATGTGTGGAATGTTTCCTGTCCTGGAGCCTTAATTTGGCCGTGTAGACAGTAATTGCGTTATATCCAATTTAATACTTGGTTAAGCGTTATCACATGTGACCTTTACAGAATAAATGTCAAATATTACTTCCTACTGAGAACTTGGTTTCTGCAAGTGATCAGCCCATCTCCTTCAGAGGAACTGTTTGAAAATCTTAAGTTTTTGTATCTTTCTAAGAAGTAACTGAAGCGCATAACTTATCGGGGAGGGTTGGAGCTGCTGGAGGGACGCATCTGGTTTGTGGAAATTCTTTCCAAGCTTGAAGGCTATGTACAAATGTATTCAGGAATATGTTTGGAAGCCACTTAAATATTGCAGCAGTTTCTTAGAGAACATGTACGGCTATGTATTTGAAAATTATAAATTTTTTGAAATGGTTTTATTTGATATTTTTTTTCAAGTCTATCAAAGTAAAGCGTAATGCTGTGAATTCGCTTTTTTTTAGTACATATTTTAAAAATGACAGTGACGTATAAGAGTACTGTTAAATTAACTTTATCTTCTCAGTCGTACACACGGAAAGTCAGCGAGGACTTTGCTAATAGTGGATAGCACTCTATTGTATGTTTCTGGACTGTATGAAATGTTGTGGAAGTTTTCCTAATTTTGTCGAGTCAGTCGGTTTCGAGCATGGTATCTACCCCCGACAATTTGAGTTTGTCCCACAAAACATGTTTGATTATTTTATATTTCGCGGTTGCAGTACGCTGCGTCTATTAACTGCACATATTCTATAGTAGAGTTCTGTTTTTCTGGATGAAAAACCCATACTACTTTTTCCTCCTATTCCTGACCAGCTGTACGAAGGACTTCTGAGTTCGGCAACGGATGGAACACTGACGTATGCTGTGTTCCACCACATCCCACAAATTTCCCGTGGGAACGTCAGGGAAATCGTGGCCAGGGAGCGCACAAAATGCTTCAACATGAATCTTAGATTCATTCCTACACAATGCGGTGCTTGTGACACTGGGCAGTCTTGTTGAGAGTCCAGTGCCTCTTGAATACACGGACACAATGAGGGGAAAACACATGGTCCAAAACAGTGTTAGGGTCAGGCGCCACCTATGGTTTCCCACATCTGCACCATATATACTGTGAAGAAATACCGTATTATTGTAAATGCAAGAAAAGTGTTGGGTTCTGTTGTGTCCTGGAATTCGGCCGCAGGGCCCCTAGTGGGACCTCACGTTACCCGCACACACCGCTAGGAGGTAGTCAGGCTGCCCATATCATTTTCTGTCTTGTCTAAGAATCTGACAGTGCGAATGTCTTCAGTGGAGATGTGAGGAGAGCAGTGATATCCATGAAAATAACTCCAATTCATGATGTCGGCGTGCTTTCGCCCAAGCGTGTAGTCTGGTTGCAGTTGTTCACTTGCTCGCCGTCAAATACGAGCCCATCGGACTGATGGAGCTGAAACTTTGATTAATCGGAGAAAGCGACTCTTTACAGCTCGTCCAAATGTGCAGGAACTGTGTTCCTGATTCCTTCAACCGGAGGTTTCGATGATAGTCGTTCAATATGGGCATAGAGTAGGTCGCCAATTCCGTAATCCACTCCGAAAGAGCCTACGCTGGATCGTGTGCTCGAAAACGTTTCTTTGTGGGCCCTGATTGTAGTCTGCTGTTAACTGAGGGATCGTCAGCCGCCTGTTTCAGACAGCGTGTTGCAACCACCATTCACTTCGACTGTAAACTAGTGGTGGTCACCCCATACCAGAGCGTTGTGTGGTTTTGTATCCCTTTTCGGACCATTCCTATCAATACCCTCACTACGGCGGCCCTGGAACAGCCGACAATGCCTGCGGTTTCTGAGATGATGGCCGCCGCCCTCCTCTCAGAAACAGCATCAGCTATAAATCATTCTCCATCGGGTTCTCTTCTTTACCCGTTGCACTGGACACCTTCTTTCCTCGTTCTTCCATCTTCTTCCCCTCTTTGACTATCACCCTTGCTCATACTTTTTTTTTTTTTTTTAATCTGGCCAGGAAGCTCAGGCGACCCTGGCGGATACCAGTCAGACAATGATCGGCAGCCTGGCTCACTTCGTGATGCGGCCAACGTGCGGTCCCACTTATGGCTCTGCACATAAATAGAAGTTATTAATTTCATTATATTTAAGATATTGAGAACGCATATATAATATATGCGCAGTGCCGTGCTCCCAATGGCTCCCCAGGACGAACACTAAACCAAGCTCATCCGATATTCTTGATATCTACGGGCTAACTTTCCCACTCGTAAAATTCCGAGACTCTGAACTAAACATTGCAGCAAAGCAACTCAGCAACTGCCCTTCAGAACCTTTCATCCTGCTGCAAAAAATTACCTTGGCACCATTATCCAATTCTGGGTATGGGAACACAAGACCTAGAGGAGATGCCAGACAGTCAACAGGGCCAGCCGGAGGGTTCCCAGACATCTACCGACAAGCGAGCGGTGAAACCCAACCTGGACAAACCAGGACAAGACTCCACCTGCAAGAGGAGAAATAAGAGGTACAATATTGAAAAACCAGACGGGAAATGAGGAGCAGTAGTGAAGCAAGAGATCGACAGGAACGAAGCAAAAATAAGGGGGAAAATCCCTCCCCCCTGGATCTCGCGTTGCCACAGGAACAGTCCTCTAGCAAGTGCTCACTCTGCGAGCCACTCTAGAAAACAATGAAAGACAACAGTAGCAGGATTTCTTCAATCTTACGAGCGGACATAGTCCTTCAATGGACTAAATTAGAAACAATCCTCCTGCAAACAAATGTGGGTGCTTGCAGCCCTAGAAGCATATGAAGATGCTGATGGCGGCAAACAAATGCTACAGCGCGCCCCATCATATGCCCAAGCGTTGAGGCTCACCCCAAGTGAGAGGGGGAAAAAACCAGCGAATTACAAGTGCAAAAGAAGAAAATACTCAAACTCCAAATATAGTGATACTGAGACCTACCGGGGACAGCAACCAATCAAGTGAGAAAATCAAACAAAGTCATAGATAATAGGAAGGAAGACTTTCAAAACACCAGGATAAAGTTTATCGGCAAAACTAGGAACCCAGGGATCGTGATCGAGACAGAGCGAGAAGGAGATAAAAGAAAATGAGAAAATAACCACGTTAGGGCTAAAGGCAGAATTACCGAAAAAGAAAGGCCCAACAATACTAATATTCGATGAAGAGTATGACATGGATCCGCAGCAATTAACAATTTTATAGAAAAAACTTGGAGCCACTTCCAAGAGCTGGAACCCTCTGAGCTGATTTTTCGAAGTTCAAAATAAAAGCAAAGAATGGGATGGGAGTAAATTGTACGGTGGAACTGGCGCCATCTACTTGGCAAATCTTAAGCACCCAAAACAGAGATTATATAGAATGGAGCAACCTGAGATACCGGGAATATATTCCCAAGTGCTTTCGCTGTTGCAGATATGGCCACACCACCCATACTTGCACACAGCCGATCTGCGGCCAGTGCTCTGGCAAAGAGCATGAGTACAATACCTGCCCCAACAAAACCGACGCCCAACATGCGCAAACTAAGTCTGAAACTGGAGAATTCGCACTCCATCCCCGATGCTGGGTGTCCGACATACCAAAAAATCAAGGGTTCCTACTAACAGAATAGATTATGGCCAAACGCCATAAACAATTCAACTCCAGCGTTCTCGCATTCCACCAGCTCAATGCATAGCGTGCCAGGGCAGTGACGGAGCAAGTCCGACTAAAAGCTGATGATGAAAATGCTGACATCCTCATAATATAGGAACCGTACACGCACCAAAAGCAAGTATGGGGATATCCTATTAAATACAAAATTGTGCATTATACAGATGAAACCCCATGGGGAACTGGGATAATCAGCAAACCCCATCCCGGTCACAAAAATCCCACAAATCGGCACTCCCTGGGAAGTCTGTGGTTGCTTTATACTGTAGGCCAGGAGCAGAAATCGACTACGCGATAACATACCTGGAGAATCTTCAAACTGCACTAAGTGGATACAAAATACTACTGCGGGCAGAAGTCAACTGCAGGTCCCCCCTCCGGCACAGTACCACGCCTGAAAGAAGCTCAACGAATGGGCAAAGGCTCGAGGAGCACCTGGCCAAGTCCATATTTGTTGTTAAAAATCAGCACTTTATGGGAAGCAGAGATTGAAATAACATCAGCCACAAGAAACAGACACCCACATCACAAATTGGACGGTTAGAAACGCCTGGATGACCTCGGCCCATCGTACAAATAACCTTAACATTAGAAAGGAACCTGACAAGAACTGCCGACAGGCACATGCTAAATAAATGTGCCCTCAGCAAGGCAAACTGGGACACCTCCCAAAAGACTACGCACAGCACGCCAGCAATACCTGCACACACTGAGGGAGCAGGAATGCAGAAGCGAAAACTCGGAACGACTCCAAAAGGATTTAACAGAAGCAGCAGAGAAAGCCATGAAGAGAAGAATCCCCATTGCAGAGGCCAACCCCTGGTGGACTCCAGAGCTCACACGAATGAGGGAATTAGTACAGCACAGAAGGAAACAATTTCAGAGGGCTTGGAGGAATTGGCCGCAACAAGAAGTCATTGAACTCTGGAACCAATATAGAATCTCTAGAAATTATTATATTGAACAGATAAAGAAAGAGAATCATGGGAGAGGTTGGTACAAGGGTCAGGGAACGGCAATCCCTGGGGGTGGTATACAAAATTACCACTCACAAACTCCTCGGGGGGAAGTCGTGACAGCCAACAAAACAGCACAAGGAAATTTAACCATAACCTGGGAGGAGTCGATTGGGAACATCCTGGACAACATCCTTCAGGAGCTGCCAACAACACTAACAGGTGAACAGTAGGCTATCTGACAAGCAAACAATTTCTGTAATAATGAACAAATAGAACTCCTTCCCCCCCATTAAACTTAGAAATTCAGATTGCAGCAAGCCACGCGAAAAATGAACCCTGGACTGGACCTAATTGAACCGGAGATGACAAAAGAAGCAACTGAACATATACCGGAATTACTGCTAAAACTATTCAATTGCTGCTTGGAAGCAGGTAAATTTCCACTACAGTGGAAAAAGGCAAATTTAAAACTGCTCCTAAAAAACCCAACAAGGCTACCAGACACACCTAGTTCCTACAGACCCATAATCCTGCTACCAACCCTCAGTAAAATATTCGAAAGGCTGCTGCATACCAGAATCACAAGGCATTATAATGAAGTAAATCCTAACATGACAAAGCAATACGGATTTACTCCTGGCAAATCCACTACCAAAGCAATACAGAACCTCCTCTTTATAGCCACCCATTGTCAAAGGAAATACGTCCTCGTCATCAAAGTGGATTTCGCCGGGGCGTTCGACACCCCCTGGTGGCCGAGCGTCTTGGCGAGACTCAGAGCTGCCAACCCTCCATTGAATCTTTATAATTGCATGAAGGATTACCTGGCTGATGGAGCAGTGAAAGTTACCACATAAATGCGTCAGTCGCCCAGTCCGCAGGGGCTGCCCCTAGGGTTCTGTCCTGGGGCCGCTCCTGTTGAACTTTGTCTTAGACGAATTCCTCGCCATGGATCTGGGTGATGTGGAGGCCCAGGCCTATGCAGATGACTTGGTCTTGACCATCGAGGTTGACAGCAGATCCTCCTTAAAAATGCAAGCAAATGATGCCCTGCAAAAGCTGCTAGATTGGACGAAGCTACACTTACTGAAACTAGCACCCGACAAGACAAAATCGGTGCTGCTAAAAGGTACGTTAGACTTAAGGAGACCACCACAATTTAAGATTGAGAACAAAACAGTTGAAGCTGTGCGAACAGATTAAATACCTAGGAATAATCCTGGACAGAAAAATTAAATTTCAAGTCACACCTAGAATATATTAAACAAAAGATAAGAAGATACTGGACCTAGTCACTCCCAGGGACTGGGGACTCAGATGTACTACCCTGTCTCTCTACTACAAAGCTCTCTTCATCCCTGCCATCACATATTGCTCCCCTGTCTGGTACGCGAGGGCGGGACTGAAGAGACTAAACGGATCCTCGAAACCATTCATAAGACCATCCTCCTTACCATGTCGAGATCGACTAGCACGGCTGCCCTCCAAGTCCTGGCAAGAGTTCTCTCCTTGGATCTCGAAGCTACCCACTGTGGTCTACTCTACCATCTTGTGAGAAACACATCGGCTACAATGTATGACCTCACCACTGACGTCACTAATGATCGCAACTATGAATCACCTACCACCTCCTCCAGATTTGGCAGAGGAGATGGAGCAACACAGAAAAAGGTGCAGTGACTAGTAGGTTCCTCCCCACTATCACCAAGCTGTACCCTAAGGCGCCAGCGTGGTTTCACCCTGGTCGAAATACCTCCTTCCAGGAAGTTTAAAGCTGAACTTCAACTTGGCATCATAAATAACGTTGACTGTCCCTGTGGCGACCTGGAGACACTTAATGTTCGAGTGCGATCTGTATGATAACCTAAGACTACGCCTAATAACGGCAATCCAATATATCCAGAACAAAAACCCAGACTGTTAGACACAAGAGGACTACAAGGCACTCAGTCAATATGCTCAGGATCTATTTTCTAGAAGAAAAACAATGATAGAAATGCACCAAAGGCAACCCGACTAGAAAGAATGCAGGAGGTCAAACAAGTAAAAAAACTCGCCATACCACAGAAAGACAAGACTTTAGGGTGATTTGGATGGCCTACTGGCGACCCAAAACTGCATTCCCTTGTGCTGCTTTTTTTTTTCGCAGAGGGGGATGGAGTATTCTCTCTTCGCCTCCCCATATTTTCGCTCTCGTGGGGCATGGGCATGCCCACTGGAAATGGGATCATCTTCCTATCCGACCCCCTCTTCATCCTATTTCATCCCCCCGTCTACATCCTCCATCCCATCACTTTCTCTTGTACAGCGACTGCCCCACATGTCCATTAAATCACATCAAATTTTGCGCGACCCTTTTAGGCTCTCTAGAAATAGTTCTTTTAGCTTAAAACCCCACGCAGCGCTTTCTAAATGCAATTTTACTTAAATCAACCGCGATAGCTCCAACCTTTATTTTAGGTCCTAGTCACCAAAATCCCAGGAAAGTAGGTTGCAGGACCTGCCAGAGTATAATTAGTCTCTTGGTACACCCGGCCGGCGTCCCCGTCGCTAGGTATGGTAACGCCTGGTCCCACTGGGGGCCCGGCGGCCAACAGGCCGGATGAACAATGGGCATAACCAACTACATACCACATGACCCATACATTATTTTTAAACCTCTGGCATAGACAGGGTACTGTCACTCGATACATAGCACATACGCGAAGATGGGAGAAATCCCCAGAGCCGTCAGATCCTCAACATACCTGAGAAGTCAGAATCAACAGAACTGAACACAATGCTATGCACATAACATTCCACACATACTTGTCGCATTTACAGTTTTGTGGACTTCGCAAGAGATGGCGCAGTTGTGGGAGTTCACCGGTGGGGCTATCCTCAAATACTGTGCATTGGTTTCGAACTGACAGCCGCTACTGCACCGTTACTATATATGCTGAGCAAAATAACCACACTGCAGGGAGCCACAAGCTCCATCCTCTTCAATACGGATTTAGGCAAGGGCTTGGATGCGAAGACGCCTTATTAGAACTCCACCACCTCATTGACTGCTCCACGTCCAAGTACGTTATGGCAATCTTTATCGATTTTGAGGGCGCTTTTGATAATTTATGGTGGGAAAGTGCCCTCAGCAGACTCCGTTCCAATCACTGCTCTCTTCAGCTTTATAAACTTGTTAGAAACTATTTTGCTGATGTCACCGTCATCACTAAAAGCACGAAGATTAACAGATCTGTCTCCCGTGGCTGCCCCCAAGGATCTATTTTAGGTCCCTTGATTTGGAACCTAGTTCTCGATGATTGGCTGCTTAGGACTCCTGAATTTCAAAATGTGCAACAACTTGCGTATGCAGATGACATTATCATTTTAGTGAATGGAAACTCAAGATCTGAATTAGAACTCTATGCCAATAAAGTACTCTTTGAACTATCGTCCTGGTCCTCTAAGAACAAATTAAAATTATCCCCAACAAAATCGAAGATCATGATTTTTAAACAAAAATTAGACTATCGCAGACCACCAGTTGTAAAACTTGACAAGAAATCACTTCCACTTGTCCGAAGCACCAAATTTTTAGGAATCATCATCGACGACCGCTTTTCCTTTACTGAGCATATTCAACATCTGTCTGTCAAAGTTAAGAGTTTTACCGCGATGCTGCTCCAAATTACCAGACAAGACTGGGGACTGAACACTAAAACCCTACATCTATTTTATAATGCTGCCATAATCCCAATTACAACCTACGCTGCCAGCCTTTGGTTTAGACGTACTGCACTCAAAACAGTACAAACCAAGTTATCCACTATTCAACGTTGCTTTCTCCTCAGCCTACTTCACGTTTGCCGAACAGTATCAACTCCAGCTTTAGAGACTCTTGCAGGCACCATACCACTTGACTTGCATGTTGTGTTTAGAGGGCTTTGCTTTTACATCCGCAAAGGCATTTCTGCGGAATTTCAGGGAATCATTGTTAACCCTCAGACTGATCCCAAAACTGAGCGAACCAGATGCTGGAATTTGTTAGTGAATACCTGGCAGAATAGATGGAATTCTACCGAAAAAGGAGCTATCACCAAAAACTTCGTTTCCGACGTAACTGCACTACTCTCATCATCCACCAGAAAATGGTTTTCACCCTCACTGTTTACCTCCTACATACTAACTGGGCATGGTTCGCTTAACGCAAAACTCTACCAATTCAGACTTTCCAATACAGTCTCCTGTCGATGTGGGCTACCGGAAGACTCCTCACGTACTTTTTGAATGCTCCATTTACGAGGATCTAAGATCGGCTCTTAAGGCAACAGTACCAAACTTGTCCCGGAGGTGAGAAGATACTCATTTCTGTCAACAATTTCCAGGCCCTTCAAACCTTCTGCAATGCTGCTTTTAATCGCAGGAAGGCTCTCAACCTCAATGTTAATTCAAGAAATGAAACTGAAAATGCATCATAAATCATAATACAACTGTGCGCTGCCTCGTCGTCCTGATGACGTCATATACAAAATTGTTGTGGCTTTCAAGAACACGCAAAGATTTTGACAGATGCTGCACTTCTCTGACTCATCCTTTATCAAGACCCTCTTCAACTAAACCTCTGCTCAGTGACATCGTCATCTACCAGAGACTTCTGACACAACTCCAGTTTAACAGAATTAAGAATTATATCTAGAACTTGTTCCTGCCGATCATGATTGAATGACATTACAACTTCTGTTTGACAATACACCTTTTCTCTTTGTGGGCCACTTTGGCAGCACTGCATACAGATGTGGGCAAGAAATGGATAAAGTTTTTTTTTTTTTTTTTTTTTTTTTTATTATTATTTATTTTAATTTTATTATTTTTTTTTCTTTTTTTTTTACTTTATGCTATTCTCATCCTTATTTCTTCGTCTTCTGCTGTCCTGTCTCCTGGGAGTGTGTGTGCGCGTGCGCTGTTGCCGGCTTGCTGGCGCGGGGTTCTTTTGAAAGGCTCCAAACCCTCTTTGGACATTCAGTACGTGACTGAGGTTGGCCATGGTTCTTGCGCAGTTGTGGCCTACCTCCCCGTGGTGTAGACGGACACTGGGCAGGCTTTCCAGGTGATCGCCTGCCTGGTGACAAAACGGCCAGAAACAACTAAACAACACATACACTGCACGAACATAACGTTACACACATTTCTGGCCTGTTACAGTGCTTTCTGTAACCATCACAGTGTACAAAGACGGAGTTGAACTTTCGTTCAGGTGCCGTCCTACATAAGATACTATACATGTCTACATATGCTGAGCTGGTCGGTCATGGTGCTGTGAGATGTCTACTCCTGGAGACCGGTGCGGTCGTAATGTTTTTGACTCATGAGTGTAGAAATCAGTGGTTCAGATTTTCCAACATTTTATATTTATTTGGTTCCTTGTATGCTTTTAAGTACGCTCCGTCTATAAACAATACGTGTATACTGACTTAATTGATCACCCAAGTTATACAACACTATGGTTGAATGTTTTAACAGGGTTAAAACAAGACTATACTAGAATTGCGGCCCAAAAATATCATATCCAGTTTTTAAAACAACAATGTCTATCTGAAAATTTAATACCGAAATTTGCCAAATTTCGTCTAGGTTTGAAAATCCAAGGAATACAAAAATTGGTTCTTACCACGTCAAGTAACATAGTAAAACTAGCTTTAAAATCTCGATTATAATCTAAAAAAATATTTTAAACAGATTCAACGATATCGCAATATTTTTAGAAAACACCTGAACAGCATTGATTGGAATACTCTAAAGCAAGCCATTCAATTAAAAATCGACGCCCAATAATCCTCCACATTAGAGAATAGACATAACCTAAAATTACAAGCCCTTAGGGGTTTTCCGCACAACATAAGTCATCATTCGTCTCACAATCGTTTTGGAAATCAGCGTGCATACCGAAACACCAAAAACGCAGATAAAAATTCCCACACCTTTCTCAATAAAAATCTACCACATTAATGACTTCCGGGCCAGTTTAAACACAGTTTCACAAAACGACCCCAATCCATCAGATAATGTAAAGAACTTATCTGTTACGCTAACTTCTCAGCAAATAGCCCTATTAAATAAGGTTTAAATTATAATTTACCACCGAGAATCCCCCCCCAAGAAACAAATGATTATTGATCTTGAGTTCGCTCTTAGAGATTTGCCACAAAAAACGTATTAATCCAACAGACTAATCGAATCATAAACCAAACTATCCTCTCAATATCAAAACGACGCAGAGAAGCAAAAGCTTAACACACACTTAGACAAAACTGAGATATCATTATTCAAAAGGCCGACAAAGGCGATACAATAGTTCTTCTCAATAAAGGAGACTATATAAATAAATCATATACCATCATTTCAGACACGACATACGAAGAGGTTGCACCATCAGAGTTCAACAGCTTAGTTAACAAATATAACAAAATGCTCACCACCTATAGGAAAGATGACCACATCACTATGACCCAAATTAAACAAATTAAAGCCCGCACATACAATATCCCAACCTTATTCGGCCAGGTAAAATTACACAAAAGAGGATACCCAATCGTGTCATAAGAATTCAGTTTTTGCTTCCTTAGCCATGTTCATCTACCCAATTCTAAAACCACTCTGAGAACTCATAACATAAAAAACTACGATGCTTTATTCATGAACCTCAAAGATCTCCATATCAAGGAGGATACGAAGTTATATTCACTGGATGTGACTTCACTATACACTAATGTAAATGTACTTTACGCCTTAGACATAGTCTGGGCCTGCTTGAACGATGAAAACAAAAATTAATAACACCAGACTCCCCAAAGACAATATTCGAACTAACAAAACTATTAGTAAATACAAATTACATCCTCTTTCAAGAAAAATATACAGAGAGATTTTCGGCCTCCCAATGGGCCTAAACATCAATGGACTCATTGCCGAACTATACTTAGACAAATTAGAAAAGATCCATCTTGATCCATTTATACCACAGATCACATTACGGAAGATATCTGGATGACATCCTAATTATCACAGATCATTTCACCATAAACAGTATCCTTCAGGTTTTTAATAACATCCATTAGAAATTGAAGCAGAAACCCACTCCATAAACTTCCTTAATTTTACCATACACAGATTTGGACAAACTAAATTTCAGCATATATAGAAAACCCACTAATAAGGGTATGCTTTTGCATTTCCACAGTTATCCTCAACCATACAAAAAATCAGTCATGCTGAACCAATTTCTTAACGCCTTTAAATATTCTTCCACCCAAATTTCTCTAACCAGTGAAATAAACGAATTAACTTCAAGATTCTCAAATATGGGCTACCCGCTAACCTATATAAACAAAGTCAAAACAATAGCCCGTGATAAAATAAATAACAAAAACCTCGCAACAAACATTTCACAAAAATCTGACAAGAGAAAAATAAATTTCATCACCATTCCATATGTCGAGTACTGGTAAAATAAACTTAATCAAATATGCAAGGGAACAGACATGAAAATCATAGCAAAACCCATGAACAAATTATACACGATTCTTCAGAAATCGACCTTCAAACACCACATTCCAATCACAGCGTATACAGCATCCCATGCAAAAATTGCGACGCTGTCTATGTAGGATCTACCATGGGAGTGGCACAGCTTCGAGCAAAAGAACACGAAGCTTCTGTGCGGGCGAGTCGCTCAAATGCATCGGAACTTTCGTTCCACGCAATAAATGAACGACATTCATTCAGCTTTAATGAAACAAATTATAAATATTCAACCCAACTGTCACAAACTACTTATTGCAGAAACCTTAGATATGAAACTTCAATCAATATCCGTAGGCCATTCCTATTGTCAGACGATTGGTCACTTATACGCATGCGTGAAGAGCAAACACTACAATATAAGACAAAAGTTTCGGATTAATTGTGAGTTGCTCCGTTCCTGTGAACATGACGCCCGAAAAGTTCTAGTTCGACTTAAGGAATGTAGAGAAACCCCCAATATCCAATTTTATTAGACCCCTAAATTTAACTCTAAAGTCCAGCTATAGGACCGAAAGAAATAATCGGTCCATATTTATTAAACAGTTTAGACCTCAAATCTAATTTTATGCCAATCCAAGTAATGGTTTCCATGCTGCCAGAAGTATGGTGTTTGTAGACAGCAGCCATGAGCGCTCATTGTTGAGACCGCACTGTCTGAACACTACGGTTCTGACAGGGGGAAGATGTCCCACCTGCTTTACAAAATAGCTATCGCCATCCTCAAGAATTATTGGCGAGTTGGACTAGGAGAGTTGGAAAAGAAGCTTCCTATATCAAAAATAAAGGTAATCCCTGTTGATATATAATAGAATATAGGAATTATCGAGCACTTAATAGCTCTCAATTATCGAATCTATAAACAATACCATACTCTCCCAGACTCCCTTTCGCATTCTTAGGAATCTTTGTACCGAATTGTCATACCGATGGTTTAACTCATTTCTCCAGTGACCCTGATGCCTCTTTGCCCCCATCTTAAACAAGTACTGCTATTCAAACTTCACCTCTCGGGTTAAATGTTGAACACTTCAGTACAGAATAGGAGTTTTTAACCCACCAAGTATTTCATTTGATAATCCAACTCAATCGAAATATAATTTAATCCGTGTATTACCCAACTTGTTTTCCTGTGCAGCAATGGGTAAGCAGAATGAGGACACTGTGGTGGGATCGTGAAAGCATTTTGATTAGAAAATGTCTTTTTTATATTTAATGAACTTTAAGCCGAAAAAACTGATTTGTTAGAGTTAATATTCTAAATTATCCAAAGATCCCCTGATTACTGTAATTCTAATAAGATACTTCTGTCATCACCCTACGAAAATTATATTGGAAATGTAGGATTTAGTAAATAAATAAAATACAGGTTAACAGATCACGGTGCTATTTCTGTTTTTCTTTAAATATTTTAATAAGTTAAATGGCTCGCATCTTAATGATTTTTTAAATCCCACTACTTTTGCACTCACGAGTTCATAACATTCTCAGTCAATAAAAGAAAGCAGATCGATACCGTACTTATTGATTTTTACCGAAGTCTTTGTCAGAGCGAGTCATGGATTCCTGTTAGCCAAACAAACTTATCGCCGGTCAATGTTGGACCACCATAGCGCCTTGTGTAAAACACTGTCTGCAGTGGTGATAGTTGAAGTATCAAGAGCAGCTGTAAAGGAGTGATTTTCTAGCGAAATGTTTGTCAGTATGCGTTAATGATGTGGTTTAAGTTTGTACAAATATCTATCTATAAGATCTTTTTTGTTTCAGCGTGAATGAGTGAGTTATTGTAATTGGGAAAGAAGAACGTTTTTCTCTTTTTCACTAAGAAAGCAGGCAGCAACAGGAGTTGGTTTATCGGAGGGCGGCTTCAGTTAGTCTTCGGGAAGACTATCAAAACTAAAATGTAGTGGTTTAGAGGCTTTAAAAATCACGTAAGTGAAATGAAAACCTAAAAATCATTTTGTAAACTTAGAATTTTAACCATTACCAGAAAAGGACAAAGTTCGTGTATCGCGAACGTTTTTCTTACTTCGATATTGAAGGTTTCAAACGACACTTGGTTTGAAACTTAACTATAGTCAATTGAAAGGTGACTATTTTACCACCTGTAAGTTTTTTTATTGAAAATATATTAATCATATCAGTGCATACTTAATACAGGATACTTTTGACAACGTTTCGGATTTCGAGTAAAATTCATCTTGCGTAAGTAGCTTATTCAGCATCAGCCAGAAAAAAACACTTCATCTATCCATCTCCCAGAATTATTATTGTTCTGTCCACTTCCACAACATCAGACGGAAGTTTTGTTCCAGCGATCAATCATCCGTTCTGCAACCATCCTTCCTCAATTTGAATTTATGCATTCTCCTGTGAGCAGTCTGACAGGAGGAAGAATCTCCTCAGCATTTAAGCTTGCTTAGTCCATTCAAAGTATTAAACACCTCAATCAAGATTGTCTCGCAGGTGCTTAGCCTCCAGACGCTACAATTTGCAGACTTAAGCCTTTATAAGAGCACTCTCCTTTTTATCTCGCCAATCTCGTTCCAGCAACCCTAAATTGAGGCCTACAAACCCCTACTTAAGATGGAGCATGATCATTGACAAAACCCTATGTGTTCTGCTGACAACCTGTCTACATTGCTCAGAATTCATAGTTGACTGCACAATTACCCTCAGGTAATTGTGCACTCCATTAATAACATTCTTCCACGAAGAACAATATTCTATGAGTTGTCTTCTCTCACACAACCATCCCTTTATCCCTAGCAGTAACTTGCCCTTGGTGTCATACTGCTCCAATTTGAACAGCAATCTTGTATGTGAAACAGTAACAAAATGCTCTACTAAAGTCTAAGTATATGAAATCAATTTATATTTTGCATCCAGTTCCTTCGTTTCTGCATTACAGTATCCAATCCGATTGGTCAGACAAGACAGTCACATGCTGTGACTGACGTATAACTGCATTCCTGTCTAGATAGTCCTGCATTACTTCAACCAATGACTATTTTCCCTGAAACATTTAAGCCAACAGGACAGGTAATTACTCATGCCACTCCTTTATCTCCATTTGTGAATTGGAAATATTTGCACGTTTCCAGTCCACCGGGATTCCTCCCCTTAATCCATGGATGCTCTCATAATTATGGCTAAAGGTTTTCTTTTCTACTCAGCTGCCTTTCTTAATGATTGGTCCCATTCATCCCAGATGCCTTTCTTACATTTGCCTTCAGCAATTTCTTCCACTTTCCTTTCACTTATTACAAGTCATTTAGCTCCCTGGTAGTTCGATAAACTACTGATATCCACTCCCCTAAATTCTTCTCGTTTAAATGAGAATGGGGGTAAGGTTCAGGAATTCCAATTTCTGCGTCTTAGTTCCTTCATTTTCACACCTGTACACAAATGGCAAGTATAAAATGAAAAACTAATTGCTTTACTTAACTACGGACAGAGCATGGTAAAAAACTTTATATTTTAAAAGCAATTTCAAAGCCCCTTGTTCAGGAAAAAGTGCTGGAGCCCTTAATGATGCAGTCGGGAGAAAAAATCTGAAATGTTTGATAGCTATATTGCAATGACCCCGGCTGAGTATCTGTACTGATCGCTCTTAAAAGAAAATTTAGAGCATCAGCAGTTCAGTGAAAACACACAATAGCTACGATCGTTCGTGGCCGAACATATGAGCGAAACAAAAGTTTAGGAAACTATCACATTTGTGACTGGGGCATCGCTTCAAATCACGATGGAACTGTCTTAACGGCCTTATTCAGGTACACCCTGCTTGTCTACAAGAAATAAGCTGTTGCCGTTGGTAATAGGATTTCAGTTCGAAGAAAGGGTACTTTCTTCAAACTGAACTGGCACTTTTGGTGACCTTAGTTTCAGTTAACGGAGAATCGTTAGGAGTGCACACGACTTTGATGGTATTTTATTCTTATTGCTGATCAAAAAATGACTAAGCAAATTTGCTAAAGCACTAGGGCCATGATACCAGACATGGGGAAAATGTCACAACTTTTGTTTGCGAAAAGAAAATTGTTAACTCGGCAACCTCTTAAGTTCAATCAAAGATTCAACTACAAAATGAACGCTCAGGAGTTTTTCCATACAGTAGATTAAAATTATATTGTATATATTATTATTACCCATGTAATTTTAATAACTGTGTTATATTCTGATAAATATTTGAGTCCATAATGTCTTGACTAATATTATTCCAAGCGATCTGCAAGGTTTCCCATAAATATTGTGACGATATGCAGACTTCAATGACTTTGATATTCAGGATGATCCATAAAAGCTTTATTGGGTTTAAGTCAGGTGATTGGCTTATTGCCATGTTGTAATGTAAAATTTCTTCCACGACTTCGAAGTCTAAAGAATATTGCATTATGTTCAAGAATGTTTTTATAGCCTTTTCTTCAATTCTGCCGATGTCACCCACTCCAGAAAAACAGAAGAAACCCCATATCATGGTGAAACTACCACCTTGCTTGACTGTAGGCACTAAAACGATGTTTTGGATGCGGTTGTAAAAGAAAATTTTACTTTGAATAAAAGTAACAAAAAATCTGATAGTATCAAGAACATATCATGGGAAGTAAACCGGAAATAGGAGCACTTCCGCAGGAAATAAAATCGTATTCAACTCTTAGATCACAGCGGCAACTGGCGCAACCCCTTCCCCATCAAGCAGGTCGAAGGCAATATTAGCACTGAGAATCTCTCGCCTTTGTGTGGAAAACTTCCGGAGGTCATAATTTAGGTGTTTTAAGGTTGGCATTGTTTGTCTTGCGCGTCTTATATCAATATAAGACGCGACAGCAGGGGATCCTTCAAGAGAAAGTATATTCCACAAGCAAAATTCAGATATTAGGCCTTCATCTCTACCGAGAAACGTATCATTTTTCACATCAGGGACAACAGTTTGGGTCATACTGCTGGTGTGTACTTGTTGGTGGCGATTTTCGCATACTGTCTTCTTCAGATGTTGACTTTGGCAGTGCACTAGATGCCCAAATATGATTCGTTGAGAACTGGGAAGATGGTGATAACATAGTATTTTGAGGCTAAAGGACATCAGAAGCTTATTTTTCGCTACTCACCAAAAACGAACTAATCTTGCGAGTAGTCGCTGACGTGAGGAATGTATGGATGAATCTTGCGAGTCGCAAGATAATTAATGTACGCGGGGCGTTGCCTTTCAGGCGTGTTCTTTTTCTATTATTAATAGAAGTGTAAAGATAGTTATCTCCTTAGTTAATTACTAAGATAATAAACTTTGCAAAACACTTGATAAAACTCCATAGGTTTATGCTCTCAAAACTTAGCCGTTCAGTTTAATTACAAATGTATAATATTTATTTTTCCTCCCATATTGGCGCCTCAGTAGCCAAGTGGGCAGGAGTAGCAGTGCGTAGCATACGCTTCTTGATTAGACCGGGGTTCGAGCCCGTGACCACCAAATACGGAGGATGCGGAAAGGTCAGGGAATGACCACCGCATATCCCTGGAGCAATACGGCCTTAGTTGCTAATGCTACTAAAAACCAAATAACAAACAAACCTCCCATATTACTCTTTCTTATTTATGTGTCATCGTGGGGAGGAGTTGGTAGAATCGTCGTCCTTCCCACATCGGGTGGAAAAGACCTGAGTTCGAATCCCATCGATGACGTGAGGAATTTGAGGATTTCTTTTCCACAGCGTAGCTAAGTTAGATGGTTTTCGGCCAGCAACCAAGCAAATCGTCCGCGGAACACGCCGAATTTCCAGATATAATATATATGGTGCTGTATGGCCTAAATTGCTGGTTGAGCTTAAAACAAAATGTAAACTAATTTTCACATCTATTTTCTCTGTACACATGTATCTTTTTCAATTCTTCGAAGAGAACAGTTGAGAGACAATCACCTTGAATTCTTGCGATAATGAATTTTTATCTCGTAGAGCGATTATGCTTAAAGATTATGGTTCGTTCACTGAGGACAGCCTGTAGCAGTCAGGTTTCCATGAATATGGAAATAATTCTGCAGAAGATGAACCACGGCGAGTATCCCAATAGCGTCAAAGACAGCTTTTCAGACAGGGCTTAAATTTATGGTGGTTGTCTTTCTGCCAGAGGTGTGGGATGACCGACGAAGTCAACTTGCTTTTTTCAATGAAGCGGGCTGACTGTAGTGCCACCAGTTATCAATTGATGCGCGTTTATGTTTTAGCCAATTTCTTAATGTATGCATAATTCTGTATATTTTTGCTCCAGTACACTTTATCTTCATTGCATATTTTACCTGTTTTTGTTTGAACTGATGTTATCCGTCTTATTCATCCTCGGCGTTATACTTGATCACGACACCGTAATAACCATGGTTTCTTTCATGTCTTCGAGTGCTTTATAAGATCTCGTCGGTATCAGGCAACGCATGCATGCCCCTTTATGGCATTAAAGGAGGTTTTTTATTTACGAAAGTGGCATGAATTACTTAGTACAAAGAAATGGGACTGACTGCGCTATTAAAAGCTTCGTGAAACTGGATGATGAATGAATAGCAAACCTCTGCTATTATTTATTCCAGAAGAATGCCATAATTAGCTCAATTATCTTGGCTAAACGTGCTTGAACTACACAAATTCTTTAGGATTTATTCAAGTAGGTATACATTATTGTGCAGAGGCTTTAATGTATCCAATTACACAAATATTTATTTCGTATGTTTTGTTTACCGAATTCTATTCTACGCCAGAAATAGTTAACTGCGCAATTACTTTGGGAATACGAAGAATGTACATACATTTACCTCGATTACTTGTTTCTCTATGAAACAAATTAAAACTGCCCTAAAATATTAAGTTAAATTTATACTTGAATTATAATTACCGGGTTAAATGAGTGACTGTCACTAATCGTGACCATAGACTCTAAGAGAAAGATGCTGTTCTGGAATCTGAGAGATGCGGGTACCATGACGACTGTTTTGTTTGTTTGACCTTTTCGAAGTTAAGGTAATATGCAGCATGCCATTAGGGAGACTTCTGTATATGTGGGCACTGTTTTATCCATTTCTTGGATTAAAATTTGAATATAAGAGTAAGAAACGCTCGTTGATTCATGCAGGTAATAGAAACTGATAAAACAGATGGATTTCTCATGAATTTAAACACTTCTATAGCTAGAGCTCTTCCTTGATAAGGAGCCTTTAATCTTGACTAGCCTGAACTAAACAGGATTATCAGAATATTACCTTGGGTTATCTTTTTAATAAAGTTACAAAAGAATACTGTACGAATACGGACACTTCAGAATGCATTAGTTCCTTGCACGCAGCCCGGAAATTTCGTAGGAGAATCGATAAAGTTCAGATTAGTAATTACTCATATCCGAGTTAATACAAACGAGTATTTCAGGCGCGAGACAGCCAGAAAACACGCGCGTTTGAGCGGCCGTGATCTAACTACTAAATACACTGTCCTTGTGTTTCTATATTGTGAAATCCTCTGACCTATGATCGCGCCATTAACAGAATTTCTTTTATAAGAAGAGTGGAGTTACTTTTTCAATCTGTATATCGAATACTTTCCGTATTTGACAAGTTTGACCATCTTTATAGGCATGGTATCCATTAACGGATCACAACATTTTCCCCTACACGGGCTTGGTTGAGGGGGTAATGTTGCCTAGGAAGAAAAATCTGGAATTTCCAGGTTGAAAATGTTTGAACCGCTATTTATCTAATAGATAGATACAATTCGCTACCGCGAGAGGGAACTGCTTAAGGGTGTATTTATTAAATAGTTTATTTACAAATAAGTCAACCGTATATATTGAAGTCTTCAAATTATTATAAAATTAATGCGATATGATAAAATTATTATTTTTTATTTTATTAATAGCAGGATACACAACAGGTAACCATTAACAGTGTATCTGAGATCAGATCAATAAACATAATAACAATATGAAATCCAACAGGACGATAAACATTGATATAGATTCAAACAATAAAAGCATATGTACAAAAGAGGATTGTGTTAAGTTACCGGTAAAATAATTAATTAATCCGTTAGAGAATAGAAAAATAATATAACAAATAATAAGCTACAATAATTAGATGAGCTAGTCACTTTGCAGTTTAAGAGGCAAACTTGTGGATGGAGTTCATCAGCGATTGGGAGTTGTCAAAGAACTCAATGAGAGAGTGATTTGCTGATTCTGTTCAGTGGACTGAACTTCATAAAGTCCGTGTTGGCAGAGTCAAGGCGAAACGGTGTAAGGTTCCTGACTTGTCTACAGGGAGTATTGAAGTTTATTTTACTCAGGATATCAGATGCTTCATAAATTCCAGTGATTACTTTGGCTAGAAGGGCGATGTCAGCAGTGACTCTTCTAGTGCACAGAGGCCTCAGATGAAAGTAATCACACAGCGATTCATAATACACTGAGTGATAGAATAGAGGATTGCAGTACGTAAGGTAAGGGACAATTTTTTTGGACTGCTTCAATTTTGTTAGTTAAAGTCTGTGTGAGGATTCCAGATGGGTGAACTGAATTCAAAGATTGGCAGAACAATAGTTTTATAAAGAATAACCGCATATCTGTAGTTTTTGAACTTGTATGTGTTCCGTTTGATGAATCCCAGTGTTTTGAATGCTTTGCTGGTGATTTTAAGGACATGGGCATCGAATTTAGCACTGCTGGAAAAGAATCCCCAAGTCGTTAACTTGGTCACACCTTTCGATGATCAGAGTTAACAGTGTACTCCGTATTCATTAGTTGTGGAGATCTGCAAGATGAGAAAGAGATTACTTTGCACTTCGAGGGGTTAGCAGACAAGCCATTCAGAGATAGCCACAGAGAGAATTTATTGAGGGCACATTGAAGCTGTTGAGAATCGGTAGTCTCCTTCACTGCTGAGTAGATCTTAAGATCATCTGCATAGAGAGCAAGTTGAACATTGGAGGTGTAGATGAAAGAAGGAAGATCATTTACGAAAACAATGAACAGAAGAAGACCTAAGGGAGAGCCTTGTGGTACTCCGCTTATTGGTATAAAACAGCTAGTTCACTTGATCGATGATAACTCTCAAGGAACGATGCGTAATATAGCTGCGTAGCCATGAGAGCAAAGGGTCACGGATACCATATAGCTTAAGTTTTTCCAGAAGTTGTTCGTGCGGGACTTTATCAAATGCCTTAGATATGTCTGTGTAGACTGCATCAACTTGTAGGTGGTTATCAAGAGCTTCCGAGGTGTATTGCCAGAACGGAAGTGAATTTGTGACTACTGACTTGCCACTGCAGAAACCATGTTGATTCTGATCGATGAAAGGCCTGAAGAGTTCGAAGAGATGTTTGTGTACTGCTGTGTCGAAGAGTTTAGCCAAGCTGTTTTGCAAGGTTATGGGTCTGTAATCAGATACGTCATTTTTATTACCTTTTTTGAAAATAGGAACTATATTGACCTGCTTAAAGTGTTTAGGATACTTCCCCAGCCTGAGAGACAAGTTGAAGATCCGCAGTATGAGGGGTTTTAATGTAGTGACACTCATTTTCCAAAATAAGCCTGGAATATCATCTGGGCCTCTAGTACAGTTATTTCTCATGCTTTTTAATGCCGAATTTAAATCATCAGTGATAAAGAAGTTAATGAGGATATCATCTTTAACAGGTGTGAAGTCAGGAAATGAGGCAGGTCTCAATGTATCATTTGTTTGAATTCTAGAAAAGTGTTTGGCAAACTCTTGAGCAATACTGAATTCGTCAGATAAGAGAATTCCATCTGCGTTATGGAGTTGTAACTTTCTACTGGTTATATTCTTATGCTTCATGAAATTCCAGAATGGTTTGATATCTCTGTGAGTAAGCAGACTATCCTGAACTGACTCTGTATACATATTGTAAGAGTTTTTAATATGAGCGTTTTCACTTCTTTGCGGAGTTGGCTGCTGAATATTTCGTAATATTGGCTGTCACCTGATTGCTTTTATTTGTTTCTATAAAATTCTTTGGATTTAATTTTATGTATTAATTCGCTGTTATACCAGTGCGGGTAGGTAGAGCGTGTGGTAAGATGGGATTGAGGAACAATATCAGATATAACTGAATGGACACAGTTAATCAGGTTGCTGGTGAGCACATCGATGTCATCCATAGCGTCAGCGAGCTGCTTGTCTACGTTTCTTAGAGCTAGGTTGAGCAGAGGCCAGTCAGCGATTCTGAAATTGAATCGTGGAGAACGGGAGCTGCATTTGAAGTTATGAGAGGTCACTGTGATGTCAAAAGTAATTGGCGAATGATCTGAGTGAAATATAGGGTTGTCATTGTGAACATCTATATGAGTAGAGGAAAATATTAGGTCGAGGTAGGCATTTTCTCTGGTTGGAAAATTGCAAGTTTGTTCAAGACCATAGCTGTGAAGCATATTAAAGAGAGCCCTAGTCTGCAGTGATGGAGAAGATCCTAAATTGGCCAGTTGACAGTTAAAGTCACCCAAAACCATTGCTATGTCGGCAGATTGAATTAGTGGGAAGATAGATTCCAGCGAGCTTTCTAAGTACTGGAGGTCGATATTAGTTAAGGGAGGTGGAAAATAAAGCAATACTATTAAAACTTAACTTGCCAAGATGAAGAAGGCAGTATACTGATTCAATATTTGTGAAATTTGATGCAATTTCACAGAGTATATGGTTAGAATGTATAATAGCTACTCCGCCTCGACGAGATCCTCTGTCCTTTCTATGGATTGTATATTGTCCATCTATAATCTCCTGATCATCAATATTTATGGAGAGCCAGGTTTCAGTGAGCAGGTAAATGTCGTAAATATGTGAGCCTTGGATTGCTCTGAAGTGGTTTAGGTTGCTAATTATACTCTTGCAATTCTGAAGGTAAACACTGAATAGTTGGGATCTGAGGATTCTATGACGAGAGGAGAACGTAGTATGTGTAGATAGCAGGGTATCTGATTGCTATGCCTGTGGAGAAGAGATTTTGGACTCCCTTGATGGTCTGTCCGTGAAGCGTTTTACTAGAGCCACTGATAAAAGGAATCTTAGATTCAGCACTTTCTGTTTGTGATGGAAGGCATGTTATTATAAAAGATGAGTAGGCGGGACATCGTGTCTTCAGAGAACGGACATCTACTCCGAAACCATATTCTTCTTTAATTAAGTTGATAAAATCTTCAGATTTAGTGGCGGGTCCAAGTCTAGAAAGAAAAATTCGGTGTTTTGTGGGAATAATTGTGATATTATACTTATGTTTGAGTAACTGAGATTTTTCTGCAGTAGTTACATTCTGTGTTTGAGTTTTGGCTGGAAGCTTGGAGGAAGTATCTTGAGATATAGAGGCTCAAACATTTTCTGAAGGTTTGTTCTGTTTTGATCTTTGGTGTGATATTTGAGGCTGGCAATCAGGAACAGGTTTACTCACTGTGGCGGCAGATCTACAGACAGGTTTGCAGACCTCATTAGATGTGGCAGCAGTTATTTTTGCATATGTTGCCTTAACTGATATTGAAGAGGATTTCGCTTGGTGACTCTGAGCTTGTAAAATAGAGGTACAGACAGAACTGTTCCGCAGAGGAGAGCAGGTGGTAGGAGTGGTTCTGTTTACATCAGAAGAATCATCTAACACAGTGTTTCTCAAAGGGTGTGCCGCGAAATCTTAAAAAAAAAAAAAAACTAGCGTCGTTTTTATTTTAACATCATTATCCGAATATTTTATTTTGGTTGTAAGAATTGTTTGCATAACACAGATATAATAAAAGTATAAATAAAAAAAATTGTTAATATTATTTTTCGTTCTATTTATTTAATTTAGAAATTTGTTCTTCTATGACTACGTAGGTGTGCCGCGAAATTTTTCTTCTTTGGAAAATGTGCTACTAGAGTAAAAAGATTGAGAAACACTGATCTAACAGAGTCTTGTAAGGACCCGTCCTTACATTAATTAATAAAAATTGTTAAATATTATGAGAATTTAACTGTAATACGAATAGTGGTTTTCTGATAAAAACAACATGGGTTAAGAAGCTCTGGAATTCAAAAATACCTTCCAGTCACTCCCTGTTTAGTTGTAGTTTGTTTGTATGGAAATTCTTTGACGAGTCAGTAAAAGTAAATAACCGTGACAAATCCCCATTAAGACAGAGGCAGATGCACCATAGTAAGGGCCAAGAGCACTTAAGTTGGCTCTCTTAGAAATTTCACGGTGGAACGCTAGTAGAGGTGGGCGACGTCACCAGGTGTGCGCGCGTGAGGTCACGGGAAGAGCTGTGACGTTTCTCAGTTAACCTGAACTTCCGCCTCTCGTTCTAGATGGTTCTCGTATATTCTAGGCCACGGAAGTTGGGAAGAAGACCCGCCCACGGAAGATGAGAGGAGACAAATGAGAGCACAGGAAAAAGGATGTGCAGATCTCCTATTGGCCAGGAAGAAAATAGAGGGAATTTTGAGAGGGAGATTCTGAAAAGGTTTTCGTGGCATTCAGGGAGAAGCTTTCGTGGCATTCGGAAGAAGTTTCGGGGCATTCGGAAGAAGTTTTCGTGAGATTCGGAACAAGTTTTCGGAGCGGTCTGGAGGATGATTTGAAGGAGTTGGAGAACGATACAAAGCAGAGCAGCAGTCTAGTTTGGGTGATAGCTGCAGACCTGAGGTAGATGGAAGCAGTGATAGAAATTCTGCATATCCCGACAGCCCGTAGGAATGTTCACCTGTAAGCATGGAAGCCGTAGCAAGGAAGAATCACATCCTGAAAATTATATAGGCAAAGCCAGTCTAACGAGTGGTCGAACCATTGACCTACTAGACAACTCCTCTATCCACGGAAGAAGAAATGCTGACCGGTAAAGAATATACGACCCTGATTGATTCCAGCCACGCAGTATCCGGTAGGGAGACACCATAAATCACCGAGATCCCCAAATGAGCGCCCCCGCATTCCAGTACCTGAATGACCGATATGAAAGGAAGCCGAGCAGAGAGGAAAGTTCCAGGCCAAACATGTAAGTGCTATAGAGTTTACCGAAATAGGTGTACCTAATTTATTAAGGAGAGGACTTTAGGAGAAATAAGTATATATATAGTTAAGGAGGGAGATTTAAGCAATGAATATATGTATAAAGGTGTAATGTATTTAAAACAGACGTAGCCTAAATTTGAAATGAAGCCCCTCATATAAATGCTTGATGGAAGGAGAGGGTTTAATAGATAACTGAGAATTGTTTAAAGTTGGGAAAGGTTTTTATATTATATATGAAGTTAAAGGTTGGAATTTTGATTTATAATGAGTTGATTTGTGGAGAGTATTTCTGATTTGAGTAGGGGCTAATTAAAAGTGATATATATAAAGGTATAGAGGATTAACGGTCCTGAAGGGTAATGTTAAATTGAATTGATTAATATTTCCTGTTAACCTGATTGCAGTAAAGGTGTCTAATTGAATAAATGAAATTTTCTTACAAATTGAGACACGAACTCTGAAGGTTTTTGTGAGCCAGTTCATTGGCTGGTAGTTGTTGGTGTATTATATAGACTGTTCAGAAGAAGAGTTGGAAGAATCTATGTGAAGTGAATACCACGACCTATCCAAGTCCCTGTAAAGAACACGAAGAGACACCATTGCATAATGAATAATAATGTGTATTAGAATAGAATATCTGATGATGAAACAATTGAGTTTGAACAAGATATTTACACATATAAAGGTTAATGAAATAACAAGTCACTATTATTAGTTTCTGTATGATATGTTAATAAACATTGTTTTATTTTACATTCATGTGTTGGAGTCTGTCATTCCGAAACTCAGCCAATCCTGTGGAGAAATACTTAAAGTAATTAAGGTCCCCTACGAGTCAGGTAATCTTCTGAGAACAAACAAGTCAGATGCTAAGTGGGAGGATTGGACTACGGGGATATACATTAATACAAAAGGAAAAGATACAAAAAAAAACCCCATAAGTAATAAACGTTACCCCGCCCCCCACAATTGGCGATATGCCAGCCAGGAAAACTCCTCAATGGAAGGCTGTGTTTAGAAATGACAAAACAAAGATTCATTATAATCAGTTGCTGAAACTGTAAAATTCAGCTGGCGAGCCAGAAAGCGTAAGTTAGAATTATATATGTATTACTGAGTTGATTATTGTTGAATGAATTTTAGATGGAACAGGTAAATAACGGTGGATTTTAGAGACAAGTATTGATTTAGCGTTGAACTGGAAATTATTATTTATGTACAATTGAATTAATTAGTGAGACCGGACAGGGAAACCTCAAGGATAGATAGGTAAAAATTAATAAGTTTTATAATTATTGGGTGTTGAAATTTTACTAATTGATTATTGATCAAGCAGGTAAATGTTAATGGTAAATTGAATTAGATTATCTAATATAGTTAAAGAATTGTAGAAAGATTAATCGGCAGACATTAATTAGTTAAAGTTGATAGCTAGAGATTAATAGAAAAAAAAAAAAATAATAATAAAAATAATGCCAAGAAAGGGTAGGAAACGCGGTGAGGATTGCGAAAATTTTGGGGGCCACAGTGACGAACATGAAGGCCAAGAAAAACCAGAGGTGAGAATGGTAAGCGGGGTAGCAAAGGGGTCAGGACAAATCAAATACAGCAAGTATTTGAAACCATTCAAGGGGGAATCAGGTGAAAGAGTGGAAAAATTTATTAATAAATTAAAGCTAATTAAGGATAAGGAAGAGCTAAGCGATATGGATGTCATAACTATAGGGGAATTTAAACTAGAAGGACAGGCATTAGAAAAATACAGGCAGGCTACAGTGGCAGAAGAAATAGTAACGCTCCACAGATTCACTGAGACATTAAGAAAAATATTTGGGAAAAAGAATGACTTGTTAACCAGCATAGGAAAATTGGGAGGATACACGCAGACCACTCGCGAAACAGTGAGCGAATTCCACCAGCGACTTCTAAATTTAAAAATAAATACAGAAACATCAGAATCGGAGAAACAGGCGTTCGAAAAGATACTAACAGGGCAATTCATCACAGGGCTCCGCCATAATTTTAAAAAAGAAGTACTAAGAAAAAATCCAGAAACATTAACAGACGCGTACACCCACTCATTAGAGGAAGAAAGGCTTGAGAACTTTAGCAAAAATACGGGGGCAAGGGAAATAAACGCAATGACCGACAGAAAGCAGCCTGAAACAGGAAAGGAATCGAGGGAATGGGGAAGCGAAATCGAAGGGTTAGCTAAACATTTAAATAGCATCGAAAGAAAGATGGAGTGGATGATGGAAAGGCTCTCTTTAAGCAATGATGCTAGAGAAAATCAGCAACAAACGGAAGTGAAACAAAGATTGGGTACAGTTTCACAAACAAACGAGGGGAGAGACAAGGACGGCGGTCGTAAATGGTGTTATATGTGCCAGAACTCAGACCATTGGACCCGCAACTGTAAAGTGAAACAGGGTGCTAAAGAAAGCTGGGAAAGGGAAGAGTATTGGGAACGAGCCAGGTACCCACACGTACAAAACCCCAGAAACATGGACAAGCACAGGGAGGAAAGGCATTGCGCAAAACAAGGGGGGTATCGGAATGAACGAGAGCGCATTAACAAGGCCGTAGTCAAGAGACATGGATCTTCTAGACATGCCCGCTGCGGGAGGCCATCATTACACTTAAACACCGCCAAAGGAAAGGCCATATCTTTAGGTGCGGTAAGTGCTAAGGGCAGTAGAAACGACCTGTTATATGTGAGAGGCAGCTTAGGAGGGGTACCAGGTAAGTTTCTGGTGGACACAGGAGCCTCGAGGTCTATTTTAATGTGGGACTACCTCATTAGATACTGCAAAAGGCCGAGTAAGGGAGATATAAGATGTTGCCGCGATTTTCTTGTGGAGGGGGTAGGTGCTGGAGAAATTCACACCGATTACATTGTCAGAGACAAGGTAAGAATACAGGGGTGTGATAACTTGGTGGCCCATTCATATTTTGTGGCAAACAGAATAAACAGTCGTCGACACGACGCAATACTAGGCACGGACCTCCTAAGGAAGTTAAGAGCCAAGATAGATGTGAGAAATGGCCGCATTACCTTCGGCAGTAATACCCAGGCGAGTCCAAAGGTAGACAGGAGGCGAAAGGCAGGCGTCAGAGCCCAGTATGAGCCAGAGAAAGGGGAAACTCCAAAGGAAGCTAGTGGGGAAGAATTAGAAGGGTGTAAGGCAAGCACAGATAATAAAGTTCTGGTTACACAAAACAAATGGGAATTAAATAAGAACACCAAAACAAATAGGAATAATGAGGGAAAGTGCCAAGAGAAGGGGAGGGTGTTACACGTAGGAGTTTTGGAAACGAGAGAAAGGGTCGGTTTACATTCGGGAGAGAAAACACATGAAGGGGGAGAGAATGGCTGTGATGAGAAGGATCGCAAATTAAATGGAGCAACAGAAATTAAAGGAATCGAAGGATTAGGAAATTACAGAACTGAAGCTTCCAGTGAGGAGAAGGCACACAAACTGAAGGAAATAAACAGGATGCAGCAAATGTATCTAGGAGCAGTATTCGACGAAAATATGGGATGGGAGTAGTTAATGAAGCTTAATATAAGTTTAAGTAATGTCTGGTATATAAGTGTAATTAGAAAATATAAAAAGGCAATTAGAGGAGATTGGCTGTCGATTAAGTGGATCTGGGATAAAGGAAAATCCGTCTGAGGACAGAAAGAAAGAAAAAAATTTACATATGGAATATAAATTTTTTTGGGGGAAGAGGAATGCTATGTAAGGACCCGTCCTTACATTAATTAATAAAAATTGTTAAATATTATGAGAATTTAACTGTAATACGAATAGTGGTTTTCTGATAAAAACAACATGGGTTAAGAAGCTCTGGAATTCAAAAATACCTTCCAGTCACTCCCTGTTTAGTTGTAGTTTGTTTGTATGGAAATTCTTTGACGAGTCAGTAAAAGTAAATAACCGTGACAAATCCCCATTAAGACAGAGGCAGATGCACCATAGTAAGGGCCAAGAGCACTTAAGTTGGCTCTCTTAGAAATTTCACGGTGGAACGCTAGTAGAGGTGGGCGACGTCACCAGGTGTGCGCGCGTGAGGTCACGGGAAGAGCTGTGACGTTTCTCAGTTAACCTGAACTTCCGCCTCTCGTTCTAGATGGTTCTCGTATATTCTAGGCCACGGAAGTTGGGAAGAAGACCCGCCCACGGAAGATGAGAGGAGACAAATGAGAGCACAGGAAAAAGGATGTGCAGATCTCCTATTGGCCAGGAAGAAAATAGAGGGAATTTTGAGAGGGAGATTCTGAAAAGGTTTTCGTGGCATTCAGGGAGAAGCTTTCGTGGCATTCGGAAGAAGTTTCGGGGCATTCGGAAGAAGTTTTCGTGAGATTCGGAACAAGTTTTCGGAGCGGTCTGGAGGATGATTTGAAGGAGTTGGAGAACGATACAAAGCAGAGCAGCAGTCTAGTTTGGGTGATAGCTGCAGACCTGAGGTAGATGGAAGCAGTGATAGAAATTCTGCATATCCCGACAGCCCGTAGGAATGTTCACCTGTAAGCATGGAAGCCGTAGCAAGGAAGAATCACATCCTGAAAATTATATAGGCAAAGCCAGTCTAACGAGTGGTCGAACCATTGACCTACTAGACAACTCCTCTATCCACGGAAGAAGAAATGCTGACCGGTAAAGAATATACGACCCTGATTGATTCCAGCCACGCAGTATCCGGTAGGGAGACACCATAAATCACCGAGATCCCCAAATGAGCGCCCCCGCATTCCAGTACCTGAATGACCGATATGAAAGGAAGCCGAGCAGAGAGGAAAGTTCCAGGCCAAACATGTAAGTGCTATAGAGTTTACCGAAATAGGTGTACCTAATTTATTAAGGAGAGGACTTTAGGAGAAATAAGTATATATATAGTTAAGGAGGGAGATTTAAGCAATGAATATATGTATAAAGGTGTAATGTATTTAAAACAGACGTAGCCTAAATTTGAAATGAAGCCCCTCATATAAATGCTTGATGGAAGGAGAGGGTTTAATAGATAACTGAGAATTGTTTAAAGTTGGGAAAGGTTTTTATATTATATATGAAGTTAAAGGTTGGAATTTTGATTTATAATGAGTTGATTTGTGGAGAGTATTTCTGATTTGAGTAGGGGCTAATTAAAAGTGATATATATAAAGGTATAGAGGATTAACGGTCCTGAAGGGTAATGTTAAATTGAATTGATTAATATTTCCTGTTAACCTGATTGCAGTAAAGGTGTCTAATTGAATAAATGAAATTTTCTTACAAATTGAGACACGAACTCTGAAGGTTTTTGTGAGCCAGTTCATTGGCTGGTAGTTGTTGGTGTATTATATAGACTGTTCAGAAGAAGAGTTGGAAGAATCTATGTGAAGTGAATACCACGACCTATCCAAGTCCCTGTAAAGAACACGAAGAGACACCATTGCATAATGAATAATAATGTGTATTAGAATAGAATATCTGATGATGAAACAATTGAGTTTGAACAAGATATTTACACATATAAAGGTTAATGAAATAACAAGTCACTATTATTAGTTTCTGTATGATATGTTAATAAACATTGTTTTATTTTACATTCATGTGTTGGAGTCTGTCATTCCGAAACTCAGCCAATCCTGTGGAGAAATACTTAAAGTAATTAAGGTCCCCTACGAGTCAGGTAATCTTCTGAGAACAAACAAGTCAGATGCTAAGTGGGAGGATTGGACTACGGGGATATACATTAATACAAAAGGAAAAGATACAAAAAAAAACCCCATAAGTAATAAACGTTACCCCGCCCCCCACAATTGGCGATATGCCAGCCAGGAAAACTCCTCAATGGAAGGCTGTGTTTAGAAATGACAAAACAAAGATTCATTATAATCAGTTGCTGAAACTGTAAAATTCAGCTGGCGAGCCAGAAAGCGTAAGTTAGAATTATATATGTATTACTGAGTTGATTATTGTTGAATGAATTTTAGATGGAACAGGTAAATAACGGTGGATTTTAGAGACAAGTATTGATTTAGCGTTGAACTGGAAATTATTATTTATGTACAATTGAATTAATTAGTGAGACCGGACAGGGAAACCTCAAGGATAGATAGGTAAAAATTAATAAGTTTTATAATTATTGGGTGTTGAAATTTTACTAATTGATTATTGATCAAGCAGGTAAATGTTAATGGTAAATTGAATTAGATTATCTAATATAGTTAAAGAATTGTAGAAAGATTAATCGGCAGACATTAATTAGTTAAAGTTGATAGCTAGAGATTAATAGAAAAAAAAAAAAATAATAATAAAAATAATGCCAAGAAAGGGTAGGAAACGCGGTGAGGATTGCGAAAATTTTGGGGGCCACAGTGACGAACATGAAGGCCAAGAAAAACCAGAGGTGAGAATGGTAAGCGGGGTAGCAAAGGGGTCAGGACAAATCAAATACAGCAAGTATTTGAAACCATTCAAGGGGGAATCAGGTGAAAGAGTGGAAAAATTTATTAATAAATTAAAGCTAATTAAGGATAAGGAAGAGCTAAGCGATATGGATGTCATAACTATAGGGGAATTTAAACTAGAAGGACAGGCATTAGAAAAATACAGGCAGGCTACAGTGGCAGAAGAAATAGTAACGCTCCACAGATTCACTGAGACATTAAGAAAAATATTTGGGAAAAAGAATGACTTGTTAACCAGCATAGGAAAATTGGGAGGATACACGCAGACCACTCGCGAAACAGTGAGCGAATTCCACCAGCGACTTCTAAATTTAAAAATAAATACAGAAACATCAGAATCGGAGAAACAGGCGTTCGAAAAGATACTAACAGGGCAATTCATCACAGGGCTCCGCCATAATTTTAAAAAAGAAGTACTAAGAAAAAATCCAGAAACATTAACAGACGCGTACACCCACTCATTAGAGGAAGAAAGGCTTGAGAACTTTAGCAAAAATACGGGGGCAAGGGAAATAAACGCAATGACCGACAGAAAGCAGCCTGAAACAGGAAAGGAATCGAGGGAATGGGGAAGCGAAATCGAAGGGTTAGCTAAACATTTAAATAGCATCGAAAGAAAGATGGAGTGGATGATGGAAAGGCTCTCTTTAAGCAATGATGCTAGAGAAAATCAGCAACAAACGGAAGTGAAACAAAGATTGGGTACAGTTTCACAAACAAACGAGGGGAGAGACAAGGACGGCGGTCGTAAATGGTGTTATATGTGCCAGAACTCAGACCATTGGACCCGCAACTGTAAAGTGAAACAGGGTGCTAAAGAAAGCTGGGAAAGGGAAGAGTATTGGGAACGAGCCAGGTACCCACACGTACAAAACCCCAGAAACATGGACAAGCACAGGGAGGAAAGGCATTGCGCAAAACAAGGGGGGTATCGGAATGAACGAGAGCGCATTAACAAGGCCGTAGTCAAGAGACATGGATCTTCTAGACATGCCCGCTGCGGGAGGCCATCATTACACTTAAACACCGCCAAAGGAAAGGCCATATCTTTAGGTGCGGTAAGTGCTAAGGGCAGTAGAAACGACCTGTTATATGTGAGAGGCAGCTTAGGAGGGGTACCAGGTAAGTTTCTGGTGGACACAGGAGCCTCGAGGTCTATTTTAATGTGGGACTACCTCATTAGATACTGCAAAAGGCCGAGTAAGGGAGATATAAGATGTTGCCGCGATTTTCTTGTGGAGGGGGTAGGTGCTGGAGAAATTCACACCGATTACATTGTCAGAGACAAGGTAAGAATACAGGGGTGTGATAACTTGGTGGCCCATTCATATTTTGTGGCAAACAGAATAAACAGTCGTCGACACGACGCAATACTAGGCACGGACCTCCTAAGGAAGTTAAGAGCCAAGATAGATGTGAGAAATGGCCGCATTACCTTCGGCAGTAATACCCAGGCGAGTCCAAAGGTAGACAGGAGGCGAAAGGCAGGCGTCAGAGCCCAGTATGAGCCAGAGAAAGGGGAAACTCCAAAGGAAGCTAGTGGGGAAGAATTAGAAGGGTGTAAGGCAAGCACAGATAATAAAGTTCTGGTTACACAAAACAAATGGGAATTAAATAAGAACACCAAAACAAATAGGAATAATGAGGGAAAGTGCCAAGAGAAGGGGAGGGTGTTACACGTAGGAGTTTTGGAAACGAGAGAAAGGGTCGGTTTACATTCGGGAGAGAAAACACATGAAGGGGGAGAGAATGGCTGTGATGAGAAGGATCGCAAATTAAATGGAGCAACAGAAATTAAAGGAATCGAAGGATTAGGAAATTACAGAACTGAAGCTTCCAGTGAGGAGAAGGCACACAAACTGAAGGAAATAAACAGGATGCAGCAAATGTATCTAGGAGCAGTATTCGACGAAAATATGGGATGGGAGTAGTTAATGAAGCTTAATATAAGTTTAAGTAATGTCTGGTATATAAGTGTAATTAGAAAATATAAAAAGGCAATTAGAGGAGATTGGCTGTCGATTAAGTGGATCTGGGATAAAGGAAAATCCGTCTGAGGACAGAAAGAAAGAAAAAAATTTACATATGGAATATAAATTTTTTTGGGGGAAGAGGAATGCTATGTAAGGACCCGTCCTTACATTAATTAATAAAAATTGTTAAATATTATGAGAATTTAACTGTAATACGAATAGTGGTTTTCTGATAAAAACAACATGGGTTAAGAAGCTCTGGAATTCAAAAATACCTTCCAGTCACTCCCTGTTTAGTTGTAGTTTGTTTGTATGGAAATTCTTTGACGAGTCAGTAAAAGTAAATAACCGTGACAAATCCCCATTAAGACAGAGGCAGATGCACCATAGTAAGGGCCAAGAGCACTTAAGTTGGCTCTCTTAGAAATTTCACGGTGGAACGCTAGTAGAGGTGGGCGACGTCACCAGGTGTGCGCGCGTGAGGTCACGGGAAGAGCTGTGACGTTTCTCAGTTAACCTGAACTTCCGCCTCTCGTTCTAGATGGTTCTCGTATATTCTAGGCCACGGAAGTTGGGAAGAAGACCCGCCCACGGAAGATGAGAGGAGACAAATGAGAGCACAGGAAAAAGGATGTGCAGATCTCCTATTGGCCAGGAAGAAAATAGAGGGAATTTTGAGAGGGAGATTCTGAAAAGGTTTTCGTGGCATTCAGGGAGAAGCTTTCGTGGCATTCGGAAGAAGTTTCGGGGCATTCGGAAGAAGTTTTCGTGAGATTCGGAACAAGTTTTCGGAGCGGTCTGGAGGATGATTTGAAGGAGTTGGAGAACGATACAAAGCAGAGCAGCAGTCTAGTTTGGGTGATAGCTGCAGACCTGAGGTAGATGGAAGCAGTGATAGAAATTCTGCATATCCCGACAGCCCGTAGGAATGTTCACCTGTAAGCATGGAAGCCGTAGCAAGGAAGAATCACATCCTGAAAATTATATAGGCAAAGCCAGTCTAACGAGTGGTCGAACCATTGACCTACTAGACAACTCCTCTATCCACGGAAGAAGAAATGCTGACCGGTAAAGAATATACGACCCTGATTGATTCCAGCCACGCAGTATCCGGTAGGGAGACACCATAAATCACCGAGATCCCCAAATGAGCGCCCCCGCATTCCAGTACCTGAATGACCGATATGAAAGGAAGCCGAGCAGAGAGGAAAGTTCCAGGCCAAACATGTAAGTGCTATAGAGTTTACCGAAATAGGTGTACCTAATTTATTAAGGAGAGGACTTGAGGAGAAATAAGTATATATATAGTTAAGGAGGGAGATTTAAGCAATGAATATATGTATAAAGGTGTAATGTATTTAAAACAGACGTAGCCTAAATTTGAAATGAAGCCCCTCATATAAATGCTTGATGGAAGGAGAGGGTTTAATAGATAACTGAGAATTGTTTAAAGTTGGGAAAGGTTTTTATATTATATATGAAGTTAAAGGTTGGAATTTTGATTTATAATGAGTTGATTTGTGGAGAGTATTTCTGATTTGAGTAGGGGCTAATTAAAAGTGATATATATAAAGGTATAGAGGATTAACGGTCCTGAAGGGTAATGTTAAATTGAATTGATTAATATTTCCTGTTAACCTGATTGCAGTAAAGGTGTCTAATTGAATAAATGAAATTTTCTTACAAATTGAGACACGAACTCTGAAGGTTTTTGTGAGCCAGTTCATTGGCTGGTAGTTGTTGGTGTATTATATAGACTGTTCAGAAGAAGAGTTGGAAGAATCTATGTGAAGTGAATACCACGACCTATCCAAGTCCCTGTAAAGAACACGAAGAGACACCATTGCATAATGAATAATAATGTGTATTAGAATAGAATATCTGATGATGAAACAATTGAGTTTGAACAAGATATTTACACATATAAAGGTTAATGAAATAACAAGTCACTATTATTAGTTTCTGTATGATATGTTAATAAACATTGTTTTATTTTACATTCATGTGTTGGAGTCTGTCATTCCGAAACTCAGCCAATCCTGTGGAGAAATACTTAAAGTAATTAAGGTCCCCTACGAGTCAGGTAATCTTCTGAGAACAAACAAGTCAGATGCTAAGTGGGAGGATTGGACTACGGGGATATACATTAATACAAAAGGAAAAGATACAAAAAAAAACCCCATAAGTAATAAACGTTACCCCGCCCCCCACAATTGGCGATATGCCAGCCAGGAAAACTCCTCAATGGAAGGCTGTGTTTAGAAATGACAAAACAAAGATTCATTATAATCAGTTGCTGAAACTGTAAAATTCAGCTGGCGAGCCAGAAAGCGTAAGTTAGAATTATATATGTATTACTGAGTTGATTATTGTTGAATGAATTTTAGATGGAACAGGTAAATAACGGTGGATTTTAGAGACAAGTATTGATTTAGCGTTGAACTGGAAATTATTATTTATGTACAATTGAATTAATTAGTGAGACCGGACAGGGAAACCTCAAGGATAGATAGGTAAAAATTAATAAGTTTTATAATTATTGGGTGTTGAAATTTTACTAATTGATTATTGATCAAGCAGGTAAATGTTAATGGTAAATTGAATTAGATTATCTAATATAGTTAAAGAATTGTAGAAAGATTAATCGGCAGACATTAATTAGTTAAAGTTGATAGCTAGAGATTAATAGAAAAAAAAAAAAAAATAATAAAAATAATGCCAAGAAAGGGTAGGAAACGCGGTGAGGATTGCGAAAATTTTGGGGGCCACAGTGACGAACATGAAGGCCAAGAAAAACCAGAGGTGAGAATGGTAAGCGGGGTAGCAAAGGGGTCAGGACAAATCAAATACAGCAAGTATTTGAAACCATTCAAGGGGGAATCAGGTGAAAGAGTGGAAAAATTTATTAATAAATTAAAGCTAATTAAGGATAAGGAAGAGCTAAGCGATATGGATGTCATAACTATAGGGGAATTTAAACTAGAAGGACAGGCATTAGAAAAATACAGGCAGGCTACAGTGGCAGAAGAAATAGTAACGCTCCACAGATTCACTGAGACATTAAGAAAAATATTTGGGAAAAAGAATGACTTGTTAACCAGCATAGGAAAATTGGGAGGATACACGCAGACCACTCGCGAAACAGTGAGCGAATTCCACCAGCGACTTCTAAATTTAAAAATAAATACAGAAACATCAGAATCGGAGAAACAGGCGTTCGAAAAGATACTAACAGGGCAATTCATCACAGGGCTCCGCCATAATTTTAAAAAAGAAGTACTAAGAAAAAATCCAGAAACATTAACAGACGCGTACACCCACTCATTAGAGGAAGAAAGGCTTGAGAACTTTAGCAAAAATACGGGGGCAAGGGAAATAAACGCAATGACCGACAGAAAGCAGCCTGAAACAGGAAAGGAATCGAGGGAATGGGGAAGCGAAATCGAAGGGTTAGCTAAACATTTAAATAGCATCGAAAGAAAGATGGAGTGGATGATGGAAAGGCTCTCTTTAAGCAATGATGCTAGAGAAAATCAGCAACAAACGGAAGTGAAACAAAGATTGGGTACAGTTTCACAAACAAACGAGGGGAGAGACAAGGACGGCGGTCGTAAATGGTGTTATATGTGCCAGAACTCAGACCATTGGACCCGCAACTGTAAAGTGAAACAGGGTGCTAAAGAAAGCTGGGAAAGGGAAGAGTATTGGGAACGAGCCAGGTACCCACACGTACAAAACCCCAGAAACATGGACAAGCACAGGGAGGAAAGGCATTGCGCAAAACAAGGGGGGTATCGGAATGAACGAGAGCGCATTAACAAGGCCGTAGTCAAGAGACATGGATCTTCTAGACATGCCCGCTGCGGGAGGCCATCATTACACTTAAACACCGCCAAAGGAAAGGCCATATCTTTAGGTGCGGTAAGTGCTAAGGGCAGTAGAAACGACCTGTTATATGTGAGAGGCAGCTTAGGAGGGGTACCAGGTAAGTTTCTGGTGGACACAGGAGCCTCGAGGTCTATTTTAATGTGGGACTACCTCATTAGATACTGCAAAAGGCCGAGTAAGGGAGATATAAGATGTTGCCGCGATTTTCTTGTGGAGGGGGTAGGTGCTGGAGAAATTCACACCGATTACATTGTCAGAGACAAGGTAAGAATACAGGGGTGTGATAACTTGGTGGCCCATTCATATTTTGTGGCAAACAGAATAAACAGTCGTCGACACGACGCAATACTAGGCACGGACCTCCTAAGGAAGTTAAGAGCCAAGATAGATGTGAGAAATGGCCGCATTACCTTCGGCAGTAATACCCAGGCGAGTCCAAAGGTAGACAGGAGGCGAAAGGCAGGCGTCAGAGCCCAGTATGAGCCAGAGAAAGGGGAAACTCCAAAGGAAGCTAGTGGGGAAGAATTAGAAGGGTGTAAGGCAAGCACAGATAATAAAGTTCTGGTTACACAAAACAAATGGGAATTAAATAAGAACACCAAAACAAATAGGAATAATGAGGGAAAGTGCCAAGAGAAGGGGAGGGTGTTACACGTAGGAGTTTTGGAAACGAGAGAAAGGGTCGGTTTACATTCGGGAGAGAAAACACATGAAGGGGGAGAGAATGGCTGTGATGAGAAGGATCGCAAATTAAATGGAGCAACAGAAATTAAAGGAATCGAAGGATTAGGAAATTACAGAACTGAAGCTTCCAGTGAGGAGAAGGCACACAAACTGAAGGAAATAAACAGGATGCAGCAAATGTATCTAGGAGCAGTATTCGACGAAAATATGGGATGGGAGTAGTTAATGAAGCTTAATATAAGTTTAAGTAATGTCTGGTATATAAGTGTAATTAGAAAATATAAAAAGGCAATTAGAGGAGATTGGCTGTCGATTAAGTGGATCTGGGATAAAGGAAAATCCGTCTGAGGACAGAAAGAAAGAAAAAAATTTACATATGGAATATAAATTTTTTTGGGGGAAGAGGAATGCTATGTAAGGACCCGTCCTTACATTAATTAATAAAAATTGTTAAATATTATGAGAATTTAACTGTAATACGAATAGTGGTTTTCTGATAAAAACAACATGGGTTAAGAAGCTCTGGAATTCAAAAATACCTTCCAGTCACTCCCTGTTTAGTTGTAGTTTGTTTGTATGGAAATTCTTTGACGAGTCAGTAAAAGTAAATAACCGTGACAAATCCCCATTAAGACAGAGGCAGATGCACCATAGTAAGGGCCAAGAGCACTTAAGTTGGCTCTCTTAGAAATTTCACGGTGGAACGCTAGTAGAGGTGGGCGACGTCACCAGGTGTGCGCGCGTGAGGTCACGGGAAGAGCTGTGACGTTTCTCAGTTAACCTGAACTTCCGCCTCTCGTTCTAGATGGTTCTCGTATATTCTAGGCCACGGAAGTTGGGAAGAAGACCCGCCCACGGAAGATGAGAGGAGACAAATGAGAGCACAGGAAAAAGGATGTGCAGATCTCCTATTGGCCAGGAAGAAAATAGAGGGAATTTTGAGAGGGAGATTCTGAAAAGGTTTTCGTGGCATTCAGGGAGAAGCTTTCGTGGCATTCGGAAGAAGTTTCGGGGCATTCGGAAGAAGTTTTCGTGAGATTCGGAACAAGTTTTCGGAGCGGTCTGGAGGATGATTTGAAGGAGTTGGAGAACGATACAAAGCAGAGCAGCAGTCTAGTTTGGGTGATAGCTGCAGACCTGAGGTAGATGGAAGCAGTGATAGAAATTCTGCATATCCCGACAGCCCGTAGGAATGTTCACCTGTAAGCATGGAAGCCGTAGCAAGGAAGAATCACATCCTGAAAATTATATAGGCAAAGCCAGTCTAACGAGTGGTCGAACCATTGACCTACTAGACAACTCCTCTATCCACGGAAGAAGAAATGCTGACCGGTAAAGAATATACGACCCTGATTGATTCCAGCCACGCAGTATCCGGTAGGGAGACACCATAAATCACCGAGATCCCCAAATGAGCGCCCCCGCATTCCAGTACCTGAATGACCGATATGAAAGGAAGCCGAGCAGAGAGGAAAGTTCCAGGCCAAACATGTAAGTGCTATAGAGTTTACCGAAATAGGTGTACCTAATTTATTAAGGAGAGGACTTGAGGAGAAATAAGTATATATATAGTTAAGGAGGGAGATTTAAGCAATGAATATATGTATAAAGGTGTAATGTATTTAAAACAGACGTAGCCTAAATTTGAAATGAAGCCCCTCATATAAATGCTTGATGGAAGGAGAGGGTTTAATAGATAACTGAGAATTGTTTAAAGTTGGGAAAGGTTTTTATATTATATATGAAGTTAAAGGTTGGAATTTTGATTTATAATGAGTTGATTTGTGGAGAGTATTTCTGATTTGAGTAGGGGCTAATTAAAAGTGATATATATAAAGGTATAGAGGATTAACGGTCCTGAAGGGTAATGTTAAATTGAATTGATTAATATTTCCTGTTAACCTGATTGCAGTAAAGGTGTCTAATTGAATAAATGAAATTTTCTTACAAATTGAGACACGAACTCTGAAGGTTTTTGTGAGCCAGTTCATTGGCTGGTAGTTGTTGGTGTATTATATAGACTGTTCAGAAGAAGAGTTGGAAGAATCTATGTGAAGTGAATACCACGACCTATCCAAGTCCCTGTAAAGAACACGAAGAGACACCATTGCATAATGAATAATAATGTGTATTAGAATAGAATATCTGATGATGAAACAATTGAGTTTGAACAAGATATTTACACATATAAAGGTTAATGAAATAACAAGTCACTATTATTAGTTTCTGTATGATATGTTAATAAACATTGTTTTATTTTACATTCATGTGTTGGAGTCTGTCATTCCGAAACTCAGCCAATCCTGTGGAGAAATACTTAAAGTAATTAAGGTCCCCTACGAGTCAGGTAATCTTCTGAGAACAAACAAGTCAGATGCTAAGTGGGAGGATTGGACTACGGGGATATACATTAATACAAAAGGAAAAGATACAAAAAAAAACCCCATAAGTAATAAACGTTACCCCGCCCCCCACAGTCTGTTTGGCAATAAATTGCTCTGTTGAATGACTTGAATCATGAATGTTAGCAGGCTTGGGCAAACTAACATTTGCAGCAGTAGAAGTATTGAGGCCGGTGGAAGGTGAAGATCTGGTCTCAGTACTGAGGGCATCGTCAGGTAATGAAGAATTCCTATTCACTTTGAGCTCATTAGTTTCAAGAGTAGGTTCAGAATTCTTCCTAGCTTCCCTTAACTGGCAAGATATAACTGATGTGAGATTTTTAATTTGGGCGTTAATGTCGGAAATTTCAGCCTGTTGATTAGTTAATATTGTTTTTTATACCACAAAGCTCCGTGGATAGCTTGCAGTTTCCTTCATTGAGTGTATTAGAATCCAGGAGAATATCAGATTTTGCAGTATGAGGTACGCTGATTAGCTGAGTTTGAATGAGGATTTTCTGCATAGTATTAAAGAGTAGTTCCTGGAATTCAGTTGATTGCAGAATACAAAAGGTTAGATTCAGAGTTTCAGTAGGGAAGGAGTTAGCGCTGAGATCTTCTGACAGCACAGATATGTGTTTGAGTTGATGCATCTGAGAGTTGATGCGACCCCAAAGACAACAAAGGATTAGAGGCTTCATCCACGTTACGATTCAGAGTCGGTATTTCTAGTTATTGGCATGATATTTGTCTCAAATGAACTAGAGTACGGCATTTCAACTTTGTTAGCGGAAGAGGAGGAAAGTGACTCAGGTTCCGTGCTGTTTGGCGTTGCAATAGTTATAGGGCTTTTCTGAGAATTACTGAGTCGACATCTATCACAACAGAATGATTTCCGCCGACTTTTATTTAATTTTTTCAGGTCAGAATGAGTACAGTCATTGCATATTAATTGTTTGCACTCAATACATTGGACAATGGGGTCAGAGTTGGTCCCACAGATGGTGCAGACGCTAGAATTTTGACAGAAGGTAGTATTTGTCATATTGAATTCAGTTACTGTAGTGTTACTAGATAATTTAATATCACCACAGTTGTGGTTTAGCAAGCAATTGGCACTGTGACCAGCCGGTCGCCTTAGTTGTTCCGCAGTGAAATCCACAGGTAGCAGGGGTCTAAGTAGGGAGGGAAGAACAGAGCGGCTAGGCAAAACTAATGTCTGGCCAAGGTCAAGTGTCTGTTGGTTTACATAAGTTGATTTACAAGATAATGGCTGAAAGCGCTTGTATGGAGTAGCAGAATGAACATGCAGAAATTCATTTAATACTTATCTGTTGTCCGTTCAAATAATAAAGTACTTGCACCGCAATCCAAGGGCCTATCCTTATGTGGTGGCACTAATAGGAACTTAATACTTTAATTAAAAAACACACAAATCAAGAAAAGTTTACGGAGCACATCATACAGACAGCCGGACACAATCGTCCCCCTAGCGGTAGTCTCGCATACAACCGATTATAAATCGGTTGTATGCGAGAAACAATTTTGACATATTTAGAATGACCAAGTAAACCTTTAGTTTGGTTCGCTATGAACGGCTATTATATAGACTAAAAAAATTGGGATTACTGACAAGATTCTAAGTTCGATGAGAGGCTGACTAAAATACTGGCAGATGGACCAGTGCAACAAATAGTCCCTCATGGATCAATGTTGGGCCCCCCTCCTGTTTCTAATGTTTATTTAATGACATTGGTGAGGAAGTGCAAGGGAACTTTATCAAAGTTCGATGATTTAAAGGTAGGAAAGGTAATTAACCAGAACCAAGTGTTGTTGCTTCGAAACGACTTCGATTAGTTGAAGATATGATCTGAAAAATGGCAGCCGAAGTTTAAAGATTTTAAATGTATTGTTTGCACTGGGAACAGAAATCCAGGAATTTCTAATTAGCTAAGGGAAATAGAATTGGTTCAGAACGAAAAATACGTAGGGATTATGGTATAATCATAAAATTTATCATGCAGGCAGCCAGGAAAGCACGTGCTGTCTTGTCTATGATGTATAGGACCCGTGAAAGTAGGAAGAAGGGTATCCTGTCCTTCAGTATAAGATGATATTGATATAGCATTCAGAATATTGTGTTCAAATTTCCGGGATCTACGGATACACCTTAAAAAAAAGACATGCGCTCCTAGAGTATTCAAAGAAGCGCAACCAAACTGATAACTGCTAATCGATGACGTTCTAGTCCTCTCCCTCTAACTGCTTAGAAGGTGAGGAGCAGAAAGCTTAAATTAGACACCTCCTGTGATTTCCTGATTCAGGTTTATAAGGCTCTGAAGGGATCAGTAAAATGTCCGGTATATTTTCGTGCTACCAGAGAAAAGAACTAGAACTTAAGATACAAAATCTTAAGGAGTAATACAAGGCTGGATTTCAGTTTAGCTTCGTGCAGCATGTTATATATAATTGGAATAAACTGCGATGGTGGTCGATGCTAACTTACCTGACTCCTTCCAAACTTGATTTTCCTATGCATAAATATAACCTTACAAATTTATAAACGATTATTAAGTATTTTTAGTGAAGCACCTTGCAGCTACTAATATTGTTGTTTTTCTCAATCTCTTGTGTTGAATATTTTGCATTTTCAAAACAATTCTTGAATAAATATTCGTTCACGATATTGGCTGCGAGTTTTAATAATAAATAATATATCAAAGGTAATAATATATCATCCGAAAAGTCTTTACAGGAAGAGTTTGATTAATGATAATTTGAGTTTTTTAAATACCAACTTAAGTAATTGATACCTATACACAAATTAACTCATCTGACATTGTAAATTAGGATATAAACACCCCTTCAACAGTTGAATCGGTGGTGAATAAACAATTTAAACAAACTAACTACTGAACATTAATTGGAATCTTAAACTTCATAACCAAACCTCCACGGCATTCTGGGATCCACCTGGATCAGATAAGTCGATCACAGAATCCGAATCCCCCGTGTAATGTAAAATGACTAATCATAGTCCTGATTCTCAACTTTATAAACCGCATTCTCAAATATCTTTGAATAAAGTCGACTTTCCAAAAATTTATTACCGCACTATAGTTAAATTTGGCACCCTTTAAAAAATTCATATACAAGGCAGTACTACCTTATTCTACTACCCGATACTCCAGTTTAGATCAACTTTCTCTTTACATTAGTAAAAAGACAACTTAGGAAGTCGTCTTTTTTACTTCTTAAGACAACTTAGGTCTTTCTTCAGGAAGAAAAACCTAGAATTTCCAGGTTGAAAAGGTTTGAACCGTTATTTATCTAATAGATAGATACAATTCGCTACCGCGAGAGGGAACTGCTTAAGGGTGTATTTAATAAATAGTTTATTTACAAATAAGTCAACCGTATATTTGAAGTCTTCAAATTATTATAAAACTAAGGCGATTTTAGTTTATTGAATTAAAACTTTATGTTCGGTTTCATATCCTTGGACCCCCTCTCAGCGGGTTCCAGAAACTTGGGAAATTACAAAAGCGCACAACTTGAAAAATGCATGCATTCGGGTGTCTCTGCGATATCACATCCAAAAAAGAAAAACTGTCTATCCTCTGCCTCTAGCTTTCTTCCGCCTTCATTGTGCGTTTTTCCTACCTGCATTTCATCCTTCAGAAGCTACTACAATAAATTTCATGCGTCTGGCATCGGTTCGATCTCTTTTGGGTAAACTTCAAACACATCGAGGGGCTGCTCGTTCAGCGAATATTCTTTCACGTTTCTGCAAACTTGATATTTTTTTTCGTCCTCCGGCCCTTGGAAAAGCTTCTTGCGAAGGTAACATTTGGGCCGTCGTATTTTGCCTGCTTAAATTCAATTTTTATGATTTTTCACGTCTTGCGTGTCGAGATCCAGAAGGACTTGTGATAAACCTCAAAAAGATAAACCTCAGCCTTTTTTTTTTTCATGCTGGAATGATTTATCACAAGACGTTCTTTAAGAAAAGCAGGCAGTGTTTATATTTTACGTGTGTGTGTGTGTGTGTGTATGTATGTATATGTATATATGTGTGTATATATATATATATATATATCTCTATCCAAGGATTTCAAAGCTATAATGATGGTTCTAAGCAATTGGTGTCACGATCATTCAGCATACTTTCTAAATCTCTCATAAGAGATGTGTAATCAGCGTTAGAGATGGACAAAACGTCTACATTTGTAATTAAGTTAAATTTTGCATACCAGAAGATGAAATATACCCACCTTTCTATTTATTGGAGGACCCTGTATGTTTGTTCTCAATTCTCCCATCCCGAGACAGCCGGTGGCTACTGGGTCACTTGGAATGACAGAACTATGAAATTTACTGTGCCATCATACGTACTCGTGTGGGAACTTCGTTACGGCAATAGCGGAGTTCACTCGTGTATCAATGCAGGAGATGTTCCGGAGGAATACGTTAAACGTCTACAACACCTGCCATTAACCTAAGCTATACTAGAAACGGGTAAACGCTAAATAAACACATCAGAGAAACCAGGACTGTTCGTATCAGAACCAAGTTAAACTCTCTTCGATATGTCGGCGTATCCACACTGAAATGAAATTATGTTAACGGAGCAGGGAGGTAGACAAAAGTGAAAGCGCATCTAACTGCTTTGGATTGGACAGATCTTATCTTCAATTCTGTGAGACAAGAACACTACCACACTTGTGCTGAATCCATGCCAAACATTTTCGCTTTTAATCGCTGATAAAAATCGATCCCCCTACAACTAGATGCCCTCTGATATTTTGTTAGGGCAATGTAGTTTCTCAATGGTCATGCAACCAATATAATCATCTGGCATAACGTAAAATCATCTCTTATTCTCAGTCGAATGCGACCTCCCACATGGGAATAGTATGTAGAGCACACCAGCGATGTACACAACCATGTGTATATCGCTAGGCTTTAATGTTTCCACATTAAGCAAACCGGATCTGGATAATATCCCCTTTTAATTTCTTAGCGAAGAATCAAAATAAAAATCACGCAAGCTCCCTTAATTCCCAAGTTGATTGGTTGCATACTAATTTATATTTAGCTTACAAGCAATTAACAAATGATATGCTGACATCTAGTGGACCATTTCGTTTGGATTAATGGCAAGTGGATTGACTCTCGTAATCATTAATGATATACGATTTATTATAGCTGGTTTCAAAAACACATTTATCCGATTATTCGGATTCGTTGATTTTTTTTAAATCTTAGAATGCAATTTGTTTTCAGTAGGATTGGTTGCGTTTCTCAAAAAGAGCTCTTCGAAAGACACAGAACTTTAGACATTTTCTGCTAAGTATGAAGTTTTTATCGGTGCAGGCCGTTATTTTCAAGACCAGCTCTGATTACTACTGCTTAATGATTCGTATTAGGCAAATTCTGCTAGAAGGTAGTGCAACTGACCTTTTGTCACGATCAGCTGAACTCAATAAAAAGTTAAATCTAGTCCTCCATATCACGAGCTCAGATATTGCTTTGCCGTCGATCACGTTGAAAGAACTTTACGAGATCCGTGGCTTTGACTCTATTTTCAATATCAGATTACGAGCTTAGACAGTACTGGAATATTGAAGATTTTTGATCCACTTTAGAGGTCAAAAGTTAAACGAAATACGGCTGTTTTGGTTTCGCCAACACAGCCGTATTTCGTTTAACAACACTTCTCTCTATCACGTATTTCTTTTGTGACCATTTCAAAAAACGTACGAAGCGGAAGATATTGATTTCTGTATGAAGTTACTCTTGTGCTACAGACAGCTTACTGCAAATAAATACCCTCGTCTCTGGCAGCTCCAGTATACATTAAGGTAAACAGATTTCAAACAGGAAGCGACTGAAACAAAATAAAGCTTTGACACTTGAGGGTTGCAATACTTGTTTTACGGCCAGTTCTATACACAGTTTTTCTAGCACAACGCGCTGAATTCAGACAACTCTTACCCCTTTGCGTCGGTTATTTCAGTGAGCTGATTTATTGCAGTTTCATAAAATCGCTATTGATCTGTGAGCAGTCTAATAAGTCTACTTTTGTTAGTGACTGTGTATTCTTTACTTCGCCAGACATAATATCCATTGAGTATCCACTTATATTGGATTTCATAATGAATGAGAAATTGGCATTTGCTTAAATGGTATGACATTGCAGCTAATCAAAAAAAGTTAACAGAACTCTTACAAAGGTGTAATTGCAACTTGCTATGAGTAGGGGCGAAATTTGGTATGGTAGTATACCACAGAATGATGATGAAATGAGCAGACAGCAAGAAACTCCAAAAAGGCGTAAGGGACACTTATTGGGGTTAGTCAAGAATGACCAAAAAGTTACTTTACAGAAGAAGATACAAGATGCTCGAAAATATGGTCACATCACATCATTATGGCGTGTGATCCATTCCAACTGCTAAGCAGTCCTCACAGCTGTGAACAATCCTCGATATAAGAGTGCGTTGCAACAAATCCCATTTTTTTCACTAGCTCACCAAGTGACCGAAGAGTTCTGTCTGCGTGCAATGCGACTCCCACACATGTTCGATCGGATTAAGTCTGATCGTGCTGGCCATGGCTGTTGTTGGATATCTTCAGTTTCAAGCTATTCCTCCACCACTTGAGCTCTGTGCAGTAGCGTTTTCGTACATGAAAAGATAATCTGGGCCAACCCTACATCTAAAAAGTCACACATGGCGTTCGAGGATCTGTTCTCGGTGCCTCTGCGCAGTTACGTTACCCCCGTCAAAAACATGAAGAGGGTGATCATTGTTTCAGCCGTTGATCATTATTCTACACACACGAGAATACTGCCTCAACCGAGTGTAACTTCCTTTGATGCTGGAGGGATGGTATCGAATTTCTCGTCTCCAGATGAAATTATGTCTAGAATCTGTTTGTAGGCTAAAATGGGAATCATCAGAACGGAGTGTACTCCATTTGTCAGGGGCTCCAAGTCACATGTTCATGGTAAATTGTTTCAACGAGTGCTGCAGTGGTTTAGGGTTAATGGGACACAAACCACGGACTTTGCATAGTCCACTTGAATTGAGACTTAAGTCCGGTTGAAAATTTTCACCTGTGGAAGCAACAACCACAAGAGACAGTTAATTGAAGAACATTTTTTGCTCTTAGTTAGATAAGTCTATTCTGGTTGAACATTGCCCTCGGGCAATATCTTTTGGCTAGCTCTTTGTAATGGTTTGTTTCCTTCTGAAATTGGTTCTATAATGCTGAGACGAAACAACGTGACACATTAAGTAAATGTGCCCCTGCAACTACCCGGCTTCAAGTTGTCCAATGGCCCACTATCTCACGCGATGACTTACTATCTCGAGTACTGGAGATGACTATCCCATTGAGCAAGGGGGAAAAGTGGGAATGAGGTGATGTGGTTGCAACCAGTATTTTTATAGGCATGAATAATTTGCATAATGTTGTAGATCAATGAGGTTGTAGATCAATTTCTATTAGATACTCGGAATTTGCATGCCACGATGTCTATTTCAAATATTCGCCTTTGGCGTGACACGGGTCACAATGAAATATTCGTGAAAAGCATTTTGTTCTGTTAATTTTGTCGTGCTATGCTGATGGTATATGAATTTTGTCGTATATGCTGATGGTATAAAGATTTTATAGTGGTTCAAGCAAGAAATGTGCAATGCTACCACGAGTGCTTAATAATATACAATAGCGTGTAAGATCGAAGACAGTGAAACAACTTAAAACCCAGAACTCCTGTAAGTATACCAAAGAAATCCTAGAGATATTTACTTATTTTAAAGCGTCAAATTCTTTCTATAAACGAAAGTTTATTAGTATTGTTTTTGCTTACGAAAGTAAATCAAAGAAAGACTTCAATTAATTTCCGTTGAAGTTGTCATTAGTTAATATAATTATTAGGAATCAACTAATCATGTTAACTACAATAAATATCTTCGCAATAAACGTAATATTATTCATTGTCTGTAAATGAGATTTTGGAGCATGCGATATTAATTAACATCAGAGAACCATTTAAGTTAATAAAAGAAAAGTTTAAATTGCTCTGTTATTCTAATTAAATGCATACTTATTTCAAATGAAATTTGTAATAAGTCGTCTTAATTTCAGTAATGATCTTTTTTAGAAACGAAGTAAAACTGCAACTCAACAAGCGTATATTTCGTAATTTTAATGACAGTATTGTAAACGAATCAATAATTAGAATAAGGTTATCTTTATAACAAGGAATTCACTCTGAAACTTTGAAATAATTATTAATTTAAATGCTGTTAAATTGATAGACGAGGCTTTTGGCATAATAGCAAGAGAATGAGGTCGCGTCCATGGCATTGATTAGGGATTTTCGCCGAACACTGCCATTTATTCCATATGGAATCGCAGCTGAAATACGGGGTTGTCTCTAAGATTGATAGTTTAGAATCGCTGGTAGTACAGTAAATCCTCAAAAAACATGTCAGGTAAACAATGTAAAGGAAATTGGTTTGTTAGATGGTTTTTCTTCCAGAAAACACCCAAGTGTATAGGCATGAAGTGTAGACTGCTAGAAGAAAAATAATCAAGGAGAGGATCTCGGCGCTACTTGTGCAAAGGCTGATGGCTCAGAGATTAACGGCAATTATTGTTAGCAAGTCACATCGCCCAACACACCTAAAAGGTGTTATGAACCAACTAACAGTCATATATTATAATTAATAAAAAAACATGGTATACGTCATATTTTTCAAGGTTTTTCTTTTTGAGCATTTTGTTCCAGCTGTAAACAAATTAAATTGAGGACCTGGGGTCAGAGAAACAACGGAACATAACACTACACAACAAACCACTCTCCACACTTAAACTCTGGCCTTCACAGAGTTCTGTGTTGCACAGAATACACAGGGCGGAGATGGGGGGGTTGAATCCTCTGGTGCTTTCAGACAACTAACACACTTTACACCACCATAAAGCGTAAAAGCTTCTTTATTATTGACAAAGCTCCTACTCGTCCATCTGAGAGTTTTGTGCAGCCAAGATAAAAATTTAAGGTGTATATTTTTGCCGAAAAATACGACATCAAACACCTTGGATCAGGGGATAATTCTTGCGAAAAGCACTACAGGGAAAGGTTTTTGGAGGAGGTGGTGTTGTGTTAGAAGATGAAATTGACGAAAGCGAAGACATAATGGCATACATTACGTAATTTGAGGAATTGCGCTTTAAAATCAGTTTTTCAACTTTGCGGCAGCTTAGAAAGCATTAAAGAGCCAAATATTCGAAAATGGCTGAAAAAAACTTTTCCAGGTTGTGAGGCCAGTGACTTTCACATATTAGGAATGCTGTCGAAAAAGAAGTAACAGAAGATGCTATCTTTCGGTGGCTAGAGGAAGCAGAGGGTGATACTGGATATAAAGTTATGATAGAGAGGAAAATAACCGAAGGAGTTATGGCTCGCAATAAAACGGAGGAAGAAGGGACACCAATTCGCAAAATCAAGATGTCTGTATTAAGATCTCATCTCGACGACTTGATCACCATTATGGTCGACTTATCATATGATCCTTAAGTTTAGCCATATTACTCTCACTTCCGAGCCTTCAGCGAAATTATTATTTGTAAGCAGTATACTTCCAAAATCCAATTAAAATTGGATACTTTCTTCAAGCCAATTAACCGACCAAAGCCTGCATCAATTTAGCACCTCCCTGTCAAATGTGATCATCTCTCGCCTAGAGATGACAATCAAGGAAAAGGACCAAAGCGATTTCTATTCTGAATAGACATACATAATGTATGGTTTCTTTTTGTTAAAGGATCGAGTAATTACTTTCTAATGAATATGTACAGCGGATTTTGTTTTTCACGTAAATACGGGTTACGTTGTGCTTCAAAATATATCACTTGATATTTTACTGAAATTTAACAATATCGGATACCCCCTTCCACTCATTTAGTCCGTTAAAGCAAGGATTTACTGCACACTGGATAATTACAACAGTTATCCATTCACATAGTGTGAAAAGTTTGGATTCAAATCTCGACAAGACGAAATTGACTACTTCTCCCAAAATGGACGAGTCAGTCGCTCTCTGGAAAGGTTGCTCGGTTTATCCAAAGAGAAGACGAGTTATTCATCCCGATTGACAAACCGACCTTCTGAAACGTGCGCGAGAAGCTTGCTGAACGTTTGCTCATATTGGGAAATAGAGCCCATTGCATCTAATAATGAAGGTAGAACTATTTCAGTAAGAATCTTTGGAGAAACAGTTCCTACACCTCAAGGAGGGGAAATATTTTGGAATGTTCCATATCACCCATTAGTAAAACTGCAATTAGCCAGAGGGTCACCGTGGTACCAAAAAAGTGCAGTCAGGGCCTTATAAGTTAATAGGATTAGTAGAGCTCTCATAATCAAGTTACTTTTATACGAGATCTTTCCAGGTTAAAGATCATTAGAAGAACAAAGATAGATACGAAGGGGAAAAACAAAATGGAATTTTCAGTCAGATGATCCCAATTCTTGTTCAGCCTGAAACATAACCGTTAACTTTGTAAAGCCACAAATATTTCTGCATCTGGCAGAGATTTCGATTGCAAGTGATAACGCGTCACTGGATACGAAAATTCTAGACGCCATATAAATGCCTCATAACTGAGGCAATTGTGGTATAAAGCGACAATCCTGTCTGCGCAAAATACCGCTAGCTATAAGCTACAGTGATATTTATTTAACAACATGAATATTTTGAAAAAAATAAACAAATGGAAGTAGAGTCGCATTTTATTAAAGCTTTCACGAGTGCCTTTTGTCTTTCCCCTCTCCATTGGTCCGTATATAGCAATGCGGTTCTTCTGATTGAAATTTCATATTTGAGTCTTCTTACGAAGACTTAACCATCTCGCGAGAATTTCAGATTTCCTGAAAAAGCAATGCCAAATTTCGATTGACCATATCAAATTACATTGCAATCGGACGAATTCAATTTGAAAGTAAGTTTTGGAGATTACTGGAGAAGGAACCGTCAGATTGAATCCAAATTTTTAATGTATGGCTCACTGGTTCTTGGGAAGATTTTTAGATATTTTAGTATTATTTCAGTCATTAAATAGCGCAAACGTATCAGTTGTTTATCTTATTTAAAAATCGAACTTAATAAATTCGATTGAGTTACAACGGTCGTGGATAGCACGGTGCATTTAAGAACCGTCCTTACCACACCGGGTTATGAAGATCTCAATTGGAATCCCTTCACTGACGCAAGGAATTTAAGTGCCTTTTTCGCAATTTGGCTGAGTTTTGGTCTCTGGTGAAGGTAGCATGATTTTTCTACTGGAAATTCAATTTACAGCCATTATGGTCCGAGTAGTAGTGGCACGTGATGCAAGAAAGCAAGTGTAAGAGCTTATGCAGCATCAGCCAAAAAAAAAAAAATCACACCATTCCCTCCAAATGCCTGTCCAGTTCTTCCTTAAATTTATTTAACCTATCAACTTCCACAACGACAGATGGAAGTTTGTTCCAGCAATTAACCACCCGCTGGCTAATGGCAAATTTCCGCACATCCATTCTACATCTGTATTTTCTTAATTTGAACTTATGTCCCCCTAGGTTCGTAATCTGAACAAGTGGAAGAATCCCATCAGAATTCAGCGTGCTCAACCCATTCAAGGCCTTATAGACCTCAATCAGATCACCGCGCAGGTGCCTAGTCTCCAGCCACTGCAATTTGCAGAACTTAAGCCTCTCTTGGTAAGAGGATCCCTTCATTCCCCTCACCAATCGTGTTGCTCTTCTCTGTACACGCTCAAGCAAATCTACATCCTTCCTAAAATGAGGCCTCCAGACCTGTACACAGTACTCAAGGCGGAGTACTGTGTACTGATGAGTTGCTGATGTGCCTACACAAAAACCATTTGACACCAGGTAGAAAAGGCCTGAGTTCGAATCCCGTCAATGACACGAATTTTTATGGTCTCCTTCACAACGTGGCTGAATTAGCCGATCTGGGGCGAGGGTGTCGTGCTTTCTTTTTCCAGAAACTTGGGTTTTTCATCCAATAAAGAGGCAAATCGACAACAGAATAAACGCAATTTACAACCATAATGTATATAGCTCAATATGATCTAAATCGCTGATCTATTAAACTCTGCAACAAAAACAAGCAGGATGAAGTTCTCAGGGATTTTCATGTAAAATTTAATCTATATAGGTTTACCAGTTTGCCTCTAGAAAATACTTGTACAGAAATCTCGCCTGATAATTGCCCATCTGACGAAACGAACAGAGCATATTACCGTATTTTTCTCCTCTCATTTTACCAGGTGATAGGAGATTGGGCCTAATTTATCTGTCTAAATTACTAGATACAGGGCAATCTTTCGTAGGTCCTAGATCCTCTTCATTCCGGGTCCTGACAACATTGTATCAAACATTAAAATGCCCCTTGTGTTCAATCTAACTCTTAAAGAAATTAGCAGTTTCTGATAATTCAGCAACTTTTCCAGTTGATGAAATTAAATCGGGGTTAAGGAGAATCTCACAAAAGCAAAGTGGATTGTACTATACCTGAACGTTGAAATACTGGCTCTGATAATTTCAGAAAGAACTGACACCATATTTGAACAAATTTAACACCATTTGTGGCTAGCTAGCACGATCTTACTTACCTCAAATGGAGAAATAGCGAGCGCTCCATTACCGAAATTTCAGCGGGGTATTGCTGTTAATTGAAAATACTCACGATGATTGCTGGCTGATGGTAGCCGTGTAGTACGCTTGCGTGAGTCTTCACTGTTACGTATAATGAGTGTTCAATTTCTCACGATGCCACAAAAGTGGGTAACATTCCACTTGCCAAATGGTCGTTTATGTTCTTTTTTTTTACTAATAATAGAAACGTAAAGAATTTTTTATAAAAAAAAAATAAGACATACTTGGTTGTTTTAGAAACATCAGCGACTAAGGCCATATTGAACGTGTATGCTGTCTGTGAATTGCGTGTGTCTTGTGGTAGATTTTCTGTTTGTTGGACAAAATCCAAGTTTTTGAGAGAAAAAATCATGCTACTTTCCCTGAAACCGATTAACTCGGACACTTTTTGAAAAAACGGTGCTTGGTTGCTAGCCTCAGAGCCTACATAAAAACATTTATTACAATGTTAAGGTAAAAATAAAACGTTTCTACTGCTTTTTATATGCAATCTTCCTATAACGGAGGCAATCTGCTGTTCAAAAAAATTAACCCATGAAAATGGCGCAAATAAAATTCTGGGGCAAATAAAATTCTAAATAATATTTAGCCTTTTGAACTGCTCTAGTTTATTGGGAAAATCCCTTACAACCATAATTGCCTTACCTTATTCATTTGAATTTTCAGGTCTATCGCCAAATGATGGACCACATGACCAAATTTCAATCGGCAATCGTACTGCCTCGGTCTCTCACGTTAATATTTGGAGAAAAACTTGGAAAAAATAAAAGTAACAAGCAAGAACTACTCGAAAGTAACTTGTTTTCATGAGTATCCACGGATTTCTGTGCTTGGTAAAACAAAAGATCGTACTGTGTTTGGTGAAGCTCTGTTTATTTCGGAAAATGTTGGGACGCATTTATAGGTGGTTTTCAACCAACAGGTCCCAAAACTTAAGAATATTGCAACGCTAGTAATATTTTCAGGTCGATGACAGCTACTCCTGAAGTGTGCCACGAATATATTCTCTTAAACTCCAATGCCTTGGGTGAAAAAAAGTTTCTCTGATCCTGCGGGTTACGTTTTAACGCCAAACCAACAAATATTGTATTTTCTGTATAACACTGATAATTTTCATGAAATAATTCAAGCATATGATAAACACAATCCAGAAAAAACTGTATCAAAAAGATAAGGAATAAATTTTATTTAAATTGCTTCTAGCTATTGATACGAAGAAGGCCAAATAATGGGTACGATGGTCAATAGTAGGTAATATAGTATTAGTCATAGTGCAAGGAAGCCACTTTCTTCTGCTGCACTGTCCAAAAAAGCACATAATATAATACAATTTATGCGCTTTCCTTTGCTTGTACATAACCATTCAGTTGACCTTTTGAATTTCTTTAAACTGTCTGCCTAAACTATCTGTGAAGGCAATTGTTCCAGCAATCAACGACTCGCTAGCTAAAACAACCCCTACAATTTGAATTAATGGCCTCCAGTTCAGAAATTTATGGCATTGAATTTCCAGCTTCATTAATTTTACTAACCCCTCTCAGAACTTTATAAATCTCAATCGGGTCCCTTCTAAGGTGCTGTTGCCAAGCTCTATAGCTTGGATCAGAATAAGGGTATTACTTCTGAAAGTTTCAGGTAGCATATTTAATAAATTCAGAAAATGGTATTTTCGTGAGGGAATGGATGAAATTCAGGAAGAAGTTGAGTTAGTGGGCGAAGAATGTGCCGAGAAGCTGTCTCAAATAAACATTTATCCTCTCCCCTGAAAAGAAGGAATTTGTGTTGCGACACAAGATTACAATAACTTCCGGCTGTGACGATACACATCTTGGACCCGGAACTCCGATCTCTTTGAAGAAAAAATAGTCTGATTAAGAAATTTGATGTAAACAAAATAACGCGCAACCAGTGGAGAGGCACTTCATTGACGCATCTGGAGGTAATAATCCACATATCCTACAATTACGGGTATTCACACTGCCGGGTAACTGGAAAGAGTCTCGACAGCCCCACAAATTCTTCCTCGGCCACATGCCATTGACCTCCTATCTTGATGGACTTTTACGAATGGTTGACCATGGAATGTTAAGTTATAGTGATACCGCCCTGTAACTAACGGTCGCATATTTATTTTGTGCTGCGATATCGACCACAGTAACAGCGATCTTTATGGAAGCCACCCATTTCATCGAATTTTCTCATCATACTGCTCAGTCCATTTTGGGAAGGTGTCCTGTTCTTAATCCTTTTCAACACTTGTATTCTTTAAATGAAACATTGAGTTGAAGCTGCTCTGGTAAAAAGCTTTACCGAAGAAGCACGATCATTCTTTTGGAGTACCATTTCGAAATGTGTTGATTGTAGTCACCATCCCTATTTTAAAATCGTCTCGGAAGCGTTAGCAACAACAGTCTTAAAGAGGTCTGATTTACATTTTAGCGTGCACAACACGAATTGCGTCGGTGGCAGTTTTTGGAACTAAATAGTTCTGCGCTTTCATTTCTGCATGCGTCGGATAGTCTATTCCAAACGTCTTTCTAAAATTAACGGTGTATTTCTTATCTTTTTAGCAAATTCCATACTTTTAAAGTAATCCATGTCCCCTGTGCACCCCTCGTTTCCCCTTACTCCGATAAACTAGAACTACTATACTAATATCACCACATAGTGGATGCCCAGAACAGGGGCATAATGCGATGAGGAATGGCAAAAACTTTGAGTACCGTACACTTTATAAAGTCAACTTCGCGCCTATGTTATTTGTTATAAAGAATTTTTCAAATGTTTTTACATCGCATTTTATTCCATTATTGCATAATATTTTAATATTATAGAGCTTCCAAGTAAAGATTTCACCATTTGGGGACCAATGTAAAAAGATGTGTACAGTCTCTAGAGCAGCCAACTTGAATTTTCCCATGAAAAAAAAGGTTTTGTAGATTGAAGCCGACCTGCAAATCCCAAACTTTGAATGTTTTGTCTTCGTTTCCTTATTGAAGCTTCTCGTGGCAAAGCTTATGTGACGGGGAACTAGTCGTGAAAATCGAAATAGCAGATCAGAGGGGCTTGCTACAAAGCATGGAGCAAGTGCATCCTGACCTGCTGCATGGCAAATAATGGTGATGGTTTCAGTGGAACGTGGTCAGAGTTCCCTAACAATATTCTTCCACAGAGAATATTTTGGATAACTTGCAATTTATATTCTTATGACATGTATACTACACCATGATTAGTCCGCGCGGTAGCACGGTAATTATAATCGTCGTTCTCCCCACGCCTGGTGAAAAATGCCCAGATTACAATGCTATCAATGACGTGCGGAAGTTTTATGGGCTTCTTCACTCCCGTGGCTGAGTAAGTCTGTCTCAGGCGAGGATAGAAAGGCTTTTCCTCCCGGAAACTTGGATTTTTTTTTATCCAACGAAACAGATCGATTGGAGAACACAACTTACAGCCATAATACACATGAGAAGATGAATTAGTTTTCGGGTGGACCTAATATTACACGCTACGCCATGATCAACTACAACTATCGTGAATTTTCTCAATTAGCACCAATACCACGCTAAAATATTTCGCCAATAAAAACCACACTATTTCACCATTTAGAGTTTAATATTATTTGAGTTTAGTAATATTACTCTGGCTGATTTTAAACACACAAGATTAAATCTGAGGTAAGATACCTGTTCCTTCAAATTATCACTCTCATATCACTTCCAATAGTGCCTGGGGGTGTTGAATGTAGGCACTTCCTTTTTTCAGATTCTCCTTAATCAACTTAATTTCATCAACTTAAAGGCGCTATACAGATGTACGCAGTAGGGAAAAGCTAGGAATAAGAGTAACATAATCTAATGTTTTCAATTAATTAAATGAGTTGTTCAATTTAGTTCGCAGATAAAGAACTTTAACATCCGATTATATTTGTTTGTTCCGCCCGTTCTTTGATGTCCACCTCTCCACTATTCGTCGCGAATGTCTCCCGAAAGAAGAAACAATCCTGTAATTCCACATGATTGCTGTGTACGCTTTGTTTTGTTCTGCATCTCTGTACCTAATTAAATGGGTGTCTGACTTCACAAGAAACAAACATATCGCAATATACTAAACGAGTAATCGTCGTACTGGTTAAAATTTTAAACGCATTCTCAAATATGTTTTTAAACACAGCCGATTTTTCAAAAGCACTCCTTACCCAATTAAATCGTTCACTGCACCTGCACTGAGTTGTCATTTTGTCAAACACGGGGTTGAAAAAATAGCGGAAACACCTGTGTAAGAGTTAAAGATGTGCATTAATCATGTTGGACCACCCTTTGCTCTTAAAACAACTTCTGTTCCACTTAGAAAAGATTAAAATAAATCTTTAAATGTCTTAAGCGCATATTGGACCATTCCATTTTTCATGGAGCGTTTCAAGCTCATTGAGTGACGAAGATGGAGAAAATGTGCTTCTCTTCTCTCCAAATATGTTCACATTGGATCAATAAATTTAAGTCTAGTCTGATTTTGCAGATTATGGGATATGTTTAGCCTTAGTTTCATGCTCCACAAACCAAGATTGGGCAGCACATCTGGCTGTGTGCGTTGAAACATTATCTTGAAATATGTCGTAAAACATAGCGTCGTTTGTTGGGGAAATAATATTTGAACAATGGTATGAACATAGGACCTAAAGAATACCGATATATTACTGTTTAATCTATTATTGATCCTCTTCCATCTTTGATGGTTGGCATAAGAAAGTCAGGATGGTGCGTTTCCTTTCGCCAAAAGTGAAATCTTCCTGACGCTGTGTGAATGATGATTCGTCTGAAAATGACGTGTCCAATCATGAATTGAACTTTTTTGCGTGCTCCTTACACCATTGCATCCTCTATCTAGCATTACCATCAGTAATGTGGCTTTGCAATAAATTTCAGTTTTGATTTCTCTCCAAACTGGATTGCTGAGACATGAAGTTCTGAACTTATTTTAGGCAGTATTTTTGTTTTCTGCTACAATCCTTTCCAGTGTCCTATCTATTTCAGTCAGCTTCGATATTCTACCCCAATCCTTCCTATCATACTTTGAGCTTTTTAATGTATTCTAGCGAAAGATGTTACTAATAACCAATATAAACTAAGAATGAAGCATTACTCATATCTTTAATTTGGTTAAATTAATTAGACTTTATTGAAAAATATTTGACATGTGCTTGTAAATGTATGGTGTCAGTAAAAAGTTGTAAGCTTCGTATTCTTTTTAAAAAAAATCCGTTCGTTAGATCGCACTTGAATCTTACTCCGCTGTATATTTGGTTAGGTCAAGTTGTTTATTAACCTTGGGTGAATTGGAACCAAAACCTTTGCAATCAACAGAACATACTTTAAAATTGATGTTGGTTCGACTTTTATATTCTCAAGTAATGTCCAAACATTTGAAATGTATTTCCAAATTTTATTCGTCAGATTTGAATGCAATTTGAGAGAAGATTGGTACAAATAAAATTGGTATTTTTTTTTTCTTGAAATTTCGAGAGCGATAAATCTTTTTAAAAAAAAAAAGACTCAAATATGAGATTTCAAGAATCACTTTGTTATATACAGCTGTCCGGACCGATCGACCTAAAAACATGCGAAGATAATAGACGTTCCGTTTTTCCTGCATTCAGTTCGAAAATAAAATATTGATATAATTTAAAGCCAGTGGTATTTTTGAGCAAATATGGGCGAGTCTCTTTACACTAGTATCTGCGGTTAGAAGAAGAGCATTTTTTGCATCCGGTCAGGTGTTGCAGTTTCAATCGAAATCTTCTTTGCGAGATAAGAAGATTCCATAATTTATTTTTGCGGAAGAGGTGACTTTTCGGAAATATTACGGAGTGAAAAGTCAGACGAGATCAAGTTTCAATCCGAAGAAAAATTGGAATCAACTTGCCGAATTCATTTCATTTTTCGCCTCGTTTCCTTATCCTTTCGAAGATCTTGTAGATTTTCTGAAATTTCTTGAAAAGATATCGTATAAATGTATCTTCAGTGTAAGAACCCAACTAACAGAACATCCCTTTTGCAATTTTCGGCTTCAATAGTCTTAAAAGGTTTCATCTTACAGAGAATACCTTTCTCTCTGCATTCAGCTCTGTTTGCTAAATTTAAATATAATGACAATGCGGGTTGTTAGAAGTTGGTGAATGATATGGTTGCTGGCGAAGAGAATACGGCGGTTGACTGCGTGCACCTTACAATACAGAAGATATCGTTTTTCCGCTGTTAAGCATCTTTTGAAAAGATGCTTGTTGTGACCAAATTAATATTTAGTCTACTACAGATTGCAAAGAGTGACTTGTAAGTAGGATGTGAACGTTACAATTAATGATAAAGATGGTTAGCTAAGAGGGGAAAAGTCTTTATAACCATCAAAAAGCGTATTCTTTATTTAGATGAACACTTGAAACAGGTAATTTCTTTGCGTTATCTCGGAGTCTCATCTGGTTTAAAAGTAACATCTCTTGAAGAAATCAGGGACCAAATTACTCTTGTAATTTCCCTGATTTCGTTAAAAGGATCACTTTTATTATGGCCGTAATCTGTTTTATAGCGTTGGTACTGAATTTTTCTGGTAGTGTAGGATGGCTCGTTGCTATGAGCAGTACATCTTAACTGTTCTGTACTCTCAGACTCAACTATTTTACGATCTTTGTGCTTTGGGAATGGTAGTATCTGAAAGACAGAATTAGTTTTGGGCTTGTGCTTTTATGAGAACAGTTCAGAAACTGATCCATTTTGTGCATATTGTAGTCCAAGAATGGCCTAACTGTCTTTGCCTCTATGTTGGGCTTAAACTAGATTATCAGATGCTGTTAACAGAGAGATTTTCAGGGATATCGTTATCTAGACTCACAACCAGGATTACTGACTATTCTAATAGCCAGCGATTCCAGACCCTCCATAAAAACTTCTATCAGATCCTATAAGATATGTCATAACAGCAGTGAGAGGTTTTCTAAGAGTATAATGAGGCCGAAAGTTTGATAGAAGTGGTCTTTGAACCTGAATTAGTCTTGGCCTATGATGCCTATTAGCTTGCTAATGCTCAGAAACGATAGGAAGGAGTATATGATGAGAGCCCTGTCGATCAATTCGACCATGGAAAGATTGTGCGAGGCTCAAGAGGTAGAATTTTTTTTTTTTTTTTCTACCTCCTGAAGGACGCTACTAACGCTATGCTGCTGCAACAGGATCTGGAAAGGATGGGCTGAGAGGTGGCAAATGAAGTTTAACATTGACAAACGTAAAGTACTACATATGGGAAACAGCAACCCCAGAGCAATGTATCAACTGTGGTACTACACTGACAGTGGTAGAGAATGAAAAGGACTTGGGGGTAATTGTGCAGGCAGATATGAAGTTCTCTGAGCAGTGCAGACGGGCTGCAAGAGTAGCTAATATATCTTATCAATGAGATATATATATATATATATATACACACACACAAGAATTTTTCCAGCAGGGATAAGGAGGTGATTATTCCCTTGTATAAGGCAATGGTCAGGCCGCACCTTGAGTACTGTATACAGGTTTGGAGGCCTCATTTCAAGAAGGATGTAGAGCTGTTGGAACGAGTACAGAGAAGGGCAACACGGTTAGTGAACGGAACGAAGGGTTGCTCTTACGAAGAAAGGCTTAAGTTTTGAAAATTCCAGTGTCTGGAGACTAGGCACCAGCGAGGTGATCTGATAAGAGGTGTATAAAGCCTTGAATGCTTTGAGCATGCTCAATGCTGATGGGATACTGCCTCTTGCTCAGAATAATCACCTGAGAGGGCATAAATTCAAATTGAGGAAAGACAGATGTAGGATAGATGTGCGGAAATTTGCCTTTAGCCAGCGGGTAGTTGGTTGGTGGAACAGACTTCCGTCCCTTGTTGAAGTTGATAGCCTAAATAAATTTAAGGCTCAGCTGGACAGGTATTTCGAACGAACGGAGGGGTGAAGTGAAAGGGTTTTTTTTTGGCTGATGCTGCATAAGCTTGCTTTCTTGCATCGTATGCCTATGCTAATGTCCAACGTAGAAAGTGATCTTTTGCAGTTTCTGTGGGAACTATTAGTCACTCTGTCTGAAACAAAGACAGGATTTTTGTTGCATATAGAGGAAGATGTATATTGAGTCTATATCGAACGTGACTAGGAAGTAATGTTACTTTGTTTCGATGATTCTGACGAGAGTGATCAGGTCTTGTATGTTCATAAGTGCTACTTGCTGTGCGGGTGGAAAGGGACTCATGCCGAAGGTTTATGGGAATTTTTTTAACTTCCCTTCCTTTTTCGTGGATATTTAAGGGCCAGAAACCACCTCCCCTTTTTTCCGGAGGTTCTCCGTAAAGCATGCTCATTTTGTCTAAATAGTAGCAATGGGACAAAACCCAAGACAATGCATGTGGTTAAATGCTGGTTTTCTTCAGAAAAGCTACTATAATCAGTTTCCCTTTGGTCTTTGCAAACAAAATGACTTATGAACAAGACCTCAACCTAAGCCCCCCACAACCCTTCAGTCTGCGTTTAGGAGACTCCATTTGCGATCTAAATCTGGAGGCATCATTGCAGTTGTTGATATAGGTATGTCGCACCATGTGATTCAACAATGTGACAGTGTCATTTGCCAAGGAAGGGAGGTGTGCCCATGTTTCTAGCGTAGGTTAAATTGTTCTGCCAGCCTTTCGGGTTACGTTGATTCAGGCACGAATAACCTACGTTAATTGAAGCTTTGTTGTTTTATGCCTTGATTAAGCCAAAATACTTGGCTTAACCAAGGCATAAAACATCAGAATTTGAGTGAAGGACTTAATCAGTGTCACCGACATCAATTCTCATTGCACCTCTTGGTGAAAATTAACTCTTCGTAAGACAACTTAATTCACTGCTTATTTCAGTTTTCTTCAAAGCTTAATTTGGAGCGCTTGCCACTCGCATTTCTTAAATAGCTGTAGAGCATTCTTTATGGTACCATATATCACGTTTAGTTTTTGTTCATTTCAGTAATGGTTGCCAAGCAAAGTTGGAACGTGAGGTTCTAGCATAATGTGCATTTCAGTGTTCCCGGGGCACTTAAATATACTTTTGTTGCTGTGCAGAGAAAAGTGTAAAAATAAAATAGGGTTGGCTAGTTCATTATAGATAATAGAATGTTTTTTTTTTTTTTTATGTGGTAGTCTTTCTGCCGGCACAGAAAAAAGTCTGGGAGGGAGGCAAAGAAAAGACTATAAAGGAACGGTTGATGGCAGCAGAAAAAGGCAATTTTTCGCCACTTTGAGCAAAAGGGAAAGAAAATATCTATTGCTTTAAGAGGTTACTCTGTTAAACTTTTTATCAATTCTTACTTCATTTTCTGAGTGCAATGGGCAACAAATCAGCGAGTCAGAAAATATTGCATGATTACAATTTTAACTATTTAATGAAGCGTCAAATGAAGGAGATTGAATGGCTTTAGAATCTAGCGGGAACTATTCCAGGCTCACACGAGCAGAATTGATTATTTATTGCATCTGATCAACCAGATAGCATAAGTCTCCGAAGCGAGGCTGATTTATTAATCAACATTAAATTAATATTAATCATTAGCAGTATATTTTGATTAACATTAAAATTATATGCATTAAATAAATATTACGTAGTTTACCTACTGGAAGAACAACAAATCATTGCTCTTTAAATCTATGATGCATTTTTATCTAAAGAAAATCCTCTACGAAGACCGAGCCAATTACTTCGTCAGTCCTTCGTTTTGTTAAATGTTTGGTTTTTACACAGCAAAAACGAAGTGTACACAAGAGCGCTGGTTAATTCTAGAATTATCGACAACTATTATTGGACTCGAGAAAAGTGACGAGACACTGGTAAATTCTTTTCCTGCTTTGTCAGTACACAAAATACAATAAAGAACTATTTGTAACAGAACCGCCTGAGGATCACGCTCTCTGTGGACACAATTTTGTCAAGATGTGGGGTTATTATGTAAGAGTTCACGATATTGTCAGGATATAAAAGTAGTAGTCAGCGTGCCTTGAAAGCCAGGGGAACTGTAAAGAGAAGATGAGATAAGTTTGGAGTCGGAGAATAAGCGGCGAAGTAAGATCTATCGAGAGTATCCACGTTCCTGCACTGGGATACTTTAGACTATTTTTGGAATAGACACAATGTGAACACTGGAAAAATGGCCACCGGTAGCCTAGTCTGACAGGAAAAGCCAAGAATCAGTCATTTCTGATGGTTGATCGTCACAAAAAGCCCTTTCTTAGGCAGACAACATGAAAAGCAGTTAAGTACTCTGAAACAAGGTAAAAAACCTTTCCTTTCATTAACAGAAATCGCTGTCATATTTGTGCTGTCTTATATTACTTTAAGACTACTCATGTGTTTTAATTGTTTATATCAAATTTCTTAGATGGAAAAAGTAACGTGGAAGACATTACAGTATCTTCACTAGTTTTCAATGCTGTGAAGAGGAGGATGATTTACCTCAGCGAGTAGAAAGTACTCCTCCCCCTTCTCTTTTTCGTGATGAATTATCTTTCTTATGGTGGGCAGAGCTACTGATCCCTCCTGTGTTCTAAAACCCGCTATTGGTGCTAAACTTGCTTTCTCAGCAGTCATTCTATTGGGTTAGTAACTCATCAGTTTTCTTGGCACTTTCGAATACCTCAACTTAACCTGGGAAATTGGCTTCAGGTTTGTTCCTTTTGTTAATTTGAGCCAAATATATTTTGTAGGAATAAGATTGTTTTAATGTTATCTTCGTAATGATTTCATTACTGCACGACGTTTCTGACTCAATTGGAATTTGGTTACCTATAACAAAATACTTGCTACAGAATTCTGGCTTATAAGCTGTATTAATAAGAGAACACGTTCAATAATTAAGATCAAAAGAATTCCATTAAAAACATGAATTGCCGAAGTTGACAAAGTCGGCAACAGTTAAAGGTCTTGATTAATACATACAGCAGGAACAACTAGAGGTTATCCATTACCTTCCTCCTCACTGTATATTTCTGTTTTATGTAATTCAATGTAACAACCAAAAGAGCTTTTTGACCCAAAAAAGAATGGGAGTTTTTATAATGCCTGGAATCCCTGTAGAGTTGGCTTCACTGTGCCACTTATGTGCATAACCGGTACATCCAGCTTCTGTTAGACTGCATCAATCTGTTTTGTGTATCAAACTAGATCATTTTGCTCATGCGTACATGCACACATGTGCAGGTTTATTGTGAACAGTTTAAAATATTTCCTCACTAGAAAGAGCTAAAATTCCTTGCTCTTAAGGAAACTTTATGATATAGAAAAATTTTTGAATTCAAAACAGTCTCTGCAATAGAAAATCGGGATAAAGTGTTCCACGCCTCTGTATTGAATCTCCTCTAGGAAGTGCGCAACAGGTATATTTATTGTGAACTGTAAATCCAAGGTTACTTTTGGTTTCACTTATAATCGAACTCATGACTGCACTTTAAAATTTAAATAGTATGAACCTTGGTTCTACGTTGATATCAATATTTATAAATAAGAGAAGTTTACGTCAATATAGCATGAAGAACACTTCTTCCATTCGAAGTTTTCTACGTACTATATTGAGGTTAATTTCTCTTAGTTTACAAAAACTTTAAAGTTTAAAGGAAATTCTATTGATGGTGAAGTTTGTCATGTAAAAGTTGAATATCTATTTGGACAATCTACAAACAACTAACATCTGCTAATGTTTTAGAGTAAAACGCCAAAGAATAATTCAATTAGTCCAAAAAGGTAGTGAACAGTTTACTAGTGTCCATACTGTGCGATCTGCCACCAACCTTTCATCTGTGCATTATATTTCATAATGAAAGGTAATGCACAGGTACAATGGTATCATAGATGAACTGGTTGACGAGTATAAACCGGTTCTCTGAAGCGACGAATCTTAATGTGTTTTATTTTCACAAAGTGAAAACTTCAGCTATAACCTGTACATCTTTTGGGAAAAGAAGCGGTGGACAGCTATTGCCGATTTCTCAGAATTTACTTTCTTGATGTTGCGCTTCGCTCTGCTCTTCGATCTTCCCAATTTAGTGTCCTTTAGTGTTCATTTTACCTTTGGTAACAACCAAAAATATAAATTACATAGTTTTGTTATATAATAAACTGGCTTTCAGTGGCCTCTTGTAGTCACAGCATTTGAAGAACTATATAATAGTGAGATGAGAGAATAAAATACTTACCAAGGAAAATATCACCAATTTTCATTTCCTTATTACACAGAAAATTGGACAGGTTCTCTTGAAATAAACCGGAAACTGAAAAACTAAACTTCGTCTCACAGCTGTCAGATTAATGTCCAATTTATGGTAAATTTGTTATTGACTGTTAGTAGAGTAGTTCCTGTCAGAACGAAATGCTCCTCTACAGGCAACTGAGGGGGTGTTAATTAAATTCTGAGGTACTTCCCATAATTATTTTCATGATTTATATTCCTACATATCTCAAGTGGATGCCTAACTAATATTTATCCCACTATGTTTAGGTTGTGCTGCTGTAACGGAAAGAAGACATCTGTATCAAAATGTATATTTTCTGTAATTGGGGCATCATTCAGTCAAGTTTCTCACCAAAGAAGGAAATGGCCACAGGCCATTCAAAGAAATTTTCCACCATTTCAATGAAGAGATGGCGGCTGTGTATGACAATAGTGCACCTTTAGAGTTACCAGATGAGATTCTGGTCAAAACAACTGAAGTGGAGGTAGTCCATCGAAGATGATCCATCCAGGAAGACCCGTGGCAGCGACCACTCCAAAAATGTGGAAAACATTGTGCTGAACGTCGTTTAAAGGTGTCCCAATTCTCTAGGGAATGTAACATCTGAGGGAACGGTTATAATCAACCTCCATGAATATCTGGGGATAATTAAAGTCAGTGCAAAATGGGTCCTCAGATTTCTGACCACTTTCCAGAAGCAATTAAGAGTACGATGTTGCGAGGAGAATTTAGAACTTTATGAAAGGGATCCTGAAACTCATCTCCAGAATTGTTACGGGTGATGAACATGGGTTCATCGCTGTCATACTGAGACCAAGCGAGCTTCAATGCAATGGAAGCACTAGGGTTCTTCCCCACCTAAAAAATTAAATTTCGGAAACAACCTTCAGATGGCAAGATTATGGCTACCACTTTGAGATGCTGAGGGACTTTTGTACGTTCAGGACTTCGTAGAAAACTTGCACGAGTTCTGCTGCTGCTTTTAGAGACGACTTTACAGAACTTTCCCCTCCACCTTATAGACCGAATCTGGCCCACAGTGAGTATTTTGTTTTCGACACTTCAAGAAAAACGTACGTGGACGTAGCTTTGCTGAACTGAAGTCTGCTGTTTCTGCATTCTCTGATGGACAGGACAAATGTCTGGTATTTCCTCTTTGCCAACAAAATGGAACAAATGTATTGAAGTTCAGTGAAGTTACATTGAAAAATTAAAACATTCGCCTCTTTCTCAGTTCCTTCATTGGTAGGCAGATAATTTATTGAACTACCACTCGTAAGTAGTGGAGATCGTGTATACTTTTTAGTATGTATCTTGCATAATTTATGCAGTAGTATTCCATGTGACTGCATAACAGGTTAAAATAAAATGTAAGCCTTTGTATTCAGCTAAGGTAAGAGTATCTCATCCTATATATAAAATATTCAAAATATTAATAAGATGGGCTGAGGAGAATTCAGTTAGTCGTAAAGGATTATTTTTGTCAGAATCATCTAAAGATTTGCTGTTACAATTAATCCTGAGTTTCAGTTCACCCTGCATAATATACATATCTTAATCTTTTATTGGTTTAATGATAGTGCATCAGTCAGTTTGGCTACTGACATATCTTTAAAATTCTTTCATTTTTAAATCGTCGTCAGTAAGCAGTTTACTTAGTGAATACACATTTGTTTTATCATTTCTTTTTGTTTTGAAACATAGGGATCCAAAATGTTACCCTAGATTTATATAAAAAATAAACCTTTCCCATGATGTAACAATTTGATGCTTGTGAAAGCCTTTCTTTTTATGAAAATCCTTTACTTTGAGATCGATCTCAGTATTTTTAGATCTGTTTGAATGGCCAAGTCTTCTCAGCTGTGCATGTTCGTACTCATTCACGTGCCACCAAAGACATTTCTCGCCACAATAATCCCAGAAACTTTACGCTTCTGAAGCCCTTTTTACAATGGGCTTGGATAACGATTTAACGATTCTTTTGCGCATTAATGCAGCTTTTGAGGGTATGTCAGCAGTAGAGGAGAAAATCTAACGTCAAACTCGTCAAAAATTGAGTCATTCATTAAAAGACTACCATCTATTTTATTGCAGTGTTGCTAAGGAAAGTAGTGTTAGACTATCCCAGAAAATGTGGGAAGTATGTACATCCTACATTACCAATTTTAATTACAGAATAAAATAGTTGAGTATATGCACCCGTTACTCATAGGCAAAATGAGATAGACCGCAACATGTAACGGTTATAAGACGTCGAAGCACTTACAGGAACAATTGCGGTGCTTCTTTGAAGTCATTAAAGGTGTCACCTGTCTCTTCCATGGTATAACGGCGACCTCACGAAAGTCACGATCATATTTGTCCATGAGGTTGGAGCATCATTGCAGATTGAATCATAATTTAGTTTAGTAGTGGTTACTATGGGACCAATCTTGCGAACTGATAAACATGGCTGGAAAAAGATGCTTCATGATTGTGACAAACTCATTCACCAATCAGTTTTAAATTTTCTTCAATAAACTAGCAATAGAAATTCTTCAGATTGTGCAGATACCAGACCTCTTGTAGAGTCTATTCGGAAAGTTCAAAGACTGCATGTGCAATGAAGAATGGGTATTAGTGGCAGCTTCCTAAATGGAAACTATGGCGCCCTGAATAGTAACAAAACTTGATGGAGCACCTTTTGGCCATGATTCGGAGAACCACAAGTGTCCAACTTTTTTTTTTTTCTATTTCTGGAAAAATTTTATTTTTTGAACTCTGCTTGGAGTATTCCACTGCTTGATCTTTTAATACTGGATTTCAGTGAAACAACTTAACTCTGGACACAAACGGTCTCTTCCATTTTCAAGTTTATAAAACCGTTAAACGCGCTAAAGTGAAATTTCAAAATTGCACATTATCGCATATTTCTGCTTGCATATTAATTATATAAATGAGTGACACGAGATGCTATAAAAACTCGTGGTGCATCTAATAGATGTTTTCGCAGATGTGCACTTTTAAAACTAGAAAAAAGTTTCTATATCTTAGGAAGGTAAAGGAACCTTGAACTTAGTGCACATAATTTTCTGGTGATTCAACTGATAAGCACATTCTGATTAAGCGTATTTATCAATCATTGTAATAAACAATTGAATTAATACCGAAATATTTCCGCATAAATTACAATTAATCTTATTATACAATACTCATGAAATCTGGTATGTTGAAATGCTGTTTACCTTCACTACGATACCTCGAGATCTTTTAATTTTTTAGCGATGTTTATCTCCGTTCTATTCGCTTAAGGCTATAAATAACAGCCTTTTTCTTTCAGCAACCACCACCACCATATATGCAGATTCATTGCTGCATTCCCAGCGTGAACATTTTTGTTCCTTGACGTATCAGTTAACTACAAAGCGGAGGGGTGGGTCAAATGCAAATAAAACGTATGGAGTCTACACTTCCTTAAAGTATCTATAGTCTTCCGCATTACAGATGATAAAAGCTTCACTAAGATATTTACTGCTCCTAGTGATAAATGCCTCTTAAAGTCCCAGCAGGCACTGTACACGTGCCTTGCCAACACATCTTCAGGTGTACAGTCGAAAACAAAGGAGAAAAAACCTTTTTGTTTCTTTACTAAAATGGATGCCATGCTACCTTTTTAATGTCTTAAGGGATTACAGACAGGTTTCGACACTGTTTTCAGCTCTCCTGTTTCAGTATTTATTGATAACTTCCTCAAAGTCGGAAAGCTCTTTAATCTTTGCTCAGCAGACTCCAACTTAGATCCTCGCAAGTGTTGCCGATTATCGAAATTTAGTTAAGAAGTAATGTTGCCTCACGCAAGTCTATCGGTCTTTAAGAAATGGCAGGGTGGGGGCTGGTAGTTTTTATGTTGCTTCAAACAGAATGAAAGGCTTATTTCAGAGCATGGATAAGCAGGTTTGTAAGAGACATTTCAATTCTGCAGTCAAAGGACGCAGTAGGACTTCCTCTGACGGTTGTAATGATCCAACGGGCGAAAGTATTACATTCATTCTGTTTCGCTAACTAAGATCCATTCTGTTACTTCCATGTTGTAGTATTTACTGACTAGTTTCGATTGCTGCTAAACCAGTTTCATTACTAATGAAAAACGCTGGAATCTTATTTTTTATTGTAAGATACTTATATTAGAACTATTCTGACGTGGTGCTTCAAGATGGCTGAACATCTGACAGTCGGGTTGTTGCCTACCACTTTCTTTGTTTTTATTTTTTGGCAATTTCTTTCAGTTAAAACATCTTTTAGGAATTTCTATTTTATGAATAACTTCCTTGGTATTCGAGGAATTCTTTTATTACAATAAAACTTCCAGTAGAAAATCTTCCAAAATGGAAGATTATCGTGTGGATTGTTACGAAATTTCGTTCTGCTCAACAAATAACTGAATGGTGAGTTTTCTGTTGCATTCTTGGAAAAAACGACTGATTAGAATGAGCAACTTCTTCCCTATTTACTATTGATTGTAAAAACACCTCAGGCACGAAAAAAAGATCCTGTCTTGCTCGATAAACGAAGAGATTATGCTCGCTAAATTTTTCTTTGTCACTGTAAGTGCTTTTCGCTTGCTAGCACACGTGGTACTTAGACTTTATGTGACGTTATTAACCTCTAGGGTAACGGGAGAATTTCTAACCTCTGTAGACACCGGAAAGCAATTTAAATTCTCGAGAGAGCGTCATTGCTGAGGTTAGGCAAATAAAATGCAATAACGCCTTTAATCGATTTCAGTAAATTGGCTCTTTATAAAACAGGTTGCGTTACAAAATCCTCAACAACAAAGTCACATTTGATTTATTCTAGATAATAACTGTTTGGATCGTAAATGTAGGAAAAACTCGCGTAGGTGTTTGCTGCGCAAGGATGGTCAACACTTTACTAAATATTGCACCAATAAAGAGTTCCTTGAGACATGTCCATACTTTGTGTGCACACTGAGTAGAAAATTGAATACACTACCATCATAAAAGCAACAGACAACGCCCCTTCAGAGACGGTCTTGAGGTATACGTATGTACAATTCAGAGAGTCAAGACTAGCGGTCCAACGACCAGCCAGTTGGACTTGTTTCGGTAAACAGTTTCTGGCTCAGGAACATCGACACTGGAGGAATGAGAAAGGATTGCTTGATGGGATAAGTTCCGGTTCCAGTTGTTCCGTGCTAACGACCAGACCAAAACAGTTTCAAATTACGATTTTCAACAGCACCCTAAGTTGTCGCTCATGTTGATGTCTGCACAAAAATTACTCAAGGGGTGACTTTATTTTGGAAGGGGGAAATAACCCAAAGGGAAACATACTCCATCAGCTTGGCTAACTACGACGATATGTCATAACAGCATTATCTATCGTCACATGAAGCAGTAGTCTCATCGTGAATGAGTTCACTGCTGAACGCTGGTGTCAAAAGCAAAATGGCGTAGGGAGAGTTTTCGCGGCATATATTAAAACGCCACTGATACTGGCGTATCAAAGTCTGAATGTTATAGCTTACTTGAACACTGCTATAAACCAGATGCATCTTGTCACGCTCAAAGTTTATCCCTTCATTAATGGTTACTTAAGTCTTAATAGGAGACTCCGTAGCCAGGTGGGTAAGAGCAGCAGTGCGTAGCACACGCTTGATTAGATCGGGATTCGAACCCGTGACCACCAAATACGGAAAAGTCAGGAAATGACCACCGCATATCCCCGGGGCAATATGGACTTAATTGCTAATGCTCCTAATAAAATAACAACGACTTAAAGCTTAATGTGAATCGCCAAAAAGATAAAAATGTATTAGATTGGCATACCTATTAACTACCCACTCAGTCTGTGTCAGGTAATTAGTTTACAAGAGGACTTGCGCTCATTTTTATATAATGGGAAGTTTTTTTTTTTTCCCCAGATGCAGTGATCTCTGAAACTGTAAGGCTACTCTGCATGCTATAAATTGAAGTTGCTCTCCAGGAGGTTCGGCCATATTACGAATAAGTAACATTATACTACTTTAACTATCAACAAAAGATGGTTAATATACTATATTAACCATTTTTTTGTAGATAAAGAATCAATCAAAACACACAATGATATTATTGGATAGGCCTTTGAATTAAAGTCCGCGCTGCATGTTTTTCATTCGTTGTCAGAATCATGACTGGACAGATAATTCAAATTGCATGCAGTGTTAGACGTTTTAGCATATTTCCCTAACCCAGCATAGTGTTAATGAAATTGTGGCGATTCAATGGAAATAAGTTGTTTAGTAATGTCAACTACTCAAAACTGTGGCAAAGAAAGGCATCGTAAGTTTTATTTATAATCGGTAACAAAATGCGATTACAGAAACGAAGGTTTGCTACTTACATATTACTAGAGGAACCTAATTTTAAAAACCTAAACTTTAGGTAACCTAACTATTAAATTTATTTTTCTCTCTAAATAACCACTCTTATATCATGTGATATTTTTAGGCTAGTTGATTAAATCTGCTGTACAATTAGGTAACGTTTGCTTTTATAAAGCATAATTATGCTGGCTTCACTTCGTTTTGGTCTTAATTCATTCTGTGTATTACCTTCCTTCTAGAAGAATTACATAAACAAGATTACGTAACCTTTGGCTGGTGTGTTTGACCCAAACAAGGATTCAAACATGATATGAGAAAGAAAACTTGGACGTGTCGTGTGCCGGAACTCTTACCTGTTCTACAAGTTTTAAAAATCTTTTGTATGTTTTCTCCATTATATTCGACATAAAAGGTCGAACGTAATCCAATATTTCCTGACTCTCAAAAAAACGTGTTTATGAACAAAGATGTTAGGAAGAAGCACGATTGTTTAGTGAAACAGGAAAAAACTCATTTCCTGCCTGTTTCAAGACGGCAAACAGAATCTCTTGGTAGATTAAAGGGATGTTGGAGAGAATATGTAAAGTATCCTTTTACATTGTTAGAATTCGCCTACTTGTTGCTTGAGTTTAGCTCTTCAGCTACAATTTCAAAAGACATCCTACGCAAGATCTCAATCAGCTTCATATTCTACACTTTTTTTTTTTCTCCCTGCATTGAGAAGAAAAATCTTCCCGTCCATTTCATAGGTTCAAAATTAGATTTGGAATTGATTCCTTTATCAGTTAATATACTAAAGGCTCGTGATGTTTGTTCCCTTCCCTCTACGTAAATCCTTCGCTGTCCATTATATCCTGTGGACAGGGAAGGATATAACCTACGTTGAAGGATCTCTTCGCTTTCAATAGGATTAAGATTTATCCCTGTTGACTGTTCTCTTAGACCTCCGTACCCACCTATCATGAGACCAATGATTTATAAGGACTGAGCCCTGAAAACGCCTTACATTCGTAAATGATCCATTTAAAATAAAATCGGCATCTCTGGAAATACAAAAGCCATGGCTGAAAAAAGAAAATCTAAAGGCACTTGAAATAGGAGATGGCTCGCGCCGATGGGATGCTTACTGGATATTGGAATCTCACATCACCGAACTGCAAGCTATTCAGTCATCTTAAGACAGCAGATGAAAATAACCACATCTCTTCCAGGTTCACAGCAAAGCGTTGAAAAAAAAACGTATATTGAACATCCATGATTGTCGGTATTGGGAATATCGCTTCCACGTGTTATCGACGAAGTTCTCCAAAGCCCATGTATGTACTGCTTGGTGCGGGTTCACAGCAAATCTTCATTCTTGGACCGTTCTTCTTCGAAAATGCTTACTTTTTTTATTGTCTATAAAGATGACTCTCTATAAATTCAGGTTCCAAATTTCAGTGATTTTACTTTTCTTGATGACTTCAGATTCATTTACGCTGATAGAGTATCTGCAGTTTCATTAATACAGCAGCACCCAGCTAAATGCTGCAGAGACGTTCTGCACATAAATTTCTTTGTCTAATAACGCTAGATTAACATAATGTTTGCATCTCTTATGATTAACAGGTAGTTATTCATTAGTACTCGTACCTGGTGTGAATAATAGGCCACACATTTTAGTCCATCACAGTATAATGGTTTCTTCGCATGTTTGGAGAAGTGGGGTTCTAAATCCCTAACAGAAAATGGTGTTAGAATACAGAATAGTGTATTACTATACATATTAAACTATTCTTGAATAATCCAAAAACTTGCACGTCAGACGGACAGTTTAATCAGTTGAAATTAGGTGTTAGTTATATTAGTAAACTCATGTGCTTTAATTCAGAGGATAACTTGTGTACAGTGATTACACAATTTAAATCTTGCAGTGCATAATGCTCCAATTAAATAAAGCACGCGAACTTAATTTTGGCTGAAAATTAGGTGATCAGAACAGGAATTAGGCCCTCATAAATCCTGAACTGATTAGCCTTTGCATATCACAGGATATAACGATTTTGTGTTTATAAATAAACACAAAATCGCTGTTCCTCTGGTATAGAGGGAGCCAACTATTTTTGCATAAATGAGATTGAAGGACGGAGGAAAAAAGATTCCGATATCTTGTTGGCCATTAGACCACTCAGTGAAGGTTTTTCTTCAAAAATCTAATTAACAGAAGAGAAAAATGCAGTTAACCCAAGGGAAAAGTGTCCATATGCAGTTTTAATCAGAATACAAATGCCCAGACCCAAACAAGTCTTGGGGTTTTACTGTAATTAAAAGTGAAAAACTCTTTTGCATAATTTAATCTATTTAAGGCGCAAGCAGAACTTGGGAGATCTAGGATGAAAGAATGGAATTTACTGAAAAATGTGCAGATGTATCTGTATTTCAAGGATAAAGTTTTTTCAAATTTTGATCTGGAAGATTTACTGTGACGTTGATGGATTACTTAATGCCCTTAGACAGGAACATAAAACAGAAGATTGAAGGATTTTTTTATCAACTGTTCGAAATATCTGAAAACTATACCACGCCACAATGAAAACATGTATTCACTTTAGCAATCGGCCATGCCCTCAATATGAAATTATTCTTATTGGAATATTGAACCTCTTAAAATACAGTAAATACACGTGGCCGATCTGTGGAGATTTAAAACTGTCTGGATCCTTGTAGGTCTGCTAAGTCTAGGTCTTTCATTACGAAACTAAAATTTGGTCACCTTGCATAAAACTTGTATCTGGGAAGAAAATCAATCTATAAACACTGATTGAACAAAATTTATTTTTACCACCGCTTCACTTAAAGTTGGGTCTAATGAAGAATTTCCTAAAAACTATGGACAGGATGGAAATGTCTTTCAATATTTAACACTACGTTTCCAAGCATTATTGATTCCAAAATTGAAGGAGGAAATTCGTTGGTCCGCACGTCAGATAGTTTCTGAAAAATGAGCATTTTGAACGTGTTATCTTTGAACCTGGAGGCTTGGAAACCTTTCATGAAAGCTCGTGAGCATTTTTGAGCAACAAACAGCTGACAACTATAAAAAAACTTTACGCCAATTCTACGAAAATCCCCTCTTCTAAGACATTGCTACCATGGAGAAATGTGACTAATGTCAACAGGTTGTTGGTGGACATTGGTCTGGTAGAACTTGATCATTGCAAAATAGAACTGTTTTAACATTGTTTATTGTAATACCTATTAAATTTGTATAAGTTAAACTTGTATTCCTCTCTATATCTGTGGGTGATAGGCATATTTGACTTTAAATTTGGATCCAGCTTATCATATTTCACGAGATGTCATTTTCATTGGACAAAAAATCAAAAGCTTATTTATTGGTGTGTAACTTTTTTCTCGAGCACAACAAACAATGCCTATTCCATATTGAACAAGAAGCAAGGAGGTAGCGATAATGAAGAAGGCATCTAGTTTTCCGATTTAAATGGCATGGAGAATTTAGACGAAGAATTCCTCGACTTGCACTATCCCAGAAGAATAACGCAGTAGCTCTGTAATGTAGTGGAAAATTAGTCTAAGTTTGATATATAGATTTTTTTTTTAGATCATGATGGTAGATGCATGCTACAACGTAGATGATCTTTAATAAAAATGCGAACCTCTCGCTTTTAAATTAAGCCACTTAAGAACAAAAAATTGCATTAAACATAGGCTGCAATACTTTTTTTCCAGCATGTGACCAAATAATTGAAGCGTGTTATTGAAAGCAATAAAAACAAAGTAAACTACGCAACACTGATAAAAAAAAAAAAAATACGAACCTTTATTCATTATCGAATCGGGCATCCTTTTGCTTCGAATAACAGTAAGTTGTCGGCGCGTAAAGTGTTTTTTTGCATTTTGGTCTAATTAATCATTCTTCCAGCAAAATATCGCATAGTTGCGAGAAAGTTGAAGGAAAATGACTTCGTTGCTGGATATTTTCAATAGGATTGAGATAAGGTGGTGGCAGGGAAGACGGTGGAAATCCGTGTCATTTTCTCCAAACCTTTCTTGCACGATGGGCTATTTCCTTGTCATCCATTACCTTTGGGGTAAAAGCGTAACATTGCAGGGTGCAGTACATCTGATACAAAATTCAGGTACTCCCTGGATGACATAACTTCCACCGGTGTCAACGGGCGCAGTCCTTGACATTCCCCAAACCACCTCCAGATGCTTGGGTTGTCTTAACAAGGCAAGCAGGGACCATCGCTTCGTGGAGTTCTCGCCACAATCCAGCTATCATCAATGCAAAACAAAGTGTATCGTGATTCTTCCGACCACTGGCTCTGTTCCACTGTCCTATATCACGACGTTCTCGGCATTACTGCAAGCAAATTTTTCTCATTTTCTGACTGTCGAATAGGGGCGACTGCCAATACCCAATTTCTTCAATTCCCTTACCGTGGTACTGGTTGGAGTAGGGCAGTTCTGGACTTGGTTTTGAATTCACATGTTATTTGTTGCACACTGGATATTCTGTTTTCCCGCACAGTCCTCCTTAGATTACGACGGCTTCGCTCTTGAAGTATTGGTTTTCTGCCACATTTACGTAATTTCAGATGTGGAAGAATCGCTTGCTTTCCACTCATTAAAAACCTTTGAGATCAATTCTTTTGAGAAACAAGTTATGTCTTTTTTTTAATCGTGGCTGATGCTAAACATGCATCCACTATCAGACACTCCTCAAAATGTGATTAAGCGTTTTTCCCTAGTCTGGCTTCAGATTACTCAGTCGAATAGTCTTTCCAGTCTTCATACCCACCGACGCAACACGTCATCACCCTGCGATCAATTTTCTTTGCATCTATTTACTTTTATCGCATTTATTTCAATTTTTTCTGTCTGATTGTCTTACTACAAAGGTGTTTTTTTTTTTTTTTGGCCAGTTCGTGTACTTCAACATAGTTAATCTATATAGTATTCAGAAAGATTTTATAGATATGATACATTGACGCCTTGTGGCTTATTGTTACCTTCAGTCATTTCACGCTTGTTAGTTCTCATGTGCACTACATCCTTCAAAACAAATCAACGATAGCCAATGTTGTTAACGACCTCAAATAATATCCTTAGAGCCTTGGGACAGAAGAGGAATTGATATGTAGTCATAGTCTCAGCTGCTTTCAATAATGTCCACATTTCCGATTTTCTTAAGTGACTTCTCTATTTCCAGATCACCTTAAGCCATCAGACCACTAATCAATCTATCTATTGATTAGTGTCTGTTCCTGTAGCGTAATTGTTATAACCCACCGACCTTTACACACCAGTAGAGAAAATCCGTTGATTCGAATCCCGTCAATGACGAGAGGCGCTATTACTTCTCACCCAGTGGCCGAGTTAATCGGTATCAGACGTGGAAAATTTTACTCCTTGAAATTTCGGAGTTTCGTTCAGCAAAAGCGACCATAGAACACAATTTGAGTATATAATACGATGGGCTTATAATTTCAGTCTTTACAACTGATTCGTCAAGTTTAAAAGCGTATAAAACGGGTATACTGGGTACAAAGAACCATTGTGGTATTAGAACCATATAGAAAAGCGAAGTAATAATTTATGCAGGGCAAGTTCAAACAGAAGAATTTACATTGTTTGCTTCTTTAATGTAGAAAATGAGATTCTTGCAATGTTTCGTATTCATTAATTAATAATATGCGCAAGGCGAGTCATGTGGTTATTAATTAAAACGCCGATGTTCCAAAATGATGGAGCAAAAACTGTCGTGAAACCTTTCATTGATGTGAAGGAAAGTTCAGTTGAGATAATAACATAGAAATGTTTAAAAGATTATTAACGAGGTTGAACTTTAAAAATAAGACCGTGTAGTCATTGGGACATTTAAAGGTAAAAGGCCAGCCGGCTCGTAGTGATGATGGTAATCAAGGAGATGATAAACGATGTGGGAGCTGAAACAGAAAGCGAACAAACTTATCTTGAATCTTTACCAAGTTGTACATGACATAATTCTGAGATCTAGATATCTCTCTAATCAAGAATAGGGAAAAATGAATTTTTCGTCAAATGTATTGTCTATATTTAAAAAACCTCCTATTAGGTATGAAATTCTTTATTAGAGGGCATTTGAAAAGTTTAGCCTAGAGGTAGTGGTACTGTGTTAAAAATGTCTATTTATTAATTAACATTTAAAATAGTAGCCTAACAAGTTTCAGGTAGTTTGAATAAGGTCTTTTTTTTTATTACAGGTCTCAAAGTCATTATTGAGAAAATATGGACAAAATCAGTCACCGTGCGGTCATCCAATATTTGGGAAAAAAATGAACGCCAAAGGCAATTCACGAGGATATGGTTAACATTGGGGGACTATTCACCTTCCTATTCCATGATTAGGAATTGGGCAGGAACTTTAAACGGACTAGCGAGAGCCTGGAAGATGGCCCATGCTGTGGAAGACATGAAATATCTATCACGCCAGAAGTTGTTGACAGTATGCAGGATCTGGTGATATCAACAAATGCCAGTTCGGTACATTGCCAGAATCTTGGGCTGTTTATATGAACGTGTGTACCACATAACAGGTTCTCACTATGAAGATGTTGGTAGAAAATCAAACACGCACAAGGGTTGTGAAGACAAGTGAATATTTGCATCGTTTTAAAGCAGATCCAGCAAATTTCTTTGGTAAGATTTGTCACCATGGCTGGCGTATAGATCCATTACTTTACTTTCAGCCAGAAACAAAGGAGCAGTCCAAATAGTGGAAACAACTCTTCTTCCCTTCCGAATAAAGTGAAGTCGATTCTTTCTGCTGGAAAGTTCTTGGCATCAGCTTTTTGGGATGCTGATGGACTGTTGCTAGTACATTACCTTCAGAAACGCCAAAAAATCGCAATGGACTATTACGCAGCCTCTGAGGCGTTTGCGTGAAACCACCAGACAAAGCCTAGGAAACTCAGCAAAGGAGTCTTGAATTGGCAAGACAATGTACTTGCTCAAAAGGCATTTGCATAAGTGCAGATTTTAAAATCTTTGCCCATATCACTAAATCTAGCACCATTTGGACTCTCACGTTTTACTAATTCGAAAAAAATAACTGGCTGGCATCCATTTTCCCACCGAAAGTGATGTCACTGCTTTAGTGCATTCCTGGAAGCCCAAGAGAACTTTTTTTTGCAGCTGGAATCAAGGTGTTGTAGCATCCGTGGCAAAAGTGTATTGACTCCAATGGAGACCATGTTGAAAAGTAACATTACCAAATTCTCACACTCGGGTCAAGAACTTTTCAAACGCTCTTCGTAACTAGCTAGCAACGACCACAGTAGAGAATTTTCGTAGTGTGCGGTTAGCATGAGAAGCAATAGGGGTAATAAGGCACTGCCGAAGAAATGTCGATAGACGCAATCGTTTACAAAAATATTAAATAAAGGCTGCCGCGATAACGATGGAGAACTCCAAAGTTCATGGGGAAATTCATGATACTGCCTCTACCATTTTATGCGGGCAAACTGATTAGAAAACGAGATAGTTAAGCATAAATGGAAAATTTCATAAATAAGAAAGGTTACTAGAAAAACGGTATCAACCACAGGAAAAACGAGAGATAATTCAAAGTGCAGTGCATATGCAAAATCCATTTAAAAGAAAACATCAAAGAAATGCATATTACACAAACTGATTATTGATCGAAGTCTACTGGCTCAACTAACCTGCCAATTAGCACCATCTGCTGGCGTTATTTGAAAACAGTAAACTTACAAGATGGCGGTGCTCTTGCAGAGATCTGTAATTTGACTTATGAATGCAGAAGGAATAAAACCCGCTGAAGCATATCACAGAAACTTTGCTCAATATGGCGAAACGTCTAGGATTAACGCCAAATCTACAAGGGGATGAATAAGTTTAAGACTGATATTTAGACTGTTGGGATTCTCCACGATCACTGCAAGGATACCATGCATGGTTTGGAGGTTGAAATGATGAAAGAAGATATTTGTTGACATTATACTTGAACTTTTGTAGGTCGCAATTTTCAGGAAATGCGTAGGAAGGAAGGCTGTTCCACAAAACGGAAGTTGAATGGTAAATGAGGAAGAAGAAAAGTTGGTTTTGTGAGTTTGAAATTGGACAGTAAAAGGATGTTGACTGGTTGTCTCACGTGTTCAGATTTAGAAATTCAATTCATACACCGACCTACGAGTGACGTGGGACGAGGGCCTTACCTTCCAAAGGCACTTTCAGAACACCTTGTTGCCATATGGGCTGTAAGACAGGAAATAACTGGGATTCGAAACCAGCAGCTAGTGACCCAATATATCCAAAGATGTATCGTTCCTGTATCCTTATGCTTCGACAATTTGGTCCTCTGCTCCAAATACTTACATTATGAAATTTCTCAGCCTGGAATACTGGTTGCTCTGGTGGTTAAATAGGATTTCCGGGAACCCCTTCACAATTTCGAAATCCATACTGTATGCAAACTTGAACACGGCTCCGTGGATTCAGATCACAATACGTAACATGTGCACTCTAGCACAACTTCTGACTAGTAGTTTAGATGCCCCTCAAATTGAAAATCTTGTAAGGCCCCGCTTCTACAACCATCATAGTCTCCGAAGCGCTCTCAATAACACAGACGGATTAACGCGGATGTTTTCTGCCAATACTCTAGAGCTGTTTAGAGATTTCAAAATAGACCCGGACAGTTCCTGCCATGAGAAAACTTACAGGAAGCTCATTGCAGCGGATCTGTATGCGAAACTACAAATATGAAGGATGTATTTCAAGAAAGACTTAAAGTGCCCTCGAACTCATAAAAATCTTAAATGAACGATATATTGTATTTCCAAAAGACTTATAGGACTGAGGGTATTCCTTTCATTCAGAGAATAACAATGAGAACCAATTCATGGTATAAAAGACGATGTTATTTTTCTATGTATGTATAATATTTTGTAATTTTTCTATGAATGTAATGATTTCTGTATCTATGTAACTTTTCCTCTATATTTATATATCTTATGTATTTGCTGATATTTTATCCTATGTTACACTCAAAGTTTAGTTGGATGTATGTACGAGCCACCCTCCTTGATAATTTCTGTACAGGGATGTTTGTTGAATAAACTGATTTCTTTGAAAGAGACCAGGAATTATAGAAGCCAGTTCAGAAGAACACTGTCCATTGGAGTATCTGTAGAAAAGGCATGCAGCAGAAACAGAACGAAATTAATGACTTCTCTAACAATCTCTCCACTCTGTCTCATAGACAGTGGAGAGACTCTGTTAGAGATAAATCATTAATTAATCTAACTGCCCTCTCATGAATGGAATCTAGAAGCCTGAGAGATTTTGGGGGCACTGCCCCACATGTGGGAACAATATTCCATGGTAGGGCGGATTTGCGATTTGTACAGAGCGAACACCTGTTTGGAAGAGAAGTAACGTTGAGAGCCAAAGAAGCTTTTTAGATGCAGAGGAAGCAATATTTGTGCCAAGAGATCGGAAGTCAGGGTAATCCCCCAAAATATATATCTATCTTGCCTAGAAATCGGAGTGTCATCGAAGATAACTATAGGAGCAGAAGAATCCTTTTTGCGAGATATAAGACAGGATCGAGTTTTAAAAGGATTAAAATCAACTAAGGCTATCTTTGCTCCACTGGAGAATGATCTGGGGATCAGCATTTAAGGGACTGGTAACGGATATTCGAGAAGTTGAAGCTATTTGATCAGGGCAAGGTTTCTAAACTGGAAGGTGGAATAGAAAGTGCTATCAGCAAAACTGAGTTTCCGGTCAATGGAAGGAGGTCATTAATATACAAGAGGAAAAGTGTTGGATAAAAAAAAAACTGACCTTTGTGGGAACACAAGCATTAGTGTAAAAGTTAGAAGACAGAGCAGTCTGCGATCAGAGAGAACTGGATACTCAATTACAAAAAACAGTTAGAAAGAAACCTTAAGATAGAAGCTTATTTAGAAGAGAACGAAAACGTATTAACCTGTATTCTTTGCATTTTGGATAGGATAGTGTGATCGCGTGGGAGATCAGTGTAATGATTGAATTCTGGACGCACTATCTATTAGACGTACCTGAGAGCAAATGCTAAAGTTCACAGTAAAGCCATATATACTTAACTCGATAGAAGAGTATTTTCCAGCGGCGAAGTGTTACTGTATTCTGGAATCATAGGTTTTTTTTTTTTTTGAAAGAGACCAATACTTGAATCTTCATCTGAAATAAAACTATTTGTTCGACATATCTTTGGGTTAATGATTAAGTGTGTGCCTGCAACATAACGCCCATCACATTTTTGTTTTGTAGTGAATCAGATTCAGCGTATGAAGGTATTTGGAGTATTTCCCACTTTCGGCATTCACCAGAGATAACGCCGTGCGATTTTCACCTTGCGTCTACTAAAAGACGCACTAAGGGGGACGCTACTTCAGTTAGAGAAATCAAGATAGTGATGCATAAATGTCTTCAGCACTAGCCACAACTTCTTTCGAGGAATTCAGACATTGGTTGCAGTGTTGGACGAAGTGTATTGAACGTATTTTGGACTATATTGAAAATTGATTCGCATAGTTTCCTTATCGGCTGTGTAATAATGATTTTAATTTTTGCGATTCTTATTTGAATGACCATTTTACTTTGAATACAAGAGCTTTGACGATAAGTTTTTTGTTTTGAGGAAGGCTGGTAGATCAATTTTATGCACATAACATACTGGATATAGACATGTGTATATGTAAAGGGCGGCTCCTAAAACACAAGTTGAACTCAGACTCGTATCTCTGCGAAGAATAGTACCACCCTATAAAAGGGCCAGAATGTGAATGACGTGTTCTGTTCTGGCTGCTTGGCTACCCAGAAACATCAGTCACCTGGACAGATGATTCTGGGTACTCGTCCACACCACGGGAAGGCGGGCCAGTCCTTGTAAAGCACATACTGTCTCAAAAGACTCTGACCCACCTGGTGTTGCCAGAAGGTAGGCCAGATCCTCTGGGGACCCATTCCAGAGGGAAAAAAAGCGACAATCCATGGTGCTGGATATGGAAAAGAAATTAGATAGTATGAATCAGAGCTGTAATACTCAATATGTTCTACGTTGGTAATAATATTAGTAAATTGATAAGAGGAGTTTACCTCAATATAGTACGTGGAACACTTCCGTATGATACCCTCCAGAAATTAAAACGGAAAAAACGAAAAAATCGACAACTTACCGGTACATTAAAGTAAAATATAAATAATTAAAGTGAAATATAAATAATTAAATAATCAATTTAACACAATTCAAAATCAATTCAAAACAATTAAAATTCAAATTAACGCAATTAAAAGAATCTAACGAAAATATTCAAAACGATTTTCCTTCCTGAATCTGACAATGCTTTTCGACCGACTGTCGTGATCACAGGAATGAAAATTATCGAATCAGGCTAAACCTGCAACTTAAATAGTGATTATGTGTCTTCGCGCATGCGCGTGAAGGTCCACGCATCGGAGATCAAATATGGCCGCCGAACATTAACAGAATTCTCGTGTAATTTAATTTCAACGGTTTCTGCAATTAATAGTCGCGTATAATTACGTTGAACGTTAAGTATTTTGGCCTCGTTAAATAAAAAAGTATGTTTTTCGTTAATGGCATGAAAGGCTAATTCTGACGCTGCTGAACGAGAAGCACGAACAGAGGCTTCGTGTTGATTTACACGGATATTAAGAGAAAACCGCGTGGAACCCTGATAAGACGAGTCGCAATCACCGCAAGAAATGTTGTATACAAGATCATTAATTTGTGTTGCGAACGCCGAAAGAACCGAGCGATTGTTCAGTATAGTGTGTAACTTCCGTATAGGCCTAGCTATAATTTTAAATTCGGTATCTTTAAAGAATCTGTTAAGCTGTTTGTGCCACTGTTCAACATATGGGACAGAAATAAAGTATTTTTTGATATTACTATTGTTGATTGGTGCAGTATTTTGTATCCTATCCTTAGCTTGTACCATAATTCGATTTATTGTGTTAATGGGATAACCCCTGTTCAAGAATCTGCTAGTTAATATTTGTATTTCTGAGTCTAAAGCAGAATCCGTCGTTGAATATTTATAGGCATTTAGAAATTGATTAAAGATAATCGATCTTTTGTAGGTGAACGGGTGGTAGCTATTATAATGTAGAAGCATACCGGTGTTAGTGGGTTTTCGATAGATGCTAAATTGTATTTTGTTCGAGTCCCGGGTAAGCGTGAAATTTAGAAAGTTTAATGACTTAGTATCCGTATCTTCCCTTTCCAATGTAAATTTGAGTCTAGAATGAATATTGTTAAACGAATGTAAAATATCTTGGATAGTACTACTATCGGTAATAACTAGAACATCGTCTAAATACCTCCCATAGTATGTGATACGGGGACGAAAAGGTGTCAAATGTATCTGCTCAATCGTTGAGAGATAGATCTCTGACATTAAGCCACTCAGGTTCAAACCCATTGGTAATCCAAAAATTTGTTTATACACCTTGTCTCGAAAGGTGATGTAGTTAGCCTCAACTAATAGTTTAATTAAGTGAAAAATCTCCTTTATAGGCAGCTTCGTATAATTAATCGGTGTCGAGTTTTTATTTAACATATCCCAAATAATATCTAATGTGTATTCAACGTTTACATTCGTATATAATGATGTAACATCTAATGAGAATAAATTGTCATTGTCGCCGAGTTTACAGTCTTTAAGATTATTAAATAATGTATCGTAATTCTTAATCCCAAATTGTATAACCTGTCTAAAAGGTTTTATAATGTTATATACATGTGTGGCTAAGGCTGAAAATGCCGAGTTCCTGTAGGAAACAATAGGTCGAATCGGAAATTTAAGAATTACGATACATTATTTAATAATCTTAAAGACTGTAAACTCGGCGACAATGACAATTTATTCTCATTAGATGTTACATCATTATATACGAATGTAAACGTTGAATACACATTAGATATTATTTGGGATATGTTAAATAAAAACTCGACACCGATTAATTATACGAAGCTGCCTATAAAGGAGATTTTTCACTTAATTAAACTATTAGTTGAGGCTAACTACATCACCTTTCGAGACAAGGTGTATAAACAAATTTTTGGATTACCAATGGGTTTGAACCTGAGTGGCTTAATGTCAGAGATCTATCTCTCAACGATTGAGCAGATACATTTGACACCTTTTCGTCCCCGTATCACATACTATGGGAGGTATTTAGACGATGTTCTAGTTATTACCGATAGTAGTACTATCCAAGATATTTTACATTCGTTTAACAATATTCATTCTAGACTCAAATTTACATTGGAAAGGGAAGATACGGATACTAAGTCATTAAACTTTCTAAATTTCACGCTTACCCGGGACTCGAACAAAATACAATTTAGCATCTATCGAAAACCCACTAACACCGGTATGCTTCTACATTATAATAGCTACCACCCGTTCACCTACAAAAGATCGATTATCTTTAATCAATTTCTAAATGCCTATAAATATTCAACGACGGATTCTGCTTTAGACTCAGAAATACAAATATTAACTAGCAGATTCTTGAACAGGGGTTATCCCATTAACACAATAAATCGAATTATGGTACAAGCTAAGGATAGGATACAAAATACTGCACCAATCAACAATAGTAATATCAAAAAATACTTTATTTCTGTCCCATACGTTGAACAGTGGCACAAACAGCTTAACAGATTCTTTAAAGATACCGAATTTAAAATTATAGCTAGGCCTATACGGAAGTTACACACTATACTGAACAATCGCTCGGTTCTTTCGGCGTTCGCAACACAAATTAATGATCTTGTATACAACATTTCTTGCGGTGATTGCGACTCGTCTTATCAGGGTTCCACGCGGTTTTCTCTTAATATCCGTGTAAATCAACACGAAGCCTCTGTTCGTGCTTCTCGTTCAGCAGCGTCAGAATTAGCCTTTCATGCCATTAACGAAAAACATACTTTTTTATTTAACGAGGCCAAAATACTTAACGTTCAACGTAATTATACGCGACTATTAATTGCAGAAACCGTTGAAATTAAATTACACGAGAATTCTGTTAATGTTCGGCGGCCATATTTGATCTCCGATGCGTGGACCTTCACGCGCATGCGCGAAGACACATAATCACTATTTAAGTTGCAGGTTTAGCCTGATTCGATAATTTTCATTCCTGTGATCACGACAGTCGGTCGAAAAGCATTGTCAGCTTCAGGAAGGAAAATCGTTTTGAATATTTTCGTTAGATTCTTTTAATTGCGTTAATTTGAATTTTAATTGTTTTGAATTGATTTTGAATTGTGTTAAATTGATTATTTAATTATTTATATTTCACTTTAATTATTTATATTTTACTTTAATGTACCGGTAAGTTGTCGATTTTTTCGTTTTTTCCGTTTTAATTTCTGGAGGGTATCATACGGAAGTGTTCCACGTACTATATTGAGGTAAACTCCTCTTATCAATTTACTAATATTATTACCAACGTAGAACATATTGAGTATTACAGCTCTGATTCATACTATCTAATTAATTTTCATACTCTTATTGACTATTTCATTCACTTCCTGTCTCTCCAGTAGTATACAATCGATACACACAATTATGGGAGATTTTTTGAATGGCTTGGTACAAAGTTACATTAAATCTACACTAAGGTACTCGGCCCAAAGTTACCATATTTCTTTCCTAAAATATTGCCTTCAAAACAACATCGTTCCGAAGTTTGCCAGGGTGAATTTAAATCAAAAAATTTCAGGCATAAAACAACTATCACTGGCGACATCACGTAATATTGTTAAGCTTGCCTTAAAATCTCGATATTCGGATAAACAAAAATACCTTTCCCAGGTTAGGAAGCTTCGCGATAAATTAAAAAATTATCTACATCCGAACGATTGGTCTGTATTGAAGACCTCCATAGATTTGCGACGGGAAGCACAAGCCTCAGAAATAAAAAACAGACACGTTAATAAGTTGCAAACATTATCGAATAGTTCAAGACACGTTCATACGAATTCTAACACATTGTCGCGAGCCTGCGACCAAGTTCACACGAGTTGGGTGACATCCCCCCCACAGACACATAACGCACTACCACAGAATATGTCGGCTAGTTCACGAACACCCCCTCACCCAGTATCCAACGAACCGACATATAAACAGGTTACAAATCTTTCCTCGTGTACACTATCGCAGGACCAGATTTCACTTTTATCCAAAGGATTAAATTATAATTTACCACCTCGAAAGCTGCCAAAAAAACAATGCGTAATTGATTTTGAATTTGGACTTCGTAGTGTTCCACAAAAAGATGTATTTATTCAACAAGTTAACCAAGTAGTGAATAACATAAAAGAAACACGACTTCCTAAATTGAATACACATGACAGTTCAGCTTTACGAGAACTTCGAGAAAATAAGGACATTATTATACAGAGGGCAGATAAAGGAGATACAGTGGTAATACTAGATAAACATGATTATATTAATAAGTTAGATTCAGTTGTATCTGATACCTCCACTTATTGTGAAGTGGACCCGACACTGTTTACCAATTTGGTAAATCAATACAATAAAACGTTAACCACATATCGTAAAAACGACTACATTACTATGGTTCAGTTGAAGGAATTGAAGTCCAGAACATACAATATTCCTGCACTTTTTGGTCAGGTAAAATTACACAAGCCTGGATTTCCGATTCGACCTATTGTTTCCTACAGGAACTCGGCATTTTCAGCCTTAGCCACACATGTATATAACATTATAAAACCTTTTAGACAGGTTATACAATTTGGGATTAAGAATTACGATACATTATTTAATAATCTTAAAGACTGTAAACTCGGCGACAATGACAATTTATTCTCATTAGATGTTACATCATTATATACGAATGTAAACGTTGAATACACATTAGATATTATTTGGGATATGTTAAATAAAAACTCGACACCGATTAATTATACGAAGCTGCCTATAAAGGAGATTTTTCACTTAATTAAACTATTAGTTGAGGCTAACTACATCACCTTTCGAGACAAGGTGTATAAACAAATTTTTGGATTACCAATGGGTTTGAACCTGAGTGGCTTAATGTCAGAGATCTATCTCTCAACGATTGAGCAGATACATTTGACACCTTTTCGTCCCCGTATCACATACTATGGGAGGTATTTAGACGATGTTCTAGTTATTACCGATAGTAGTACTATCCAAGATATTTTACATTCGTTTAACAATATTCATTCTAGACTCAAATTTACATTGGAAAGGGAAGATACGGATACTAAGTCATTAAACTTTCTAAATTTCACGCTTACCCGGGACTCGAACAAAATACAATTTAGCATCTATCGAAAACCCACTAACACCGGTATGCTTCTACATTATAATAGCTACCACCCGTTCACCTACAAAAGATCGATTATCTTTAATCAATTTCTAAATGCCTATAAATATTCAACGACGGATTCTGCTTTAGACTCAGAAATACAAATATTAACTAGCAGATTCTTGAACAGGGGTTATCCCATTAACACAATAAATCGAATTATGGTACAAGCTAAGGATAGGATACAAAATACTGCACCAATCAACAATAGTAATATCAAAAAATACTTTATTTCTGTCCCATATGTTGAACAGTGGCACAAACAGCTTAACAGATTCTTTAAAGATACCGAATTTAAAATTATAGCTAGGCCTATACGGAAGTTACACACTATACTGAACAATCGCTCGGTTCTTTCGGCGTTCGCAACACAAATTAATGATCTTGTATACAACATTTCTTGCGGTGATTGCGACTCGTCTTATCAGGGTTCCACGCGGTTTTCTCTTAATATCCGTGTAAATCAACACGAAGCCTCTGTTCGTGCTTCTCGTTCAGCAGCGTCAGAATTAGCCTTTCATGCCATTAACAAAAAACATACTTTTTTATTTAACGAGGCCAAAATACTTAACGTTCAACGTAATTATACGCGACTATTAATTGCAGAAACCGTTGAAATTAAATTACACGAGAATTCTGTTAATGTTCGGCGGCCATATTTGATCTCCGATGCGTGGACCTTCACGCGCATGCGCGAAGACACATAATCACTATTTAAGTTGCAGGTTTAGCCTGATTCGATAATTTTCATTCCTGTGATCACGACAGTCGGTCGAAAAGCATTGTCAGCTTCAGGAAGGAAAATCGTTTTGAATATTTTCGTTAGATTCTTTTAATTGCGTTAATTTGAATTTTAATTGTTTTGAATTGATTTTGAATTGTGTTAAATTGATTATTTAATTATTTATATTTCACTTTAATTATTTATATTTTACTTTAATGTACCGGTAAGTTGTCGATTTTTTCGTTTTTTCCGTTTTAATTTCTGGAGGGTATCATACGGAAGTGTTCCACGTACTATATTGAGGAAAAGAAATTAATAAAAATGAAATAATAAATGAAGTAGAAGAAAATAAAATATTTGTAAAAAAATAAATAAAATGAAAAAGAAGGTAGTGGTGCTCCTAAGAAAATTATTTGCTACTTTTATTTATTATAAATAAATACACAAAAGAAAGTAAGTAGTGATAAAAGAAAGTAGCACATAACATACTGCCAAATCTTGGCGTTAATTGCTTTGGAGCATACTTGAACTTAAAACCATCAATACTGTCCCTCAAGGATCGTCTCCAAACCTTTTAATTAAATTTTAATCAGCTTGTTTAATCATCTTTAGACTAAAAGCTGTTATGTCTCATACGTAGCAATTTTCGTTTCCTTCAAGTCAATTACCTCACCTAACGATTGAGAAACCACATTACAGAAATGGAATATGGGAAAAGCAAGAAATCGTTCAGATTTCCAAAGGGAAGTCTGACCAGCGTTGAGCCTCAGACTGGTGAGAACTTTCATAAAGAAAAATGACAATACCCTGTCTTCCAGCTGGATTCAGTATGGAAACGTATGTAGGAACATGGAAGAAACTGTTGAAGGACAGGAACACATGCATGCTGGCTTGTCCTTTCAGGAAGAACAGAAAGACCACAATCTAACGGCTCTTTGTTGATATCGCTGGAGCCCAGTGGTATCAACAGTACTGTTAGAGAAAGGAAATTTAAATATCTTTAGTCTGTGAATCGGACAGTTATTTGACAATCCTTTCATCCCATCACGTAACAGAATGCAGCGACGCCAATAAAGCCGAAACTAGACATTAGACGACTGGAAATTTGTAGCGCTATCCAAGAATCCAGTTTCGCGATACTCCCTACAGGTGATCCGCATAAGGGCAAAGATTCTGAAAGCATTGTTTTGAGCGCTTCTCGGCATGGACTGGGTCCTCTAAATTTTGCGTGCATAGACGCATCAATAATCAAGTGTGCTTGAGAATCCTTGACAATTAGGCGCTTCCGCTAATGCACTGATTTCATGCTGGAAGGAATGGAACGTTTCACGACGTTAATTCCACCATCATCGAAGTAGGATCGTGATGAATTTGTTGAGGAATAATGAAACAGATATTCGTTCTCTTCCTTGATTTTCCATAACTCAACCCTATTGAAAAATATTCATTGGAATTTATTTTTCAGGATGTGCCATTAGCGTGTACTTCCTCATCCCCCTCCTGAACCTAAAACCATTTTAATAACAGTGGATCATATTCGACATGGATGTGGTTATGAAAGCATAAAGAAAACATTGCATGTCTCGTTTGGATTGTGATCGCTACTCAGTCGACCCCATCAAATATTCGATGAGTTCGCAATAAACTGACTATGCAGTGTAGATTGCGAGAGCAGCTATTCTTACTTTTTGCAGCGAAGTGGAATGAATATTATATATTTAATATTGATGAACTGAAATGGAATTTCAGTCCATCAATATTAAGTATTTTCTTATATAGTATGATTTCCTTTCTTTTTATCGACCTTTGCTCAAAAAGTGAAATTGTTTTTTATTTAAACTGCGTGTCATGGTGTAGCGCAGTTTTTTGCGAAAATAAAAGTGAACTTTTTCCAGCTTGCATTGGAACGGCGCCAGCATACTTGGTTAGAAACACGGACGCTGGGGGATGATGTAGGGAGTATATTAAGTGATGTGAGAGTGCGAATTCTCGGGATTTCCATCTGAATTTGCTGTTTTGCTTGAGTTTGCGGGACTACAGTTTCCAGCAATCTCGCATTCTTCCTTTTATCCATTCCTTTTTCTCCGTCCGTTTGCCAACGAACGCCTATTGATTTAGGATCGATTTCTTTCATTCAATACTATTTTTCTCCCGAAATAGTAGAACTGGAATTTTCCTTTCATTGCAGACTTGTTCATTTACGGAATTATTAGAGATCCTTGCTTCAAACGACTTTTTCCGTTCAGTTTTATCTCTTACAATATACCAGCACATTTCGTTTCGTTTCTTTTCATCCCTGAAGAAAAGAAAGGGACGGACGGATGAATCAAGACTCAGAAATTGTAAGCAAAGAGTTATTTAGCAAACTACATATCAAAAGGAAGATATAATCCACAGGAAAACCAATGCTGGATGGAATGTGAACTTAATGTATAAGGAGAAAGCGAGACAAGTATGAAGTAGCTAAAAAGTATTGGAAAAGTGAAAAGAAATGAAAATTTGACGATTTCCTGATTGTCCCCAAGTACTTTTTCAAATCACACAGAATTTCACATTATTCTATGAAACTATCTTATTAGAATTAGATTCTTTCAAACTTCCTTTACTGATCTCCAGTAAAAGTTACGTATCATCGTTTGAAAAGAACCTCAATTAGTTCGGCGAAAGATGTTGGCTGATGTGTACTTATAGCTTGATAATTAAGAGCAAAAACCTTCAGAAAAACATAGCCTAGTGATTATTAAGAACTAGCAATAGAGTAATTGGTTCATTAGAAAAGTTCAAGTAAATTATTAACCAGGAACATTCCGTTATGTTTACAATAGCGTCTTAATGTAATATATTATTTCATCGAATAAGGCGAACTTAAAAATATATAAAATCGCGATCAGAACAATATGCGTTGCTACAAGGAGTCATCTTTGTGGCAACCAATCACTGTTGCCACAACAGTGATGGTTAAAGATTAAAATCCAGTAATTCTATGGTAGAAAATAGTCTAGAGCTGCACGATGATTTTTCTTGATCATTAAATGAATCCTTTTAGATCATTAAAACTTTTTATATTTTTATTATAAAACGTAGGATTGTACTCTACTAAAGTAAAATTCTTCCAGCTGAGAGGACAACCATAAATAAATTTCGCATTTATACTCTGGAAGGACCACAAGGTAAGGAGTCATAACTTTATAGAGAGAATACAAGAACAGCGCCAATTTGAGTAGGTCACGTGGGCTTGAACACTTACACTACCACTCAAAACGCGTATACTTCGAGACCATTCGATTACCATCTCCTAGGGACGTTCTAGCTCCCTCCGTAACAACTGTTGCTTCGGAGATGTAATTTAAGCTTAAGACCAAATGTGGACTATTTGGAGAATGTGAAACAACCTCAAATTACAGCGATGGAATTTTGGCGTGTGTTGGATGACTGCAGTGAAGTCCCAGTTCATTGTCCTGTTGAAACAACTTGCCTGTATTGTCAGGTCTTACTCCTTTCATTCAATTTTTTTTTTTTTTAAACTTATCCATGTCTTAATGTACAAGATTGAATTGACTGTGATCCTTTTTCCCAAAACCTGGTGTAGATAACATCCAGCGTCCCAAAAACAATGACCATCACTTGATGGCTGATGCTCAGATGGTCGTGAAACCCAGTGAAGAACAGAGCTGACAAAGTTTATCCTCATACACATCGAATCAAGTAATCGTCAATTTTGACAAGCCTACCATTTTTTTTCCGTTACCAAGGGTAGTATTACTTCTCGGCACGCACTCGTATTATGACACCAACTTCCTATCGCTCTAATTCCCTGCATATTCCGGCCTCGTCATAAAACTGATTTCGTAATCAAATAGGAGTTGAAGACTTCACTGGAAATAGGATAGTCTAACCAGGTTTCGACGAAAAGCGTGACAGCATAATCTTTGAAAATTGGATGCTTTGTTAACTTCGGTATTATCTAACAACACTGATTTCGATGCAGTGCAGTTATTTTAGTTCGAATTTTCTGTTTATTATATTGTGAATAATGCACGGTTACCATAACCAAAATTGTTAATATTTCCCAGCGACCTGTTCGAATTGATAACATTTGGAATATCAATGTACACAAGGGGAAACAAATATTAATTGAAAAACTACTGTTTTCAATTAAGTATTCTAATATTTAAGTTAACTTTGAATGCAGCAATGAAAGTTTTGGGATCTTAGCAGTTCACCCGGATGGATCTTCAGACCTTGAAATTAAGAGAATATGTGAAGGGAAGAATGTAATAGACTGCTGGATTAAATTTTATGGAGTGTCAGGGTTACACAACTCATACGAAACCTGCATGACCTAATGCGATACTCCAGTATATTGTACGATACTTGAACGTAAAAAGAAAGACGTACAAGGAATTTCAAAGAAATAGATTTTTAGACAAGATCAGTCAAGAAAAGATCGGTTGGAGGGGTTATCAAAAAGTTCGTATTCTTACCTAGAAAGGTGAATTCACAGGAACTTTAATCCATTTCTATGTACTCTCACGTATAGTAACACACTTCTCCCATCTATGGATCAGTTGTTCAGTGCCTTGATCATGGAAGTCCGCACTTTCTGCCCGAAACCACGACTACACTTCACTGATGACTTCCTGTGACGAATCAAAGACAAATCATTTCTCTAAACAAGTCTGACGGTGCTAGGTCAGAGAATAGGGTAGGTTCTGCAGTAGCTCGAAGCAGTACTAGGAAACAAAGTTGGTAATGGAAACGGCCGTGTGAGCCGGTGCACTGTCTGATAGAAGACGGACACCTTTGGTTAACATTCCATGACTTTTCACCTTCAAAGCATCGCGTAACCTTTTCAAAAGATTTTTGTAGTATTCTCCGGTAAGTGTGGAACCACGAGGTTGTTTATCTGTCAGGATAGCCCTTTCTCTATCCCAAAACTCGGATAACATAAACCTTGTTCGCAGATGGAGTGGTCTTTGCTTTTTTGAGCGGTGGAGAGATGTCCTTCCACTGCTTTGTCTCCGGATCATACTGGTACACCCAGCATTTGTCACCAACCCATCAAAAAAGTTCTCAAAATCCGCATTACACAAATCCAACAGTTGGTGAGAACATTGCATTCGACATTACTTCTGCAAAGGCGTCAGCAATCTTGGAACCCATCGTATGGAGACCTTAGATAAATCCGCATTACACAAATCCAACAGTTGGTGAGAACATTGCATTCGACATTACTTCTGCAAAGGCGTCAGCAATCTTGGAACCCATCGTATGGAGACATTAGATATGTACAGATGGTCATGTAAAATGCTGTGGGCAAACCCATAACTAATTCCCACTGCCTTTGCGATGAAACGAATTGTCACGTCTGTCACTCAGCACCAGCTGCTCAACCTTTACAACAGTCTCCCTGTCTGTGGATGTTGATGGCCTTCCTTCTCTTGGCTCATCAAAGACACTTATACGACCGCACTGGAGCTCCTTTTTCCAATTTTTTACAGTGTCATAAAATGGACAATTCTTCCTATACACAGCTCACTTCTTCGATTTCCTGAGCTTTCTTTCCTTACAAATGCAGGAACTTGATCACTGCTTGATACTCCACTTTTTTTTTTTTCAACCATAGAATCCTTCCTCAGATTCTGGGCTCCACCTCTGGTGTACGATCACCTACGGGAATGAAATTTCACATGTTAGTTATTGAATATGTAGACAACTTATATTAAAAACGGCATCGTCCTACTGAAGTTTTATGTAGGTCAGGGTACGAACATTTTGATATCCCTTCATGTTTTACTCCTCTTTAAGGGTGGTTGCTGTTTTTTTTTTTTTTTTAATGTTAAGGGAATGCAACTCGCTATAATTTACTTTAAAATGTCTTTTTGATAAAAATTAGGTTTGCCTTTATAGCCACGTAAAGTCTTAGAAACATTTGATATAGCAGAAAATAATCAAATCTACAAAAGAAAATCCATCAGAAAGTTTGCAACGCGCGAGTAACAAAATATGAACCATAAGGAGTTCTTCGGAGTATGACGTTAATCTGAAGTACTAGCTGCTCTCGTAGATATCCCGCCAAGTTCTTCCGCATTACCCCATTCGCAATCAATTAATGATGAAAGGATTAATCCCGGCTGCAGCAGGAGTAAGTTTATTTCTTTTAGTGCTGTACTTTATTCTCCTCAGAATAAACGAACAGGTCACATTCCAAAGATTCTGGTTTCGCAATCACCTTGAATCATTAACCTAATGAACTCATTAATTACAAAAATCTTAATTAACTCGCCAATGATACGGATATAGAATCTTCAGGAATTTTAACACCGAAATTAAATTGGCTATACAAACAGAAATCAGAGTACCATGGTTGGTGAGATCCACCCCGGGAATACAGGCAGCCTACTGAGAGTTGAAAAAAAAGAGTTGTTAGTGGGAGTTAATAAAAACATTCTAAGACAGATATAGCTTTTGCCCCACGGAGGCTGAGAATGCTTAATGGCATGACTTTTGCTCATTAGTTGGGCAATGCATTGCCGTGCTTCTTTAGAAATTATAACTTGAGTCTTCAGTTTATGTGAATTTAAAATTTTTTTTGGAGTATGTAGCATCTAATAGAATTTGGTAAATAAGATTTCATGCGGCAGTTGAGATAACGAAATTTTAAGCAGACTAATAAAAACAAGTGTATGGAAAATTAGGCTAATATTTCGCCCTGAATTAAGTTTACTTTTTTTAAATTGGTATTATTTTAGCATGAGTAACTTTCAGAATTTGCATAATTTCATCATCTAAGATGTATATCAGATTCTGAAGTAACTTCTTTGGAACTATTCATTATGCATGAATAGTTTCTTCTAAAGGAGGTTCATCTTAAGTACTTAATTCCAGTATCATGTTTTTGTAATTGTCAGTTTGCACCAGCTGACCTTCCGGTAGATGTTTTTGCAATTCTCAACTTTTACAAGTAATTCTCCTGAGTGTGAAGTCTCCTTAGCAAATCATGTAATCCAGAAGCATTTATATAGATTTTTTTTGTCAGGATAGGAGAAAGCTTTCCCATTGATTTGGTTTTGCAATGAATGATTTATAAAGGGAAGAAAGGGTTCTGGTGGAATTTCTATTTCCAGTCTTTGGATGTTTCTAGTCATAATCGTCTAGAATGAAAAAATTTTTATGGTCCATTTTAATTCCATTAGCATCTGTACGTTTACTTTTCACGCAGGTCCTAGATCATTCTTGTGGACGTTTTGAGGCCCACTTCCTATTGTCTACCTGTGGGTAATGAGCATCACTTCTAGATGCACTCCCGATTCGGGCCTGAGAGCAGAATAACCAAGTCCAAACTGCTCTGGTTCAGAAGGACTTAGTTCTATTAGGAGACTCCGTTGTCAGGGAATCGGGAAATATTTTTTGTAATAAGGATAAGTGGACAAGAACTAGGATATGTCTGCCGGGAGCAACAATTAATGATGTCACACACAGATTGTCGGATTTTAAGAGGGGGTAAAGAGAATATTATTATTCATAAGGGGACTAATGATATTAAACGAGCGCTCAGACGATTTGTTAGACAAATGTAGGACCATGCTGAAAAAATTCCACGACTTAGATTAGAATGTGTCTGCAAAACTGCCCAGGCACCATAAGAGGGACTATATGGTAGAAATATGTAATTAATGATAGGTATAGGTATGTTGAGGGTCTGACGGCTCCGGGGATTTCTCCCATCTCCGCGTATGTTCTTTGTATCGAGTGACAGTACCCTGTCTATGCCAGAGGTTTAAAAATAATGTATGGGTCATGTGGTATGTAGTTTGTTGTGCCCATTGTTCATCCGGCCTGTTGGCCGCCGGGCCCCCAGTGGGACCCGGCGTTACCATACCTAGCGACGGGGACGCCGGCCGGGTGTACCAAGAGACTAATTATACTCTGGCAGGTCCTGCCACTTACTTTCCTGGGATTTCGGTGACGAGGACCTAAAATAAAGGTTGGAGTTATCGCTAAGTTGGAGTTATCAGTTTAAGTAAAATTGCATTTAGAAAGCGCTGCGTGGGGTTTTACGCTGAAAGAACTATTTCTAGAGAGCCTAAAAGGTCGGGCAAAATTTGATGTGATTTAAATTTGGACATGTGGGGCAGTCGCTGTACAAGAGAAAGTGTTGGGAGGGGAAGGTGAAGACTGGGGGGATGAAATAGGAAGAAGAGGGGTCGGACGGAGAGGTGATCCCCAATTTTCAGTGGGGCATGCCCATGCCCCACGAGTGAAAATATGGGGAGGAGAGAAGAGCAAATACCCCCTCCCCCTCTCCCTCCCCGAAAAAAAAAAAACCGCACAAAGGAGTGCAGTTTTGGGTCGACAGTAGGCCAATCAAATCATCCTAAAGTCTTGTCTTTCTGTGGTATGGTGAGTTTTTTGCTTGTGTTTTTTTTTTCTTTTTTTTACCTCCTGCATTCTTTCTAGTTGGGTTGCCTTTGGTATATTTCTATCATTGTTTTCCTTCTAGAAAATAGATCCTGGGCATATTGACTGAGTGCCTTGTAGTCCTCTTGAGTGTCTAGCAGTCTGGGTTCTTGGTTGTCTGGGATATATTGGATTGACGTTATTAGCTGTAGTCGCAGGTCGTCATACAAATCGCACTCAAACATTAAGTGTCTCCAGGACTCCGGGTTGCCACAGGGACAGTCCGCGTTATTTATGATACCAAGTTGGTGAAGTTTAGCTTTAAACGGGCCATGTCCTGTAAGGAGGAAGGTGGTATTTCGACCAGGGTGAAACCACACTGGCGCCTTAGGGTACAGCTTGGTGACAGTGGGAGGAATCTTTTGGTCACTGCACCCTTTTCTGTGTTGCTCCATCTCCTCTGCCAAATCTGGATGAGGTGGTCGGTGATTCTTCTCTTCTCATAGTTGCGGTCATTAGTGATGTCAGTGGTGAGGTCATACATCGTAGCCGATGTGTTTCTGGCAAGATGGTAGAGCAGACCACAGCGGGTAGCTTCGAGATCCAGGGGTAGAACTCCTTCCAGGACTTGAAGGGCAGCCGTGCTAGTCGTTCTAGTTGCTCTCGACATGGTAAGGAGGATGGTCCTCTGAATGGTTTCAAGGATCCGCTTATTCACTTCTAGTGCCGCCCTCGCGTACCCGACAGGGGAGCCATATGTGATGGCAGGGATGAAGAGAGCTTTGTAGTACAAAGACAGGGTAGTACGTCTGAGTCCCCAGTCCCTGCGAGTGACTCTAGCGAGGAGGGCCGCATATCTTATCTTTTCTTTAATATATTCTAGGTGTGGCTTGAAATTTAATTTTCTGTCCAAGATTATTCCCAGGTATTTAATCTGTTCGCACAGCTTAACTGTTTTGTTCTCAATCTTAATTTGTGGTGGTCTCCTTAAGTCTAGCGTACCTTTTAGCAGCACCGAATTTGTCTTGTCGGGTGCTAGTTTGAGCAAGTGTAGCTTCGTCCAATCTAGCAGCTTTTGCAGGGCATAATTTGCTTGGATTTCTAAGGAGGATCTGCTGTCAGCCTCGATGGTCAAGATCAAGTCATCTGCATAGGCCTGGGCCTCCACACCACCCAGATCCATGGCGAGGAATTCGTCCAGGACAAAGTTCCACAGGAGCGGCCCCAGGGCAGAATCCTGGGGGCAGCCCCTGCGGCTGGACGACTGAGGCATTTATATGGTGTGGTAACTTGCACTGCTCCAAGACGCTCGGCCACCAGAGGGTGTCGAACGCCCCAGCGAAATCCACTGCGATGACTAGGAAGTATTTCCTTTTACAATGGGCGACTCTAGAGAGGAGGTTCTGTATTGCTTCGATAGTGGATTTGCCAGGAGTAAATCCGTATTGCTTTGACATGTTACGATTTGCTTCATTATAATGCCTTGTGATTCTTGTATGTAGCAGCCGTTCGAATATTTTACTGAGGGTTGGTAGCAGGGCTATGGGTCTGTAGGAACTAGGTGTCTCTGGTGGCTTTGTTGGGTTTTTTAGGATCAGTTTTAAATTTGCTTTTTTCCACTGTAGTGGAAATTTACCTGCTTCCAGGCAGCAATTGAATAGTTTTAGCAGTAATTCAGGTATATGTTCCGTTGCTTCTTTTGCCATCTCCGGTTCAATTAGGTCCAGTCCAGGGCATTTCTTATTTTTCGCGCGGCTTGCTGCATCCTGAATTTCTTCTAAGGTGAAGGGGAGTTCTATTTGGTCATTATTATAGGAATTGTTTGCTTGGCAGATAGCCTGCTGCTCATCTGTTAGTGTTGTTGGCAGCTCCTGAAGGATGTTGTCCAGGATGTTCCCAATCGACTCCTCCCAGGTTATGGTTAAATTTCCTTGTGCTGTTTTGGTGGCTGTCACAACTTCCCCCCTGGGGAGTTTGTGAGTGGTAATTTTGTATACCACCCCCCAGGGGTTGCTGTTTCCTGACCCTTGTACCAACCTCTCCCATGATTCTCTTTTATTTTTCTTTATCTGTTCAGTACAACAATTTCTAGCGATTCTATATTGGTTTCTGAGTTAAGTGACTTCTTGTTGCGGCCAATTCCTCCTAGCCCTCTGAAATTGTTTCCTTCTGTGTTGTACTATTTTCCTCATTCGTGTGAGCTCTGGAGTCCACCAGGGCGTGGCCCCTGCAATGTGGATTCTTCTCTTCATGGCTTTCTCTGCTGCTTCTGTTATTATTTTTGTAATTTTGTAATTAATGATATTGGAATTTCACATGATTATTTAATAAAATCTTTTGACCTTACAGGCGAGTAAGGCTCCTGGAGTTGATGGCATATACCCTATGCGCCTCCTTAGCCCAGTGGTCAGGAAGCACATTCTTTGAGTAGAGTAGACCAGGATTCAAGTCCGACTGCTAACTACGGTCAATCTGCCGACCCGCACTGGACCAGCGTGGCAGATTATGGTCCATTTCCCTCAATATACATCGTTGTGGAGACTTCCTTCCTGCAGTTTACTTTTTTTTTTCACCTATAATTTTATTTTAAGGGAGGCAGCAAATTAGTGCATTGAACCATGGACTCAGGAGATTTTCTGTTGAATTGGAAAAGTGACAATGTATGTCCAACACATAAGAGCAGTTCTAAGAATGCGGTGAGAAATTATCGAACGGCCAGTCTAACATCAGCAGTAGGAAAAATCATGGAGACAATGATCAAGGATGGAATTCGGGATCATTTAGATAGAAATGGAATTCTGAAGGATACACAGCATGGTTTTGTAAAGTCAAAATCGTGTTTAGCAAATCTAGTTAGCTATTTTGACGAAGTAATTTGAGTTGGATTTAGGGACTAATTTCGATATTGTTTATTTAGATTTCAGCAAAGCGTTCGACTCGGACCCACATGAGGGGTTACTTTATACGGTGGAACAGGTTGGAATCACAGTGAAAATCCTTAGATGGATGGTTTCAGGGCAGGAGGCAGAGGTGTCTAATAAGTGGTTATTCCTCAGATTGGGTTAATGGAAAACGTGGGGTTCCCCACGGATATTGGGACCACTGTTTTTGATTTTCTTAAACGACATCGACGAAGTGGTAGAGGAAGTGATGTTTAAATTTGCAGATGTAAAGATTGGTAGATTAGTTAAGGATCACCGCCAAGCAGAGCTTCTTCAGAACCTAGTCTATCTAGACTTCAGAGATGGTCAGAAAATGGCAGATTTGCTTTAATCCAACAAAGTGTAAGGTATTACACCTGGGCAACAGTAACCCCAAAATGATTTATACACTTGGAGTTGAACAAAAGTCAGTAGTGGAGGGAAGGGACCTTGACTATTATGATACGGTCAGACATGAAGTTCTGAGCATTATAGACTGGTTGCAAGAAAGGCCCATGGTGTCCTATCGATGATTTATCAATCAATTGCTAGTAGAGATAAGGACGTCATAATCGTATTATATAAGGCTGTTGTTAGGCCACATTTGGAATACTGTGTTCAAGTATGGAGACCGCACCTAAAGAAAGACTGGTAACTCGCCTGGTGAGATCGGCAAAAGGGCGTCCATAGGTGGAAAGACTTCGAATATGTGGGCTTCACAAAACTTGGAAACTAGACACCTTAGAGGAGACTTGATTGAGGTGTTTAAGGCTCTGAGAAGCAAAAGTAAAATGGATGAGGACGAAATTTCCATGGTTATAAATTATTCTAGAACTGCGAGCCATAAACTCAAATTAAGGGGTGGAGATGTGTAGACTGGATTGCAGGAGATTTTTATTTTACCTAGCGAGTTATAAATTACTACACTAAGTTACGGACATAAGTGGTAGAGGCTGACAGTTTAGAGAAATTCGAAGACAGCTGGATAGTTCCTCAAGGAAGGAGGGAAAGACTTTATTTTCTTTACTTTTATTAATTTATTTTACTTATTGTTTTTTTGGCTGGTGCAGCATAAGTCTTTGGCTTCTTTGCACCATATAGCCATTGCTAATTTCTAAAATTCTCCCCCTCCACACCTACACTTTTTGGGGTTATACTTGTAATTTGCCTGTCAAGTGGTGGTGGTTTAGACTTAACCGTTATTTTTTATTCTCTCCTATGTTATTTTCTTCACGTTCATGTGAATTGGCCTCTAATACATGCCGTTTACAAATACAACTTATTCATACCTTCTTTGCCATGGTACTTCTCATAAACAACCCATCTCTTCCTAGAAATAAATCGCCCATCATTGGCTTTAGGAGAATGAGTCTGTCTTAAAGGCAATCAAGATGAAATTGCTTGCTTTTCCACCGCCGCACATGTTCTGTACCATTAGATCCATGGGAGGTTAACCTTCGACTTGACTGAGAAAACAGTTGTCCCATCGATTGTGCGTCACTATTTGACATTCTTTAGTTTATCTCAATCGATCTTCACGTGTCGTCTTTTGCTAAAACGACAGGCTCTGAATCTCATGCTGTGCAATTGTCAACGAACAGATTCCAGATCTTTACTGACTGGCTGAGTTGTCTCTTTTATGGTTTCAGCTCGGTCTGTACAAATTATGACATCACTGAGATTTTTTGGACTTCTCAGCCTTTATCCGTTATATCTTGCTGTCCACCTGTCGATATTTGCTTAATAAAAGGAAAGTTGTAAATCCACGCATGGTATTTTCAGCAGTTAACCTTCGAAGTATGTTTAAATAGTTCTGATTTAAGGCAGAGGCATCTTCCTCGATATTTAGCAGTATCATTATAACATATCATAAGAATACTGTTAGTGTCATGTAATTATCGTTGAATTTTCTATTAAAGTTTTTTTAAATTAAAATAAACTAGCTGACTAATTCGTGGTAGCGAACTTTTATGTTCGTGAATTATATCCGTTTTCTCAATTAGGGCCGCTGATTTAAAATAGTTACACATTTAAACTGAGCTAGGCTAGAGGTACTCCAAATGGCTTTACAGAATGAGTATTTTGGGTAAAATTGTGTGAAAGGAAATTTATTTACGATTATTTTAGCGATTTATTCAAGTATTTTAAACTCTGTTCAAATTACGAAGCTCTGATTTATTACTAGATACTGGATCTATGCCGATATATATCCCACCTTTCTAGATCCACTATGAAATATTTTTGGCGAACTTCCTGTGACAGTAACTCCTTGTGCCACTCTGAACAGCTCAAAGGGGTTATCGCTGTTTTTGTTCATTTCTGTATGCCAGGAACCTCATTTATTTCATCTCATTAAAGAACTACTTATGAAGTTTTCTTTGTTATTCAAATTTTACACGAGTGCATCGGAGGAAAGATTACAATGAATGAGTGGCGGTTTTCTTATAAAATGAGATTTTTGTTAACTTAGGCTTTGGGGAAATGGAGAAGAAACTGCCTTTTTTTTTTCAGATCTGTGCTACAGGGTGTTAGCTAATGATCATCATTAGCTTAATCCTCAAGAACGTGCAGCTGAACCTTTCCAGTTGGAAAGGTCAACTGAAAAAAATTAAATATAGTGACAATCATTTCTGCTCAGTTCGAATAACAAAAACAATTCTTTTTGCAAATAGTCGGAAAGGGTTTTATCTCCACGCATGAAGTTAAACGAGATGATGTTATTTCAACATGGGTGATCAAGTTTTTCGTCGATTATTAGACATTTCATCTGCCAGGCAGGACAAATGAATTCTGACAGTTTGAACATGGGAAATCCTTCATGATTTAACTGAACAAGAAAGACTTTCCCAAGGTCGAATTCGGAGCAATATCAGTAAAATAACTTTACACGTCGTTTCTCTATAAAGAAATCGACAATAATATAAATAAACGTGCTACATGTTGGTAAATTCTACAGCTGCAAAAAGACATTCCAAATCTAATTTAGCAGCGAGACTGATCTCCACACGGTAATGTTAATGACGTTGTGCATTTCTACTGTTTTCCCAATCCTCTTTGCAGAATTTGACCACGACGTTTTTTTGCAAGTGTGGCACGAGGTTTAATATCAGTTTGACACTGCAAGGTCAAACCAATTATGAAAACAGTGATCTTGAGTCGATTCTAATTCGTGATGTTTAAAGGTAACGCAAATTAACATGATGGCTATGGGAGTTGTTTCATGAATTCAGTCTTTTTACGAAGATTTAACTGTCAGTGGAGAACTTCCGATTTCCTGAAAAAGTAATGCCAGATTTCAATTGGCCATCTGAAATTACATTAGAATCGAATGGATTCAATTTGAAAGGAAGTTTCGTTTGTTTGAACATTACTCAGAAGGAAAAGTCGGACTAAATCAAATTTTCAGTGTTTCATTAGTTCCTGGAAAGATTTTTAGTTCAAATTCCCAACTTCCCTTTTAACAAGGTGATCTAACTTAGTGTTTCATCGGGTAAGATTTATATATGCCTTGCTCATTGGTTTTTTTTTACAAATAATATAGAAATTACAACTATGGTACTGATCACTTTTTGGTACCCTTTCTCAACTATATTTCAATGGAATCGAATTTTCCAAGCAATTTTATAACAAAATTAAAATTCGTTAACGAATAAACGAAAACAGTTATTTAAAAATATCAATGCAATCAGTAATTCAATGGTTAAATTTTAGTTTAGCTTTGATTCTAGTAACGCTTATTTTATTACTAGTTTGATGACATTAAGTCATTCAGAATTGTCAGACCTTAACTATTACAAGTAAACAGATCGCGAGTTTTTTAAAGCTGAAAGGCCACTATACAGTCTCGAGAGCATAAGTTGTGTGCTTTCGCGGCGGTTGTTTGAATGAGGTACATGGGGGTTCGCTCCCTGTCAGAGACCGGAGAAATTTTCTATAAAAAAGTCAAATCTTCATCCTCCGTTTGGTGGCAAATATAAAAATGATAACGGATGATAAGACAACATTCTATCAGCCCAGTGAAAAATCCCGTCACACCCTTTCCTTGCCCTTAGCTTTTCGTATGAAAGCTCATCACTCGCCAGTGTGTGCTTCTTAAGGGTCAATAGATCCAGATGGTGTCGACATCCCGTCAACGTGGAACAAAACCTGAATAGCTATTATTCAATGACCGATCAGAATGCATTCATAGGGGAGATAGCTTACCATGTTTCTGATAATTCTCAAATGCAGTCCAGTCCTCTTGTATGGCCATACGATTCTTCGGTACCTACAACCGATTTTTCTGATAAAAAGCGGACATTCATTATAAACACTCAGTCTTATTGATTCATTGCTGCTTCTCTTTTCTACAAATATTTCCATGGGCATTGGTCTTCTGAACTGTCTTCTGTTATTCCTCTCTTCCAAACTAGTTCGAACACATCCCACAACTCTAAACTTCCAGAACAAATTTAAATCTATTTCCTCTGGAGTTCTAATACCTCTGGAGTCTTTCTAAATAAAATATGATAAATACCCATTTATCTTATTAGATTGAACAATTCGCGTTACCTCTTAAATCACCTCCTGAGACCTGTTAACTAGAACCCCTCAAGAAACTTTAAATTACTTAGTCACTGACACGTTTTACAAAAGGGTGAAAAGCAGCGAATATACAACGTTTATATACCTTTTGTACTAAAGTCTTATTCTGACTTTCGTTGCTTGTTTAATGGAAACCTCCTTTTACGTCTAGCTTGGTTATGACCTCTGTTCATCAGGCTGTGGGAAAAAGACCTGGATTCACTTACCTTTGGAAACAGAAGAAACTTGCAATTATTCATCGCCGGAGGGTTTTCATCCTGCAAAATAGCCACATTGAATAATAGGATATAGAAATTTTACGAATCTTGTGTACTTAGTTTCCTCTGCGTTAATCCAAAGGAAAAAACTCCCCAAAAAACTTAATTTTGGGGAATTTTACTTTACTGATCACAAGATTCAAGTAGGGAATTCAATTCGCTAATGATAACAATCTCGGCTCGAAATTTTAAAAGTTCGATCAGAATTTATTCAAATCTATTATCGAAATGGAGTCTACAAAGTTTTTTAAATTAAACAGGTTTTTAAAAGATAAACAGAACCTTCTGGCAAACCATTTTGCAGATGGCAGTGTAGATAATTGCATTCATTAATGCGTTCATGAACCTTGGGAAAAGAACAATTGTCAAATTAATTCTGAGACCTAGAGAAAATGATCTTATGTGAAAGCAATGTTGACTTTCTCTGGAGCTTCTTGACTGAATTTACATCGGCCCTTCCTCCCTACACAATTACTGGCAGCATCATTTTGGCGACATCTGTCCGTTAATGTCAAGATGGGTATTCTGCTTGGTCTGACTCAGGTAAACATCCTGTTCCTGCACAGAAAAGCTTAGTGAGACAAGGCAGCTCTGTTTCAGTTATTCCCTAGTGTTGGGGACTGGGTTCTTGTCCCCCCCTCTTATCCCTCCTTCTCCCATTTGTGGTCAGCATGGAGATGCAAGCAGTGGTTTCTATTCATTAACTGATCCCATTGTTATCCGTCTCGTCCTGTGCGTGAGGTGGATGTGAGCACATTTAAATTATTCTGTGTTGGCTTCCTCTTGAAGTCTTCTTCTATAAGATAAGAATACAATTTTCAAGTGTTGTGCATCAGCAGAAACGAGAAACTTTCTATTTCTAACTTTAATTTCATTAAAGGGGGCATTAAGACACAAGGTAAAGAAAGGAAAGCAGCTTTCTCCCATAATATTTAATCCTGTGTAATGTATATTTACTTCTCTTATATTACGATTTCTTCTTCCCTACAAGAGACAAGGACCAAATTCATAATAAAAATGAGATCCCAGATGATAATTAAAAATTGGGCAACAGTAATAATCGCACTCGTTATGGACCTAAGTATGGGAGGTACCTTCTGTCCGAAATTACTTGCCCATTTTTGGGTTTTTTACATTTAAACATCATTCCAGTTTGCAGAATTATTCACACACATAGGAATAATGTATTATACACTATCAAAACCGATCTTGAATGTTTGTCCATGATCTTTCCCTCGAGTTTTACACATACGAAGACATACCATTCGAAATGTCTTGACGAGGAATCGAGTTCAGAATATTAATCAGAATTAGATTAATTTTTATTAAAAGATTACATAATTAAATAAGATTTGATAAATTTCGGCTGATTTACAACAGTTTTGCAAGTCGACTATTTGGATACTATGGTGTGAAAAGGATCTTCACGATTGTTTTAACCACTTTAGTGTACTGTAATGTAACTTGTTACTAATGAGGGACCCCATGAATGTACGTTGTTTATTGATATTATTGAATCCGCTTTATAATAATTAACTGTTTGAAGATTGTAGGGTATTTCCTGGGAACGTTCTTTAGACGAGAGGATTGTCAATGTCAACCTGAGAAAGAGGTGCCATTTTAATTGCTCTGTTCTTCTGCCAGAGAATTCCGTCAAGAGGGAGGGTCGGAATATTCTTGGCGAGAGAATAACGTACTTCCAGACGTCATATGTGAGCTTGTTTGTGAAATGGTGAGTGGATTACCCGTTCTGCGGTTCATGTACCATACGATCCAGTATTCAATGGCAAGGAATTTGTTTTCGTAGGAAATCGGTGCTGAGGACCAAATCTCAGAGGAAAACAGTGGTGGCATGGATGGAAGGCACCTATCCATAATACTGGCTTATTAGGGCCAAATTTTAGCAAGCAGTTCTTAGCGGATGGCCCAGAAGGCAGCGTAAATTTTTCTTAGTTTCAGGAAGTGTTGCTGAAAGGTGTGGTTTTCATCTCAGATGAGACCCAGGTCAGAGTGGGACGAGACACTTTATTTGTTTCCCCATCGTTCCTCGCTTTGTAATCGATATGTTGAGGACGGCGTGATCAAGTTCTAATCCTAGAATGCCTAAGTAGTCAGATTCTCGATTTGTGTTACTACTTGGTTTATTGTCGCTGTGTGTTGAGGGTCCCTCGAAGTTACAAAGAGCTTCAAATAATCAGCATATAAGCTGGAGTTAGGATATGTTGTTAGAAAAGGTCGCAGCAAAGAGGGTAGATGATAACACCCCCCATCTTGAGGTACACTTGTTCTTATATGAACAGTTATCTAATAGGATCCATGAGAAATAACTATCCGTCTCTGTTGAAGGAGTTTTTGGTATGTGACAGGTGTCAGGTATTTTGAAGTGGGCCGAGCAATGTTTGACAATTGCTGACTGCATTAATTTTTCAAGATCTTCATAAGGGAACAGCCAATGGAGATGAAACATCTTTTGATATTTTGAGGTATGGGCTTCACATGGTACCAGTGTCAAGGATCGTTAAGATTTGTAACAGAAGGTCAACTGCATAAACGGATTGTATCATAAGTCGCAAACTTTTCATCACTTAAGCATCACAAAGACATGCATAGGAAAGTACAGTCAATTATGTAACTGTTAATTCCAAATTATTGAGTAAAAGTTTAATTTCACTTACGCGATAGTTCTAAAGTATACGAGGACACTGTTGAAAACCCGAGACAAACAATTTTAGCAAATAACTTAGAGGATCAATTTGCTCATAGCTTATTCTTCAAATAGGTAAAAATTGCAAGTAGTTAATACTTGGTATTCACAGAATTAATTTTCACCAGTGTTTCTGCATTTGTAAATTTCCTTTCTATCTTTCGACCTTTCTCCAAGCTTATGCAGAAACAAATGTTAGCTTTTATGGATTAAGGAAAATCATTCTCCATTTTGTAAATTTTACTAGTGGTCTGCCCCGGAATCGATGAAATACCTGTTAAAAAGAAACGTAAAAACTTTTACTACTCTCATGGGTAGCACAGTTGGTAGGATCGCCGTCCTTCCCACACCAGATGGAAAAGACCTCAGTTCGAGTCCCGTTGATGACCGGAAGAATTTTAATGGGATTTTTTCGCAATGTGGTTGAGTTAGTTGGTCTCAGGCAAGGGTAGCTTGGTTTCTCTTTCCCATAAACTCCGGTTTTTCATCCGGAAAACAACCTTAGAACAATATGGCCTTAGTTGCTGATTCTCCTTAAACAGCAACAACTCTAACAACTTCTACTGAAAGCAATCTCATACCCAGTCGTAGAAACACGTTTTTGGAACTTCAGCCCTCATCGAAAACATTCAACAAACATTCACGTTCACCCATCACTTTAGTGGTAACAAGATGTTCCACCTTAAATTTTCGCATCATTTGTTTTGTGTTATACTTCGCTACCAAATAAGTGCAAAAAGTTAGGTTTGATGAATTTATGGAATCCCGCACGATTTTTTTGTAATCGCTTACTGCGCAAAATTAATCTTTATTCAATCGCGTTAAAACCAGATAAGGCAGATTTTACTCTTCCATGTTCACTTGTGTTTCCATTGTATATGAATTCTTTTCTCCCCCCTCAATCACTATTTCCCAAACGTACAAATGAAGTAACACTTAGCACCATTACCAAATGACTTAACTCATTAAAGCTGAAATTCTTAACGTTAACTGCCCACCGTCATTTCCTCGGTGACATTAATAAACGTCATGAATAATTGCATTTCATCTAACTTCATTAAGCAATTCTCCTCGCTTAAGAGACAACTTAAGTGGCATTTTCAGCAAGTTTCTGTAGCTGATAATTCCTAGTACCACACGTCTGTATTCACTTGAATAAATTATTCAAAAAATCCTTTGAATAACTTATTCAGGCTTATTTGTAATAAATAAAAAAGATATATTAAACTTAATTTTATTCCTTACCGTTTGCAGTCGCTTTTCTGTACGAATCGCATGCACCACCATGGCATTCCCGATGAAGGTTAAGAGACTAAGGGCATACAAACTAATTCCCATTGGAATGGCAACTGCGAGGTTATCCAAATATCCCTCCGATAACTTGGCATCTTCTGGAGTTATGTTAATCCCACTATCACTAGCATCCGAAAGCACAGAATTCGAAGATGCACGAGAGCTAGTGTGGTGAGGAAGAAAGTGGGAAAAGGAGATGTTGGAATCCAAGGTGAAATTGTACAGCAAAGGTGGCGGGACGTTTATGTAGTCATCATAGTTGGAATTGAGTTCCGATGTTTTCCTTCTTAAGTCGAACACCGATGAAGTGGTTATTATTGAATCCGCCATTAACGAGACACCCTTTGGATCATCAGATAATTAAGTACCTCCCTCGTTAAATCAAGCGATTTTTACTCATTCTAACTTAATCATCTTAAGCTTTACCTTGACCTACATGGTTCACGTTGAAGACCACACGAAGTTAAACTGAGTGAAAAAAGAAATGAAAACGTCTTCAGGAGTTGGGTAAAGGCATTACTCTGTATATTCCTGTACTAGGACAACGTTTGTTGGGACACTGTCGCTGAATTGTAATGTTCGTTCTTACTCTCTCCATCGGCAACTAGCGGAGGAGGAAGAGGAGGTTGCTGACGGATTGATGTATGGATCTCCGTGCACGCGCAGCAAGCTCTGGTGCCCCAAGGTTTCCGATCGGCGTGCGTGACACGCCGCGTTGCCAGGTAACTGAAGAGCGGAGGCAACTAGTGCGACTCGTGTCGCCACCAAATGTTAATGTAAAAAAGTTAAAATGATCACTTCTGAGTTTATTTTATTTTGGGTGGTCTTGTAGAAGCGGTATACCCCAAAACTAATAGATAATTGTAGATTTAGACTAGGACCAAGTTATTTCCACAATCGATGGTTAGTTAGCTCTGCAGCGACTTCATAAGTATTACAAATTTGTCATGTGCTAAAGTTTTAAACTTCTAAAGTATCTGTCCTTAAACTGACTGAGCGCAGAGAGAATAAATGCCAGCTTATCTAGCAACAGTTCCTTTATTTATATAAAGCTTGAAACCGTGAGTGTCAGCTCGAAACTAATTAACTCAGCCGCCTTTTGAAATTCTTGTCGGCATGAAGAATCAATTTTGCCAATCTGCGAACAGAATCGAATTTGGACATTTCCAATCGGGAGGAAAATCATCAGTTTTCGCAAATTGATTCATTGGTTAGCTTCCATTGGGATAGTCTCTAAAAATATCTTGACGTTAGTGTTTCATTATAATTACATTAGAAACAGAACTGGTCTTGCAAGCTTGCTAAGAGGTGAGGGCTTAAATACTGTCATAATAGAGCAACCCAAGAGCTATCTTATCTCTCCGTGTGTTTATGCCCGTAAATTTCGTGGTTTATCTTTCCGATTTGCCTGTTCTGCTGTTTTTAGAAGGAACCTTACTCTCCACGCCTGAGTCAGACTACTCGGCCACAGAGAGGACAAAAGACCATAAAAATAACTGAGGGGTAGAGAATTTTGAATTCACACCAAGAGATCATCAGAATTTGGGGACAGAAACATATACTTTACTCTTATTCTGTCGGCAACATCTTAAAATTCATTAAAAATTTTATTTGCTATAAATAATTTTAAGGCTTTGGTCCTTTAAATAGGTCACCACATATCCATGAAACATAATTTATATTTATGAGGATTGTTTCCTTAGTTTACATCAAAGATAAGTTAAGATTTAGTTATTAACATGGCGTGAAAACTTTGATTTAATAAGCCAAGTTTCTTGTTTTAACTTGCATATATTGTATTTTATTAATCTGAAATTGCTGTGCATAAATGTTATTATTTTTAAGTTACTTTCATGCGTCTAAATATTCGCTGTAATGTATGGATTCATCAAATAAACTATCAGACAAATTTACTTGCTATACTCTTGTCCTTAATTGTGGCCTATCACAAGAGGAGTATCCTTACTGTTCTCTACTGTTGCCATATTTCAGTCCTTTCTATAATGTACGATAAAATCATCAGCTATGCATTGGATATAAATATAAGAAATCGCGATGGTCTTAGCTAATTTAAAACTGGCGATTCTATAAAAAAAACTTACAGCTAAACTACAAACTTAACAGTGAAGATTAAAAACATTTTCTGCAACCAGTATGACAATTTAATTTACTAATACGAAGGAAAAAGTGTGTGGTCTTCGAAGAAAATCGAACTTCCTCAGACCCCAACGTCCTGTCATATGCCTATAGAGATTTGTCAATGATACCAACGAAAACAATTTATCTGTATGCGGCATAATAATCTGTTCTAAACCTTTTTCCAGCAGCAACCTGTAGACAATGAGGGTGCAATATTTGGTGCTACTTTGATCAAATAAAATGTGTTCATTCTTTCTCAGTTCTTGAAATGTGCAATAATCTTCAACTAAACTATTCAAACAATACTCTTTGATCCCACATATATATTGCAAATATGGATTTCATATGCTGCTGGAAAATATTGGCAAACTTCATTTGATTCGCTTGTACTTAGCTTCCAGAAATGATCCGTCTATTTGCTCTAGTGTTTTGTGATCCGCCGATCCCATTGTCATTATATATTAAGCAAATGCTTGAAACTGGTGCATTCTGTTTCTGTCAAAAACATCCATTACTTATTATGTATTTGTTTAAGTCCTTCCTCTTATTTTAATACACAATCCCCATGATTGTAACACTCTTAGGATCGTTTCTGGAGGACCATTATCCTTAATTTACATTGCAAGTTTATTTGTAGATGATGGTATCACAAAGACAGTCTTACAATGGTTGAAAAATGGAGGTAGCATGGATTAGCTGAATATCGATTTATTGCTACAAAAGTTTCAGTATCTTTGAAAGATTACAAACTTTAAATCGAATGGCATACAGTACAATAGTTTCGGAATTTGAGGAGATGACTAGGAAAGGAATCAGGAAGGAAACGGAAACAAAAATCAAATCGCTGCAAAAGTGAAGAGCTGAGTTATTGACTTGAAGATAGTAGGAGCCTACAAGAAAGTAGATTGTAGGGCTGTTTTCCGGAAGGAAGTGCAATCAGTGAAAGAATCGATTTTGTACTGATTGACTACCGAAATGGTCTTGTCTCGAAGACCGGAGACAAAACAGAAGTCCATTTGATAAGTAATGCAACCAAGATAGTTGTAACTTAACTTCGCTGGGAATAACAATCCAGGACACCATTAACTGCTTGCAGAATAAAAGAAGTAGAACAATTTGACTGTCAAGTAATGGTATAATCAAGATCAGGCAAAGTGCTGCTTCAATGATGGTATTGAAGGGATTCTTTATAGCGGGGATACTTACTGTGCAATTTTGCGAGCAGTCCACTGCATTCCGGTAGTAAGAACTGGCGAAATTCCAGGGTCAAAACATTTGCTTTCAACTCGAACTTTCTGAAACTGTTGGCTAGTGACATAGCTGTCTTTCTGTCAAGGAATTTGTATACTAAAAAGTTTATTTCATCAAGAAATATTTTGAAGAAATTTCTTTTTTCAATATATGGTTTTGCTAAAGAACAGTTTAAATTTAAGTGTTCGCATCCTGAGAATAATAATTTTCTTCTAAAGAAGAAAATGCGAGACTCTGCTATTATTTTTTACTCCACTATCTTTTTGTGAATTAAAGATATGCACTTAGATTTCCTTTTATTTCTTTCTTGGTAATCCCTTTAATAAAATGGGATTGCAGGTAATCCCATTGAAAAAATGCAGAGTAATCCCATTACTAAAATATAATCTCCACAAAATAATGAGTCGGTTTCCTATAAGCAGGCAAAGTATGTACCTCCATTCCACTTCGCCTGAATGCTTGCTGGTTATTAAGAAAAGCTGACTACCAGAAGTAACAAATGGAGACTGGGGATTAATCCAGTCAATGAAGCCTTCGTTTTTTTAAGTGTTTTTCCACATAATGAAAGAACTATTAAATCACGCTAAAACTTAACTTTGATTAAAATATTTCTACAACTTAGCCCACCTAATTTTACTACAGTAATTTCTCCCCCAAGGTCAAAACAACGTATTTACTTTGGTTCGTCGTTCTCAGGACTAGAAATAATGATATTCTTATAATCACCTTCAGTATACTCTTTTGAGAGTTTTGACATTTAGGCGTACAAATTGCTAAGATACGTGCTCGGAATATAAAGCAGATGCTGGGTGGTTATTAATGAAACTTCGTGCTTTTCTTTGGGTTCTTACAGATAACACAAATTTATTGATCAAGATCTTTCTTTTCTATAAAAAGTGCTAGTTTTTCAGATCAGTTATTTTTTTCTTCTAAAATTACCAGTTTTTTTCTATTGGCCATTTATGTTCCATAATAAAGAACGCCTGGATTTTTACTGTGGTTTTCATTAGCCTTCTGGGAGAACGACCAAATGTCTCAAATTGTTGGAGATTTACAATAAATTGTCTTAATAATATACAGAACAGTTGTGTGTGTATATTTGATCCCTTTTAAGTGCTTCCCGTGACCAGTGACTCTTTCCAGTTTCCTTCCACTTCATTTTCCTTAACAGATTGCTGTAAATCATTATTTGCTTTCCCAAAAGTTCTTGAAAGTTAGTGTGCAAAATAAAGGTACATTTGAATCTAAAACGTCAAAAGTGTAAGTAGTTATTCGGGCAAGAATCAAATTGTGGGCAACAAAATGAATACAGTGCTGTTCCGTCAACGTTGGCAGTTCTTCCAGCAAAGGAAACAAATTCCACAGCAACAACCTCTAAACTGGCTGCGGCAACAGCCGCGACTCAAAGCATGGAAGTAAATTTTCCTGTTGCCAAGATACGGATGACCTGTTTATCAAATGCAAACTACTAGGTATTCCGCAATACTCTTCTCTCTTGTATGAGAGATTACAAGAAGCTTGCCACCCCAACAGACCTACCCTATAAAACTACCTGGTAACATTTAAATCCTTCATCTCATATTCTTGTTGGACATTACCGATATAAATATACTTTTCTACACCTCTATGGCAAAACAGATTTTTTATTGTTGGGTGTTTTAGACTGTTGTCAATTTGGAAAGCGTTTCCGTACTGTGTTCAGACTATCCCCAGCAAATTTCATAGACATCACTCCGAAGAGTATAGGTACACCCTTGGTCTGTCATGTTTCCTTTTGTACCAACAAGACCAACGTAAGCAGGTGGCACCATTGCAAATCTTTTTAGTGATGAGGGAAAGGCAAAATGGTTATTTCAGTAGAATTATTACCTCGAGAACCGTAATAAAATAACACCAAGAAAAATATTATGTACATGTAGCTATAATTGAGGTCTATCAAAACAGCTGTTGTGTAACTGCTGAATCCTGTCACCGTTTATAATTTCTACCAAAGATCGTTAATTAACCTTGAATTTTCTTATGTATCTCTTTACTGTATGCGCACAATGCTATATGGTAGCCATTAGTTTTTATCACTAGAGCAAAGTCTTAGTCTTATGAAACTCGCATTACTTGAAAGTCCAAGTCCAAAAACTTAAATAGTTATGGGCCTCCCACAATGGCTATCACTTCTCTGCATCAGAAACTACTGCTATCCACTCAGTATCTGGATGGAGGAGGTAATGCTTCATACAGATACCTGGATGGAGTTTTCCGAGTGTTTGCTCAGTATCTGGATGGAGCTAACGGTGGAAAACAACCAATACCACTTAGCAACACTATGGTTTTTCAGGGCAGATACTAAACTTACCTTCCAGAAGCATATAATTCAAATACGAACGAACTCTGGATACGAAGAAGTTGAATATACTTAGTTTTTAACGTAACTTTTGTCGTGGGAACGGATCGCTCTACGCTGCTATACTTATATCAAACCTTAATCGGATCCCGTTTTACTCTGCAAATAAAATCGCATTAGTTTGGACTGAACTGGTTCAGTCCAGTTCAGCATAGTGCTCTCAGGACCTAGAAGCGTTTAGGACAGCCGCAGTTTAAAGTTTGTATACAGATGCCCGTGAACCTCCATTGCATCAGAAGTAATGGAGGTTCACTTACTTCGTATTGCTTCTTAATTATGTAGACTCCATTTTCCTGCCATATGGACATCTCTTCAATACTCAATAGGTGAACATAAAAACAAACCCAATGAAAATAAATTAGTTTTCGGTTACAAGAACTAACACAACAGTGAAACCTCCATGTTGCAAATATCTTTCAAGCCAAGGACTCGGTGCAATCACCACGGACAATGCATATACCTTCTTGAGATAACTTTTATTTTTTTTTTGTGGTGGAAACACTTCCTGCCAAGCCAAACTTTTATGCAGCTACATGCAATTCACGCCTTGGCCAATGCACAAACATATCAGATGTACACGGACTGCTCAAAAACTGACACATTTGTGGGATTATCTGTAATCCTCTCTACATGGACTGCTACTGCTTGGATGCAGTTTTTTTTTTTTTTTTTTGCTAAACTATATGCATTCAAAATGGCCTCTTCTTAATAACATTTTTAACTTCACAAGTAGTAATAGTCTGTATATACAGACTAAGTGCAGTGATAGCCCTACAAAAAGATTGCAGGAGTTACATTCACACTGACATCTAAAACTAATCAGATCGCGGTTACTTCATATCAATGAAAATAAACTGAATGTAAAGTTTTGTTGGATACCCGAGAATGATGGAATAATAGGAAACGAGCTTGCAGATCTAGCAGAAAGAAACCCTGGTGGTTTTGATTCTGTCAGTTCCTTATACTGATTACAAGCCAAAAATACGACGGATATATACTTCTTCTCAAATATGGCATACCCAGGTATATAACAAGTTCCTTGAAATAAAACTGAATCCACAGCGGTGGAGATCCAGTTTCTGTTAAACAGAAGTGGAGGCTATGCTTGGGAGAGCGCCAACTGGCCATGCGCGTTTAACTCAAATCTTTACTGCTGGGGGGGGGGGGATCTGCCACATTGCTTGTACTGCAGTTTCATATTTATCGTTAAGCTTATTCTCATTGCATGTACACATTACTATTCAGCAAGAATTGTATCTTTCACTGCTTGCATAAACCTTTGCAACTGACTCATATTAGGCCAACTAATCAGTTTTTATTACCTAAAACTGGCCAACATATATAATCAATGCTAGATCTAATTCTTTCCATTTGTTTATCAATGTTCCAACGTACCAGGCGCAATTTGGCCATAGTAGCTCGCGTGCCATGAAATACCCCAACAACAATTTGCATAAAATGTCGATTACAAATGCTATATATTGATTTTAGAGGTTCAATGATTTCGATTATGTAAAACTAAGTGATGGACAGGTGAACTATAGATCAGTCTCCTCGCAGTAACAGTGGTTATAATAATCGCTCTTTCCACACTGCGTGGAAAAGGCCACGGTTCAAATCCTGTCAATGACTTTAAGAGCTTTATAGACTTTCGCTCCTTAGCTGAATTAGTCCGCCTCGGGTGTGGACAATAAGATTTCCCTTCCGGGAAACAGGATTTTTCGTCCAGCAAACCGACTAGAGAACTCACACTATTTATGGACATAATACACATGTGTAAATAAGGTTTTTCTCGGGTAACACTAATATAAAAGGTTTTTCTTTTAATATACATAAGTTAAAATTTAGTACTAAATGTTTAGATTTCTGTTTTAGGACGCTGCTGACTTATAAAAGTAACTTCTAATACTAAACTATACTATAGTGCAAGTCGAGAGGATTCAAAGAAATCTGAAGTTGTGGAATATGAATTCAATCAAGGATGTCGTACTTGCCGCCCCTCAGATCTAATCAGTTATTCTCTGGGGCTTGCTGGAATAGGTTACGTTGCTCAACAACCACTGAGGAAAAGCCAGAGTTCGAGCCCAGTAATCTTCCCCTTTGGTGACGGGAGAAACGTCGTGTGGAATTTGTCGCATCACATCCTAACCATGTTATTGTGTCTTGGGTGAAGGTCTCTTCTGCTCTAAAAAAATGTGGCATTTCACCCCTCAAATATCCCCGATTTTACATTTGGGACATTCGTGTATTTATTAGGTTGTTGAAACTAAACAATTAAGCTCACTTCACCCACTTGAGACAGTAAGTCGAATTGAGTGAAGCGCAGTCCCCTTTAGGTTCATCAACCTAATAAATACACGAATTTACTAAATGTAAAATCCAAGTTTAAATCTAAAATGAGGCCAAGTTGGAGCATTTAATTTTTTTTTTTATGGCTTTGGGTATTGTTTCTCGCGAAATATAATATTCAAACTTTTTAGATGTAAATTTTTCCGTTTCATTGGAAAAATTTCTTATGCTCTCGTACAAATATACAAAATCTGCCTAAACTGAATGCATTAGCTTCGATGACCCCAGCCTTTTTAATATTCCAAAAATTAAAAACCAATGAATAAAGCAGTTGTGATACATCAATCTTTTATCTAATGAAACATTCATTAGCTGCTAGGTCACGCTCTGACGTCACGAAAACTCAAGTTTCGTATCATTGAATGGTCCTTGACTGCTGTTGATAACTACCTTTGCCAGTTTAATAATATAGAACCAGCTGCATTAGATTTGAATATCATACAGTAAGTTTTGATAAAATATGAATAGCGTGTGGGAGTTATGCAAAACTGAAAGAAATTTGAAAGCGTAATATCGATTTTAGTCGAAGGGTGGAGAAGGATTCACAACATGCCTTGGCTAAGATTTTCGAGGAATCTAAATACAGTGTTCCCTTCTGATGAATCATCTAGAATGCAAACATATTGCAATTACAGAAATGAAACTGGAAACGCTCAAAATAAAAAGAAATTAATTTTTCTGGAGAGCTATGAAATCCTTTAGATATTTTGATAAAATGGCGGTTGCAGTATCTGATTAAATTCAGTTGCTTAGCTGTAGTTTGGATTGTCTTTTGTGTTAGCAACATTAAATCAAACTCAAATTACTGAAGTAGCTCAATACGTGTGAGCTATTTTAAGTATTTCTGATTAATTTACTCATTTACACTCATTAAAAATACTATTTAATACGAATTCTCTGACACCTAAAAGAATAGTCCAAAAGTTATTCTGCGAAAGGGATTCGTTTCTAACTCGACCGACCTTAACTTCAATAAAGTTTCCAACAGCTGCCACGTAGTTATTAGATTTTTTTTGTTATATTTAACTTAACTTACATTGGAAGGTTCGATAAAATATTTCAATATTACTATGCATCCTAATGAGTCTGACTTTGGTGTGTTTAAGAACTTGTAGTTAAAGTGCGATCGATCAAACTTTCCGGATTGAAAATTATTCAAACCAAAAAGAGATGGTCCACTCTAAGAAGAGAAATATTTTAAAAATCATGATCCCTGTTATAGAGAACTAGGGGGAATCCAACGATCGCATTGGAGGTATAAAATAACATGCATACTTACAAACAACCATCCTAAAATAGTATAGTCCCTACCATAATAAAATAGCACACCCAATATTGAATTCAAATTATGAACTAATACATATTTAATAGTAACCCCATGATAATACCTCACGAAACAGCCAGGATTAAATGCAGTGATATTTATAGGTTGCCGACACTTGAACAGCGATTTGCGCTTGTTTCCGTATGCTGTCTTTGGTCAACAACACAAAGTCAATATCGGATGAATTAGCGCATCGATGATAATGTCAAGAAAGGGCCTCTAGAAGGTCGAAAGCTTCTATAGGTTTGAGCAGATCACTAGTTGACTTATAAGGGCTCTGCCTGCGATATTTCAGCCCACGTCTCCTAGACGAAGCCGTGTCTCCTAGATTGAACCGTGAACTATGAAGCAGAGATTTAGACGCATTGTGAGTCGCCACGCATATTTTAAATGCTGGACTACAGTATAGCGGAGATTATTGCCGAGCTTGATTTGGAGGTGGTATAAGATGGTGAGACTAATTGTTGACCCACTTTAGGGCTAAGGATTCTGTATCACCAAGTTCATTTATGCTTTATTGAAGCGGAAGATAACATCCATCCACGACGTAATTCACAACAGAATTGAAATGATGACGGAGGAATAAGTTTCCTTATTGTGAGATCTACGGAAGTCAATTTCATCTCAAAAGCTCTGCGGGCGGAAGAACGCCCGCAGAGCTTTTGAGCGAAGATACCGGATCTTCTCTAAATCAGATTTCTGTCCATTATAAACCGTAATAACTTGAACGACCGCTTACAAGAATTCCCTGAAGTAGAGTCCAGAGGGGATGCAGGACTAGTATCTTCTTGTGCTTTAGGAGAGATTTTGATTTTTCTTCATTCAGTTTGGGCCCAAAGACGCATATTCGCAGGAGGAAGTAGATTACTAGAAGATTGTAGAGCGAGATGAAATATCAGCATCGGCTTGTGAGGTGGTAGCAGGACTTGGAAGATAGCACGCAGTATTCTCGGCATTCGTCAAAATGCAGGTAATTCATTCATGAGTGGAATAAATGTTGCAGAAAACAGCAGTACCGATAGTCACCTTCCACTTGTTTGATAAAGCAGTGATTACTTTGTTTAGAATATTAGGAACTGAACTCTTGGCTAATCGGTTTCACACGAGCCTAGAAATATCACCTGCGAACCTAATAGTTTATCAAGAAGATACATGAGAAGATTAATCTACAGGAGTTAAACAGTTGAGCAATAAGAAAGTGGCATAAATGAGACACGACATCGACCCTGTCTGGCGAATTAGTTGCAGGACTTGAAAGGTAATACAAGCAACGGCATACACACTGGAAAGGAGGGTAGCTCAATGAGCGGTGGGAATATCACAGAAAAAGACATTTTATTCATAAAATGTCTTTTTATCGCTGTAAAATGTACAGCGAGATAACGAAGAAAATTAATTTTACACGAGATTGTTTCCACTAATTGTCTTTTCTGACTAGTTTTACTTACTATACCTCTGCTACTGTTTTACGAGTGTCTGAAATCATATTCGAGTTGAACCTTAATTCACAGGCAAAAATTACACCAATGTAGCTTCTGTCATGGAGTTTTAGTGCAGTGATGCCAAATTTTCTGCATGCTGGTGCGATCTCAACGCGGCTATGGGGCTTTAAGTGAAATCCTGTTTCTGTAAGCCGGCATCGATTTGTTTCATTCCGTATTATGGCGAGGATTCAAATACTTTGTCTCCGTAACCTACGTATCATACTGCGCCTTGCATTACGCCATAAATTCAAGGCTCAGCCTACGATTGGCTATTTTGCCCATTGACCTAAGTGAATCCAGTAGTCGAAGTCCGTGACATTCTTGATGTATCGGCATCGGCTATTTCAGCTCGCAGTTCAGACAATCGATACATCTAAACTACAGTCGATACTCACGCACAGTTCGTGACATCATAGTTTATATCGTAAGGATGAACTCGGTTATTTCACGTTTAATATTTGCAAGTAATCCCATGAATTTTGGTTTTCTCATTGTACTTTGTAAGCCCAGTACACAACGTTAGAATCATTGTATTTCTTTATTTAAATAAGTGAGAGCCTACATGTGATCGATATTTCTTTATACACTGCTCGACAAAATTAACAGAATAAAATGTTTTTTATGAATATTTTATTGTGAACAGTCTCTGAAGTCGAAATTTTGATATAGTAGGCATCCTAGCATTCAAATTCCGGATATCCACTAGAAATCGATCTCACCTTACAAAGCTCTGATTATGCAAATTATTCATGCCTATAAAAACTCGAGTTTTCTCGTGGTTTTATAGGCATGAATAATTGTTTTCACTGTATTTCGGGTTTTTTTTTTTTTTTTTTGGCTTGCTCAATGGGATAGTCACATCTCGAGTACCCAGGACGACAAGTCGTCGTCGTCGTTTAGGTCATTCTTTGGAATGGCGGGCCGCTGGACGACTTGAAGCCTGGCAGTCGAAGGTGGAACGTTGGCTTAATGTATCGTGCAGTGTTGTCTCGGCACTATGGAAGCAGTTACAAGAAACGGGAACCATTACAAGAAGAGCTTACCAAGGTCGTACGAGACTACTTCAACCAGAACAGACCGCTATCTGGCTCTAACAGCAAGAGGGAACCTTGCGGTGTCCTGTCATCAACTCTCTTGAAGTTGCCGTGGCTAAAGTGAAAACATTTCCAATCGGACTGTGTTAAGAATGCTCAATGTAAATATACTCTACGCAAGGAAACCAGTGGTTTGCATCTCATTAACCTCAAACCACTGCAGAACTCGTCGAAATTGGTGCCATGAGCATGAGACTTGGAACCCTGACAAATGGGGCATTTTTCTGTTCTCTGAGTACCGTTTTAGCCTACAAACAGATTCTGGAGACAACGAGGAATGCGGTACCGTTTCTCTAACATTAGAGAAAGGAATACTTACGTTTGAGGCGGTGTTTTCATGTGGTGCGGAATAACGATCAACGACCGTACCCCTCTTATGTTTTTGATAGGGTAACGTTAGTGTGAAGAGATTCCGAAAACAGATCCTGTAACCCTAAGTGCGACTTCTTAGGGGTGCGGTCGAGCCAGATTTTCTTTTCACGCAAGCAACGCCATTGCATATAGAGCTCAAGTGGTGGATGAATATCTTGAAATTGAAGATATTCAACGCCTGCCGTGTCCAGCATGATCACAAAATTAATCCGATCGAACATCTGCGGGACGCCCTTTGGCGTTGCATTGTACGCCAATAGCCAACTCCTCGGTCACTTGGTATGCGCTGGGGCTAGAATGAGATTTGTTGCCACAGAATCTTATCGACTCCCTTATATCGAGCCTTGTTGACCGTTGGTAGGCCTGTTTAGCCGTTGGAGGGAATCGTGCGCAGTACTGATGTCATGTGACCATGTTTTCGAGCATCTTGTATCGACTTCTTTGTGACCTATTTTAGTAATTCTTATACAACCACTTATAAGTATACCTTAGGGCTGTCCGAAGTTTCTCGCTGTCTCCTCATTTCATCGTTATTCTATGGTACTCCATCATACCAAATTTTGGCCCACTTCCTCGCAAGCTGCACGAGTTACACCACATTTTCTACGTGTTCTGTTAATTTTGTTGAGCTGCTGTTTTTATGGATTTAATCTGATATGATCTGAAATGCATGCAGTTTTCCGAGTGCTTACACCCTTGGTTTTAAACCTGTATTCCGCGGCACTCAGAAGTTTAACAAGGCAACTCGGGGATTCGGTACATATTCAGCAATTTTTTAAAATTTCATATTTTTATTTAATTAGTACACATAAATTACTGTTTATAAAATTATTGTAGTTCCGAGGAAGATTATTTTGCAAAATAATTCATTGACTCAGAATTTGCATAATACTTGCCTACACTGTTATCAAAGATATATAATAATGCTGAATAATTGATTAACTGAGCTCAGAAGGTATCTGCTTTCTTGTTTTACTCTACCGAGCGAAATATATAGTGAATTTCAATTAAAATCTGGTAAAATGTAAAGGTTGGATTGTCCACTACACCTGTGATATAAGCTACAGAGGAAATCAGAAATAGGAATGAAGCCATTGAAGCTTCTCTTTAATAAAAAAATGGAACTAAAGTTTTAATCAACGCTGTCATGTGCTACTGTTATCATCTAAACTGGAATCTCAGCTCGAAACGAATATAATGGATAAGACTTCCAAACCCTCAAAAGGAGAATCTAATATACAGTAATTTGAAGATCAAAGGTAGAAATCATTGAAGTATTGAACATTTGACACTGCTTAAAAAAAAAAAAAATTGGGGTATAGAAGACTTAGACGTTGACCTCGAGGTTGGCCAATTCTCTGCTATAAAAATAAGAATTATTTGTTCTGAGAATGTATTGCAGTTGAAAGAGAAGTCACTTTCCTTTTTGTCTTTTATGTACAAATAACTCGGTATCTTTTGAATCATGTGGGATACGACTGACTTGAACTAATTACAAGAGCATCAAAAGAAAATTCGCCAAGGTATAAATTTTTATTCCTCCCTCTCTTAAACGTGCTATCTAATGAACACTTCCCGGACTATGAAGCCAATAAAATCGTCTAACTTGAGCTATTAATCGAACAGCACACTGGATATTTTTGGTAGTTGGTTGGTTATATTTTAGTTATTCTAAACCCGGTGGAAAAAACAGGATAATGTTGAATTCAATAAATTCAGTTTTAACTTAAAATATGCATGGTAAGAGAGAAGCGTAAATTCTGTTTTCTTTTCTTGAACGTGGTTCAACCTTTTTGATCCAAGCTAAAATAGTTAAAGAAACGTCTACCTGTTTAACTTCTGAAATCTCGCAAAACAAACTTTTAAAAGAATGTAAAGATTCCATAAGAAAGTTGTTGGTTATCTCATTCCCTCACCATTCCAAGATATGGAAAAGGTCCGAAAATGTACCACATTGTGTATTCTGGTCGTTGTCGGGCAAGTTTCCTAATAGGGTTTGCAGTCCACGTTTAAAGCGTCACAGATACGGAATAAATCATGTTTCCGATGATGTCTAGTTATGGAGCTCTGCAAAATCAGAGGGCCCTTCACGTCTTTCCGTGATATTACTATTTTATAGTGTAGGCAAGGATAAATTTCTTATTTATAGCAGAATTTTCTATCCACAGGTATATCTATTTCTTCAACAGAGAAAAAAAAAAAAATCCAGTCGTCAGACATATTTCAATAATTCTTTTTGAAAATTAAATTGTTTGAGGGATAGAAAGGACAGGTTTCCTCTATTTTTAATTTTTTTTTCACGGTTGCTTATCCTTCAGTTTAGTTCAGAATTTAAGATTACTTTTGACGTTCTTTTCTGTTCAGATGGCAGATAAATAGCTCGTGAAATTAGGAAATAACATTCCTTACAAGTATCACTATCTAGTCCTACTTTTATACAAGGTCTTAAGGACTGCAATCACTGTTGTACTAGCTAGGGTGTATGTGGATGACGCTAATAGACGTTCTTTACTACTAGATATTCTTTGTACATATATACTAGAGAAGAAATGTTTAATCTTAAGGTAAACAAGCAATAACATCACATGGAGTGACGTCATTCGCATCACAAGTTCCTTGGTATGAGAAGAATACTGTACGCTTTCCTGGGGCTTTTTAGTTCGATCAGGCCATGGGGAAAACAGGTGATCTTTCCGATTTTCAGAAGGTGTTATTGTTGAAGCACGTTCAGCAGGAGCCGCAATTGAGAGATGAAAGGAAATCAATGGTGTGTCGAAAGCAACCATCTCGAAAGTATACAATGAGTTGAAGACAAAAAGGAGAATGTTGCTCTAAGAAGAAGAAAAGCGACAGAAGTACTCCAAAAACGAAAGCGTAGGAGTTTAACGAGAACTCCAATTCTCTTGAAACTCCTACGCTGCACGAAATCGCTGAAAAAATTCATTTTGGCAGAGATTAGGGAAAGAAAACCCATTTCCAATCGAAAACTATGCGGCTGTTGAAGAATCTGATTTGATAGTCACGTACGAAAACCCATCTTTCGAAAATAAAAAAATCCAAAGATGAGTTGTTTTACTCTTATTTCGAATAAGCAACACTTTTTCAATTAAAGAACTGGTAGGTACTCAACTGAGAACAAGTAACACAAGACTCGCCAATTGGGAAGTGTTACTTATTCGAATTATGAGGAAAGGCAACTAGTTGAAGGATTTACCAACCTTGGATGTTTATAATAATGATGCCTAACGTTAACAACTTGAGTTTGTCTTAAAATTCAACTAGTTAGTAATGATGCAATTGGATTTAATAATATAATTTGAATTCTAAATAGCTTGAGGCTTACTGCCCCAAATTTTCTTAGCATTAAGAAATTAATAAAAATTGAATTTGCAATCTAAAAACATAACAGTGATTTTAGTTTTATGTATCTTAATTTCCGTCTGAATCGATTACCCAAAGTACTGTCGCTTCTAAATATTTAATAGAGAAAGAACTGTGAATAAAATCTGTAGACAGGAAGGACAGATCTTAATCGAAACGTATACGCGAGCTAGCGAGATGAATTAAACCTTTGAGAGAATTTTGGGAGATGTCCAAGCATAATGGAAAACTTTCTTAACGTGTCCATAAGCAGGAGATTATGTGAAGAACAGGGTAAGTTGCCGAATTCGTGCTCTAATGATTGAACGCAATGTCAGCTGCTTTAACGGATGCGGAGAAATAAGAGTGGTTCAAAATAAAAATACGCGTGGAAAGACAAACACTAAGCTGATATTTTTCACCTGTCAGCACTCTTCTAACGGAAAAGATTAATTGAGAATTAAAGATTGACAGGCGGGATAATACAGATAAGTACGTCATCTATTACGAACTATTGTGAGTAGCCGCAATAGTTCTTGGAAAATCGACCCGTTAATCGAAAGATGGCTATAAGAGAGATGGAATGAAAAAAATTCTTTGTTTATTGAGAAAGGAAAAAAACAGGTTAATATACGCATTGCATTACATTTTAGCGTGTTAGCAAATAGTAATAATACATGATGCACAGCAAGAAAAAACCAAGGATATTTCGTTTGTGTGCATCCGCCGTATTGCCCATTTATTCCTCCAACCAATATGGCATTTAACTATATATCCAGTGCTTCAGCTACAATATATGGTATTCGCATATGAAATTTGATATGCATCATAAAAATAAAACAATTGCTGGATTTATATTGGTCCGATTTTAATGAAATTTGGGAAGCTTCAATTATAATCTTTCTAAAATTAATCTTCATGAAGTACTCCTTAAAAAAAACTGACCTATAAATGTGGAAGTATTTTATGGGAGATGGAGCGGTGAATTTGTAGCCACTGGCGAATGCATTTATATTGAATTGTCACATTTTAAAGATTTCTGACATAGTAAATGTCCACTATCAAATCTGATCTCCTGAGAACGAAGTTGAAAGAAAGTTGTGGGAAAAAGAGTCCCAAAATGTCAAGAGGAGGCTTCTTCAAAGCAACACACTGCTTAGTCAAGACCATCGCAAATACTCTGGTTTAGAGAATTCGGCCAGGCACGATCCCTTCACATTCCCCTCCATCAAAATTCCTTGAACCTTTGAAAGAATTTTTTGGAGGACAGAGTTTAATAACTCGTCCATCTAAGAGTGTGTTCTTCAGGAGCTGCGACCCCATATCTAAAGATTTGCAGTGCAGGGACACTAGCTCCCACATCGATGAGACGTGTGTAGGAGAAGATAACGGTGGATGACTTCTCAATGTACTTTGCGTTAAAGAAAAGGAAAATTATGTTCTCTGTTTCGCCAGATTGAGAGTATGCAGCATCACCACAATCCCAGCATGAATTTGTTTTAAATAATAAAAGGGAACTCAGACACTGAGTAGTAAATGAATCGCTGAAGAGGAGGATGCATTAATCTCCTAAACTTCAGAGAGTAGCGAATTTGTCTATATTATATTACTTTACGAGTATTGGGTTTTAGACAGTTATGTTATTTTCATCTCATCGAATTCACGTTAAGAGTTCTTTAAATTATAAACTATTTCGATTTCATTTATTTGTGATTTTATGGCTGTTAACATTCCACACAAAAATATTTAAATTCAAAGGACTAAGAAATATGGAGCTATAAATTTTGTAATTGCAGTTTTAGAAATTTGACACCAAGCGCAGAATCAATAAAATTAATGTAATATATAAGGAAAAACCTAAGATATAATGCAGTTTTTGGAATATTCGAAATTTTTATATTTGAAATATTTTGATCACTGATAATTTACATTACAAATGCATACGGTCTACTTGCATACAACAATTTTAATTACGTTTACAATAATACATATTATTTGAAACTTAATCAGTGACATATAACCTGTTTTTCTTTTATTTCCTTAAGAGTTCTCCTACTGAGTGCCCTTTATACTTAGTATTCATTATGTTAGGGGAAATATATAATAAAATAAATAAAAATTATAAAACAATAAACAAAGAAATAGTCAACCTATGTGACTCCCGCCTCGTGTAGGTACCTATCCAGCAGTACATGTACTTTGAATTCCTCCCCATCCTCAAGCTGTCATCGCTAACTACCCAGGAGGTCACTTTATTTAAACCCGATGTAGCCGAGTGGTCATTCCGAGGGTGCAGAAACACAGATGCTTTGATGGACCGTGGTTCCAGCCTGCATGACTGCTAAGTATGGTTAATGACTGCATTCATTTTCAAAATAATTAATGGCAACTTCTCTGGCCTAGTAGTTGGCTGCAGTATAAACAAAAATATTTGTTGGAATAATATTGTATTGGACTGAAAGAAAACTTCCTACGATCCCGATCTAAATCTTCCTCGTAATTTGAATTAATATCTTCTGGTATCATCTGTAACAGTGAAAATATCACCTTTCATTCTCCTGCCCAGTTTCCAACCTCTGTAGCCCACATACCTGTGTCCTTCACCGATCTCACCAGGGACATTTTTCCCTCTTTGGACCCTTTCGAGAAGCTGTCTTTTTTTAAAATTTCGGTCTTACAATCACTTTACTTAATAAGCGGGATTATGACCACTCATCTCTACAAGCAAATGTTTGAGAAATCATCGATGGAACACCATGGGCTTTCCTTGCCCCCACCTGTCTACACTGGTCGGAGAACTTTATGTCCGCCCGTATCATAACTCCCAATTCCTTTTTTTGTGTAGGTGACGTAGTGGTTATACATACCATTCTCCCAAAATTTTCCTCGGGTTTTAATAATGTCAATGAAGCGAGGAACTTTCTCTTTCTAACGGCTTCCGAATTAGTTGATTTCAAGCTAGGGCAGTGAGGTTCTACTGGAACGAGTTTTCCTTTTAATACAGTAATTAGCAAATCGACCAAAGAACTCGCGAAATTTACAAACATAAGTTAGTACGGTTAACTGAGCTACTTGCTGAGGTAATCAGAAGTTAAAAATATTTCTTTGTTTCCACTTTCTTTCGACTGTACTAACGTACTCTCTTCTGTACTGGAAGGTTAGTGCAGTCCGTTCAAAGACGAATAGAACGTTGCAAGCAAAGTTTGAAACCCGATTATTTATGTACAAGTGCACCCTATTAATCAACCATCGAACAATTTACAGCTCTGTATGTGTACAAAAGTATTTACAGTCTGAAGCGCACAGCATTATGTCCACCCCCCCATACACACTGCCCTTATATTAATATCTGGACGCTCTTTCGTTTGGTAGTTCGTCACAACTTACCCAAACACCACGTGTCAGAAGGTGCTACAATCGACGGAGTTCCAGCGCAAAATGATAATAAGGTACCAATAAGGGACATTTCAACATATGGGTAAGTGAAAATGGAAGTAGATGGTGCTGATACCATTTGGAAAACATTTGAAGCTGAAGGAACGTGACAGGAGAACCCTACAAAGAATCGTCCGCTCGAAACGCAGGTAGACGTTTTCACAGCCTTTAAATAAGCAAACGAAAATATTAAATTATTGAAAATATTAAATTTAGGATAGAATTTGTTTAAAACACTGATATTAACAGTATACTGTAAAATGTGTAGCCATTTATTCCCACTTGCAATGCACTGTCTGAAGGTTCTTAAAGGGATCATCTTCGAAGTTAGGCTTCATCGTGTTTCACACCCCACATTGATTTAAGGAACTGTGTAGGTGTACTTATTAAAACGGGCACTGAGCGTATATAAAATGCACCACTAAAAGCAGAATAGTGTCCATCTCACTTAGTTAGGAAGGTTTAGTTTTTATTATATTCATAGCGCGAAGAATTGAGGAATTCTTTCAAGCTTGATGAATAGGAAAAAAAAGTAAAGTTGGAATTCACCTCGATTTCGGACTCTCCCTCCCCAAAAAATAAAAACTGGTCTAGTGAGGCTGCTTTGCTTTGGTGTTAACGTAACTCGATTTTTGGATAAAAGTGAAATAGATAAGTTTCTAATGTTTTTCCCATGTCTGACCCAGATTTGAATCCCGTTAATGGCGAGGAATTTTTATGGGCTTTTTCGCAAGTGGTTGATTTAGTGGGTCTCAGGCAAGATTGCCATTTATTTTTCTCCCAGAAACTCAGGTTTTTCGTCCAGCAAACAGGCAAATCGACCAAAGAACTCCCTCAATTTGTAGATATAATATATGCCACATTATGGTCCAAATTGCTAACGTGCTTAAAACTAACGTCAACGTTCAATCCCTTCACTCGTAAAGTATTTTAATTTTGAAAAGTAAAACTAACACGATAGCAATTCCTTTTGTTGCATTTTAATCTAAAACAATTAACAAGATAAACTTAATATCCCACAGTGTGCAGTTCATTAGATAATTGGTAGTACGAATTAATATTAAGCCTCGTGCTCGGTAAATAACTATAAGTTATTAAGATACTCCCCGGTGAACCTTTATCCTTGCTTTAGATGATCATTGAAGGAATCTGGCAGCCTAACTACTCAAACAAAGCAATGAAATGCAGAGCCATGATTCCTTAACTAGAACTTTTGAAAAATGCCTTCGCATTTAAATTCCTCCATTGTTTAGTAGAGAGACACAAGAGCTTTTCTCAGTGCAATTAATTAACCAAATCCAATTATCTGGAAAACAAACAGCGAAAAAGTGGATGAGGTTTACATTTTACTGTATGATACTTCTCAAACCATACATATTCTGTGATAGAATGCTGCTAAATTAAGATAGACCATTAATAAGATTTTACCATTAAGTCTGAAGAAAGCTAAATTAGCATTTCGCTGACTAATCTGTAAATGCATCAGTTCCACTTGGTGGAAATTATGCTTTTTTATTGTTAACTGAAAGGTTTCAAACTATGAATTTTAAGTTAGTTTTACGACATCATGGAAATTCTCATTTTTTGGTAGAAAATGTGCAGATAAAACTGTGGGCGGCGACGATGCTAAATTATGAAAATGTTCCTTAGTGAAAATTTTGGGAATTTCTGGATCATTTAAATGTGATGGAAAATTGCAGCGAATTAAGAAATTGTGGTTCTTTTTCCTCGTGGTTATCACATTGGTTATCATCTCCATCCTTTGACATTAAACGATTTCTACTAATTCGTTCACATTGTGGACGAATCTGTAGGTGTAGGGTGGGAATTTCAAGGGTTTTCACTCATGGAATTTGTTTTTTTTTTTACAAAATAGTTTTAAAGTTTTCTAAAACGTTAACATTGTCATTGCTGATTACAAGTTCGAGCACATCGATAACTTATGTGATTTTGAATGCCAGAATTAACGTAAAATGATTTCACGTGTTGAATAGAACTCGTTATTCTAATGAGGTCTACTCATTCATTAATTTCTTCGAGGAAGAAATTAAGGAACGGTCCAAAGAGTAACTTTTAATCATGGAGATGAATTTCGACATATGCATGTGGTTCCCCTCTGCCAAATGATACAGGTGTGGAGTTTGATAGTACGATAAAAGTGAAAATGTGCTTGTCCACAAAACTAGAAAGTCTGGGCTTCCATTTAATCTCGATAAATAAATGTTAGCAAACTCCACCCTATTCATAAAACTGGAGAAGAGGTTGAACAGATTTTGCCATGTACGGATGTAGCCTTAATGATTGCCTCGTGGCTTTGAAATATCCAAACATAAGGTGAAATCTTTGGAACTGCAAATGCCTAAACTTGATTTTGAAGCAATTTCATAAATTAGGATATTTTTTCGCTGGATCGTAATGAGTTATTTTCCTACCTTCTAGGAACATCATACCGGTTTTCTTTCTTTTCATAATTTCTTCACAAAGACAGTGAGTACTTTAGTGGAGAATGGACAAGAACTCTTCTTTATCGTTATCTGTAGTAAGCTTGAGTAATTCCAAAGCAGATTAGTCATTTAAAAAATTAAATTGCGGACGTAGTGTTCTTTATTTCTTAGATTGTTGCATGATGATTATGACACCAACCTTAAGTTTGAATTCATCATTGAAGTTATTTTGTTTACCCTGTTTTATTATAAATTTTCAAGTGAAACGAATCATGTATTTTAACAAATTCCACCAGACATTTTTGATTCAATTCCAAAAATGTGTCTTAAAATACTTAAATTTCGGTGGAATAATGAAATCACTTCTATAAATCTGTCTTACTCAACTAACCATTTATTCTTGTTGAGAGAATAAATGGTTAGTTGAGTACTGTTTAAGTTATCAGAATGCAAAAAAACTTACATTCTTACTCGCTGTAAGCGGTCTACCCATCTAGGATGTTAGGACACGCTATATTCATTAACAATTCGTTTCTGTCTTCCATAATAAGTATTTTAGAGGGATTTATGTTCTTGAGGGGTAACTACATTACTGATCAGTAATTTACACGAATTCTACGACACTGAAAAGAACTGCTTGATTTTGCGACCTGCGGAATTATACCATTCGTTCAATTCTGAAAATATCCTATTGGCTGCTCTTTCCAGCTTTGCTCTCGATCCTCCCATCTATTTATAAATTTTATTCCTCTGCTGACCTCTAGACCATATGCATAATTAATGATTTTAAGCGAAGTCACTTTCTTTGATACTATAGCACCGCTTTGAAGAACTTACCGAGATTTCTTACGTCAGTTTTTTTTTCTAGACCAGTTTGCAAATGGAATATTCTTTCTTCTGTTTCTTATTTGAGCTGGATTTCTATTCCACCTACACCCACAGCAACTTAAATTCGGCACCAGTTTTTGTTTAAGTACGTGAGTGGTAGTTTGAGTTAAACATTAACGACTTCGTTTATTTGTTGGGCCTTAAACGTCGGCTCCCTGCCTCATTGCTCACTAAGTGCTTCTCTTTGTGGGAGAGCCCTTGGGATTGGAGACCAAATGCTAAAGACGAGTTACTTTTAGGAGAGTTCTTGTTATCGAGAGCACAGCCTTGTTTTTCCGATTAGCAAGTGCCATTGGAAACTGGAGAATTTGTTATTAGCGTTGTTAGTGAATAAAATCAACTACAGTATACTAAGGTAAAAAATATCAGATGCCGTATGTACACGAAAAGAAAGTCTAAAGCATGACTTATTTTACAGCCATTTCTAGATTGAATTCTATCATATCCAGTTCAGGGTTAGTTTATATAAGTAAATGCTCTTCATGGTAAAATAAGTCTTTGATTTTAATACATGTATATATGCTGAGTAATAAAAATTTATAGTTTTTTTTTTTTTCTATAACACCACTCATCTAACTGTTACCATTGTGCTTATAACATCTTGATTTACAATGTCAATCAGTTATTTGGGAAATCAATTACTTTATTTTGTATTCAATAATTACCATCAAATTCGAGTTAATATCATAAACTAGATTCCCGGTTCGAGACTTTTCGAACAATATTTTCTTTATAGATGCAAACCTGAGGCCAATATGGTGGACATAAGTCTAATCTAATCAGGAGTGGTTTTGATAATATAAAATAGATTTATCTCACTTCATTAACATGCAATTATTAATTACTTTGCTGTTAAGAGGTGCATGGTTCGGATAATAAGGGAACTTGTGCTTTTCCTCGATATTGTTTAATTTGGAGTAAATTATCCATCTTCTTTGTGGTCCATCTTTCAAGATGGACAGGGGAGAAGAGTTTGGTAAAGTTCAGGACGAACTGGATGGTCACTTTTTATAGATAAGAAATATGAGCAATTGATTATTTATTTGGTTGAAGTAGAATAAGTCATCTTCCATGCATTATTTAGTCATTCTAATATTAATAATAATTCAAACGGAAGTCCTTATTCCATAAGGAATCTGTAGTCTCCCGTTATCTCAGGTTGAAGTATGCCAGCGCTGTTCTTATTAATACACCCAGTATATTGGTTTAACAGTTTTTACCTAAACCACAAGGTACGGAGCAAACTGGACTTGTGCGCAAACCCGAGTTTTTTTGGTTGATTTTGAGATCACATTTGTACTTTTAAAGAAAATGGAAACTTTATCATGCATTTAATCGCATAGCATAACAAAACATTACGACAACTTTTTTGTCATGCAGATAGGACAATGCTCTTTGTCACAATAGATGGCGTTCATACAGGTGAGGCAGCACTGTGAAGCCAACATATACTCTTTGAATCCATCAATTACGATATCCCAACGATTGCATGGGGCATTACAATGCTGAAAGTTACCAGATCGGTGTCATCGAACGGTGTATCGATTGGCGAGAATATTTAATCGTATTGCAGTCGTCAGTCGGCATTTTGATTTGTATTAGGAACTCTGGAACTGCAAACAACCACAAAGTCCTTTTGATAACATCAGTTGGGAAAGTGTTCTGATGATGTTGAGGAAGGCTAAATGTTCCTCACAAATCTATCATGTAATTAAAGATTACTTCAGAGATAAATATGTGACGGTCAAAAACGAACAGGAAGCAGTAACAAGAAAGGTATTGAAAGGATGCCCACAAGGATCCGTTTTTGGTCCACTATTGTGGCCGATAGTGTTAGAAAATTGATTGACGGAAGAATTTCAGGATATCCACATGGTTACCTATACAGATGATAGTTATAACCATACAAGGAGGAGGATCGAGAACAAAGCTGGAAACAGCAGCCAACAGGATATTTTCAGAATTGAACGAATAGTAAAAACTACACCGATTGTCGATTTCTATGGAAAAACAAAGATTTTGTTGTTGAAGGGGAGATGCAGATGTCTGTAAGGAGACATCTGCATATAAAGATAGGGTTCAGTCTGCAATTAGTGATGACTCTGAAGTATTTAGGAGTGCATAGAGATCGGCGTATGCTGGACATATCAATGCAATAAGTGATACATTTACAAGATTTGTCGGAATTATATCTCGCATAACCAGAAAGCAATGGGATATTAAGGAGAAAGTAATAAATCTTTTATACGAATATAGCTTTGTCCCCAAAAACTTACGGTGAACCGATATGGGTAGTGGAAGGAAAGTTGTATTCAGTACAAAGAGTAATGTTGATGAACATGTTTGTAGCGTATAGGTCTTTTTAAAACAAAACGCTTCATGTTATAGGGAGGCTGCCATTGGATTTGTTATTTGCGACGACGGAAACCATATGGGCTGCCGGAGATTGAAATAAATCTAGAAGAAAATATGAAGCGTGAGAAAAGAGAGGGTTGCTAGAGATTTGGCAAAGTAGATGGGAGACTTCGAATTAAAGGAGAAATAACAAGAATTTTTTTTTACTAGATATCAGAAAGAATTCAATCTTTCTTTGAAAGTTTGAATAAGTTTGGAGCAATTCAGAGAATAAGATGTTTGTGGGGAGGTGGAAACATCGGAGCATATTTTATACGATTGTAAAAAATATGTGGACTTAAGAAGTGAGTTGATATGTAGTTTTCCAAGTATGAATAACAATATGAGTAGAGGTTTGAGATTCAAACGGTTAAAACAAAGGAGGATTTCATGGTGTTTAAAGAATATCAACACACATTTTTAAAAGAAGTAGTTTTACTAGAAAAGGAGCAACAAGACTGAAATCTATAAATGGAACGGAGAAGTAAATAGAACGAAAGATAACAGGGCAAGCGTAATAATAAGGGTAACTTCGTTCTGTAACTGGTAGGCGCTTTCCTGGAACAGCGTACTTGCTCATCGCTCTCTGCATTTTGTGAGATATTCGTAATTGTAAATATCATCGATCCAGGATGTTCATTTGTTTAAGATATTTTGCCTCGCTTTGCGTTTCCAGGTACTTATTGCTCTTTTCATTTTGCATAATATTCTAAGTTGCATCAATCTAGGATGTTCATTTTGTAATATATTGTACTTCACCTGTCATTTTTACGACATTCTAAATTGTATCATAATATCTGTGTATGAAACGTTAGCTGGGACCACTCAATTAAATTAAGTCTATTTTTTAAACTATTCGGGTCCGTAAAAAGAAAGGGTGATCTCAGTTCTGTCAAAAGGTCAGTGATAGACTCTGTAACTCTATCTAGAAAGAGAGAAATGTGTCCAGTAGCAATAATAATGATACTATAATCTTTATCTGTACAATACTGTGCATCAGATGGCGAGGTTGCCAAAAAAATTGGCTGGAACCTACAATTATACTGCAATTTGTAATATGGTCATTTATCCAAACGGCCTTTGCTGGGATTATTGTCCAGTCATCAGTGGACAACTAGGCATCATTAGTGCAGGATTTTAGAACAAAAGCTATAGGATAAGAGCTATAAAACTCAATTTTTTAAATCTTTGTTAGAAGATTTCCATCGGTATCGTCGACAATCGTTTGTGCACTGTTTGCGGATATACTTTTTGGAAGTTTCTTTGCAATGCTGTTATTCAGGTAGATTCCATTCTTTACAGATGCAGAAGGATAGTTGGGGTGCCTGCTTTGATACTATAGAAATGGTAAAAATCACAGCATGGCATCCTTGTTGTGCCAGCTGGTTTTTTGTAGTGTTTTTGGGATTGTCGTGGACAGGGACATTAAGGAATGCTCCAAGGTCTTTTTATTTCGAACTTTAACGAATGGCAAATGAAATGGGTTGAGGTTATGGTGGAATACCTCAAAGTTATCCCTTCCATGTGGCCAGATTGAGAACATTATTGTACATATATAAGGATAGGTGGAAGTAAAAGAAAGTATGGATATGAACCATAATTTCTGAACTCCCAGATGTTTTTCCCCCAATACCTATTCAGGAGAAAGAAAAAAGTAGGAATTCTTCTTAATCGGTTTTTTTTTTTTTTTTTTTTTTCCTGGAGTAAGAGAGAGGGGGGGGTTGTTAAATTGAGAATAGTCTAGATCTACATTGAAGTTAATGAGATCTATGAGGGTGCCGAGGGATAGTTGGTATGTTTTAAGTTTTACCTTGTAATATTTATTATTTTTAATGTCATTTAACATAGTTATTTTGTTTAGAAAGCGAAGATCGATTGTCATCATCCTCAACTTTTTAAAAAATATATTTTAAGTTATTAATTTATAAATTACCATTTGTAAATTAAGGCAACCACGGAGATTGATCTGCCTCGATTTATTTTCCTATTCTTTCATAAATTTTGTTTTCAAGATTTCAGTAAAGCAGTTTCCTTTACTGAATTTTAAAATTTCTTCTGTGTCCTTTAAATCAGAACAGAACACCTAAACGAATTAATTATAAAACCCCAAGGGCCTTACGCCAGCAAAAGTTGGTTCTCATTTCCACTGTCGGTGGCATCGACGTATTCCTCTAGTAGGGTAATAAAGCAATAATATCAACCCTGGCAAAGACAGTTACTAAATTGTCGCCGAGCGTGTTACTGTGATTTCATTTGGGAGCCAGAGACCATTTGTCAAAGACGGCTACCGTTCTCCGATACGCCTGCAACATAACATAAAGTGACTGTATTCTGCAGGGAGTTATTCGAATTTCATTTCATCCAGTCTTGGTAACGGCTTAATGCCATATGTATTACACGCAGCTGCAACAGTATTGAAATGAGTCCCATAAAGTACAACATTTTCCTTTTAAAATTTAGCATATGAAGTCTATCTGTAGTTGGATAAGAATATATCCGAGACTGTGCTTCGAAAACCATTATGGAAAGGAGTCTTCTCGAAATTATTATTATTAATTCACTGTCCACATTGAAAAGTTTGACACTAGCAATTATTCAGATCTCAGATTCTACTCTAATGTTAATATAAATCTTATTAATGAAGACATCAAGCATCGTGCGAGATATGAATTAAAATAAGAACATGCCTTTGTGGTTATAGAGAAATCTGTTGGTTGTTTACCAAATCCATTCATCTCATCTTTTTTGCAAGATAAGAAACTCAGTATTGACTCGTAGCATTCTTTAACACCTGGAAATAGTGTTCGAGGAAGGTGGAAATTCGATTTTTGCCTTCACGGATAAGCGCGCTGCTGTTTCCTAGAAAACTGAAAGGTCGATTCTCGTTCTGCAGCTCAATTGAATCAAGTGGAGAATTGAAAGTGTTATTTCTGAAGGAGTGTCGATTAGTAGAGTTGATGAATATCTAAATTACTATGGCTTTCTAAAGTTGAACACAATCGGAAGATGATTCTGCTGATTGTTTTCCTACAAAAGGAAATATTTTATGACGAATATAAATGGGGATGTCCGTACATCTTTCCCGATCGTATTGAAACAATCTATTAGCATATCCGGTCATGTTGGAACGTTGTTTTTTTAAAAACAACGTTCCGAAATTTTTCTACGCGATGAGAAGCCATGAGGATGCTTTTTTGTATAGTTATTTCTTGAAGATGAGCAGTTAAGAATGGTGAACATGAAAAATGGGTTATGAAATGAGCAGGTAGCAGTGGAACTGGATTCTAGCGATTTATTATAGGATTGGAGAGGGGATAACCGCTTGGGTGTTCGCTTAGACAAAATGTATTATTCTGTGTTCGGCATACGTTTGTTGATAGACTACCTGTCAGCTGATGAGAACTCGGTAGCTTTGAAACAGTTGCCCTAGCGTTTACTCCATTTTAAATGTATGGCTCATTCGCCTATTCAGGGGATGCCATGCAATTTAAGAAGATATTGATAACTCAGACAGAACTTTGGATAATGATATTGGCTTGGGCTAATGTTCTTCATTGAACCCAAGCCTTAACGCTAAATATTCGGCCAAGTATTCTCCTCAGTGTGAGTAGAATTACCCCTCACCCCCATGATCGAAAAATCGAACACAGTAGAGCAAACGAACTTAACTCGAACATTTCCTAAAGGGGTAATGAGTGACAAAGCCACGATGCTGTCACGGACGACTTGAACCAAGACCTACTTCGAGCATATAAGTACACCATTGATTAAAAGTAATTAGAACGAGAAACAAGAGTAAGGCAATTCGGTGTTACGTCTCCGCTTACGAGCGACAAACGATAATCTAACAGTCATCTGTTTTCAGAGTCAAGTTCCATCGGTTTTTCTCATGGTTTTTCTTTTCACAATTTCCAATGTGCGAACTTGGCCCAAGTTCATAAATTTTGGTAGATTCGCTTTACGTATCTGTAATGTATGGGACAACATCTTTTACTGAGAGTATGCGTTCAAATAAATCCAAATGGCGTTGTGGAATGCGTAATCTTCCAGATGTATACAACAGCAACGCTTCTTTAATCTTGGTTCCCCACATTTATCGTTATGAGATCCAGATCATTGTCCAGATATGCACTTATTTATGTACTTCGTTATCGAGTCCGTGAAGTTCAATATTCAAAAAAGATCTTTTTAACAAATAGTGCCATGAAAGGTCAACGTTTCATCTTAAGATATTACGATGTGTCTGTTTCTTGGTTTATTTTACAGCTACCATTTGCCTCAAATGTTTCTTCGAACTACTCGATTGTCGATTACTAAGATTTACTTCTTCGATCTATTTGTATACACTTGTACGTGAGTTCTTGTATATTTCACGAATTTTGCAGTTGTTGCAATTTGGAAAACCCTACAGCTCCTTATTAACGCAGTTAGAATTGGCTTAGATTTTATTAATTCTAATGAAATTCTCGGCTGACCTGTTAGAATTAGTATGCTATTAAAAATTTATGAGCAGTTTCATAACCACTATTTCGGGGGCGGGGAACAATCTCCTTAAGTAAACAAAATAGAAATATCTGTAAATGTGTGCTTATTCATCGAGCCACTACGCTACAACCCATATATTATCTTTGAAAAGTCTAAACAGGATATTTCTGTCAATTGAGATCTTATTTCGGTAAATTGAGATCATAATTGAATCTACCAACTGATTCTTGTACCTACGCTGATTATAACCCTCTCGCCGCATCACGTTCTCTTGAATGCAGTTTCATATTGTAATAAAAATTGTGCGAGCATTTTATTGTCAGTTTTAAGTATTTATTGTATTATAATCCACCATTCCTTTCCTAGTGTATTATGCTGTCAAAGGAGAGAATCTTGTGGTAAGGTTTTTAGGAGCATCAGCGACTAAGGCCATATTTCTCGGTGTATATTGGCTGTAAATTGCACGTGTTCTGAGGTGAAATTTCTGTTTGATGGATGAAAAATCAGTTTCCGGGAGAAAAAGCCAAATTCCTGTTTCATTCAAATTATTTTTTGGTTATTAGATAACCGTATCCCAACACCTGATTTTTGTCATTTTGGAATTTAAACTAGATTAGACAAGGTATAGTTTTTTATTACCTTCGCTGGTCGAAAGAAGGCGTAGATAGCTCTGTCTCCTCTATTCGTGCTAGATGCGCGCGTCCGGGAAGATCGGCAGATGTTAGAGAGCTGCGAACAACTTTCACAGCAGCTGAATTTCGTCTATAGCTGACCGACCGAGGAAAATCCTCTTCTGAGTTATCCACGCTTTGTACTGAATAGAGTTAATCCTGCCTCTCGAAGTGGCATCAGAAGAGAAAAGTTTGTTTGCCGTTGAGCTTTTAGGACATGACGAGAACGATCCAGATATCTTAAACCACTCGCGGTTTTGAGGTAGTCATATTGTCAATGTTCTACACTAGGGCGCCTTAACTGACTCGTGGGTTCTGGTGAAGCTATTCTGTGAGACGCGTTAACCCAAATTTAGTATTGCAATACTAAGTATGTATGCGGTCCCAAATAAATCAGCGAAATCATATCAATCGAGGAACGACTGAAATTAACTCATGGGTGTCTGATATCTTCCACACAATCAGCTTATCTTATTTGAAAAATCCATTGTTCTTTAGAAAGTAAGAGTTAAAATAAAACATAAGAGGCGCTACCCATAAGATGAAAATTGTATAAATTTTCCTGGTACGTGGGAAGTGAGTGTAGTAGTTCCTTGGCATGCCACGTTTTTCTTTTTTGGCAGAAAGAAAAACGACAGGCGGTCAAAGTCTCTGGCTGGGTCTTCTCTTCTGTAGTGTTAGTACGGAGAGGGAGACGAAGATAGTGGACCTTGAGCTGGCTCTTTTTTTATATACTTGTCATGCAGTGAGCTCTTTATTGAAGAAGAATACAACGCTCTACGTTTGAAGGAGAACGAAGACTTTGAATCAAGTTTTGTCGAAGCTTGGTAAAACTGATTTTTGTATTTGAAACTGTTTTACTTATGAGCTGCCTTTTCCAGAAAAGCTTTATCGAAGTTCTGTATGGTCGTCGACAAGCAAAACGAATGAACATTTGAAAGGATTCTAGAGTAAATCCAGAAAGACCAACATTTCGCTAAACATAATTTGCGAAACACTGAATTTTTTTTCTAGAAGCTGCTAGCTCATTTTATTTGATTTTCGCTAAGAATGTTTTTCGTTTCTTAACAGATGAACTAAAGACATTGTATGTGCTGATTTAATCAGCTCTAATGATGTTTGGAGATTCAGAAAAAATAATTGACACGTATGAAAATGAATTTCCGAACTTCTTCCAAAGAATTGTTGAGCATTGTGAATTATTTCTCAAGCGGTTGTTTTCGAGAGTCATGTTGCAAAATTGGGCAAATTAAGCCAGTCTTTGTTTGAAGTAAATGCATCCTCAACTTGTTGACAGCATTTATTAAGAATACGTCTTATTGACGAACATCTAGTAAAGTGTAGTCTTTGGATTGTCAAGAATTAGACTTATTGTACATTTAAGTATTTTTGTATAGTAGATATATATTTTAATATCATTCACGTTCCTGTCTGAAGTTCTCATAATTTATTAAGTAACATGTCCTTTTCTTCTGAATATATTATAACTAATTCCTTTGTAAAATTATACCACATTGCGTGTGTATAAAATATATAACGTATCACGTAGGCCTAATTTACAATGAAGTGAGTTTTATTTAAATAACAACTCTGTGATAAGCTGGTTTTATGGCCTAAATCGTGTAGAATATAAATTAATAGCATCGTTCAGCCTTTTGCCCTGGGCAGTAAGAGCTGTAGAACAGAGGTTATAGAGTTCCCCCAAGGTGCAGGCACCGTTGGTCCACATCCTCGTGTCACCCGGAATCAGTTCAACTTCGCCTTGGTACACTCTGTGATGAATACAGTGCCCGTCTATGCCACGAGGATGTGGGCCAACTGTGCCTGTACCTTGGGTGAACTCGATAACCTCTGTTCTACAGCTCTTACTGCCCAGGGCAAAAGGCTGAACGGATACGGGAAAAACAAAACTGTCGTATACTCAGCATCACAAGGAGACGAGTTTCTTGATCGTAAAAATATTCTTATTTGGTCATTGTCAGCAAACAGTTTCGGTTTTCAGTAAAATTATATTTTTCCACTTTACGTATTTCAATTTTTTTTTTTTTTTTTTTTTTTTTTGCACTTTTTCCTTAAAAAAATGGAAATTTTTGTGGGTTGGTTTTGCATTGCATCTGAAGAGATATCCATCAGAGAAAGTGTTTCAACTCGCACTCCACGAAGGACGGAAGAATATGTTGAGGAAATAGAATAAGCTGAACGCCTTTTTTGGAAAATTTTAAAATAAAATCTCAGATGTTTTCCAGCTTGCAGTTCTCCTGGGAATCTATTCAAAGCCACATTTCAGAAGAGACAAATAGAAGAGCAAAAATCAACGCAGTTTGTATTAGGGAAGGGTGTAAGTGCATATCTGAAGTTGTGCCCTAGCTTTCAGTTTCATTTATTTTTATGTTCGCTCACAGTTCAATACTATTCTTTTTGTGTACAGGGATGGGATTACAGTATACTTGTAAATTTGTTTCAGTCGGTCAGATATTTACCTTTTTTTTTTCATCTGAAAATTTCACGTGAACTAACTGAATTCATTTAAGCACAGTCCATCTTAATATTCTGCTTCCGATAAGCTGACAGATATATAATTTTTACTTTAATTTTCCTGGTGTGTAGAGTTAAGACGATGCTGAAGCATCGCATTGCGTAAATGTTTAAATTTTCAGAAGTCCCGAGGAAAACATTACGGCACAAGTTCAGTCAAAAACACCGATCACGTGTAGGATGATTTTTCTAACTTTTTTTTTAAAATCAGGATTGAATGAAAATCTAGAGACTGCTTAATATGATCTGCATAAAAGAGATCCATTTCTATTCTGTAACATTTCATAATTATGAAAATTACGAATGAAAAATTAGTTAAGACAGGATGTTGCCCCAGTACCTGCATGGTACTGGGCAACATCCACAATTGTGCCATATGGCCAAAAGTGACCCTTATTCCTCAGCTGATACTTTTCCATATAGAACTAAATAGTTGATGCAGATACTTTTTCTCAAACAGATTTTGCAGTATTTTGTAATTTTAGGTGATAAATGTCCATTTAAACTGAAAATTCATAATGGGAAGGTTACGCACACTATTTTTTGGCATTCTCACTTCATTTTATATTTTTTTTCTTTTATGTAAAAACATCTTTGGGGGAAATGACGTAATTTGTGTCATTTCCGTGTCGCATTTTCGTGACATTTTCCGAAATTTAGTAGGTGCCGCCAAAGATTTTTTTCACATAAAAAAACATTTGAAAGCTTATTAAAAGTAACCAAGTTTGGAGGAATGCTAGTTAGTCTCCGCTCAATACATCAAAATGAGTGATCTCAGAATGGACCCTTCTTGATATCTTAGAATATGAAATATTAATAGGAGTTAAAAGAATATCTGTAAAAAGGAAGGTAAGGATCACCCTCTGCACGGACTCCTTATACTTACATTCAACACGCCATAACTCCGCCCTCGTGGGTATCACAATTGCTATAATCACTTTACTCACCACACGTGGTGGAAAAGACATGACTTCGAACCCTTTAATGACGCGAGAAATTTTTATGGGTGTTTTTCACAATGTGATTGAGTTTATTTAGTCGGTCTCAGGCGAGGGTAGCATTGAGTTTTCTTTCGAAACCTCGGGGTTTTATTCCAGCAAACAAGAAATCCACCATAGCGCAACACAGCAATTTATAGAAATATTATGTACGGCGCAATATGATTAATTTACTGATGGGTCTAAAGCTGTACAACAACCAACCAACAGCAACTCTACACGAGTGTCAAAGCTGGATATTTAATACACTATTATAAGACAATGCATACGAAACCTAATGGTCTTCTGTGCCATATAAGACCATACATGCGAATTTTAACATCTGAAAATTCTGTCACTTCTAAATCAGCTGCTGAGGAATCGCCACTTGTGCAAGAGTGGATCCAGAAATTATAACAACCAGAGATTCAGTATCAGATCTAAATATAAAAAAGAAAACAATACAAAAAAAAGTAACGTAACGTACCAAGAGGCAAAGAAAACAACCTACCTTCAAGTTCAAAGTAGTTTTCGCCCAGATAACCCACAAAAGTAAGTGTTAAACTCAAACTTAGTGCTCCCATAAAAAAAAAAAATTCAAGCAATAGAACCGCTTATTCTAGTATAGACAAAGACAAGAGGGCATATATCTGTGCATTAATTTATTATAGCAATACCATACACTGATTACCATCTCATTAAAAGCCTTCGCAAAGCAATGGAAGTGAACATGGCAAGGTCACTTTCAATAAACTGTTTGAAATTTAGTCCTTCAACCTTGGAAGTCAAATATTCGGTCAAGTAGGAATGACGAAGTAATCTTTGGCCGACTAAAAATTGGACACACTTAACTGACTCACTCCTATCTACTCATATCAGGCATCATCTGCCAGTTATTACTCTCCATCCAGCATGTACTTCTAGACCCCCTGATCTGAACAGAGCCCATATCAGTCTTCCCTGTATTATATAGATCACATGACATCTACCATACAGTTAATTTTAAGTTATGGGTGCAATTTAGCTAACATTTTCTCCTCCTAAGATTGCTAAACCACTACAATCAAATATAATGTTGAATACTCCTAAATCATTTATGATGAGTCAGCGCAGTTACTTCCAAGAATATAATTGGTGCCAGCAGGCATTCAATATTTAAACCATTTCCATTAATCCGTAACTGTAGTGAAAAACGTTTAGACTTTTTTTTTTTTTTTAGTCCTTAAAAATGTAAGAACAAATTGTGAGAATGAATATTCTGTAACATTTCATAATTATTAAAATTACGAATGAAAAATTAGTTATAAGACAGGAACCCTTTGAGGTTTCTATCATTTAGAATAGATTTGCAAAATAAACTACTACATGCCAATGCGAATTGAATTACTTAGGGGAAAAAAGAGTTTAGAAAGTGCCTTCTTATGGATTCCATACCGTCCACATGTGAACTCGGCAAAAATCGATTTCTGGCCAGCTTTCCGATGACATCGTTAGTACCAAACAAGTAGATGCGAGTCGATATTCCTAGGAAGGATAGCTGGCTCCTATAACTATAATGCGTTAAGGAATGGAAATAATATCAACCAACATTCTTCGAATTTACAAGTACTGAAAAAGAACCGAATATTACTGGAGAACGAGAAATATCCTGAAATTATTTTTTTTTAAAGTTCCGAATACAATAAAGCAGAAAAGAGAGGAGTAAGTTTTCATATTGCGTTTAGTAAATAGCCTTAATGGATAAAATTTAAAACAGAAATTCCTTAGATATTTTCGGAGCATATGTTTTAGGTATTAGATTATAATTTAATATGCGTTGGAGCGCGATCACCCCAAAAAAAACTTTACTTTTCGAAGTACTGCTCGAACATCTTCCCGATACTGAATAACTTGGCCACGTTGTGAAAAAAGGCAATAAGAGTTCATTAGAGGTGTGTTCAGTGTGCGTTAAGTTTCAAAGTAGCTAAAGCTGGGAGGTGTCAATTAATTGCGATTGTCTTTCGGTTGGTTCATTCGCTGGATGAAAAATTACGATTTCCTGCAGACAAAATAACGATACAACCCTCGCCTGATACAGACCAACTCAGTTTGTAAAAATAAGCCCATAATTTCTTCGATCATGAGTTTTGAGCTAATGCTTTCATGCATTATCTCAACTCCTGATCGCCCTCGCGGGTAACAGTGGTTATATTCGCTTCCTCCAACACTGATGAATAAAATAAGTTACTGAATAATTTAGCTGATTAGAAATAGCGTTCACAAATAAGGTTACCAATATAGAATGTGTCAAAAGTTTTTAGGCAGTTTAGCTTCCTAAAAACGCTGGATGAAATTCGCTGGATGAAAAATTACGATTTCCTGCAGACAAAATAACGATACAACCCTCGCCTGATACAGACCAACTCAGTTTGTAAAAATAAGCCCATAATTTCTTCGATCATGAGTTTTGAGCTAATGCTTTCATGCATTATCTCAACTCCTGATCGCCCTCGCGGGTAACAGTGGTTATATTCGCTTCCTCCAACACTGATGAATAAAATAAGTTACTGAATAATTTAGCTGATTAGAAATAGCGTTCACAAATAAGGTTACCAATATAGAATGTGTCAAAAGTTTTTAGGCAGTTTAGCTTAAGTTGGAATTCAAGTGGAAAAAAAAAGTATCTTCATGACCGTTCATGAAGATTCCTTGAGGACCGTTCATCAAGATTCCTTTATCTCATTGTTAGATAAAGGTTTGTGTTCGCGTAATAACTGAAACAGAGGGTACGAAAACGTCTACTAAATTTATCAAGATTCCTTTATCACACCTTGTGATCACACAAATCTCTGGAACAACAAACGCAACTCAGATGTAGGAAAAATCACATCGGGCATCTCTGAGCGAGAGAGATGGAGATAAATCACCATAGAATGATTTATAAACCACACTCAGAAGAACTAAGTTCTAGATTGCCTGCCCTTCTGACGGAAACGAGCGATAAAATGTTTTTTATGAGCTGTACCTAATTTCCTTACACCAAACAGCAAGACAAGAGTGGTCGAAGATAATGATTAAATACTGCTGCTCAAGATTGTTCATGATCCTGCATAGTGAACATTGTACATGGTTATATGCAGCCGCAAAATCAATATTGTATTTGCTGCAAAATTCCAAAGCAGCGCTATCCCACGATTCTGGAGAGTAAATGCTGTCCAGAGCCAAGCAGTGTTAGCAGAAAATAAAGTGAGGAACTGTTCCTGCTTATGCTCAGCTGAGAGTGGTGCTGCCTTCAACTAGCGTAGAGATGATCTCGTCAGTAATCAAGCTCTCTATAGATCCGGTCGCTCTTCGCTGTCATTGGGCGTTTTTTCGTTGAGGAAAACTTTTTGTTGGGTATCGTAAATAGCGAGACAGAAAAGGGACATTGACACTCTTCTATAGAATGCTGTGTTGCTTACATCATAATTATAACTTAAGTATCAATTTACTATCCATTTAAGGGTTCACCTCACTTACAGTTGTGATAAAACTTCTTTGATATTTTCAGCTGTTTTGTTTGAGAAAAATTATCTGTTTTTTCCTTTTTTGTTCGATAAACATTTTATAGCAATGTACTTCTCAACAGAACTTGGCACTTTTCTTTCAGACATTATGATAAGTACTTAATTCAGTCAGGCTTCAAGTTTTAGAACAGTTTCTAAAACAGGACTGTCCCTCCACCCTTTCAAAGACTAATCTTTATTTCTTTTCGCATTCGTTCTTTATCATCACATGCACTGATATGCGGAAATATTAAATTCTGTTTTAATTTCCCTTTATAATGATTTATCTTTTCTCATAAGCTCTTTTCTAATATTCTCTTAACTTCGCTTCCAACCGGCACCACTATTGTTTCAATACTTTTCCAACAGCTACATTTATTCAATACTCCAATAGTTACTATCATATAACTAAAGTTATAACGCAACCTTTGGACATGAATATTATTTTAGAGGCAATTTGTCTTCTCTCCCAAAGTGTATGATAATTGGAATCGCTAATTTCTCCGATATTTTCCATAGATACGTCCTTGGTGGTGGATGCCAATTCATTGTACCTGAACTTCGCTTAACTCGGTGAATCATTTCAATCTCCTCCATATGTCGTTGCATGCTCTCTCAGAAGGACAAAGCGAAGAGGGTAGGGGGAACTTCCCATAGGAATTAGGATATTTATCTTCATTTAAATTGAGATCCATGATATCTCCTGATGAAATTATATTTTCTGTAGTTTCTATGGAAACTACTAATAGGGAAATAGATTAGACACCCTTAGAGACCTAAAACAAGATCTTGAATTAGATGACATTATTAGAAAGCATTTCGACTAAGTGCGCCTTTATAAACATGGCCGCGTATACGAATGTGGATTTAATATTATGCTGCAAATTATCTGATTGATGGGATGCGATATTCAACTACGCTGATTTTGATTATACATTTAATTAATGGAATATGCTTAATATACAATGTGATTGGAGTATTCCATCACTTGACATCTGAAAATATAGTTTTTATATTTGTAATTTGCTTAATATTTAATTATTTTCTCGCAGGAGGCCGTGGATGGCCATTCCTTTTTATGTTAGTGTTGACTTTATACACTTAGATTTCAGAAATTGAGAACGGTGTGTGGAGGGGGTGGGGGTTCTTACTTGCTACATGAAGAAACACTAACGAATTCTGAGATCTTGATGAGAAAAGAAAAGCAAATGAAACCCTTCTTGTGCTGGCTCTAGAACTAGACTGCTTTACCAAAGCTTTCTTTTAAAATATACCATCTTCAGATATGGAAAATGTGATTAATGTAGTCAGGAATGACTACCAATGGTTTCATTTGTCTGTAGATCTTTTTTCGGGAATTTATTAAGTACTAGTTATTATGATGAGTGCTTTATATTTTAAATACTCCATCTTGCCGGGCCTAATACCCGGCAAGATGGAGCCAAACTAAATTTTAACGATTAATATGGACATATCACGCAGGTGTGGTCGATAAGCATGGAAAGGTTGTTTCATACCTGTTCATCGGCCAGTATTTAATAATATATTTAAGACTAGAATACCCGTGGCGAATATTTCACCAGAACTGTTTCTGAAAAGAAGTATAGATTATATGGAAGTAATTTACAAAAAAGCATTTTCTCGCCTCCCTTCGCTAGCTGTGGTGTCTGCAGGACGGACTCCAGTGAAAATTCAATTTGCTAATTTTTTACATAAATGGCTACACTGTCCTTTAAAAAAAACATTAGAGTTATTGCTAAAATTATCTGGATCTTTAAACTGCTACGTAAAGTTGTCCATGAGTGAAAACGTTCAAAATTGCCCATGGACAACTTTGAAAGTTTGACCCTGAGATTTCTTAATCGTGATAGCACAAGCTAAGAAATTGTTTTTCTCTTCGAAGTAAAGGGCAAGTTGGTTTCACTGGGAGCTAAATAAATTCTCGGGATTTGAATATTGGTCGGAAAATTTAATTTTTTTTTCTATCAATTTTACTGCTAAATAAAACCCATTTCAAAACGAATCAAAAGATTGTTTAATACTCAATTATTCTTGAGTCATTCAAGGATGGTCTCCGTAGGGGAGTAGTCAGGAGCGAGAGTGGAGTAGCACACCCTCTCTGAGAAGACCGGGGCGTTCAAGCCACTGACAGTTAAATACGGACTATCTGCCAACCTTCACTGGGCCAGTGTGGCAGATTATGGCCTATTTCCCTCAACATGAATTGTTGAGGAGGCTTTCCATCCTGCAGTGGATTGATAGTGGCTGCTGTTTAAATTTACCAATTTTTTTTATTCAAGTTCAAAGAGCGTTCAAATAAAATTTTATAATCGTGGATTACTCAAATCAACAGCGCCGTATTTATAAAACTTTTAAAGACCTATTTCCGCTTCGGAGGTGCTTTATGTTCTATCTGTGTTTTATAGTTAGGTTTTTTTCAACTAAGCTGAACTGTGGTTAAGAGACAATATACCCTGTTTTCGTGTGCATTTCCAGCAAAGGAAAATTCCTAAGTTTGAAGGTGAAAAAAAATTCCTGAGGTGAAAGAGAAAAATCTTTCATCTCCGCCTAACTTGGCAAGCACTTAAATGATTTTCAGAAGTTTGATGTCACCGAGGGAAATCAAAAGCGTAAGTTTCCAAGTAAGCCAATTGCCGTAACTACTTCTCTACCGTCATTGCTTAGAAACACCCACTAATTATTGAATTATGTTGGATTGTGAATTAAATGTGCACTTGTCTACAGGATAATTAATGTAAGATTCAGGAAACTTCTTGAAACAACAAACATTCAGGCAGCTTCTGGGTAATATAAATGAGCCAATTGCTGTAGATCTGCTTTAACACGACTGAAGAATGGTGCCAAATAGCCCTGGAGAAAGCATCTTATTCAAAAGAGTCGTTTGCGAATTCAGGTGGTCGACCAAATTCTTTTGGGTATTTTGAACGTTGCGTTGTTTCGCCTTTCATCTTCATTTTAAATGTGATGAGGATTTCTACATTTTTTTTTTTTTTTTTTTTTTTTAAATCTTTGAACAATTAATACGAATACATCGGTTTTTGTTTTCATAAATGTCTGATAAGACCTGCCCAATTCTTTGCAACAATTGTCCCATCACTTCTAAATGAAATTGGATGTTTATAGTTCTTCTTTCTATGGTGAATTGCACGAAAGATTCCTCTTGAATCGAAACCGATAATTCAAAAATATTTCTTGATGAATGTCTAAGAGTATGAAAGAGGTTGTTTATGCAGAGGTTGGGTTGGCACTTCCATCATTTCTACTACCCAGGCAGTAGAAATGATTATTGTTTTTGATTCTTTGGTTTTAAAACAAGAACCGATATATTCGGTATTGGTTTTTCAAAGAAATCCTCACCATATTTAGCTCCTGGTGACTTCTTTCTCTTTTATTTATTCGAAGTAGTGCAATACCTAGAAACTCGTTGTGAAGGTGTTCACAATATGAGATATGAATAAACGATGCATTCATTTACTACCTGGGTAGTAGAAATGATGGAAGTACATTGCATAAACAACCTCTTTCAATAATTGTTTTGATTTTCATTTTTTGGTCGAGGAGATGACTTTCAGCCTGCACTAACCCTAATTTTTATTTCTTTAATATAACAAATGTCTTTCTTATCAGTTTTACCAAATAGGTAACCATTTAATGTTTATTCCCTTTTGAGTACTTTGTAGTTATATGCTTTTGTATAAGTAGTTAAGGAATACAATTTTTTAGAATCTGTAAGAGTTGTTTTCTTTTTTGCTTGATAAGCACGGTACACCGCACACCGTGAATAATTCATGTTCACATTATAAGCATCCATTTTTGTGCTTTTACAAAAAAAAAATGTTGGATGTCTTCTCAGGAGTCAAATGCAGATTATAACTTTGGCTGACCTTTGTGACATAAAGCGCGAGGTGATGTAACTATATTAAAACATATGAATATAGTGCAACCAGAAATTTAATTTCATGTTTTGGTAGCTGTAGTGGGGGAGGGGGTGTTGTTGTGTTGATTATAGCCGCGAAAGCTATATTGCAACAGAAAATATTTTTGTAACACAGTTGTATGTATTCTGAGGAGTTGAGTTATACTCAGAACGCGACGTTCTTTGGAGGGAAAGGAACCCAGAATTTGTTGATTCGCTTTTCATTGAAGATGCCTTGAATTAGCATAATTTTTCATTCTGCAAATCAAAATATAAATTGATGGATACAAATTCGGGGTGATTTAAAAAAAAAAAAGATTGAAACCTATTTTACTATACTAAATTATTATCTTTACCGGTACAAATTTCTGAAAAACAGAATCAAGCCAATCACGAATAATAGGAACAGACAATAAACCAAAGGGAAATCCAATTGAAAAAAAAACACTAACATAAACATTATTGAAAGCGTTAACAGATTCTGCTGCACTTGAATCCACTATTTTAATGGCATAAGCGGTTCACAGGTGGAAGAACCAGAATAAAACGTAACCCTGACCATCTTGTCCAATAACTGGTGTGGCGATTAATACCCTTCTTGAAGACGGATGACTTAGTCAGAAACCTTACGGAGGCCTTCGTCGTCCTCCACACAGGGTGGAAAAGTCATGAGCTCGAGATCCGTCGATTAAGCGAAGAATTTTTATGGGATTTTTCACAACGTGGCTTAATTAGTGGTCTCAGGCGAGGCCAACGAACTATATGGCCTTAGTCGCCGATGTTCCTAAAACCCTACAACAATATCATCATACTAGTCCACTTTGACTCCTCAACTCTTTATTCTTGAACAAAGGCTAGTCACAGCTGACATAGGTGTGAACCTCAAAAATAAAAATGATTTTTAAGAAAACAAATCGGTGGAGGTGAGTCCTGGATACATCACTACAATCCTGAATTGAAACAAAGTTCGCAGTGAAAGCATAACTTTCAAAGAAAGTTGAGTCCACTTCGTGAAATCTGCTGCCAATCAGATTATCATAACCCTTTTTTGAAACGAATGGCATTATTTACCTTAATACTGTATAAAACCTATTGCCAGACAACATTAAGGCGAAGAGTTCTAAAGAAATGTGATGACTACGGCATCACGTCAATCCAGAAGTGCACGCAGCCTGAAATTTTGATGACACACAACATCAAAAGCTTCCTACCCTGCCTATTCTTAAGTAAACACTTCTCTGAATATTTAGAAAATAGGTAGAGAGATGGGAGGTGTATTGAACTAGATTAGGCTTGGTCGAAAAAGCAATAACCATCAATAAAACAACTTATTTTTATTTTTGACTTAATTTGTCTTGAACTTTTTTGATCACCCGTTGTGTTACCAATTTTCCGTTAATTTCAAGAGCGTAAAAAAAACAAAAAACTTGTTTCTTTAATCTATTAAGTGCTTCATTACAAATTTGAAATAATTTTTCATACCGCATGAATCTAATATTTACAGTTTATTGATTGTAGGCAATGGTTTCGCTCGTGATCAATCCAGTAGCTGGTGAACGTGTTTGTCAAATATTTGACAGCAGTGTACTGAAAATAAAGCCAGTAATCGAAACAAGCTTTTCAGTTCATTTTGAATGAAAATGCAGAAGTGGAAATGAATACCTATTCATGAAACCCTGACCTCATGAGATTTATATGCACTCTGTCTACGACATTAAAGTAGAACAGTTGCAATAAACACCCACACAAGCACACCGCCCGCTAATATATTATATTCCAGTGGGAGATGTTAGAACTTTTCTTCTGTTCTAGGTGTCGCCTCATCCACCTTTATGGATATTGATTTCCATTTGTTGGTACGTTCATAAACGTCAATGGAATCAAGTTTTCTGGCTAATTTTGAAGCGTATCAATGCCTTTCATAAACTGGAAAATGTAATTTGCTGTTTTAACGCAATGCTATAGAAAAATAATCATGAGTGCTGACCTAGAATTTGTCCTAATTTCCTCGGTAATAATTCAGAAGATTACAAGTCTTTGAACACGCGCAGCAAAACACATTGCAGAGTTATTCAAGAGATGAGCGTTAAGATCTAGTTTGGTAAGAAAAACATTAAGCGTTTCGTCACTAGCCCCGAGTGTCAGGCTATTTGTGATCGAGCGACTTAGACTGCAAATTAGGCTTCTTGAAGTGAATTTTTTTTTAAAATTATACTAAAATATAATTAACTAAGGTAAAGAAATCCACTTTACCAGTTTTATAGCTTAGGAAGGAAAACTTGATTCTTTTGTTTTCTTTTTCTATACCTGCTTATTACTAACCCTGTCTACCGCTTGATTACAAGGTTGGGACTGCTCCTGCCTCCATGTGGAGTGGCCGGTAATCTGGTCGGGATAAGTTCTGTCCAGTGCGAAATGGAACGAATTGAATTCTCTAAAACTCAAAGCTATTGGATTCTTGGATCCAAACATAACAGGCAAACATGAGGTATCAAGCCCCCTCACATCAAAAGTTGAAAGAAAAACTGATGAAGCGACACACTCGTCTCATACTTTTAGAATAATTTATTCCAATAGTGAAATAATTCAGTGAGTAAACTGTCCCCATTCAGAATCCAGAAAGAAGTGGAGTGCATTGCTAGAACATACGACACTTCAATGACCCAAGTCAGGAGATCTAGAAATCTCTAATCCAAGACACTCTGAACACCTAATGAAAGTAAACTGTTTCGTAGGTACAGTTTACTAATCACGATAAACTCCTCAATGCCGCTAAATACCTCGAAAGGAGTGATCTCAAGGAGAAATTCTTCCAGTAGATGGTACATCTCATCCCTACCCGGAACTTAATAATCATTTTCAAACACCACAGTGCCCTGCATCCTATAAAGCAGGACACCTAATATGCAGTGGACGGCCAAACATCCCAAATTCCCTGCCCTGTTAAAGATTCCAGAAATTGGGACACTTCCAAACCTCTTGTAAGGAATGTGTATATGTTGAGTCACTGTGGAATACATTGATATGTCATACTATTTGTCTTGTAAATTGATAAAGGGGCACAGCGCTTCGAAAGCTTCTTAATTCTGTTAATTTTGTTCTTATCGCTTTTATTACTTTTAATCCTTTTATCGTTTATATATATATATAATTTGTATTTTCAATAATCTTCCATATAGTTTATTTTTTATTTTTAGTGTATTTTAATAAACTTTCATTTTACACTTAACGTTTCGTCGGCAGTACAAGATTTGCTATAAAGCTCCGGAAAACTCTCCCACGTATGCATACCAACTTTCGTTACTTTGCCGTATTCTTCTAATGAATTTTCCAGTGTCTACTCGGCATTTGAATAGGGTAAAGCTCAACAGTAATGTATTTTCTGATGTTTCCTACTAGATGGGATGTACCATCTGGTTCTCAAAGGGGCAACCTCTCAGCAGAATATCTCTGGTTATGCAATCCTTACAAACTATTTGAAATTTCCTCATCGGCAGGAGAGTAAACTCCTGCAATCTTCATAGATTCACGCATTTGCCCAAACCTTCAATAACCTGTGTAGGTTCGTAATCGGCATCTAAACTGAACTCCAAAGTTCTCTCACGAATGAACAGATACATTACAAAAAAAAAGAAAAGCAGAAAAAGTTGTGCCCTACGGCAGGGGCGGCCAACGAGTCGATCGCGGATTTAATTTCGATCGATCATGATGAATTTTAAATATACAGTCATCCCTCGATTTGTGCACCTTGTGCAATGAAATTTTTGAGATGGTAGATTGCGGCACATTTTGAAGGAAAAAAGTAGATAGCATCACAAATTAAGTTGGCCACTCCTACCCTACGGCATTTAACCCCACTCCGGCGACCATGCCCGAGTCAACAAAACTAAAAATACCAACAAAACTTAAAATTGCAACTTACTGTCCTACAGAAGGCAACTAAACTTCAGCACCGTTTTAAGCTAGTTGGCCTTCCTTCGGTGGGTGAGTACCCTGGTGAGGTACCCTGGTGCTGCAATGATGGCAAGGCAGTTGCGAAGTGTAACTTTACAATATGAAGGATTCCTGATGGTGTGTAGTAATTTCAATGTCGTCGAATTAGAATTGCGTAGTGAGTTAACATGCTTACAAGTTGGTGCAAATTCATCAACCTGCTCGTACATAACTACTCAATAGTAATAAGATTGGCATCCAGAGAAGTCCACAAGGACTTCTCTGGATATGTTTGAGAACAGCAAATGGTTATATCTCCAACTGAGCATCAATCAACAACATTCACTCCATCTTAGCTGATGGTTCTAAGACCTGGATGCGCCTGAAAATTCAAGCAAACAAAACCAACTGCTTCGCCACTGAAGCGATTATTTTGACTTCATTCAAACTAATTTATTTCTCATTCGTAACAGTAGGACCTTTGTTGATTTACCATAAACAACAAAACTCGTCAAATTCAAGAATAGCTTGCAAAGAATGAGCAAGTGTAGAAAACGATTAAAGCGAACTCAGAGCACTTCATAACTAGCCGGCAATACATCTGGTTCATCCAGCAGCAGTGTCACCAAAAACCTCAACGGAATGTAATTCATGACATATCACAAATGTTTCGCAAATGCTGATTCAGCGCATCAAAAAAACCATTCGGCAATCCCGAGAAAACAGGCCAACTTTGCAGTGATTTCTTATCCTGCCATGGAAGCGTCAACCATTACTTTCAACCAAATAGGAACACAAGACAGTATAGAACAGTATAAGCGTTCTGCCTAAGGCCAGAACGCTTATACTGTATCCTGAACGGATGTGTTTAATGGGCAAATGACTTTCTGTACACTTGGTGCATTATTGCTTCGTTGCCAATGAGCCATTAAACCTCATATAAAACTAAATCTGATGGTTAGAAGTTAATAGAATGAATGCTAATAACCATATCCCATGTTCGAGTTCTTCAGATGGTTTTCTTCCCGAAGGATAAATATTAACATATATATTAGAATAGTTGTGTTTTGACTATTTAAGCATTTTGACTTGAGATAAACGACGCCTATTGGACTCATCTTTTCAGGCGCGTTAAGCATATGCGTAATGCACATATTGTCTTTACCATTTCCGTCTGTATATCCGCCCGCATAATAACTACTTCCAGTAGCTGTTTTTTTTTTTTTTTTTTTTTTTTCATGGGTCATTTAAAAAGATTTGTTTGTCGATGCATTCAAGTTTCATTAAAATTGGACCAATAGAAATGGGGATATCATTTCTTTCCCGTGAATGATTCATCTTCCCAATGGATAGATTTTCATGGAATTTTATATTTCAGCCTCTTAGAAAGATTAATCGGGCCTTCACAAATTTCATTGAAATCAGACCAGTAGAAATCCCGAAATTTATTTAAACTTTTTTCCATACACATCACGTAGGCTTTTTAGATACTACATATTGTAGCTTAAGAACTGGACATGTTTGTTGTCATGCGGGGTTGAAGGAATAAATGGCAACATGGCAAATTCGTCGAAACGAAAGTTCTCAGTACAAGCATGAGTTTGCTTTTTTTTTTCTTTTGTTTGCCCGAGGATAAAATATTCGACCTGCGCTTTACTCCTTTCTAAATATAGAATGGCTTGCTATACTTTTGTATGGATTGTTACGTCCATGAATTTACCCCAGAAGAAGTGTCCTGCCGTTGACAGTGCTTGTTCTGGCAGAAGGTTGTGATGTTACGTGTTAAAATGACGTTTCCCCGGAGGCTATCGTCATCATATTTACACTTGCTTGGGCGTTTCCTGAGCAGAGGCTCATCAACGCAATTAACACTTCTTATCGACCTATTTAGCCCTCCTAGCAGCAGGAGCAAGCCCTGCTACTAGGAAGTTTCCCGTCCCTAGCCCCGTGGAGGCAGGTCGCTACTACCTTTATGTATTACACTATTTAATTCTCAATTTTAAAACATTTTTGATCTTTTTGCTTGATCAATTTAACTCATTTAGAAAGTCAAAGGAGCATTCCTCTATTTCCAACAGTATCCTTAATATATATACAATATTTATATAGTGCAACTATTGCTGTTGCGGTAACTACTAACATCCGCAAGCATGCGGGAATACTGCCCGTAGGTTTAGGTAATGTTGGGCGCTACCCCAACAGTACCACATTTTATATACATTGCAACTACAGCTGTTGCGATAACTTCTAACATCCGCAAGCATGCGGGAATACGAACCCGAGGGTTCAGGTAGTGTCAGGCGCACTACGAATGCTATTCACCTCTTTAAGGTAATTTACAAATATATTATAATTTTCTTTATTTTCAAAGAACCTCCGCATCTCATGAGGAGAGGAAGCTCCTAAATGGCTAATTAGCCTTCGCCTTGGTATGTCATATTGTGGGCATTGGAATATGTGCTGGCTATCCTCAGTCTGTCCGCAACGACAGCGTTCGCTGTCCACGAGACCTAGCTGGAATAGCCGCAGTCGTAGCCCATGTCCTGTCACCACCATCGCCTGGAAGACCCCAAGTTTAGGCCACTTACTTATCCGTTCTAGCCGCGAGATGTCAGGTATCATCTCATATGTTATCCTGCCCTTGGTAGAAGCTGCCCAACGCTCCTGCCAGAGGCGATGGATGTCCAGTGAGATCCGCTTGTTCTCGTCCTTTAGATCAGATCTTCCATAGATTTTTCCCGCTTCTGGGCAGCTACAGACGCCCATGAATTCCAAGGGTTGGTTATTCTTGGTGCGGTAACTCATCAGTCTCCCTAGGATCAGGAGATCAACTGGCATAACTCCCGCTATTATCTGTAGGGCTTCTGTGGAGACGGTGCGGCACGCCCTGGTCACACACAGGAGTGCAAATCTTTGTGCGGCCATCAGGTGGCGCCTCACAACGCAACCATCAATTGCCTGTCCCCAGGCTCCACAGGCATATGTTATTATCGGCACAAAAAGGCACTTATAAAGTAAGTCTAAGTTTCTTCCTTTTATTCCCCAGTCTGACCGGGTAATGCGCCTTAGTTTCCCGTACAGATTTTTTATCTTATCCCGCATGGCCTTCGCATGGGGTATAAAGTTCAATCCCTGATCCAGGTTGACTCCTAGGTATCTGACCACTGGAGCAAATTTCAAAGGGAGCCCACCAAGGCCTACTGTGGGAGGTCTGGTAGGGCTGAACTTACCCTTGAGCATCAAGCACAACGACTTTGTCGATGATATCACTAACTTGTGGGTTGAAGCCCAGGCCTGGATCTTGGTCAGCGCCCAACTGGCCTTGGTCTCAAGCTCTAGGCGAGCGTTTGCACCCACCAAAACAGCGACGTCGTCCGCGTACGCTACTATCTCCACGCCATTCCAGTCTTGGTTTAGTAGGTCATCCAAGACGAAGTTCCACATATAGGGCCCAATGATGGAGCCCTGTGAAACCCCTCTGGAGACTGCGTGGGTAACCTTCTCGAAGCGGTTCTGTACCATCACACTTCGTTCCTCAAAGTAGCTACGCAGCAGACGAAAGAGTGCATGCGGGCAACCCACAAGTCTCAATTGGCTTAGTATGCTCTCCCACCAGAGGCGGTCAAAAGCTCCCTTGAAGTCCAGAAATATGCCCAGGACGTATTTGTTCTCAGAACAGCGAACCGTCGAGAGCAATCGTACCACTGCGTCTTCAGCAGAACGGCCCTGTCTGAAGCCGAACTGTCTGTCTGACTCTTGGTGCTTGCTTCTGTATATGGCATTTAGTCGACTCATGATTAACCTCTCAAAAGTCTTGCCTAGAACAGAAAGTAGGGCAATTGGCCTGTACGAAGACGGGTCTGTCTTCTCTAGGTCGTCTCCCTTCAGGAGAATTACCAGTTTGGCCTCCTTCCAGCATCGTGGAAAGGTGCATTCCTCCAGGCACTGGTTGTACATTGACAGGAGTAAGTCAGGACAATGCTTATGGAATTCTTTCAGGATCTCTGCAGTTATGTTATCCGAGCCAGGAGCCCTACGGTTTCTCATGCTTTTCACGGCAATCTCTAGTTCGGCTAAGGTAAGCATCTCTGTGGATGTACCAGAACCAGAACTACAGTAGTTCTGGTTCGCCGAGCGATGAGCTGTTTGGTCGGCCGTCTCCCCAGTGACATCGTCAGTGGGAAAAAGCGTCTGAAGAACTGTAAGCATTGTCTCGTTCCAGGTCTGAGTCTCGCTCAGTTCTCCCAGAACGGTGTGCTGGACTTGTTCAGGTCGAACCCTCTCCATTGCTAACCGATACGGCAGTCCCCAAGGGTTCGTGTTGCCTCTGTCTGAGACAAAGTCCTGCCAAGCTTTACGCTTGCAGGTACGAATCTCCTTGACGTAGTCTCTCTTTGCCGTGGCATAGCGCTCTCGGTAGCTGGCAAGGTCTAAGTAACCTGAACGCCTGGCTCGTTGGAATTTTCTGCGAGTCTGATTTACCAGGCGCCTGAGTCTAGTCAGTTCCCCGCACCACCAGGGAACAGACGTGGTCCTAGTCCGACCTCTCCTCATCGATGCGTTACAGGCTCTCTGTAACAAGCGGTTTACAATTGAGGCTCTCTGGGCCGCCAGGCCGCAACTCCATCGCTGTCTCCAGGTTTCATTGGCAGTTACGTTGTTCAAAACTGATTTGAACTCACTCCAGTTGGCGGTACTCACCACAAACCTATCTACTTCACGGTTTTCTGCTTTTCTTTCAAAACGGCGTATCTCACACCGCAGAACCCTATGATCACTCGTAGACCAGCCGGTCTCGACTGACCATTTCACAATTTCAGGAACTAATGCACTAGTACAAACAGTCACATCAATGTTTGATTCACCTTGTTGTGTGGAGAAGGTGTAGGGTTGGTTGGGGATATTCAGGATATCTAGCCTGTTTGCCAAGAAGCAGTCTTCGAAGAGTGAACCTCTGTAGTCAGAGATGTCACTCCCCCAGCACACCGACTTGGCATTGGCGTCAATACCCAGAAGTATCCTTTGACCTCTCAACTGAGTTCATAGTTCGTCAATATACCGGAGATAGGCCTGTGGCTCTTCCCGGAACTGGGCGTATATACTGACCAAATATACCCTGCCAAAGGTACCTATAACCTCAGCACAAACACAGTGCGTGGAGCACAGCTTCTGCAACTGGGTAATCACCAGCGTTTTGTTGCAGACGACTATTGCAGCCTGACAACTCACACCAGACTGAACAACTCTATAATCTAGAGGGTAACCACAAACTTTGTTATTATCAAAATTCAATGAAGCATCATTCTGTGGTGAATACTGAAAGGACAGAATTCATGGTATACCTGGCTCATGGGCAACGCGACGCTGTCACTCCTCTCGCTAGCGGCCGAACTCGCCGTTTGATAGATATATAGGTACACTGCATTCACATAGATGATAATTCGATGTCTTTCATGGATAAACGTCGTGAGTTATCGGACTTTGAACGAGCGATGATAGTGGGTGCCCGACACATGAGTCACTCTTTCGCGAAGGTATTACAGAAATTGCACTATGCCCGTTCGACAGTATCAAGAGTGTATTCGGAATACGCCATTGACCGAATAACATCTCATCGTGGAGAAAGCTAGAGGATGAAAGTCGACGTATGTCTAGCATCGTTTGTTTCAGCCAACCGAAGAGAGCAGTGGCACAGATCACCGCCGACTTCAACGAGAGAGTTGCTAGAAACGGCTCCACCAAGACCATCAGACAATCATTAGCCCTAATAGGTTATGGGACCGCCGATCCACCAGAGTCCAATTGCTAACACCGCGACACAGGAATATACGCCTCAAATGAGTGTAAGAAAATCGGCACTGGACCTTGGATAATTGGAGACGACTGTCCTGGTCCGATGACTCCCGTTTCCGGTTATTTCGAGCCGACAGAAGGGCGCATATCTGGCGGAAATCACGCGAAGCTATGCAGTTGTCATGTGAACAAGGAACTGTTCAGGCAGATAGACGATCGGTAATGGTCTGGGGCGTGCCCAACTGGCACACATTGGGACCTTTGATATGTTTAGACTCATCTCTTAACAGTCCAGATTACGTGCCCATCTTTACATGCCATCTGCATCCCTTCATAGTCATCATGCACCTACAAGGCAATGGAATCTTTCAGCAGGACAATGCGCCTTCCCCACAGAGCCGTGGTGGCTAGAACATGGTTTGAAGAGCATTCTGCAGATTTTACGATCATGAAATGGCCTCCCCGTTAATCGGACATGAACCCTGTGGAGCATCTTTGGAATGCTGTGGAAAAGTCCGTTAAAGCTTTGGATCCTCCACCCAGGAATGGAATGCGACGGAATATTGGACAGCGGTGGCGAGCATTGATAGAAATACTTGTTCAGTTATTTGAAATTTTCGGGAGATATGAGAAACGACATTACTCTAGAGACTGAGCAGTGTGCCCATACCAAACTTTGAGTGCTATTAAAAGGTCTCGACCCGAAACCAATATATTACAACAAGCGTACTATGGGAATACGTAACAACTGGCACTCAACCAAGTGCGAGTTACTGCAACATTTATGGATTATATTGTTTCCAATAATCCCGAGCTGTTGGCATGGAAACAGAAAATACAAAGCCGTTGGTCTTTTCCACAATTGGCTAGCTAAAGAAAACACAGAAACGTGAGAAACCTGTCAGAAGAAAAGCATTTCTGTTAGCAAAAGATGTGCAGAGTCGCACAGCCGTTTTTCACTGACATCATTGCCTTCATTAGTACTCACTCATCTTTCCAAATGAATTCACTTAAAAACAAATTCCAATGTAAAATTTTGGTTTATATTTCTTACAGTGAAATTAAATATTAATTTCGTTGTTGGAATTTAAAAATATATAAAAAAATTTAAATTTAAAATAAAATTCGCAACATCTTCCTCATCCCTCGGAATAACTTGACTATTGATATTTAAAACTGAGATTTGTTAATCCCTAATATATGAGGCTGTTCAAGACTTTATGAAATAAGTAGTGCACATTTAACTTACTTATTCAGGCTCAGTTTCTTAGTAACTCTTTTCTCGGAAGTCAAACTTGTCTCACCCCCCCTTTCCATACTTTCATCGCCTGCTGGAAACTATTTTTGACAGCTTCGTTCGACGTGTAATTATGCTAAAACCGGGTTGTTGTTGGGTTTTAGGGGCAGCGGCGACTAAGGATATGTCCTCCTTTTGCTCTCAGTACAGCAGCTATCCGACTTGACATTGAATCAACAAGATGTCGGGAGGTATGGCCAACCAAGCTGTGTATAATCCGGCTGGCAATGCAGGTGTAGAGGTGATTGGTGTATCCAGAAGCCTGATATGCCTGTCCATAGTGTCCCACAAGTGCTCTTTGAAAGTGGGGGAGCCAAACCCAATCCTTTCAACGACTAATCTTTATTTCTTTTCATATTTATTCTTTATCATCACATGCACTGATGTATATGCGGAAATATTAAATTCTGTTTTACCTAGTTTTCCCTTTATGATGATTTATGTTTTCTTAGAAGCTCTTTTCTATTATTCTCTTAACTTCACCTTCAATCGGCACTACTATTGCTTCAATACTTTGCTATTGCTTCAATACAACTTTATTTCGTGTATATTGTGAATCAATTAAAACAAAGATTAATTTGATGAATTATATAGATAACATTTAGGACAGGAAGCATCAAACTCTGTAAAATTCAAACTAGTGCATTATTTAATGCATTTGCATCATTACTACATAGTTTCTCCAATCTCGTCTACGATTGGAGGAATTTATATCAGTTCCTTTTCCATTTAAGCTGTAGTTAGCCATCTCAAGAGGAGGATATAGGGTTCCCTCATGAAATATTCCAGCCTGCACAACAAGAAAATCGACTGTGAATACACTGAGCGAATAGCTCGGGTGCCACTGAAATAATAATGTGATTTTTCTGTCTTTACCTTCAGCAGTATCTCTGCCTGCAATGTTATGCCCATCCAATCACCAGTCTCATTGGAGAACCGATCCCGATGATCAGTTGTTCGCAGTAGACAACATTCTGCTATCGAACTCCAATATTGGCAGGAAAGAGAACATAAGTTACGTAGCTATCCTTCATCAATCTAAATTACTTATACAGGTTGTGCCACTTTAAGGACATTCTTGCTGTTATTATCTTGATCCCTTTTCGTTTTGGTTTGTAATTTTATTATGTAATATTAAGATGCAATTTACAGTTTATTTTTATAATTTAATACCACTTAGGAAGATTATATGATTGCAACCAGACGTGTGGTCATTCATGAAATTTAATATTTTTCTCATAGTAATTTTTTTTGATTAAACAAGGTAAAGATTGTTTTCCACCCTGAAAACGTGATCACAGAGGAGGAATAACAATATAAAGAAACTGACAAAGTAATTTTCCTCCTCCCCAGGGTGTATGAATCGCTAACTTCACAAATATTTTCCGTAGATACGTCCTTGGTGGTGGATGCCAATTCATTTCACCTGAATTTCGCTTAACTCGGTGAATCATTTCAACCTCCTCCATATGTCGCTGCATGCTCTCTCTCAGAAGGCCGAAGCGAAAATGGGAGGGGGAACTTCCCATAGGAATTAGGATATCCAACTTCATTCAATTTAAGATCCATGATATCTCCTGGCGAAGTTACATTTTCTGTAGTTTCTATAGAAACTCCTAATAGGAGAATGGATTAGACAACCTTAGAGACCTAACACAAGATCTTGAATTCTAATTGGCATTATTAGAAAGCATTTCGACTAAGTGCGCCTTTATAAACATGGCCGCGTATAATAATGTCGGTTTAACATTATGCTGCAAATTATCTGATTAATGGGATGCGATATTCAACTACGCTGATTTTGATTATACATTTAATTGATGAAATATACTTAATATAACAATGTGTCTTAAGTATTTCATCACTTGACGTCAATTTTAATAGAATTTTAAAGTTTGCCCATTATGTCCCATGAAAAATACCCGTGGCAAATATTTTTCCAGAATTGTTTCAGAAAAGGAGGAAAGATTACGTGGAAGTAATTACAAACACCTTTTTTCTCGGCTCCTTTCGCTGCTAGTCATGGTGTCTGCAGGACGGACTCGACTGAAAATGAAATTTGCTAATTTTTTACATAAATGGCTACATCGACCTCTAGAATAAATTACAATTATTGCTGAAAGTATCTGGATCTGTAAATTGCTACGTAAAGTTTTCCATCAGCAAAAACGGCAACTTTGAAAGTGTGTGATTCTGAGATTTCATGATCGTGATAATACAAGCTAAGAAATTGTTTCTCTTCGAAGTAAAGGGAAAGTTCGTTTCAAAAAACCTAATTTCAAAATGAATTAGGTCAAAAAATTGTCTAGTTTTCAAGTTAAGAGCATTCAAATCAAATTTCTTAATCGTGGTTCACTCGCATCATTTAACTTTCCCGAAGCGCTTTATGGTGTATCTGTGCTTAGCAGTTAAATTATTCAAGTACACTCGACCGTGGCTATGAGACGTCAATATTCCTCGTTTTCGTGTGTATTTCCAGCAAAGGAAAGTTCCTAAGTTTCCACGAAAAATCTTTCACCCACACCAAACTTGGCAAGCACTTGAAAACGACTTAGAAATACCCAGCTAGTTATTGAATTAAGTTGGCTTACGAGTTAAATAAATGAATCTTATTTGTCCTACGAAATGTGCGCTTGTCTACAGGATAATTAATGCAAGATTGAATTTCAGGAAATTTCTTGAAACTACAAACTTTCAAGCAGCTTCTGTGTAATATAAAGGAGCCAATGGCTGTAGATCTGCTTTATCACGACTGAAGAATGGTGCCAAAGAGCCCTGGAGAAAGCATCTTATTCAAGAGTCGTTTGCGAATGCTGTAAGGCAAACGGAACTGTGTAGATCCTGGAGATAGTTAGGAAATCTATTACAACGTACAAGTTTAATCACAATGTTATATTTAATAATAAATGGATGTACAACAGTACTTTCAAATTATACTGTGAAACTGAACAACTTCCATGAATTCTGTTCAACAAATTAAACGCAGTTCAGAGTTTGATATAACATTTCATACGAATTGTTAGCGTTTGTCCCATAGTGTTGATAAATGTACATATTGCTATTATGCTAGAATATGTCATGCTATGTGTACTACTACAAGCACAACGTGAAAAAGCCCATAAATTCCTCACTGCGCACAACGAGCTACATGGCCTTATTCGCTGATGTGCCTAAAATCCTAAAACAACACTAACATCATGTTAGTTCACATTGATTCCTCAACTCTTTATTCGTGAACAAAAAACCATATCTTTTAAATGGTTAATGCTACGTTTTTTTTTAAGTTAATTTAATGTTATGTTATCTTTTTGTTATACTATACATATTTTTATATTACCTTTTTTTTTTTCATTGTCAAGCCCCTGGCCTCCTGCCAGTGGGGGGCACATTATTGTATCTTTACTGTACAATAAAGATTCTCTCTCAATACTAGGAGAGCCTGGTCAATTATGCACCTCCGACATTATGGCAATACTTCAGGGAAGGTGCGTACTCCTGTTGATACCTGTATCGACACTACAACGCACCATGCCATACTGTTGTAACAGAGTGTTTTCAGGACATGAGTCTGGAAAAGTTGGATTGGATTTGTTTATTAATAAATTTAATACACATGCTCACATGTTAGTGAAAATGCATCAGATCTGCTCGCAACTAACTATTAAATAGTTATAACATTGTCATCATTATGTATATCTCATTGTGAATACCTTCACAACGAGTTTCCATGATATTGCACTACCTCGAATAAATAACTCTTCATGAATGAGGGATCATAGTGGGTGTCCGACGAATGGCTCACTTCCGCGAAGGTGTTACAGAAATTGCACTATCCTCGTTTCAGTGGGCGAAGAAAGCTGGTGGATGAACTTGGCCATCGACGACTGTCTCGCATTGTTTCAGCCAACCGGAGAGTAACAGTGGCACAAATCACCGTCGACTTCAACGAGAGAGGTGCCAGAAACGTCTCCACCAAGGCCTTCAGGCGACCATTAGCCGCATTAAGTTAGTGTGTTTAGGGTCAAGCGGCACCAGGGGCTTCCTCCATCTCCACGTAGTTTACATTGTGGTGTGTTACAGTACGCTGTAGATGCCAGAGATTTAAAAGTGTGTGGGTCTTGGCTTTTTAGTGTCGTGTACCATTGTTCTTCTGGTCGTTTAGCCTCTAAACTCCAACTGGGGCCCAACGTTGCCCCACTAACGCCCCGTAGAGGCAGACCAGGAACCCAGTAGCTTATATATACTCTGGCAGGTCTTGCCACCTAATTTCCTCAGATTTCGGTGGCTAGGACCAAAAAAAAAAAAAAAACGGGGGGGGGCACTTAAATTTAGAAAAAGCCAGGAGAGGTTAATATGATTCAGTTTTCAGTTTAGAAATCGTTAATTTTGATTAGTTCTGTGGGGTTTACGCTGGCGTATTAGTCAGAGTAGGGGGAAGAGACTGAAGACTGGGGGGAAAGACAGAAGTATGGGGTCGATAAGGAAGGCAACCCCAGGTGGTTAGTACGCATGCCCATGCCTCACCAGGCAAAATATATGGGGTGGTAGGGGAGGGAGGAAACAGGAAGACCATCTCCTCCTCCCCCTTCCAGGGATAGGAAAAAAGGTACCAGGCAAGGGAACTGGTAGAGATCGCCATTTGGCTACATGGCAGTGAGGCTACATCAGTCGTAGTGCAGTCATAAGTCCGGTAGTAGAGTCACCCATGAGACAGTGTCCCGTCCAAGTTGAATGTCTTTGTTTTTGGTTCTCTATCTTCATTCAGTATATTTGTCAGTTTCACTTAGGTCTCATATTTGTTGGTACATAGGCAGGGTTTCTTGGTAGACAGCTAGTAGCTTCCACATAATTATCATTCCGGGGTGTGCCTGAAAGGATGTTTTGATTTGTTATCTGACTGGTTGTCTTTCACTCCTGGTGTATTGCATTTAGCGTTCTCCTCTTGAGAAGAGTTCTTGAGCGAAGTTGGTTAGGGCTCTGTATTCCTCCTCTGAATCCAGTAGGTGAAACTCTTGTCCTCTGGGGAGGTATCTTATTCTTATGATTAGAATGCACCTGAGATCCTCGTATTGCGAACAGTCGTACATGAGGTGTTCCCAGGTTTCGATCTCTCCACATGTACAGCATGGGTCCTCTACAAGGGCGAAGTCCATCAACTTTGTATTAAAGGGGCCGTTTCCAGTTAGCAAGTATGTTGTTTGCAACCCCCGAAAGAACCAAGTAGGCGATTTTGGATAGATTTTTTTCAAGTTGCGGCAAGAACTTGTGGGTGATGGCTCCTTTGGTTGTTTCTGCACAACTGTCCTGCCACACCTGCAGTAGGTGAGACTTGCTGTAGTCTTGCTGTAACCACGTATACGCTTGTTTACACTTGACATTGTTTGGTTGTATATTTCAGCGTGGCTAAGAACGGAGACAATGATTATCAGTCAACAGAGCAGTTGCAGAAGTTCCCTAGGGATGCGGATTATTTTGGAAGGACTGAGTGCAAGCAGGTGTATAGCTGGAGGCGCTTGGTCGCGTCTAAAAGGCGCACATTGACAGGTAGGAAACGGCAAAGAGATAGGCAAAATACACCTGACGTCTGGCGGGCCTAGCAAGTCTAACTAAGAATACAATGAATGGAGTCCGCCATTACGTACTACAGTACAAATTGCTATCCAAAAAATAAGTCAAAAAATATTTAACTGCATCTTCGGATCCAACGTTGAAAATGTTCTCAGCGGGTAAGGATGACCTTGAGTAACCACTCAGAGCTATAGCATATCACTAAACAGCGTTAAAACTAATTTCAGTTGAATTTAAGAGTACAAATTAACACGCAACTACATAACTCGCCACCTAGCGGCCGCAATAATATATGGGAGCATCCGACACACCAGAGTCCGATTGCTAACACCACGACACAGGACTCTACGCCTCAACTGGGCGAAAGAATATCGGCGCTGGACCTCGGACGCTTGGAGACGGGTCTCCTTGTCCGATGAGTCCCGTTTCCAGTTATTTCGAGCGGAAGGTGGGAAGTGCGTATCTGGCGGAAACCTCATGAAGCTATGCACCCTCATGTAAACAAGGAACTGTTCAGGCAGGTGGACCGTCGGTAATGGTTTGGGTTGCATTTAACTGGCACACGTTGGGACCTCTGATACGTCTAGACGAATCTCTGAACTTTTCAGGTTACGTGTCCATCCTTGCGACCTTCTGCATCCCTTCCTCGTCATCTTGCACCCACAGGGCAATGGACTCTCTGCAGGACAGTGCACGTCCCCACAGAGCCGTGTTGATAAGAACATGGTTCGAAGAATATTCTGCGAATTTTACAATCGTGGAATGGCCTCCCCATTCACCGGACAATGAACCCTGTGGATAATCTTTGGGATGCTGTTGAAAGGTCCGTTCATGCTATGGATCCTCCACCCAGGAATGCGACGGAATTATGGACAGCGGTGCAACAAACATGGATGGAAATACCTGTGGAGCGGTTGCGTGAACTAGTGGACTCAATGCCTCGCAGTGTGGGTGATCTTATCCCGGTGAAAGGTGGACCCAACTGTTACTAGGCAGGTATCCCGTGATTTCTGTTCACTTCGTGTACAACTTAGCTTAATATGATTAAGATATATTATTCTACGAGTAGAATCACAAAACCTACTGGTCTTGTCTGATGGTCCACATTAAAGCGAAGTATTTGATTCTCGTATCCTTGAAGTGCAGGACAACGCTTTGGTTATTATTGTACGATCCATTTTCTTGAATTGAAAATAACTATTATCTTAACTGGAATAAGTGAATTCTGTTTGCTTATTTGAAATTTTCGGGAGTGATGAGAAACGACATAATTCTAGTGACTGAGCAGTGTGCCTATACTAAACTTTGAGTGTTATTAAAAGGTCTCGATCCAAAAAAATTACATTACAACAAGCGTATTATAGGAATTCGATGAAACACAGCCAACTGGCGCCCAACCAAGTGCGAGTTGCTGCAACGTTTATTGATTATATTGCTTCCAATAAGCACGAGCTGTTCACATGGAAACAGAAAATAAAAAGCCGTTGGTCTTTTCCACAATTGGCTAGCCACCTAAACAAAACACAGAAACGTGAGAAACCGTGTCAAGCAAAGCATCTCTGTTAGCAAAACAGGTGTGCCAATCTGCTACAGCCGTTTTCACTGATACCATTGCATTACTTTTAATTGAATTCATTTGGAAACTGACATTTTTTCATTCTTTTGATGAATGAGTAGTGACTGTCATCTTTCCAAATGAATTCACTTAAAAACAAATTTCAATGTTATTCAGGGTCAGTTTTTCGGTGTTTATTTTCTCGGAACTCAAACTTGTCTTACCTCCCTTTCCATGCTTTCATCGCCTGCTGGAAGCTATTTTAGACAGCTTATTATCACACCGCGAACTTAGGTTGTTTTTTGATCTCACAGAATTTTTTTGATCCACAAAGAAATTTCTTCATTATTGTAAACAGAAAAAAGACAAAATTTGACCTGCTGGGAGTATACAGTACGTGTGATTATGCTAAAACCAGGTTGTTGTTGTTGTTGTGTTTTCAGGGCATGTAAATTGCATGTGCTCTGAGTTCGATTTTCTGTTTGCTGGACGAAAAACCAGAGTTTCCGGGATGAAAAACCATGCTTCCCACGCCCGATACAACTAACTCAGCCACGTTGTAAATGAGGCCCATAAAAATGCCTCTCGTCATCAATGGGATTCGAACTCAGATCTTTTCCTCCCGGTGTTTGGAGGATGGCCATCCTACCAGCTGTATTATCCATGAGGTCTTCAAACCAGGAATTGATAGATAATCTGTCTACTGTATTTCGTCTGATAATGCGTTGCTTATAGGTGCATATACATATTATCTTAAAAGGCTTTCCGTGATAACATAATGGTTTCACTCGTTTGGAGAAGACTTAGTTCAAATCCCCTCACAGACTGAAAGAATTTCTAAAAGCCTCTTTCAAATGGATGTAGTTGACCGCAGAAGGAGTTTCTGCGTGAGTTACTCCAGGTATATAATCTACACAATATACAAACTGGCCGTGAACGCACCCACTTCTACAGGTAGTTGTATTACTATTAGTATCGTACAACATGGTGCAAGCTTTTTCTTCTTCAATCGCATATAAATTGGATTCATGTCTGTGTCTGCACGTGAACTAGCACGAGAACAGATCATTACTTAGCCATTATCAATAATGAAAACGAATGAAAGCGATTCTTATTAAAATTAAATAATAAAACGAAGAAAAAAACTAGTCTTTCTGGAAAGTGTCATTTTAAAGGAAACTCTTCTGCTATATCAGTACTCTGTTCAGCCATTGTCCCTCCATGTTTAAATTCCTATCGGAGCAAGTAGTTAAAATAAAAATAAGAAAATCTGTCTCAGCTAACTCAATTCAGCGAGAATGCCAACTCGCTTAAGAATCAGCTAAGGCGTAAAACATAACGGAATTCTGTGACAGTTAACGCGATTTTTATTTGGGTCAGAAACGAGATCCCTACGGGAAAGCTACGGATCGTTCGCATTCTCCACGACTGCGTCAAGATGATCAAGACCGCTATTGGACGGCGAATACTTCAGGTGACGAAGTAAGATGCGACTGAAAAGGAAACAGAGCACCGCGGTTTCTTTTCTCTCTTACAACGCCCGTTTCGTAAATGGTTACGACCGGCTTTGACAACGTTCTCGGCTGTCGCCGATTCGAACGGAATCGGATGACGCCACAGTTAGCTGCCTCTATTATTCATTGACAACCCGAGCCACGATTCGGTCGACTTAGAATGAACCATTTTCTCTCGAATTCCTCGTTTCGTGGCATCCAATTTGACGCCTTTTCACTGAAAGATTCTGCGAGGTGCTGTGAAAGGGCCAGACACGCCACATCAAGGGCTGTTGTTTAAGGACGCTGAAAGACATCGTTTCTTGGGCGGTATGATATATCAATACACTGCCAGAAAGGAAATCTACCACCGCACTGATGGGTTCCTATTACTGCGTGTCTTGTCTCTTGCAAGCAGCGATAGTCTTACATTTTTTTTCTCTTAAGCAAGAGGGCTCTTCCTGTACAACTTTTCAGAAGTCGGAACAGATTTTATGATGGCACTTGTGGTTCACGGAAATCCGTATACAATTATTTTATTCGTAGAAGTGTGGGTTCAGCGGCCGATTTATTTTGCGGAATGAAAAACCTTAGTGCCTCCTTCTGAAATCGGCTAACTAACCTCAGTTGAAGAGGACTTGAAATTCCTCTAGTCGTCGACAGGAATAAAACTTAGACATGTCCAAACGAGTCGCGGAGGGTGAGGTACCGTGTGGGTCAACATGCTGCAGATGGCGATTTTGTCTTCGATAGGCTTCGTTCAAGTGGAAGTTCTGAACTCGTCAAAGCTTGTTTCAGAGAATCCAGTGCTCAATGGCTAGAAATTCTAATGTCACGTGTTGCTCTAAACCAAATTTAAACTTCACGAAACAGCCATTTGAAGCAGTTTCAAATGAATTAACCCATATGACTTTCGTGCTCAGAAACAGATGACCCATTTTTGTTTCCGAGAACGAAACTGGTAATGGTTTTGAACGAGAGGGTCTCGTCAAATGCAATACCAAGATCTTTGTAAGAGTTCACATTGGAGATTGGAATGTCCTGGATGCTTGCTGCAATTTAAGTAGGATGAGTATATAAGGTGATTTTATCTGATTTATTGATTATCAGATTAAGTGAATGGATATATAGGTGGTTATAGATAGCCATTAAATTATTTATGTCAAGAATGATCTTAATAATGCCTTTTCTGGATTTCAAGATGAGAAACATTAAAGATATCAGTTTCCACTGATTTTTGACTCAATAAATTATCACCTTAGTTGAGTTAATGCCGTTTTATATTCAGCGTTACTTTTGAATTTCAAAGCGCCTCAGTAGCCAGGTGGGCAGGAGCAGCAGTGCGTCATAGGCAGGTGGTCATAATGTTTAACAACTTGGTCTGGTACCGACTTCACTAGATCGCGGAAGGTATCCTAGACCAGCTAAACAGAAGAACGTTTCGGAGTTTGGCACGGAGCAAGGCACTGGTGTGTGGTCAAGACGAATGCTGTGGTCCACCGCATCCCACAAATGTTTGATGGGATTAGTGTCGACGTACTTTGGCGGCCGGGGGGGATGACACAAAATGCTTGGACATGAGCTTCTAACCTTTTCTGTACACTTGAGACACAGGCGTTTTCTTGTTTAAAGAGTCCGTGCCACCTGGATATAAGGTCATCATGTACGGCAGAACTTGATCCGAAGTACGGCCGAGGTAGGATCTCACGGTAAGGGCGTGTTCAATGGGGATGAGAGGAACTAGCGATGTCTATGAAAACAAACCCCCTAACCTTGATAACCACGTCGCCGGTCTATTTTCGTCCATCCGTGTAGCTGTCTAGTTGCAGCGGTTCACGCTGTTGAATACGCACCCGTCAATTGTCACGAAGCTGAAACCTTGATTTTACAGTTGTCCAATGTCCAGGAACAGTGCTCTCGTGCCCCCTTGCAGGCGGAGGCGTGTCAGTGACGGGCTGTCAACATGGACACATGAACAAGTCGCCCACTACATAGGCCTATCCGCAAAAGCTTCCATTCGATGGTTTTAGAGCCCACCATCCACTAGATGGTGTGCTCCCTAGTTGTAGTCTGCCGTTAACTGAGGTACCTTGAGCCGACTGATGTTCCGGACAGCACAGGTTAACCGCCGTTCACTTCGACTGTCAACAAGTGGTTGTCTCCCGTCCCGGCACGCTGGGCGGTTGTGTTCCTCTTCGGACCATTACCGACACACCTTCATTACGGCCGCACTCGAACAGCCTTCAGTGCCTGCGATTTCTAAGATGCTGGCCCATCCTTCCTATCACTCAATTATTATTTTAGGATCTCCCGTAAATGATTACTACCCGTTTATGTGTTATGTCTATAAATTGTGTGTGTTCTGCGGTCGATTTTTCTATTTTGCTGGACGAAAAATCCCAGTTTCTGGCGAAAACAAACCTTGCTGTCTATGCCTGAGACCGACTAACTCAGCCACGGAGTGAAAAAAAAAAAGCCCATTAAAGTTCTTCACATCATCGACGGGGTTCGAACCACAATTGTACACTGGCCTACCTTTCACATCCGGACACCTGTAAAAATAGCCTGTCTACAAAAAATAGCCGTTATTTACATGAAAAATAATGTGTCCCGAAACCTTCATCCTTTATGACAACCTCTAGGCTCCGTGGAACACCATCCACCAGTTTTTGTAGATGTACTGCAATATTTTCTGCCGTTAGACCTGTAAATTGGTGACCAGTTCGGCTATATATTTTGGATAGTCTGTCCTTGCACGCAGCCGACAAACCAATTCATCCCGGAGTTTCTCTGTAGGATTGAGCCCAGGTCTTTGGGCTGGCCAGTCTAGCTTTTCTGCACTCATGCCCTCAAACCAATCCGTTACAAAGGGAGCAGTTTGACATGGAGCGTTTTCGTGCTGGCCTATTCCGATATGCTGTCACAATAGGTAACATAGACCTCGGCATTCATGGTTTTGTAAAAACAACCAATGAACCCAGGCGCCAAACTTAAGCACGACTGTCAGGCTGATAGACCATGTTCTATGACTCAACACTCCAAAGCACAGCTTTTTGTTGATCTACGGTCCAAGGATGGCAGGACTTACACTAAGTTAGACGGTGTCTGGCATTAGTCGGGTGATTAGTGGCTTGTGGACAGCTGCTCGACCATATGAGCTTGTACCATGCAGCAACCTGTGCACTACTTATTCTGATATGTTTAAATCGTCTCGCTGAGGATTTTATGTGCTGCAATAACGTCGATTTACGTTTCCAGCCAGTGGTTCTTTGTATGGCTCTACTGTTACGTTCCTCAGCTTCGAGGGTTTTCCGGGTCGGTTGGTGATGGTAATAGTCCGCTTATATTTGCAGATCACATCTCCAATCGTCGATCTAGAGATCTTCAGGGATGTTGAAATGTTACGTACAGAACAACTTATGTGCCACCCTGTTATCATTCCGCGCTGGAAGTCTGTTAACTCCTTCGATCGATATCTTGCATTTAAAGTCGTATTACTGTCTATTTGAAGGCAAGATATCGATCGAAGGAGTTAAGAGACTTCCAGCGCGGAATGATAACAGGGTGGCACATAAATTGGTCTGTGCATAAAATTTCTAGGAAGTGGCCTGTTGATGGTAGGGTATTCTAATATTAATGGATGTTAGTATATATGCTAAAAGTATTGAAAAGAGATCAATCAGGAAGCATTCTTAAGTTGTTCTTCGGATGGGAGGGAGAAGGGTGGATTAAAACCATTGAAACGCTTAATATGTAATCCTAATTTTTACAGAGTTGGTTTCAATTTATAAATACCGATTTACGAAGTTAGTTTCACAGCAAATTAAACTTCTATTTAACTAGCAAGCCACGTCCAGGCCTAACATTCGCACCATCATCAATCTTCTGCTCCCATTCGCTTGTATTAACTTGATAATAAAAATTGGTTACTTCCAGGGAAAATTCGAACTCACAATAAAAAAAAAAAAAAGCTTATAGGTGCCGCCGTCAACTTTGAACGATCGTTTAATTTATTAAGTTCTCAACTGAGCGAAATTGCGAGGATTAAAAACTGACAGTGCACGGAAAAATTAATTTACACTGTTTTAAGAAATGAAATGGTTAGAACAAATAATTCTCAAACTGTGACCAACATTTATTAGTTCGAACATGCTGAGGATTGATCAGATTTTACTTTTTCAGATTATATTACTAAGAATGAGTTTTGTAAGCTGACAAATGAAGTTCGCTTCTTCCTGTCTCATAAGCTTTTATTAAACGTTAATCAGTAAGAGTTAAATAGTGAGATACTTTTCTCCAGAAGGCGGTTCTCTCACACATGACTCTAGTGCAAGAAACTAAATTATGGAAAAGAAGTGCCAGGATATGGAGAAGAGTAACCAAAGTTTTGCATTCTGTATTTTAAACTCCAACCCATGTATAAACAGAGGTATTATTCATTCTTTTTCATGGTTTTGTTTTTCTCACTCCGTGGCGGTAGTCGGTCTCAGGCGTGGGTAGCAAGATTTCATCCCCCTACCCGCAAACTCCTGTTTTTCAGCCAGCAAAACAAGCAACTCGACCATACACAACTCACAATTTATGGACATTAATACAAGTTGGCTTATAAGTTCAGACTTCGGTGGCCCTAATAAGACAGTTGCCTGTGTGTTTCTGGAGTAGTAGCTAGAGACTAACTTATACATATTCCGCCATTAATCTCCAACTTAGTTTTTAAAGTAATTAGACCTATGTCAGTCATTCTTCTCTAGCCTAATCATCTTAGATCTGCTCCAACTGCAGAAGAAGTCTTTAAAACCTCCAAAGCAAAGAATCGAAAGGCTGAAAAGGTTTCCTTCATTGAAAGAAGGCATGCCTGACACCCTAGCCTCAACGACTGACGATTTGGCACATAACCCACCAAGCCTACTCTCAGGTCTTTGATACCCGTGACAATTGAACAAGGCACGTTTGAAGTCCTTTCGTGTCCTACAAATGCACGTTACATGCTCACTGATCCCCAAGGCAATTAGTTTAGCAAAAAACGAGCCATATCCAGTAATAAAGAATGTCGGTTGCAGATTTAGAATGAACCAAGCGGGCATACCTCTGCCAGCCTGGAGGAAACTTTTGTTATCAGTCCTTTGACGCTCTTATTCGACCTTTGCCATAACTGTATCAGGTAAGTCCATATTCGCTTCTTTTCCTCCGTGTAGCCACGGTCACATACTGCAATTGACATTCTCACATACATCTTTCCTTTCCGATGGTAAAAGCACATTAACCTAAAAGGTAGACCAAAATCAAGAGGCATTCTTTCTGTTAATACTTGCAGTGCATCATTGGACATAGATTTGTCCAATGATGCACTGCATCATTGGACAAATGATGGAAATAGATTTGCTCTGCATGCCCTATTGAGTCGTAACAACACTGATCTCTGAATTGCAAATACCTTATATATTGCTCTTTGCAATGCAGTATATCCAAACACAAGCACCATAACTGACAATTGGTAAAAAGACAGTCATAGAATAGCCCTAGTGCTTTGTTTTAATTCCCACTCCGATATATTATTCTTGCATCATACCAACAAAATAAGGAGTCTTCTGCGTAATGTGATTGATGTGCGAAACTAATCTTGCACCTGTCTATTTTCATCCCTAAATACGTTATCATTTTCACACACACTCTAGGCTTAACCATCCTATCCTAGTGACTGGGCTCCTCCTGACAGAGATGCCCATTTAAGAGAATAGATTTGCTTTTCTTAGTTGATGTGAAGCTCTCATAGCACAAAATTTGAACGTTTTTCTAGCTGTAATTGTGAGTTTCCTACCAAGTATGAACAGGTTATCTGCGTGCGCTGTTATCCGTGTATTTGGGTATGGCCGGAATACCACCCATTTAGTACTGAATTCCATGTGAGTGGCCCAAAAAATGCTCCCTGCGTACGAACCCGAACCACAGGCCTGACGTAGCCCAGTGGTCAGGAGCGAGAGTGCATAGCACGCGTTCCTTGAGTGGACCGAGGTTCAAGCCCGTGACTACTAAATACGATAAATATGTGTATTGACGATTTATTGTAAACTCTACTGACTTGGTTGTCGTGCCGCAGTATAAACAGAAAATTTATTTATTTATTTATTCACTTTCTTAGTAACAGGCCCACTGTTTGATACCATTACAAATCGGTATCGAAAATAATCTTTAATAACTGAGGAGTAAATTTGGGATGTGCATCGGGCATTATGAAGCATCATTAATACAGTGCTCCAATGGTGCCAAAAGCGCCCGCAAAGTCTATAACAGACTTTGCGGACGTGTTAGACCCAAAACAGTACTTTTTCCTCACATCTTTTAACATTCGTTGTCATCCTTTCCAGGGCATCGTCCGTGCATCTCCCTGGCGTATATCCTTACTGATCATCCAACAATACACATCGCTCTCGAACGGCATCTAATATGGACATAGTGACCTAACTAATTAGGTCACTGAAAGTTTAAACTTTTTTTATAAATGACATGGTCTTGGCGCATTATAGCCTTATTAGCTAATGCGCCAATAAAACCAAACCAAGCATCTAATATTCATGTCGCTAGCAGTCGTTCATAAAGTCGTTCACTCAAGGCAATTGGCCGTAACACGGTATTCAAAGTTGCAACTCGATTGCAGTGAAACCTTCAGTTTAAAAACCTGAATATAGTCCTTCAAATAGAAGCATGCCTGGCCTTGTCACACTACTTTACTTTGCTGCGATATCGTCATCATTCACTTCAGCAGAAGCACCATCAAGAGAAAATCTGTATAATTGTATTTCTTAAATTCCGGGTGGATCACGAACGAATCGGAAGAATCTTCGATATTCTCGATCAATTGAACAATATATAAATCCAACGTGTAAATGCCTTTAACTCAGAGTAACAACTGTTCCGCTCTTTGTGCATATTCTGTTTGAGAATCAAAACTTGCAACTCGCTTACCATTTTTCTTAGAACGATACCGAAATCAGTACAATTGTCAATTAGGATAACTCTTTCGAAGTATGGCATTTGTTAATACCTAAAAATACTAGCAAATATGGTGTTTCCTAGCCCGAAAAACCTTGTTCAGCAAGTTCTGTATGTCCAACTCTTTGATACTGACGCGCAATTTCACTTTTTGGTCATAAATACTGCTTGGGAATGATTTTTGATTGAAATAATACTTGTATATACACTGAGTTGGCTCTGCATCAGTAGCACCTACCGTTCACTTCTTGGCATGGATCCACAAGGCGTTGCAGGGTATCCTGTAATAGTGCTGCGCATACTTTGCACAATGCGTCCAGTAATTCCTGCGTGTTGTCAGAATGGTCGTAGCATTGAGTGTCCTTTTCTATGAGGTCTTAAACATGCTCAGTTAGACTCAGATCGGGTCAGTTGGTCGGCCATGGGAGGAAGGAGAATTCACTTTCATGTTCCTGGAATCAGTTATCAACCTGCTGGGCCTTTGGACACGGCGCTTTCTCTATTTGCCCGAAGTTCCTACCTTGAAGTAATTTGTCTTAATAAACAGAGTTTAGTTTTGTGTGACTAAAACGAGTCAATGCATGGGAATTTTATGCTTTAAATGTAATTCCGCTTCCAGTTGCTTGTTTAGCTGCCTTGGTTAAATTTCTAACAGTTGTTAGAACTGTAGGAAAATGTTAGCAAAAAAGGCCTTGAGTGTTGGAAACAAGCATACCAGAAATATATCCACTATGTATAAAGATAGCTACGAAAGATGTCAGATTTTTAATTGCAATGAAGAAATGTCTCAAACAGACTTCATAACTCATTATAGGAAACCAGTTACTGAGACTAAGCTACCCTAATTAAAGTTGGGTGTAAATTAGTTTTCAGAACGTTTTTGTCCCGTATTGATTGACTAGGAAATCAAACTCAACAAGAGCTTAAGGAAACTGAATTAGCAATTTTACAGAATTCTTTTACTTTTATAAAAGAAACCTGAAAATTTTCGATAAATATTTTATAGAAATGGTGATAAGGGTTAATTTAACTTTTCGTTCTGAAAGGTTAATGTGTGCATTATTTAAAATAAAAAATCGTTACTGGAATTCTGACATTTGGATCGGTGGATCAGGATTTAAAAAAACCTTTTTTTTTTTAATTTTCTGAGGAAAGAATGCTGATGTAGGCAAAACCACATTGCTAATTTTAGTCGTGAACGTTAGCGGCAATTCATTTGCAATTTTCACTAATTTTCTTAAATATTCAATTTGTAATGAAAAATCTTTTCGTGATATTTATGGGTTCGTTTCGGGAATCACACCGGCTTATGCGTGTTGGGTGTCGCAGTGTTCGATGAATCTGGGTTCATCTTAAAACGTCACATTGAACTAATTGACGTGTTATTCACGGCACCGAGTGAACCACCATTGATCTGTGGACCAATATCGATCTGTGGCAGTTGGTCCACGTGAATTGGCCAATACAATTGTCCATCTCAGGAATCTTCTATGTTCCAGGATATCAGGAATTACTAAGTTGAAAGAGTACTGGTACATGGCCTGTGATCGTTAAAGAATAATTTAAAAAATAAAATAGCATGGTACTAGGTGACTTTTGCATTAAAATATTTATTAGTTATGGTCTAGTAAATAATGATACAAAAATATTGTATTATTGCATCCGGGATATACAACACGGTAATTTAAAAGAGGAAAGAAGGTAAATAAAGTAATAGATGTGAACCGAATAATATTCTTGGTAAGCCGTTTATCTCTTGGTAATATTCTTGGTAAGCCGTTTAAATGGATTTAACATTATTGAACGTTGTAGAAAGCTCGCGAATGCTCTAGAAATCTCCCTAAAGTTCTAGAAAAAAATAAATAGATAAGACAAGAGGGTAAAGTTGATTAAACCAGGTCTTGATTTTCGGTCATTAACCTACGATATTTGAAAACTGAGAGTGATGAGAACTTTTTAACCACATATCTGAGTTTTTTTGAAATTATTTAAAGAAGGAAATTGTTGCGTAATAAATTATGGTCTCTATAAACAAACTTTATCTGATCAAGCCTATAATCAAATTATGGCAGTCTGTCACATTCGTTTCTGCTGAGGGCTGATTTTCCTCCTATATGCGAGCTATGTGATATCGTTTTATCCGTGAAGCATATTTTAACCGAATGTACAAATTTTAGAAATGCTCGTCTTACCATTTAACTGTCTGACTGGGCCCTGTTCCAGTCAGACAGTTAAAATATTAATATGTATACGCACATATAAAATAGGCACTCTGATTTTACTATTATACTGCATTTTATTGATTGATGTATAAACCTTAACGAGGTAACCTTTTAAAAATATTTCCAATATCCGATCTTTTTTTGAAATCTTAACGTCGTCCTGGCGCAATTATAACCATAGTAGTTTTTCCCCATTAAAATCCAAATCAATCAAATCAAATCCTGCATTGACATGCGGAGAATTTCAGCCTATTTGTTTTTCTCTTTGAATAGAAATGTGATGATACATGGCTGTTCTACACTTGGAGGGACACGTTGTTTAATGCTTTTTTTGTCCTCCTATTCTCCCATTCACTGGCAGTACACTCGTGACTTTAAAAGAAGAGCATATAAAGGTAGCAGTGGGATTCTCCTATTATAAACGCAAAAAAAAAAAAAACCAAAAGGAAAAGACTTAAAGTACTCCTGCAACGAATAGCAAATAAGCTAGCAAACCAATCTCGATCGCTTACTATCAGCAATTTTGTTTATACGGGCAGTTTTACTTCTGTCCTCATTACGACAGAAATAAAATTGCCCTATGCGAATATACCAATTGAAGATCGAGTTCTGCTGTGGATAAGCAACCAGGACTGCAGCCTTTATTAAGCAAAATGAAAAACTTGAATAAAATATGGCCTATTGTAATACTGAAGTTTGAAGCCGAATGAGGTCTAATTTATTAAGGCGATTAACCGTCTTTTTCATGATATCTCTAATTCAATTGGTGATGATCAATTCACCAGAAACCAATTTTTCGTCAACCAACTGAGCTTTCCGTTAGCTCTTCTTCGTGATTCGGTGATAGGAAACCTGCACACTAACTAGTAAATATCATTCAGAAACTTGATGTACAATACACGCAATTTAAAGACACAATATACTGACGCTCATGGCCTTAGTTACATCTGCACCAATTCAGAAAAGCCAACTACCATTTCCGCGAGAAGATATCTCACAGATGGCTTGGTATTGCGATCTATGATCGGCCTTATAAAGCTGTTCAAGCTCTCGTGACGCTTGGACCTGTTTCCATAAATATCATGATTGGATGAATAATCAGGACTTTTGCTACTTCCGTCTGCGATTGTCCCACGCTCATCTTACCAGTCGCTGTTTACTGTGTACCAAGGAATCGAATCAAAGTCAACTCAAGTGTATATAATACTGTACTCTGCTTAACCATTCGGCTACATCCGAACAATATAATCATTTGTAGCTGCCTCGAATACTTGACTTATTTCAAACTCGACTTTCCCTTAACTTTTATCCATCAGTGTGATCGGCCCTATAAAGCTGTTCAGGCTAGTCCAAATCAAAATAAACGCGAAGGTTTGGTGTAGTAATTCTTTAGAAGTGATCTGAGTTTAGAATCATCTGATAATCCTTATTTGTAAACTGTCTGAACTCTTTTGTTGACTATCGATATTAAATTTCTACAGAGTGAAAATTAATACTTCTTTATCTCGCTGGATTTTTATGCCATTTTGAGGCAATTAGTATCGATTATCGAGAACTTTCGGATGTATAAATATCTTCAACAAAAGTTCTTTTTACTAATGGCTTTCGTTCGTAAGCCCTTTTTAATCATAACAATTGATCATTCAGCCAAAGCTGTTGTTTTAAATATTTCAGTAAAGAAGGCTGCAATCGGTTCCTAGTTTACATTGATACATTATGCTACCAAAATATTAGGTAACCGAGGTCTACCTTTATCAGTAATCCTGCATGGCTGCTCTTGATGTTATTGGTGAAGTGTTCACAGATCGATTTGCATTGAGAAGAATGAAAAACCTATACTTTGTACCAATGTGCATCGCCATCCGACTATTCTTCGAGTTATGGGATAAATCGGGTCCTTACGGATTTTCAGATATACTTCCTAGAACAAGAGTCCAGTTATGGGGAGAAGCCTTGCTTGACATTGTTAAAATTGCTTGACTTATTTCAACATTATTAAACTTCACTTTTTCAACATCATTTATCTTCTTTATTAAAGTTTTATTGTGTGATAGGACGCTTTTTTGTGCATTTGCACGAAAAGCAATTAATTCCGTTGAGACATCGTTGGATATTTTATTGAAATTGAATTGATCAGAATATAAGATAATTGAAGATATTTCTTGTTGCTATGATGTCTTCAATTATCTTATATTTTTGGAAGATAAAAGGAGAGGAAAGAAAAAGCACTGTTACTAGCAGCTTGATGGAGGAGAATCATTTATCTTAATGATGTAAGGTCAGGAATCTTTCGCATCACTGAAGCAGAAATCCACAGGTGCTATTGACCTAATGTAGACGAGGCTTCGAGATTACGGAGTTCGTGTCGATCATGGCATTGAAGACACAAAATCGATGTCACATCAGTTTTGATATAAAAAGAGAAGATGGATTTCTTCTCTTTCATATATTACCTTATTATATATCGCCATAAGTAAGCTAGGAAAACTCTTCCTTTAATTTAGGACTTCCAGAAAGTGCTCTTTAAGGCACTGACTCGTTTGAGCGCGTTGCTAAGCAACTTCTTAATCCACTGTTCATATAAGTACGCTCATTCTAAATGTGTAAGCAGTATGGCCTTGAAACCCTTTTGTTCTTTACTGATATACTATTACAAAGCATCAGTAAGCGTCCTTAATACTGAAATTTAAAAAAATGAATAGCTTAAATAATGGATTTGTGTGGTGTTCAAAGAAGGAATCACCCAGCCGAAATTTGAAAAAAAAAATTGATTTTATACGTTTGATTTCTTCATTCCTTAATTCCTTTCCTCACTTCCTTTCCCTCCACTAAAAAATGGTATATTTGCTTTACTTCGGATGATTTTATCATTCCACCATGCTTTTCCTGTGTTTATACCCTCCTATAATCGGTATGGTTACCCTTCGACGTGGGCGCCCGTTCGTGATGAGGGAACCTCCCAGTGATGGGAGGTTCCCTCATCACGAACAGGATTAATCGGCTACTGTGTCTGAAGAAATCTGAATTAAAATCTCAAGGAATAACAGCTGCAAATATTCCTGCATGCATGGAGATTGGAGTTTTGTTCCCACAAGAAACATTTATCTTTTTGTTTAATTTACCAAAGTCTCGATGTCCACACGTCCCAAATGCTTTAAGTGCTAGAGTGATGGACACTCGCAAATGGTCTACCGTGGAGACCGATGCATGAGCTCGATGGTGCTGCAAACACCACGAAATAACATCATATCAGCTACAAAACCCATCTGCATTAACTGCCAAGGAAACACCACATAACCAAGCCACACAACCAACCCTTCATAACCAAGAGCATTCCAGAGGTGGAAAGAAGAAAAAGAAATAAAAAAACTTAAGGCAGAGCTCAATATGTCATATCAGGAGACAAAAGAAAGCGGATGAAACTAAATAAACACTAATTTCATATGCTCAGAAGGTAGTAGGGAGATGTTCCATCGGAACTGAAATTATTATTATTATTATTATTATTATTATTATTATCTGTTTATTTCTCTTTCGAGACACCCATAGACAGCACGCGGCTAGAGGGTGTGGTTACATTATAGTATTTACAAGCATGTTTACATGAACTTATTTGCAGATGAAAAAACACAGAATATGTGGTTAATGAATTAATTGTTAAGTTGGTTTAATTAATTGCAAATGGTTGTTAAATGCTAAATATTATTATATAAATTATTAAATTAGTCTTCTTACTATATTTATACTTGCCGATACACATTACCAAAGATTTCTGTCCTATACATTTTGTCTGCACATAGTTTCTCTGGATCTATATTTAAATTATTAAAATAATTCACAGTATTTGCTGGGAAAAATCTCCCCAGAGAGTCCATTTGAGTCAGTTGGCACTTGAGACTTGGTTCTTCCCTCTTTATTCTCGGTCGTATCATCCGAGGGCGAGTGATCACGTTTCCCACTTTCAGCGCATCTGTTCTCTCCGTTAGTAGCTTTGCCAGAGTTAAGATGTTTCTGGTTGTGATGATATACTTCCAGGGTGTGATGTCCAGATTGGCAGACAAAAATCTATATAACAGTTTGAAGTCTTATCTAACCAACAGAAAAGTACGAGTTACTAACAAATATCAGACAGTTACCAGATTCATCCACCGGGGATGTCCGCAGGGCTCTGTGCTTGGCCCGTTCCTCTGGTCTATTGTCTTGGACGAGTTCCTGGGCTTGGACCTTGGGGGGGCTGAGCCCTTGGCCTTTGCGGACGACCTTGTCCTGTTGGTGCGTGCGGACACTAGGTCGTCCTTGGAAATTATTGCAAATGCGGCGCTTGTGAAGCTCCAGAACTGGGCAGCCTTGCACAACCTTACCATCTCGGCAGAAAAAACAAAATCCATTCTCCTAAAGGGCAGACTACAAATTAGAAGACCACCTACGATGAAATTAAACTTCACCCCCATCCGACTGTACACAGAGGTTAAATACTTAGGTATTTACATTGACTCAGGTCTTAATTTCCATAACCACCTGAAATATCTAGCCACCAAAATCCGGAAGTATGCCGCCATGATCAGGAGGGTGAGCAGAGCCGACTGAGGCCTGAAGCACAAAGCTCTGACCCTCATATACAAAGCAGTATATGTCCCGATTGTCTGCTATGGTGCCTCCACCTGGTATAGACAAGCTACACTATCAAAAAACAAACAGAAGCTGGATACAATTCAAAGGTTCATGCTGCTATCAATTAGTAGGGCGTGCCGCACTGTTAGCACCCCTGCCTTGCAAGTTCTAACAGGTTGTCAGCCACTCTACCTAGAAGTAGTCAGGCGAGGCCTATATTACCACCTTAGGAAAGGAACACCAGCTGAAATAGTAAATCTCCAGCTGGATCTTGCAAATGACTCCAAGATAGAGAAGAGGAGAATCACCCAACACCTACAAGCGATATGGCAACAGAGCTGGGAAACCACACAGAAACGAGACATCACGAGGCGATTCCTCCCAACTATAAACCATACTCACCCAGAGCCCCCTCCATGGTTCTCACCTGGTCTGCACATGACGTTTATCATCACTGGACACGGCCCCTTCCGTCAGAAACTCACAGCTATGGGGATTGAAAGAGACCCGCGGTGCCATTGTTGAGAAGAAGAGTCCTGGGGGCATCTCATGTATGAGTGCCCTGCCTATGACAACAGTAGAATCAAGTTTGCTACCGCAATTCAAAGGAATCCACGAAACCAAGAGTCCTCGCTGCTGCTCGATGAAAACACATACAGGGCACTAACTGTGTATGCGCAGGAAATCTTCGCACTGAGGCTAGCCAAGATTGCTGAAATGAGAACAACATTGGATCATGCTGCCCAAGGCCTGAATCAGACTGGCGTGGGTTAGCTCCTCCTCCGCTAGAGGACACTGCCTTGACAACTTGCAAATCCTTTAAGGGTAGGAACACTGCTGGTACCATTCTGGTGCGGGACTGCTGGCACTCATCGAGTGCGGGATACTGCTGCAAACCCCTTATAGGGTAGGATCAGCCGGCACCGTTCTAGTGCGGGATTGGTGGCACTCTGGAGAACTTCTGAGTGCGGGATACAGAGTCCATTGGCCTCTGGTGATCATGCAGGGGCACCTGTCCCCTGCTACTTTAACTCCCACCCCCAGATCCCTATTTTCACCTCACAAAGAGCGGACTGCTCCTTAACTTCAGTCCGTCCTCCTTTCCCTCTTTCTGTTCCTTCTAACTCGTACTCCTGCTCTGTTTTCCTCCCCCCCCCACTTTTTTATTTTTTATTATTATTTTTTTTTTATTTATTTATTTTTTTTTTATTTTATTATTATTATTTTTATTTTATTTTTTTTTTATTTTTTTATTTTTTTCACTTGACCTTTGTCAGGAAGCTTAGGCAACCCTGGCAAAGGCCAGCCAGAGTATAATGGGCAACCTGGCTCACCTCCCAGTGGTGGTGGCGGGCAACGTGGGGTCCCACTAGGGGCTCTGCGGCCAAGCAGCCAGAGACACAACAACAAAACATAACACTACTCTGACAGAAACCAGACATTACACTTTTTCTGGCTTTTACAGAGATTCTGTATTTCTTCACAAAGTACCATGGTGCAGATGTGGGAAACCACAGGTGGCGCCTTTCACAAAACACTATGCCACTATGGCAGACAAGACCGCTCTTGAGATGGTAAACGGTTTTCCGGCAATCTTGTTTAGCCATCTCAGGAGCCAGTATTTTATTCCTAAGAAGGCCTTGATGTTGCTCTCAGGGGTCGATGACCAGATAGTCGATGCGTACAACGGAATCGGTGTAACGCATTTAAGGATGTATTGAATTATAAGATGAGGGCTTCGGAGACCGGTGAGTTCTTGTCTAGTGCTCCACAGTGCTGCGTATGTCTTTTTCCTAATGTGTTCGAAGTGAGGTATGAAGTTTAATCCTTCATCCCACTTAAGGCCAAGGTCAACATGTGCGGGGGAATTTTGGATTCTGGTATTGTTCACAAAAATCGTAATTTCTTTTTTCTTTTTGTTGGTGAAGGTCATTTGGGCAGTTTTCTTTTCATTAAGTTTCAGGTCAATGTAGTGCAGATATTCTTCTAGCTTCTTGATTGCCTTGTTTGCTTCCTCTGATAGATGGGGTGCAGTTTCTTGTTCTTTAGATGTTACAAAAAATTTCAAATCGTCAGCATATGTAATAAATTGCTCAGTTTTGAGCTAAAAATGGGGCTAGTGCTATTGCAAAGAAGGTGGCGGACAATACGCCCCCTTGAGGTACACCCCTGGAGATACAGTAAGATGCTGTTTGTTTCCCGTTTATTGCGATAATTTGTCTTTCTTGAAGGGTGTTAGTGAGAATGCTTAAAGTGCTTCCTGAAATGAGGAAATACTCCTTGAGGATTACTGTTATAGCTGGGATTGAGACGTTGTCGAAGGCTGCTGCAACATCCAGAAAAACGATGTCCAACTGTTGTTTATTGTTTAAAGCTAACTGTATTCGGAGTAGAGTCTCCATTAAATTAGTAATAGTCGACCTTCGAGGAAGCACAGAATGTAAGTATTCTGGCCTGTCCCCAAAGCAGTGCTGATTGATGGTGCTCAGGATTGCTTTTTCAAATATTTTTTGCAGAGAGCATCCGATTGCGATGGGCCTGAAATCTTTACTGGTTTTAGGATTGCTTATTTTTGGAACTGGTTTTACGTAATATCTCTTCCATTTTTCCGGGATAACCCCCTCACTTAGTATTCGCTGGAAGAGGTGGTGGAGCGGGTCGATTATGTAAGCACTACATATTTTTATCATGAATAGCGGGAACTGGTCCGGCCCGATCGTTGCTTTACTGGGGAGCGAGTTAATAGCTTCCTTTAAGTTTTCCCTGCTGATATTAATTTCACGTAATGTTTCTAGCTCTAGTTTGGTTAGTGCCAGTGGGATCCGTCAGTTTTTCAATCATTTTCTGCATCTCGCGGATGTTTTCCTCACAATTTTTCTGCTTTTCATTCAAAGGCTTTCCCATCTGTCCCATCTGAAGACTGTCCCATCTGAAGACTGGATTTATATAGTGACAGGACCTATGTTGTAACAGAACTATATGGTGATAAGACAATTTTGGACGTCTTGCTTGATTAGGCTCACTTGACTTGGACTTGACTGACTTTAGAACTATTGTGACAGAATGGACAGAACTACAATAGGGACAGGATATATAAACTGGTCGTGTTATCTTGAAGTGACTTTCACTTGAATTGAACTTACTTGACTTTGGATTGTTACTCTGATATGACTCGTACTGTAATAGAATTCACACTGTATCTCCATTAGGACAGGATTTAGAGATTAATATGATATTTTGCTTGATTAAACTTGAATGGACAGTGTTTTGTTTCTTGGACTGAACTTTGGTGCGCAAAACTGTACTGACTGTATATAATGTATATTGCTATAAGTAACTTTAATGCCCTATTGACTGGAGGTATCATTGGCGCATAAGTTTTTATGCGCCAATGATACCTTTTAGATTTTTCTTCTTGACAGAGATCATGATGAAGATTAAATTATTGCTGCTGATCCCAAAGAAATAGGATGATATTTTCATAGGATATTATCCTCTGAATGGAGAAGCAAGTTCCACTTCCTCTCCTTTTTTTTTGTGTACTCTTACTTTGACTTCTTATCTTTTGCTTGCAAGAGACGTAAGCAAAAGTAAGACGTACCCGAAGGCAAAAAACCTTTTCTTGCATAATACTAGAATCACACATAAGGATAGAACTAGGGATGGACTTGCCCATGGAGGAATTTCCATTCTTGTGTGCAAGCAGACACTATTTCATGTAATACTGATTTCCACCAACTTAACTGCATGTTTTTAATAGCAGTCTATTCCATCTGTTTGCCACCTGGGACTGAAACCACCACCCTAAGACAGACCTTGATGATTTCATTGGATATAGCACAAACCTGTGGAGTAGTGCTAACATTAATTTAGGGAGCGTGCCATAGAGCATACGCTCACTGACAGTGACCGCTGCCTTCTGGATATGGGCACTAACACCTTTTTTCTATATGCAGGCTCGTATGTTTTCTGCCATTGATCTTTCTATTTGCTCCCCTTTCTCGCCTTCCTTCACTTACGTGAAAGATAGAAGAGAACCAGTATAAAAGTGATCGCTTCCCTGTGATAACTACCCTACTTAGTGGGAGATCGTGCCTTCCTTTCGGTTACCACGGTGGAAGATTGATGAGGCTGAGTGGAATGCCCCTTTCAACGTCTGCCAGAGTTTAACATCACTACAGTCAGTCAAAAACCTGTCAACCATATAGTAGCATACACCCCGGACAGTATTGTTCATGCAGCTGCAACTACCATTCCGGAAACATCTACATGTTTCTACCATCTTCCAACAAACCACCATAGTGGAATGCAGAATGCGCAGCAACAAAAAAAAAAAAAATCTGAAAACAAAGCTTGGTGGATATTCCAACGATATCCTATAACCTTTAAATGCCCGAGCAAAAGCAGGATACATTATTCGCCGTCAGAGTCAAAAGGAATCGTGGGTCCGTTTCGCATCATCCATTACCCAGTTAACAAGCACTAAGCTTGTCTAGTATAAAATCCGGAGAAGGAAGGAAACATATACATCTCACCCTTCATCGCTCCGAGAATATAATGGCCGAACTATTGAAGAGCCCAGTGGAATAGCTAATGCTTATTTTGTCACAAAATGACAAAATAAGCATTAGACGCCACAAAATGTTTCCAAAATTTGGAAACATTTTGTGATGTCTCTGCAGTTATCTTAATCCCCATAGTTCGTTTTCCTGAAACAGAAGAGTTTCCTAGTTTCACTCCAAAGGGTTTTTATCCTTATAATGGTCCGTTTACTAAACAAGAGCTAAAAAGAGCTTTAACTCAAAGCAAGGCAAGTACTTTGGACCAGATAGCATCCATTATGAATCGACTAAGCACTTTTTATCAAAATATACGGATCAACTACTCTTTTTTGCATAACAGAATTTTTCTTGAAGAACTGTTTCCCAATGTATGGAGTAAGGCAACCGTTCTTGTTTTTTCTAATCCAGGAAAGGATCCTAAAACACCTACCAGCTATCGACCTAGGATAGGTCGAAAGCTAGCTAACTGTTTGAGCAAAATCCTGGAGAGTGATTAGTGTTCCTTCGGAAGCCCATTCCATGCTGGAGAACAGGTCAAATGACACCTCTTCTCCAGCATGGAATGGGCTTTCGAAGAAACAGCTCCACTCTGGACCATTTAATTAGACTGAAAACATTCATCTGGGATGCTTTCTTAAAACGAGGATATCTGGTGTCTTTGTTTTATGATATGGGAAAAGCGTATAATACAACTTGGATATTTGGTACTTTAAGACTTGTAGAGGTGGAGTCCTCGTTTTTTAAACTTTTTATCCAATCTTTCGTGTCGAATCTAAGTCTCTCGTCTCTTTTACAAAGAGTAGGGAGTACACCACATGGATTAGTTTTAAATATTTTACACTTTTCACCATCAAACTAAACTCCATCACACAACTCCTTCCATCTGTGAACAGCGTCCTCTTTGTTCATGACTTCAGCATATTTTTTTAAGCCTTGCAACATGAGAGTTATCGAAAGACGACTATCAACAAGCCATTAATCGCTTTAACTCCTGGGCTAACGGATTCAGTTAATCTCCGCAAAAGACCATTTGCTTTCATTTTTATCGTAAGCGTATGCCTGAACTCGAATTGAGGCTTGAACAAAATGCTATTCCAGTAATTTTAGATACAATATCCTTGCAACTTTTATTTTATAAAAAGTTGCCTCTTCTTGAACATATCCGTCAACTCTAAACTGCACGAAAGATTTAAATATTCTCCGTGCTCTCTCCTCTACATCTTGCGGTGCGTACCGATGCACCTTACATCGCATCTACCTTGTACTCTTGCGATATAAACTAGCTTAAAGGTCCCAAGTATACGCATCAGACGGAAACAGTGAATGTTATTGGACCCCCATCCATCATCAGACTACCCTTAATGCTACTGGAGCATTTCGAATATATGTCCTGCCCAGATCCTATACATGGAAGCAAATGAACCACAGTTATCGCTTCGTTTGTCGCTAAAGTATGCTTTAAAACTGAAATCCCTACCAGATCATTCTATAGGAAAATTTGTACAACTCTTGTCAGACTGCCAATAGTCCTTTCAGTATTCGTGTCCAAGCGTTATTGTGGATAATTGACTCCTACCACACGGTACTGAAGGCTCCCTTGAAGCAGATTAACAAGACCAGCAAGTATTCACCTCGGTAATTCTTCGTTTTACATTAATTTGCAAATGGAATCCTCTGCAGAGCAGCCCTTCCAGAAATCATATTTTGAGGATATTTAAGCCTTGTTCTTCACATCTCTTCAAAAATGTACTAAAAACAATCCCTCGTACATTTTTCCTAAAATAAGCAACAGTCTGTAGAATTGAACTGATCCACCAGCTTTCTAGGATTCTTCAAAATAATTTACAGAAATGCCAATCAACCTGTAAAATCTTGTTAAATATCTATTATACACAGTCACTGGCGAAAAAATTAGAAACCGTTTGCAACCGGCGTCAACAGATAATGATGCGAACGTAATTTGTCAGGTATATTATCAATTTTTCAGAAAGCTGTTATAGTTGGAGCACGTTTAGAGCTACGATTGTGAAAACATAGGAAATCACTGGTGTGTCAAAAGCAACCAGCTCAAAAGTGTGCAAGGAGTGAAAGGAGAATGCAGTTTTAGAAGGAAGAACTACGGCAGAAAGTTGGTATTCCGAGAACGAGACCACAGGAATTGTGTGTCACAATAGAAAGTCTAATATGCAGATAATACCTGAAAAATTCAGTTTAAGTAAAGAAAGGCCAATTTCCGAACTAACCATGCAGCGGAAATTGAAAAGCTACTTTTTTTTTTTCTGTAAAAAAATCGAAAGATTTAACATCAAGGACTATGGAAAATGATGTCTGAAAAATATCGATTTAACTTTTCTGCACTAACAGTAGGGAAAGTGTGGCGCTGACCTCTTGAAGCCAAGCATCCAGACTATCTCTTATCCACCACTCACGCGGCTAGAGGTTATATCGTTATGGGGGTATGTTCTGTTGCTACGGACATGGTCTGCTCACACCGTTAGAAGGTCCAGTGAATATCTTTCCGTCGTATCGCATCAACCTCACTTTGCAACGCTTCATTTTTACCAGGATTGCAATGAATTCTTTCAAGACGACAACGCATCTATCTGCAATGCAAATCATGTATCTGAATTGTTCGAGAAACATCCCAAATCTACCCTAGCCGCTCACTTTTCCAGATATGAATCCGTTTGAGAATGTTTTTGATATGTTGGAAAGGGCAGTTCTGTATCACTGCAGTACAGCAGCTGACAAATATCCTAATGGAAGAATGGTAAAAACTGGGGATGGACTTCCTCAGACACCTTGGAATCCATGCCACGACGAGTACGAACTGTAATTCGGGTAAAAAGTGGCCATACTAGATATTGAATAAAGAGTTCTAATTTTGTGAATCAGTGCGTGTACAATGTTAAACATAATTCTGGTAGTAACTGCTAAAAACGTTTCGCAACACTAGCCTCAACAAGGTTCAACCCACGACGCCTGCCATCCTTTACCGATTTCGATACATCCTCCAACTCGAATTTTACTGAGAATAATTTGCAGTGGTTCTACCCTTTTCGAAATGGTCGTCATTAAATCTGACTGGGTTAATATGGCTGAGTCGTATACATTGTCAAATTTTATCTGACCATAATAACTTATCCGATATGTTTATCATTTTTGAAGATAACCAGTTTATACCAGTCTAACTGTATTTTATTTTAAAATAAATTATATTTTTCATACCTTATCTTCAGCTTCTTTTTGTAATCTTTGATCTGACAACATTTTCTTTGAGTACAGAATATTAATCATTTTATTTATATAAGAACCTGGCCTTGACGCGCTATATTCTAAGATTCCGATCATTATCCATCCCAAAACGTTGGCTGTCCTTTACTTAGAGTTGCTAAACTTCACGAAGAAACTTTGTTGCGTGAAGAGTATGAATTAACACCTTTTAGCGACAGATGACACAGCATCTCTGCATGTCATAGTATGAGACACGTATAGGTGTTCTGATCGTTGGAGCATGTGCATGTACTGTAGCTGCAACAAGGCGCATTGAATGAGTTGAAGGTCACTGTATCGAAGGACGAAAGAATTTTCATTTGCAAGTAATAAACTCTGTTCCAAGGAACCTGTATCAAAGCTCTTTCTTTGATGACTTTTGGAAGTGTCCCAATCACATTCACGGTGCTTTATGTGCTCTGAATTTTAAATTAAGTTTCCATCGCAGGAAAAACTTAATAAATGCAGAGTGCATTTAGGAAATGGTCGATGCCACACGTTGCCTCCAGCCAGTGAAAATAACCAGGTAAGAATAAATTTTAAGAAAAGAACTATGTGATGTATATTTTTGTTAACTCTGGGTTTAAAGACAAGGTTAAAACAATTTTTGTTTGTAGGGTTTCCGGTCGTAAGTCACAATTAAAAAAAATTTATCTTAAAATGCCTTTTTTTCATATTTAGACTTTGTCTTGGGCAAGTCAGCTGCAATGTTCATGAATTAATGCAACATTCCCTTAATTAAACGATCCAAGAATACACATTTATATCTATGTTTGTGATCAAATAAAAAAAAACTGTTTTCGTAAATGATTATCGAATGGCTGAATCTTCTTTCAGGTGTTCCCCACATCGGCGTCCATCGATATGGGGAACACCTCTGCGTTGATTTCGTTCATAGCTCCTACTCGCTGCAACTGTACTGGATCTCTTTTTTTAGGAATCTTGAATATATTCCTATAACACCTATATTTTTTTTTTTTTTTTTTTTTTTTTTTGCGTAGAGTGGAAAGTTCAGCTGTCCACCATGGAACTGTAGTATGCTTGCTAATTTTCTTCTTAACGGAGCGTTCTATAGCACGAAGTAAGGCAACTTGTACATAGAATGCATATTCTGAGGCATTGAACGGGTTCAAAGACCTGTGACTGTCAACTTTAAAATGGTGGTGAATTGATGACATAAATAAAGGCCATTTGATGGTTTTTATAGAAAATTAAGATCTTTTGGAGGAGAAGGAGGGGGACCTGTAGTATTTGGAAGGAGAGATACCTTAAAAGTGATTGCTCGGTGGTCATTGTTTGTAGTCAGTATGTATGGTCCAATCAGAGATCCTCGAGGACATGGCGGACGTTGAAATGGTCAAATCAATGTTTGATTCTCCGTGGTCGTTTGAGAAGGTGTGCAGTTGGTTGGGTAAGTTGTGCAGATTTAAATTTTAGGTGAATAAAAATTCCTCGAAAATCCTACCTACCTATCCTGTGGTCCAAGGCACTGCTGAACCATAAGAAAGATTTTGAGTTAGAATCAGTTGTAATTATTAAATATGTGGGATTTAAAGTAGCAAACACCTGTTCTAGATATCTTTGTGATAAATTAATATCTACTTATGGTGGACAATATAGTGTAAGTAGAACGAGAAAGTTGATGTAGAGACTAAAAACACGTGGAATTTGGATTGCACAAGCCAGAGATAAGTGATATCCAGCTTGTAGTTGAATATGATGATGGCAGATTTAGGATCTGTTGCAGAGGACTGAATGATTCTTGTAGTCGTGGGATATCCCATAACTCTGGAACATTGCCCATAAAAGTGCTTAGAGACATAAGGTTCCTGAATGCATATAATATCAAATAAATTTTCCGTTGCAATGAGCCTGATCTCATCGGCGACGCATCTAGAGCGTTGTGCATTGATCTGCATGATTGTAAGTTGGAAGGGACAGTCTGGTTCGCTGCATAGCTACGCAGAGAGAGGCACACTGCCCATCTCTGGTCTCGAGATCGTTTGTACTGCTGGTTGTTCATTATGATTACCAAACGATGGCATTACCGAGAGACCTGCGGGCCAGATATCAGTGTTTAGATATCTTTCTGTATTGGGACTTTTGATCTTAATCCGGAAAGAGGAACATGATGGATGCCTGTTGTGCAGACTCCCGAAGCAACATATGCTGCGGGAGTCTGGTTTCATAGAGCCGTTAATGTTAAACTCCGTTCCAAGCTCATTTCCATTCAACAGATTATGCTGCTTGCCATCCTCCGGGCCTGCAAGACGGTGTGCTCTGCAGGTCCTTGCTGGAATCTTACCACTAGACCTGCATGTCATCTTCAAAGGACTATGCTATCGTCCAAAGCACAGAGTTCCTGGCGAGATTCTCGGCATCTCATGCAACTTAACTGCTAACATCAAAGACGCGAAACGGAGAATCTGGAATGAACTTATCAGTGTGTGTGGCAATCACGATGCGATTCCAGTACTACTGGTCAAGTCACCCGCTCTTTTGTTCCTGCAGTTACCTTCCCTCTCAACAAGAACGTCCCTCAATGGTTTTTTCAAAGCCTAACAACATTGTATGTACTTACTGGGCACGGCTCCATCAACTCCAGACTATTTAAATTTGGCTTGTTTGAGACCAATCTCTGCTTGTGTGGTGTTGAGGAAACCTCGACGCACATTCTGTATCGCTGCAACTTGTACCATGACGACAGATCTACACTATAAGCTGCTGTCAGCACCTTCTCTGAAGAAAATGAAGTGCACTGACTGAAAATTCTCAATCGTTCTCAGCTCTACAGCAATTCTGCTCTGCTGTTATCACCAAAAGCAACTATTCTCAAGTCTATTAACAACAAGGAACTAACCCAACACCTGCAATGTCTATCGATATCTCTTAAAACTGATATCACCTGACATCTTTTTTTTTTAATCTGGTACCCCAGTTTGGGCAGCTGTGGGTACGGGATTAGCTAGCACCCTCTCATATAGTGGGTACCGTTTTCTTCTAGCACCTCCAGTGGGTACCGTTTTCTTCTAGCACCTCCAGTGGGTACCGTTTTCATTCTTCCTAGGACAGAAAAAGACTGCTGTCTTGTAGTTCCTGTGATACTTCTGATTAGATGTGTGATGTGATTTGCAGTGTAAACATGTTACACTGAGAAATTGTAATTAACATGATTCTATGTATATAATATGTATGTACATAGCGGATTTGCCGGTTTCTGGCTAGGGGCCGCTTGTTATTTTTGTAAATAAAGTATAGCACCTATTGCATCCTCAGTCCCCTTACCACCAGTGGCAAGGGGCCTGAGGATGCAATTGCCAGACTCCTTACTATGCAAAAGGAAACTGATACAAAATACCTTCTTGACCTCTTTGTGGACGTCGAAGGGAACTTTGACACCCTTTGGCGGCAAACTGCTTTGGAGAGGTTCCTGGAGGCTAGGGCTTCTAGACCAGTCTTCAAATTACTTACAAGCTATTTTTACCAGCGCTCTATCATAGTTAAGAGTGGGTTGCCCACAGGGATCAATTCTTGGCTCCTTATGTTGGAATATTGTTTGATTCATGGCTCACCAGTAAATCTGAAGGAACAACGATGATTGCCTATGCAGACGATCTTACCATCCTTGTCCACGGAAATTCAAGGAAGAACCTGGAAGACAAAGCTAACTCCGTCTTACAACAACTTTCAACTTGGTCTGCAATTCAAACTGTAAGTTTCAACAACTAAAACATCGCAGATGCTTTTAAAAGGAAATTTAGAGAGAAGTCCGCCACTTCTAAAGTATAGAGAATAGGAAATTATATATACCTCCATAACAAAATATTTAGGTATTTAATTTGATGATGCCTTAAGTTTTCTACCCCATGCAAGATATGTGAAAAAAAAGTGCAAGTCTTTCTTATCCCGATTGAGACAGGTAACCAGGCAGGAATGGGGCCTGAGAGTTCATTCACTCAGGTTATACTATAATTGTGTTTTTTTACCTATCATTGCTTATGCGGCTGGAGTGTGGGGACATAGGGCCAACATTTGCGAAATTATGAAACCGCTTCTGCAGGCTCAGTGTGCTGCCCTCCTGATGATGTCACGGACGTGTAGAACAACTTCTACTATGGCTTTACAGGTGTTATTGGGAAAATTACGTCTACACTATGAAATACAATACATGTGATGTATCACCTGAAGAAATCAGTACCTGTTACTTTGGATGATGTGCAACTTGACTTAGATGCTTCTTTAACATCTGAGAAAAGAAGGCTTCGTTCTATTTATGTAGATAAATGGCAAAGAGACTGGTCAGCTTCGGAACTTGGCGCTGTGACCAGACTTTTTGCCATCGGTGAAGGAGTTTAGGAATAGAGAATCTTTGTGGTTTGCACCTGGCTTGCGTGCTACATATTTATTCACCTGCCACGGGAGTATTAACAGCAAATTATTCAAATTAGGATTGTCTCCTACCCCTCTTTGTGTTTATGGACAGGAAGAGAGAGTATTGACCACATTATTTTCGATTGTCAATATAATCAAGACTACAGGCGTGAACTGCAGCTCGTTTCAGATACCTTCACAATGGGAAATAAACCTGCGCTTATCCGATCTCAAGTAACATTTATAACACTTGAACACTTTTGCCTCACGTGCTTTTAAAACAAGAAAGGAGCTTAGACTTGCTAATTTGGGATAATTTTATCAGGAGTTGATGATAATGATTGGATAATCATTGTAACCAAATATACCCTGCTGGACATTGAACGTAATCCTGTATATAGTGTAAATTCTTGGTCTTCTTCTTCTGAAGACGTGGAATCTGTTTATAGTGTGATTGGGGTAAAATAATAATAAACTAGCAATAATAATAATAATAAATAAAAACTTGTTTCTCCAAGAAAGTGCCTGAAGCAATGTCTACCAGAGATTAGCCATAATTATATTTCACGAAATCTTGCTGATCCTAGCTTCTAGGATGGGGTCCTCCATTAGATAATTTCCCACATCATGAGAAGTCAGTCCACTTCTCCACCTCTATCTCCTTTAGTCCTGCTTTATTTCTTCTACCTTGACCTAGTGTGTTCCTCTGTTTGATCCTCCTCTTCTATTCTTTCCTACCTCTCCAGCTCCCAAACATCTATATCCTTTTCATTTCATCCTAATTTTGGCTTTCTCAGGTCTTTTGCCCTGTGTTAGTCCAGCAGGTGATAGTAGATCCTGGCCGCCTCCATGTGGTGGGGAGTGGGACGTGATGACCTGGTGTTACTACTTCCAATCTACTAAGAGCCAGGTACCGGCCGAAAACATAACACACTATATCACTACACTTACACATCCAACACACTACATCAAAATGGCCAATTTTGGCGTAAGCTTCTACCTAAGATGTACAACAGCGGTTGATGGGGGGGGGGAACCCTGGGATCTGCTTCAATAACACACGAATAACCCCTGAAATATAGCACCTATCGCCTTCAAATGTAATTACTCTACTTCCGGTGAGCATGGAACTTTATATTTGACTCTTTTAGAGAGACTTCTTATGGGCCTTTGTGGGTAGCATAGTTGGTAGTGTAAGATACAATATCTTACAAATCAAAGTAAGAGAAATATATAATTTTTATTATAACAATGAATGGGTTGCCATTCCCAAACTTGAGGACTAATTCTAAGTGAAGCTTCTGGTACAATAATACACATTACAAATCACAAATATTGTTTAAGATATTTCCACGAAATCACAAATATTGTTTAAGATATTGTTTAATTCCACGCTAATGGAATTAAATTAAGTGGAGTCTATATTTAACGTAAGAGCAAATATACCGTGAAAATAAACATTAGAAAGAGATATAGGATCAGCGCCCGCTACCTGAAAGAGCAAGCGAAGATAGCAAGACAGAACAGTGGTTGGTCAATTGATAGATTTGGCAAGGGACGGATTTCTCGAGAGACTACAATAGGGGTACCAGTAGGGAGCGTTTCTTGTTTACTGGAAACAGAGTGGGGGTGGTCATTTTATAATTAGGCGAGACTAATCAAGTAAATGGATGCAGATATTTTCTGGAAAGATTCTGAGCTTCCGGATGTACAAAGGAAGATCGAGAAATTTCTGGAAACCGGAAGTTCTCATTTATTCTCCATTCTCATTTGCCTATTGCACGTCACGTGCAATAGGCAAATGAGAATGGAGATGATGATGGGGAGATAGAAATGATTGGTTGAGAAAAGGAGGGGCGGTACGAAATTTCGGGGAATAAAAAGGGGGAAGAGCGCGCGAGAAAGGGGGTGATGAAAGTTTTTTTTTCGGAGAGGTAGGCCCAGGAAACAGTCCCCGGAAGTGACCCACCAGTAGAACCAGTTATGGTGAGTTGACTAAGTTCTGATACTTAAAGTATAGATAGGTTACAGAAAGGGAACTTTCTCGAGATGGAACATAGAAGTCCGAAAGCGTCCACCGAGAGATATATTTAGAAGGAGGACGGCGAGAGATAATGCTTACGGAAGAACACTGGACCGTCCTGCAGCCTACATTAGTGCCTCCTTTGACTATCCACTTCCCAGGCCGTAGCCTATCTGTGGATTTTTCTTATCGGGAATTTTACTTTAAACTTATAGAATTCTTTTATTAATATAAATGATTCAAAACGCAATATGAACATAGCAAAATATACAATTCGGCCACTTGGCCTCCCATAAGAATAACTGACTTTGATTTAAATTTCTATCAATTTTAATGATGGGAGTTACCGCCCCTGCCGCTTGGAGGCGGGCCTCCACTATCTAGCATCAAGCGGTATCTTCTTTGAAAGCACTCCGCAACATATTTATTAAAATATGTAAAATATCTCCTAACCGTGAACAGGGTCCAAAGATTCTCCCTTCCCAGCTGACCAATAGATCTTTCTAATTCAGATCTCAGATCTATATAATTTTGACAATCTAACATGACATGCTCAGATGTTTCTGGGAGACACACTTGCATAATCCGCTGTCTTTAAGTCCCAACTGGTGTAACCTCAGAGCAAGGCCGTATCCAGTTATAAGAATCGTCGCATGTAGACCAAACTGCAACCAGTTTTTATTTCTTTGATTTATCAGGTCTACTCTTGGAAGAAAACTATACGTCTGTCATCCTTTTTGACTTTGATCCCATAGTTCTTGCCATTTAATATATATTTCGCCAAATATTCTTTTCTTCTCCATCTTTATATCATTTTTTTGTATATTGTCTTTCTTCAGGGCAACATATAATGCCAAATAATGTTCTCCTAACATTCTTCTTGGTATAATACAACAGCCCATACAGTAATACGATATACCGGACCGGAATCTTGCCCGAAAGCACCTGCAAGGCTTCAGAGGAGACGGTTCGGCATGCTCGGGTTATTCCCAATAAGGCAAACCTTTGTGCTTGTAATAAGTACTTTTGCATAACTGTATTTTCAATTGTATGCACCCAAGCTCCTGAGGCATATGTGACTATGGGGATAAATAAGCAATCGTATAACAAATTTATGGATCGTCCTTTTATTCCCCAGTCTGATCTTACAACTCTCCTGAGCTTGGAATACAGAGTCCTAACCTTATTTTTCAAATATATAACATGTTCTGTAAAGAACATCCTTTCTTGAATCTTTATCCCTAAGTACTTTGTAACCTTCACATACCGAACAGACCATCCCTGAAGCCTCACTGTAGGGGCGCGATTCATGCTGAGCTTCTCTTTTATAAGCATCTGAACAGTGTTTTCCTGGGATATTTCTAACTTGTATTTACTTGCCCATATCTCTAATTGCCCTAATATTTCCTCAGCACTTTTCTATTTCTGCTCTAGCATTCCCCTGAACAATTAGGACAAGATCATCTGCATACGCTATTTTATTAACTTTTATCATTTCTAATCCAAGAAACTCGTCTAACACAATATTCCATGCAAAGGGGCCAATCACAGAACCTTGTGGACAACCTTTTTGTACATTCCTTTTAACTTCACAAAACTTATTTTTCACAATTTCTCGATTTGAAAAATAACTCTTAAAAACTTTAAAATTTCAGAACATCCTACTTTCCTAATTCTACTTAGAATACCTTCCCACCACAGCTTATCAAACGCCCCTTTAAAATCAAAAAATCCCGAGAGCACACCTCTCAATAGTTTTAACAAATTCATATATTGCATCCTCAGTGGAACAACCTTTTTTAAAGCCATATTGGTTGTTAGAGGACATTCTTTTCATTATAGTTAATCATCAAACGCTAATAATTAACCTTTCATATGCTTTTGCTAATACTGACAAGAGGGCAATGGGACGGTACCCTCCTATTTCATTCATTAATCTATCCGTATTTTTAACAATTAGTTTGACTTCGGCGGTTTTCCAACATATCGGGAAGGTACCCTCTTGTAAACACTTATTAAAAATATACAAATATACATCCGGTATCAATTTAAAAATCCTTTTCATAATAACAACTTCAATTCTGTCCAGACCCGGCGATTTTCCATCCTTTGCACGGAACACTGCTTCTTCAACTTCTTCCATTAAAATTTCATTCTCCATATTTATAGAAGAATACTTATCATTTTGTTCTTGCATTTGCTTCTGATCCTGCCCCCAACCCTCAGAGTCCTGCGGAAAGAGATCATCCAGGATCCTGCTCACAGAATCTTGCCAAGTTATAATTTGATTATTATCTTTAGGGGTATCTAAAATTTCTTGCATATTTTTTCTTGTTAGTTAACAATTTAAAAACCGAATTCCAAGGATCTTTGGATCCCTGTTCCCTCACAAACTTTCCCCAACTTATTTTCTTAATTCTATTTATGGACCGGACATATTCACATCTTGTATCTCTATATACTTCCTTATATATATTACACATTTCACTATCACCATACCGTCTTATTCTCTGTAACTTTGATCCTTGCGCTTTTCATATAGTTCCGGAGTCCACCACAGTACAGGTTTATTCACTTTAAAGTTTTTCTTCATTAACTTCTCACACACTTTAACGGTTTTGGAGGTTAAGGTTCCCACACATTCTTCACTACTTTTGCTGTTCCAATCCACAGAGTTAAATTCTTCCATACATATTTCAACACATCTATTCCAGGACACATCTTTAACTTTGTATCTACCAGTATCAATTTTATACCTTAATTGTTCATTGCAGCTAAAGTCAAAAGAGATGGCACTGTGATCACTGCTTGTGCAACACTCCTCCACTTTCCAATCCTTTATACAGTTGTAACTCGGAAAGCAATTCTTATTGCTTTCCGAGTTACAACTGTCAAATCAATATAGGACTGTCCATGTATCGAGCTATATGTTGGAGCATGTCCTACAGTATTAACTTACTTCTACTCCAAAAGCGGCAAGAAAATCCTCCAGCATTAATCCTCTGTCATCAGATTCCCTGCCACCCCAGAGCAGAGAGTTAGCATTTGAATCTGCAGCAATGACTACACCACAAGAGCCTATCACATTGTATATTTTCTCTAAAATTCTAATACTATTTTCCATATCGTCATTAGGTGGACAATATAAAGAAACAAAATAGCATCTCCCAAAATTACCTATAATCTCACAACACACACAACATTTATCACACAGACTTGTTATTCTAGTAATCACTAAGTCCTTATCTCTTACTAAAATTGCGACTTGAGGACTTTCACTTCCCTTTATTATCCTATAATTCCTAGGATAACCTGCTATCTGCTCCTTAAAAACATAAGGCTCCTGTAGGAGTGCCAAAGCTACATCTTCCTGCTCCATATATTTTGTTAACTCTGATGCCACTGCTTTGGCTCTTTGGGAATTTAACTGATTTATTTTTATTTTCTTAGCCATAACAAATTTTCTTTTTATATATCTCCAGAGCCTTAACATATTCTTGACAATTTTTATCAGTGGCAACATGGGCAGCCTCTACATCTTTTCCCATAGTTTCAACACTTCGGATTTTTCCCTTTATTAGCACAATCTTTATAGGAGTGAGCACATGCACAGTGCCCACACACCACCTCTCTTTTACAATACTTTGCTACGTGTCCATATAATAAACATCTGTAACATTGTGTCACAGTAAAAATCTCTTTGAATTTACATACACTCCGTCTTAAGAACAGTCTAATTTTATCACTTATTATAGTTCACAACTCAGGTACAACCTGCACAACCCAATTATTCATCTGAGTTGTTTTACTTTTATTAATTGTGAGTACCTCAATTCCCTCCTTAACCTTCTTTTCAATAACATTATGTTCTTTGAAGTTTTTTAACCCTAATTGCCTCCAGAACTCTTCTTTCTATAAATCTTTCTCAACATCATATATCACAATCTTAGGATTAACAGCCTTTGGGATACTATACTGCAACCCCCAACTCCTGTATTTTAGAACATGATTTTATCTTTGCCAGGTCATCATTCGTATCGGCCTCAACCAGCACGCTTCTGTCTCTAATCACTCTTATGTTCCTTACTTTAATTGTTGATAGCATCGGTCGCACTTCTTTTAAAATTTCATCCCAACTTCTTCACTTGTTCGATGTTTCCCAGTATTTGCCCGTATTATCATTATCTTCGGAGCTCCTTTTTCTTCCACAGTTTTACTCTTTGTCACTTGTGCATAACTGACACAATCTGATTTTTCTTCTATTATTTTTAATATATCTTTTAGCACAGTATTCTCAACAAACACTTCGTGTGCTTTCCTTTCAATAGAATTCCATATATCCAATATAACTCTTATTGCTTCACTAGGTATTTTAGTTTCATTCCATAAATAATCATTCAACTTTTTCTTTGCTTCAAATACATATTCGAAACCATCCTTCATAATACCTTCAGTACTTTGTTCATCTTTCCTTTTCGTTTTCTTATGTTTTTCTTTTGAACCAACATCACCTCCATCCGAAACATTATCCAGTTGTCTATCTGATATTTTCCTAGATTTCCTTTTCTTGGTCCTTTTAGTTGTTTTTTGTGCCGCACCTGGCAAAGATGAAGATCGTAATTTGACTGGAGTTCTCTGCAGCGTTTTTCCCCCAAAGACTTCCTTTTCTGTCAGTTCTTTTGCTTGAGAAGATGCATTTGGAGCTAACTCATCCATTTCATCCCCAGTTACCATCATCTCCTCAGAAGAAGACATTTGTATATACTAAAAATTTTATATATACAATTTAAAAGATAAACACCAATGGTGAATATCTAACTATTTACACTATATACACTATACTATTTACAAGCCAGTGAGGGAACTAGGAGCCGTCAATCCTTTAGCAATAATGGATTATTAAAACTACTCAGAACTCCTGTAAGTGGAATAAAAACACACAACCCAAGTTTAACGGGTTGTGGTCCCAAAGGCCTTTCTAACGGAGGCAAAGGACTGTCTGAGAACAATTCAATCAGAAACAAGTCCAAGGGCACAGAAATGCTCAAACAATAAATTAATACTAGTGCCAAGGCACAAAAGCTCACAATTCAATTTTAGGAGGGCATGGAATGCTCTTCAACACGCAAGAGAGGAAAATTACACCCCCCCTCTTGAGTTTAACAATAGAACAAACAAACGAAACTCTCTTCCCCACTACAAGATCGCCCAATTTAGCCAGGCAAGGGGCTCCCCCCTTATCTGCCCACCTCGGACCACTTGGAGGTATGAGCAGCGAGATAGCGTTCAGCCACCAAGCTAGAGAAGAGTCAGCAACTCCTGTGTCTCGCACAGAAAAATAAGCACTTACTAATCAGTAATAGAACTCTTCTATAGCCCCAGCGTCGCCTCCGGGGCTCCTGCAGCCTACAGAGAGAAATAAAGTAAATGCAAGCGACTCCCATTGAATGATCTGGAACCGCGAAGAAAGATATGACACCAGGAATGATCGGCGAAGCGAATAGTATCCCTGGCAGATGTTAGCAGTTCCGAGCTGAAGAAAAGCGATCTCAGACTGATGGTGGACCCCGATGTAGAGCAGTAAGTCAAAGACCAATCCTTGTATTAGCTGAGGAATTCAGCTCACCAGAAGTAAGTGCTTAACGGCATGTGTACCATTAGGTAATACAAAAGACTGTAGCTAGAGATAGATAATGGTTAAAGGGAATTCTTTTGGGATACATGTAGTTAATTCAATACTTATTCTATAGATAAGTGTAGAAATATAATATGGATTGATTAATAAAAGGGTAGTTCATAATTACGTTTCATCTGCCTAACTTTAATGAATGTAGAATAACAACTTTTTGGAAGGGTTAATCGAGAGCTGACAGAGTTATGTTAACCTGTATAACGTCCCAGAAGTAGAGGAGTGGCGCTGTTAACCGCAGATAGCCGAGATTTTCCCTGAAAATCCAAAAGTGAGACAGGACCATTAAAATTTAAATGGTAGCTTTATTAGTTAAGGTGAGACTGGTCTAGAGAAACTTATCAGTTGGACAGTTAGCTTAAGAAGAAGAGAACTGTATTAGCGAAGGATTAAAGGAGAGATGTGTGTAATAACTGTAGAAATAAATGATTGTTTAATGAACTTTAATTAAAAAATAATATATATAACGCAAGAGTGTTACTGGCCCAATGGCCAGAAGATGATGATATATGGGAAAGCCTAATGACCAGGATCGAAATCCATGCCATGTACTAATATTAAGTGAATAATTTGTAATGATTTGCTAGATTTCTTTTTTTTGTAAATATGTATAATAAACTAATTGTATGTATTGTAGAGAAACTGTATTTGTCATTCTAATACTCAGCCTGAACAAATAAAGAGGGGGACATAACCACTGCTATTCCCTAGAGCCAGTTTCTTCTGTGAGATAAGTCAGATGCAGAGTGGGGTATAGTAAGAATATAAATAACAATAAATGAGAAAGGGGATTTTTAAGATAAGTGAGCTTAATAATAAATAAAATAGAAATATAGACAAGAAAACATATATAAACCACCCCACCCCCACAGGAGGATCGCCGTCCTTCCCACACCGAGTAGAAGAGACCCGAGTTCGAATCCTGTCGATGACGGAAAGAATTTTTATGGTTTTTCACAACGTGGCAGAGTTAGTCGGTCTTAGGCGACGGTAGCATGGTTTTCCTTCCCAGAAATTGGGTTTTTCATCCAGCTAACAGAAAATCTACCTCGGAACACACGCAACTTACAGACAATATACACGGACCAACATGGTCCTATTTGCCAATGTTCCTAAAACCCAATAACAACAACTTCTTATGACTTACCAAATCTTATTAAAATCGGACAAAAACCTGTGTCTTCTTTGCACTTGACTAATATTAATACAGTACTTCGTTTGGTTGTTTTAGGGTTTTAGCAATTTTAGGCCATAATGCCACCTATATACTGCCTGGAATTTTGTGTGTTCTCTGCGCGATTTGCTGGATGAAAAAAATCTGAATCCAGAAGAGAAATAACCATGCTACCCTCCTGAGACCGAATAACTTAGCCACGTTGTGAAAAAGGCTCATAAAATTTCTCGCTTAATTGACGGGATTCGCCTCTTCCAACCGGTGCGGGAAGGCCAGCGATTATGCCCTGGGCTTAAACGCTGTCCTTCACGCACCGATTGTATACTAATACATACTGACACTAACTTCTACTGATATGGATATACTAACTTCTACAAACAATTCACTTAAGGTTGTGAGCTGAAGTACGCTTGAAGGCCGTTAATATGGATATTTATTATTTTTTATTTATCTATTAATCTCAGAAGAAACGTGAAATGCGTGTTCTTCTTTCAAGTTTATTAAAATCCAGAAGGAAATAATAGATGGCAAACATTTCCACTGAATATTACATTCTTGGATATAATGCTCCTCTTATAGGTGATTAGAGTTGCTCTGGCAACGGACTAGTTCATTACACTAGTAGGTAAATAAGTAAATTCTGAAGATTTGTCATTTTTCAGAGGACATTTATCTGAGATCTGTCCGAAAATTATGCTCTGCTTTTTTCTTAGCTTGCCATCAACATTCGGATGTCTGCTTCGAAGAAAGTTAAGACGTTTCAATCCCAAACTCTTGAGGAGATTAATTCAATGATTGAACGTGGTAAAGAAGCGGCGGCTAAAGAAACGCAACCATGAATTCCAATTTATCAGACTAAAGCGTGCTGTTGTGGCTCCAGGCATAAGTCTTAGAACAATTCATCGAATAAAGCCAGAGAAACGTCTGCATTGGCGAAAAAGTTTCAACACCAGATAAACGTCAAAGGCGGTCAGATCATCGCAATGTTGTTTCAGACGATTTTGACAAATGTGTGATCCGCAATACGATAAATGATTTCTATATTTCAAAAAGAATAGTTGTCAAAGCTGTTGCCCATATTAAAGGAGACAAAATGAGTCCTTACGCGTATAATGCTTTTAGTTGGTCTTAGTTGGAAAAAATGTCTGAAAAAAATGGAATGGCTCAATATAAAAATGTGGAGAATACAGTTTTCTACGCGATATGAGAAGATATCATCAGGAGGACTGAAAAAAGTATAATTTGCTTTCCGTAAATGGTAGCAGAATGATAATAATCGTCAATGACAGTTCTTAAAGGATTCGTTCCAGATGCGTTTAGTTTATAAAGTAGGATCTACCAGTGGTTTTCAATGGTAATTAGCATGGTAAAATGAATAAATCGTTTCTAGTCAGCCAAATATAAAAATTCATGAAATCCATCCACTGGGAGTCGATTTATAACACGAGGACGGAAAAAAAATGAAATAATTGCCGGATTTGGAATTGCTTGATAAATATTTTTTAAAAGGCCCAAATATCCAGTTTTATTATTTTAAATTAAAAATTTGAAATATCAAATACCTAACAAGATTCATGAAGTTCATGAATCTGGATTCAAGTTGTTACATGCCGACAGACAGACGGACGGTCATGGTGAAGGCAATAGGCGCATGCTTCATATATGCTCCTAAAAATTACTTATTTTTGTAAGTTGATAAAACTTTTATAACTTTTTTTTTATTTCATGGTTTTAATTTTTGTAACATAAGTTTTTCATTAATTTTATTTTTATAACCGGATAAACTAAGTAATAAACACGTTAGTTTTTCTGACCTACTTAATTTCTATGCTAACTTAATTTCTATAATTACTTTCAACAATTTCCATTAAAAACGAATGTGCTGTCTTTACTGTCTAACTTGTGACTTTTGAAAGATCTCAATTTTAATAAAATATGTGTATCTGTTTTGAATTTGTATTACAGTAGTCCCTTACTACTGTAACGTATAAATTAAACTGGATTATGTGAGAATTTTAAGAAGAGATAATTCCGCAAACATTCTTTTCTTTTGGACAAAAAAGAGACAAATACTTTGAAATATTGACATTACTCTTATATGGATTAAGAAATAATCCAAGATTTCGCACTATTTTTAGAGCACTGGATTTCAGAGCATGTTCTGCGGAACCTTATGATTTTCAAACTGTCCTTTAGTTTATTATTCATTATTTTGAGGTGTATCAACATAAAAAAAGGCCGCCATAGCTTAACATCAAGCTCGAGGGTACAGAAGTACACGCGCTTTAAGTGATAGTAGTTTCAAGTCCGCGTGATACTAAGTATGGTAATGTTCTTGCTTTTCCGACCTTATGTGGTCATCCCGCAGTATAAGAAAATTTTTTTATTGCACATGCGTAAAGCGCCTATTGTTTTCATCTGTTTGTCCGTTCTCATGGACTTTCATAAAATTTTATTTCATATTTGGACCTTTTAGAAAGATTTGTAGATTCTTCCCAAATTTCATGGAAATCTGACCAATAGAAATCCAACAATTTTTTTTTTTTTTTTTCGTGCATATCATATAGGCTACCATATATTGCAGGCGGAAACGCTGGATATTGTTTGTTGCCATGCGCTCATTGGAGAAATGAATGCACAGAATTGCGGAGGCCATAGTATCCATTCATACTGTCCATTCGACGGATGCAGAAACAAAACGGTCTAGTTCCTGAATTCTTGGAAGATTAAGATTCATTCATATGGATCTTAATCTTCCAAGGGAACCCTAATATCTTTAGAAAAGTTAGTTCATGTACGCAGTGTACACGTATGATTTGGCAAAAGAGTTTCCCCTGGAAGATTTATATCTACAAAACGGTTATGTGATCAAAAACAGTTCTAAAGCTCAGTAAGTCATATCTCTCTCTATCGGACGGACAGACATGGTGAAGAATTTCTTTACTCTTACAAATATGCCTCTTGGCATCCAAAAGTTGTACACTTTCAACAAATTCCATTAAAAACGCAGATTTATTTTAAATTGTATACCAGTGTTGTCAGTATTCACAGTCAGACGGTGGGTTCTACAATGTCACAAAATTAAACTTCCCAAAACAGCTGTTATAAACAGGAATTGTGCTCTTTTATGCGCAGCTTTGGTTCATATCTACCCCATTGACTGTTGACTTAGCTGCAGTGAGTTTATTTTCCAAGAGTAGCTTCTGATTTAATTCGTTTTCTGCTGCTGCTCTTCCTGCTGAGAATTTCTTGAGCGCTGTTGCAGTCGTCTTTGTGCGACTGTGAACTTATTACGCTAGTTGGAAAAGCATCCGAGAGTTGGTAGATCTATTTTCGAAATTGGCTCTATTTTCATGGAAAATATTTTCTTGTGTGGGAGAGAGGGGGGTTACAACTAGAAGAGATGCTTATAAAACTTTTAACACCATTCTATCCAAACTTAGAAGAAATATTATTATTTAATATTATGTTAGTAGATAATTTTAGCACCATCATGTTAATTTGAATAATTACTGTTCAGTTTTTGTCTTAAGAGAAATTATAGTAATAATTCACTCGTCTATGCAGTTGTAGATTTTTTGAAAAGAATTATTTTGTTTCTTAGGAAACAGTCTGTTTCTTCCGAGTCCCAAAAACTTCAGTTGCGTTAATTGGTTTAAGCTAACCAAATGCACATTTGATTCAAAATTGTACATCTGCATCTTTAAGAAAGGTTTGTTCAGCCATCCAAAATTTCATTGAAAATAAAAAATCCAGCAATCATTATTATTATTATTTTTTTTATACATGTCATTATAAGCTATCCATAAATTGTATATTGGAGTTGAAACATTATGGATTGTTGCTATGTGCTGATTGGAGGAATGAATGGGTAATATGGCGGGTGCACAGTAAATTAATATTCAAGGTTCGCACATATATGAAACCTGAGAACCATTGTTTTGTTATGATTAAATATAAAAATTATGAATTGTTACTATTTTCTAATTATGTTAATCACAGCATAAACGTGAAATGCGTGTTATGTTCCTATTTTTATCAAAATACAGGAGGAAACAAGTAAAGTACATTACAAAAGTGTTGCGTATTATGGTCTGATCTATGCGTTTTTTTTAATTAAATTATGCAAATCTCTTTAAAATCCAACACTGGCTGGATTTTAAAGAGTTTATATTACAGTAAACTATTTAAAATCCAACGCCGTGAATTGAGAGGTAGCAATTTTAGAGAGGCATACCTAGAGGTTGATCAGGTTTGGAGAAGCATATTTCAATGAATATTAACGACTAACAACTGAATTAATTTACGTAAATAAACATTTATATTGACTAAAAGATAGTACTAGTGGTTAAAATGTAAATAACAGTTCAAGTATGAAGAGATTAAGGTAAACATGGTCGCAGTAAGTCAGGATGTATCAATGTATGTACTTCAGAAAAAAAAAAACTATTTATTTATATATTTATTTATTAACATATAATATACACAACAGGCATGCGCCCAGTTAAAGTGTATAACAGAGCAGGAAAAAGAAAACAGAACAAAGGTTGTACAAAACATAAAAATAAATAGCAGAATCACACACTTTGTACGATGAAAGTTCATTCAAGCGGGAAAAGTCCAATTCAAGGAAATAAAAAAGGTATTTATTACATCAAGTCCAGTACCATGAAGAAAATCGCAGAGCGCAGGTTGCTGCAGGAGACATCGTCACATACACACGAATTAATGAGGGCATCTTTAACCCAGAACTCATTCGTCAGCCAGTCATACTACTGCAAATAGTTCTGGGAAACTCTTTTCCTGTTCACAGCCATATCAAGATCAAACTTGTTCATAAGTGCCAATGTTCTTTTGAAGAAGGAGTTCCTGGATATCTCTAACCTAGAGTTACCGATGTATAATGTAGTCTTCTGCCTGGAAGCCACCGCTGCTGTGTGAAGATCAATATAGCATAGAACATCCGGCAGGTAGGTGGAACCAGTGAAGATATGGTACAACAGTTTTAGATAAAGAACAGTTCGCCGAGTTTTTGAAGCTTGAAGTAGGAACAGAGATTCGGTGGTAAAACATGAGATTACGTCTGGAAAGCAGTGGATGAATTTCTTCTGCAGCGATTCTATTTACTGGATCAAGTATGTTCCATATAGCAGAAGCAAACTCCAGTATAGGGAGTACAGTTGTTTTGAATAGGAGCACAGAGAACTGAGGATCTTGAACTCTGCACGTCTGCAGTTTAATGAAGCCAATATGGTTTAATATATTTCTAATATGTTTATCGAACCCACATACAGCGGTAAAAGTAACTCCCAGATCTTTACCTTCGGAAACTCTGGAAATGGGAATCTACTTGATGTAATATTGATTAATTAAAATCTTAGTTTTCCTTGAAACTGCAAAGGAAATAGAGTTGAATTTCCTAGGATTAACCTCCAGACCATTCAAAGCAACCCAGTTAGCGAAAGAGCTGAGAGCAGCCTGGAGTTTAACTGCATCATCTTGACTGTTGATACGTGAATATAGTTTCACACCGTCGGCAAACATTAAGATATTAATAACACCTCTCTCAACAAATTGCAGTAGATTATTGACAAAGTTGGTGAATAAAAGAGACCCAAGATATGATCCCTGTGGTTACTCCTCTCGATGTAAAAAAAAAAAATTATTCTTTAGATTTCCTGTCCGATGATCACCTTCATATTTTCGATATGAAATATAACTAATCAACCAGGATAGTAGAGGGGTCAAGTATTCCATAGTAGCTTAGTTTTTTCAGCAAATTGATTGTGCGGGACACGGTCAAAAACCTTAGTAAGGTCTGTGTCGATCACATCACCTGTCCACCGCCATCGACGGTGTCTAGAACCTGCTGCCAGATAGTGAGAAGATTAGTGGTAGTTCAGCTCCCCCTGGTGAAGCCATGTTGGCTTTTGCAGATCAACTGCTAAAAATATTCCATTAATCAGTTGTAAATGATAGTGTCCAGAATTTTTGCTAGCGAGTTCAGAAGATGAGACGGTAATTCTCTAGCGAGTCGATTGTGCTGCTCTTTGGGATAGGAATAACATTGAGTGTTTTGAAGTGAGTAGGGTACTAGTCTTGACGGACAGATTGAATACATGCAATATGATATGATATACACTGTCCTACCATTAAAATCCGGACACTTGCCTTCAGACAAAAAAAGAGCTTTTATTGTGTCATTTAATATTTTGTACTAAAGCTTTTTGCTTTGACGGCCTTCAAACTTCGCGGTTTACTCTCAACCAGATTTTTATAAATATCAGGTGATATGTTCACCTGATACTCGGCCTTTAACGCAGCCACCAGTTCGTCATTGTTCTTTGGGCGATCTCGACGTGCACGTATCCCAAAGATGCTCGATAGGGTTCAGATCAGCACTCTTGGCCGACCAATCCAACTTTTCCATACCCATGTCGGCAAACCATTCTGTTACGACCCAAGCAGTATGGCATGGCGCGTTGTCTTGCTGATACAGGTATGGGCTTTCCCCGAAGTATTGCCATCATGTTGTAAGTCCATAATTGTCCAGGCTGCTCTGGTATTGCAGAGCATTCATAGTTTTGTCGATGACGTCTAATGGCCCCAAGCCAAACCATGAAAAACAGCCCCATACCATGACACTGCGTCCACCAAACTTCATTGTTGAGAAGATATAATCAGGAAGGAACTGTTCCCCTCGCATTCGCCACACCCAGGAATGGCCATCAGACTTGTAGAGTGCGAACCTCGACCCGTCTGTCCATAGGACTGTTTTCATTGCTCTACAGTCCAGGATTAGCGCCCCTTACACCATGTTAATCGTCGTCTGGCATTTGTTGAGATGATAAATGGCTTCTGAACAGCTGCACGACTATTATAACCTATAACCCATATCATGGAGTGTCCTCGTATTGTACTAGTGCTGACATTAGTCTCACAGAGAGTTTGTGTGAATTGAGACAATGGCAAATTACGATTTGCGCGCACAGTTCACAGAGTTCTCTTGTCCCGTTCTGTTAGTTTTCAGGGTTTACCAGGCCGTTTTTTAGGAAATGCAGTCCCATTCCTCTAGCATTTGCATATGATGTCACCAACCGTTGACCAAGGAACCCCCAGAGTGACCACAATGTCTTGTACAGAAAGCTTGCTTTTGTGGCATCCTACTGTCGTTCCACGTTGGAGTCTGTTAATTCTGTTGAACATGTCATCTTGCATGCCCACTTTTGCAATTCTCTGTTCGAAGCCCAGTGTGCATATTTATAGCAGGTCCTGTGACGTGCTGCATGCATGAGACCTGTTTACCCATTACCGGATATTAATGGTAGGGCAGTAAATATGCAATATGATATCCTATGTTTTCGATATGAAATATAACTAATCAACCAGTATAGCAGAGGGTCAAGTATTCCATAGTGACTTAGTTTATTAGCAAGTTTGACATTGTGCGGGACACTCTTAAAAAGCCTTAGTAAGGTCTGTGTAGATCACATCAACCAGTCTCGATTAAATTTTTCAATTTAAGCGAGATTCAATTGAGAAATTCGATAATTTTTGGTACTTAAAACAAAGATCGTTGAATAGGTTTTGCCACCATTATAATACCCCCCCCCCTCTAGATTGGGCGTGCTCTGATGTATCGCTGTTATGGAGATGGAAATCAAATGAGTGACCTTGAGCCACCTGTTTTTTCTTCCTACTTTAGTGATGCATCGGCGAGCTATATTAGTTATAATGTAATTGTGGGCAAAACCTTGGTTGTGCGGAATGAAATCTATGATCTGTGCCGGACAGTAAGTCGCTATTTATGGAAAACATTAACCATAGATTTAATGAAGCGTGCATTTTCCCCACCCACACTGAAGACACTCTCTCTCAGCTGTCCTAAAGTGTGACATCAAAGTCATTATCTCATGCATGTGTTGTATAACAAGTACATAGCTGTAACTTCTTTAGGCAGTGAGTTAGGAAATTTATCAAATATGAGATAGGACTCGGGGGGAGAAAGAAATTCAAAATTATAATAGACTTGAAACTACATTGCCTAAGCGAAATTATAAGATGTTTGCAGAATTACGTTGTCCTTTCATCTGCCTTTGCAGCCAGCAGAATTTAACCTGCCTTGATAACGCAATGGTCTTAATTTTCACAGCAGAACAAATTTCATTACCTAACGAGTTTCCCTAGTATTGCACTACTTTAAAACTGACGGATTTGTCAAAAGTTTAATTGACTATTCATTTAAATAGCTTAAAAGATGAGGCTGCTATGATGGCAGTGTGTTTCAGGACAAACCTATTCCTCTTCAGGTGAGCTCTAGTAACAACACTCAGGAAAAACATGTAGCTTTAGCTATATTACAACTTTGAAAACTCTGATTTCGTATACTGTATAGCAGCTGACATCGAACATATCTTTACAAATGTTTTGTTTACATGTTGCTAAAACAAACCTACTATCTGATAAAGGACCAATTGGTCCTGAAATAGGTGGTCATAGCAATCTCATTTTTTAAACAAACGTTGGATTAACCTTTGCACGAGGCCTTCTCACTGACAGTAGTGCAATACCAGTGTAACTTTGTAAATTCAAGTTTCTTCTTTTGTGAAAATTGGTACCACTGCATTATTTACGCAGCTTGAACTTATTTTCCGGCCAGCAAGGTTTGAAAGACAAATAATAGTGCAAGCATCTCTTAAAGAGAAGTGTCACGCTTTTTTTGAGTGGATTGAGATAAATGGCATTGTTGATACAAGTGCCAGATTGCTTTCTTCATATTTCCGGATTTTAAAATGAATTTTTTAATGTGCGGATATTACAGTTTACTATATTTTATTGAAATATTCGGAAAGAAAAATGAAAATAAAAATTGAATTTCATATTAAAATATGAAATTCTTTCCTTTAATACTGAAATAAAATTATTCCTTTTTAACGTTTTATAGCCAACAGACTAATGTGGAGGAGGGATTTTTCCCCATTTGCCCTTGTGTAAAAATCAAGAAAGATTAATGGGCCTTTAAATAGAATAGAGCGGTTCATCCACCATATGCCATTGTTTAAAACAGAAAAGTGAATGAACCTTTTAAATACAATAGTTTTGGAAACTTAGCCTCCTTTTACTGGTTTCACCAATCAAGTCGATTTTAGAAGACACCTCCCACCCCCCTTCCATATGTCTTTGTTTTAAAATTAGGAAACAGGAATTCATTCCGAACGTTTCCTAAAGTAGTGTTGTGCGTTTTAGATTTCTCAGTATATAGTAGAACTTCTTAAAATCCGCATCCTCTGGTACAGAGTATGTTCCGGCTAGCAATTGCAATTTTTTGAAAGTTGTTTCAGTGGTAGGATTACTCCAAAATACTTAAGTATTGAAGAGTAATTCGATATTTTTATTAGATAATACATTAGCACGGATTCTTTTAATCTCCAAAGAACAACAGTCGCCCAAATGTTAGCCCGTACAATCCAATCGCCTTAAGAACTAAATATGCACTACTGTACTATGAAGTGCTATACTGTGAACTGGTATCGAATATCTCGCAAAAAGGATTTCATAATTTGCAAATACAAGAGGTGGGAAAAATAATGGAAACGCCTGATATGAAAGTAGTAGTTTAGATAATGGCCGTATGACATATTTATCATGAAGAAAATGATCGATATATTTGAATTCCAAACAGGTCAAATTGTTGGTGCACATTTAGCAGGGGCATCGGTGACTGAAACTGCTGATTTCTTTAATATATCCAGGGCAACTGTATCGAAAATGACGTCTGCATTCACGAAGTATAACAATTTTTTTTTTTGTTGCAGAAAATCGAAGCTGACTGAAAGAGATAGCCGGACACCTAAAAGGACTGTAGCCCGAAAACAAAACTACTGCCTCAAAAAAAATAACTGAAGAATGTGCATCTCAGCAATCCAGTTTCTAGCAAAACAGTTCGGCGAGAAATTCATAAAGCTGAAATCTATGGCAGAGCAGCTATTTTCAAGTTACTGATGTAACGTTGTAGGAGCACAAAAACTGAACACCTGATGATTTTAACATGTCATCCTTTCAGACGAATCATCATCCGCACTTTTTTACATCAGGGAGAATTTAGCTTGCCGAATGTCAAAGGGAGTGCATCATCCTGGCTGTCTTGTGTAAGCGTGCAGGACGACAATTAACAATGGTTAGAGCAGCATTATCTTAGTATTCTTGAAGTCCTATCATCACCCTGAATGGGCGAATTACTGCTACTGATTATTTTGATATTCTGAGTAATCAGGTTCACTCTATTATGCAAACATTGTTTCCTCCACAAAAAAAAAAATTCATGTTTCAAGATGATCATGCCCCAATACACACAGCCAGATCTATCCAGTCTTGGTTCAAAGAGCATGAAATTGAAGCCTCAGCATCTCATCTCAAACCTGTTTTTAAACGTTATTGAGCCACTGCGGTCATATTTGGAGAGGACAGTGAGAAGCACATTTCATTTCCTCCACCTTCATCACCCAAGGAGATTGAAACGTTCCTCCATGAAGAATGGATGGTCCAATATTACTGTTAAGACAAAGTTTTATTTTAATCTGTTCCAATTAGAATACAAGCTGTTTTAAAACCAAAGGGTAGCCCAACACCATATTAGTGCACATACCTTAACTCTTATCATAGGTGTTTCGTTTATTTTGTCACTCCTGTACATACCGTGACGTATAGTCCAGGAAAGTATTAATGAAACACAATGCATAATTTTGTCACCTGCAGTGCTTTCTTTTTCTTTTATTTTAATCTGGCCAGCCTGTTTTCCGTTTGGCCATGTAGGATCGAATACTCCTCGGAGAAATATTCAAAAAATTCTGTTATTAATGGTTCTACTGTAATTTTACAGTGTCCACCACTGTATCTCACATGACCAACTGGAATGGCATTCGAATCCTGGCATGTGCGTGTACATTGATCATTTTAATTTTGGAAAAATTTTATTTTCAGAATTTCACAGTATAGTACATCTACAGTTGAAACCAAATGTGTGTAAGTGCGTACTTCGATTTTGAAATTAATTTGATTGACTGCATGCCCCAGCACTATTTTTATTTGCATAACTAAATAAGAGAAGGTGGGCACGTGGCCATAAAAATTCTGATAGAACTCTATTCGTTAAACATTCACTGAAACAATTAATTACTTTTAATAAATCTGAATTTTATTCTCGAAGTCGCTGTATTTTCAATCCCCCTTTTTACAACTTTTGTTTTGGGGTGCTTTTTTCCTCTTGGTTATTATTTCAAGGTGGCCGATATATTTCATTCCACTATATTTAATTAAAAAGTATTTCCTTCTGCAGTTTATAAAGATTTTATTTTTTAGTTTAAGCGTTCTTTCTAGCTTTTTTTTTTCCTCCCATTTTTGTTTTGAGATTCCTTGTTACATTTTTCTCTTTCTGCAGTAATTTAAATTTACTTTTCTTCTTCCTTGCATTCGTTTCGGTATCATTGAAACATCTTCGATTTTCTCACGAAGGTACACAAAAGCTATAATTCTGCTTAGGTATTTTAAAGAAGATTATTTTGTAACTGCTCCAGTTATGCTGCATTGGCGGAAATAAAAATCATTTTACAATTGCACATTTTGTTTAGAATTTCACCTAAAAAAAACTGGTTCTGAGTTGAGTATCTCTGATAAACAAAATCAGGGAAATTGGAAGATTGTCTGATAAGCGTTTGAAGCAGTTGTAAAAACTTTTCTAGAAAAAAGTTGCTTACTGTAAGCAGTTATTTGAAGAGATATCTGGAAACTGATAGGACAATAGATACAAAGTGCCATTAAAATGCGCCTCTTTCATTCTCAATTAGACTAGTTTCCAAAAAATCTCGACAGCGATAAACAAGAGGAGAGATTTTTATCAAAATATTTCGAAAACAGAAAAGAATAATGCTGGAAGACAACCTGGAGGTTTTAGCAGATTTCTATTCTCCCTTAATGAAAGAAATATTCAGTACAAATGGGAACTTTTGATTGGTTGAAGTTTCAGGTAAGTGCCCGAGTATTAAATCGTTAAGTGTTAGTATATCGTGTTTATATTACTTTATATTCTAGGCTTGTGTGAATTACATGGGAAATTAGCTAACTGTAGTTATGAGTGAAAATGTCTTTATAATTTTCCTCTGAATCAAGAATCGAACCTTAGGTATTTCTAATGGTAGCAAATCCATTGCGTTGCCAAGGAGGCTGAAATTATAGGGAAAAAATTACTAAATATTGGTTAATTATACTGGTAGTGTGCTTTTATTCGTGCTTTAACAAAAAATGAAGTTTTTGTATTTCTGGGAAACAAGTTAAATTAATTTCTAGGTAATTTTTGAAATTACTTTAAATAATGGAATAGGAATCATCACTATATTTTAAAGGGGAAAAAAGGTTCAAGTCAGCATTATCATATTTTTACGTTTCTTCTAGTAAAAATAACTTTTGTGAAAGAAAAGGCATTAAATCTACCTCATTACTTCATCACCTGAAAAAACACTCGCGGTTTCCTTAGGTTCAAATAAGCGTAATTGATTGAAATATTGATTTTTTTTTTTTGCGAAAGACATTAGCGTTTGAGTAAACTGGCAGTGTTACTGCAATGAATTTCATACGTTACTTAAAAAGAGCCTCTAGAAAGAACAGTCGATGAACTTTTGTGATGTAATGAAATGAGCGTGTATTAACAGCGTTAGCATATGATTAGTGAGAGAATATATTTAATAGAGGTCTATTCAGTATATTCATTTTAAAATTTCATGATTTTTGTATACAAGTGGATTTATCTGCAACACTTAACTGAGTTTTGGATGTATCACTGAATACATTCCCAATAAGTCACTGAAGACTCGAAAATAAATAGCTACTTTTCTTTTAATTACAGCATGCCTAACAGCTGCTTTCCTTTCACAAAATAAAAATCACAAATCTTCTTCGAAAACTGCAGTACCTCGGAACTAATTAAATAATAAGGCTGGTGCATGTCAATATGCTCAAAAGTGAATTGGTAAGTAAAAGCTAGTCGAGTTAAGCACCCTTACATACTGAAGAGTTCGCGTTAGCATTCATTACCACAGTACGATTTATTAATCGACATTGCAGAAGAGCATTATATGCTCTTCTTACTCTAAGCAGAGCATTTTCCTCATTACGTGAACATAATTTTTACTTTCGGCGCTCTAAGAAGAACTCAAGTAAAATTTCAAGCAGAATTACCTTTAAATTTTTTTTTTTTTTTTTTTTCTTCTAAAAATACGAACAGAAACTTCACTTGAAATCAGTTAAACTGTAGTATTCATTAAAACTTTTAGATGCCCTTTGTCTCAGTTTCTTTTTAATGTTAATACTTCGTACTACGACAAAAGTAAGAGCTCGTAAGAACCTAACGAGTTTTAGCATGCGTGCCGTTTTGAACATATGCCGGGTTCTCAGTAAAAAAGTATGCTAACTTACTGCATTTTTCTACGTTTTCTTTTTCTAAAAAAAATTTAAAAAAAATAGTTTTATTACTAAATATAAACACCGCTGGAGTCCTGAAAACGAAATTTGTGGGTACTTACTTAACCCTTTCCAAGCTTATGTCAATAATTTCTTCCTACTATTGATATTTTTAGTATTTCATTTCGCACTTGATAACCGTGACTGAACGACGAATAGCTAAGCCTACAAATGTCCCTTCGCTGCTCCCCCTGCGATAATTCTAAAAGATCTTTTGTTGCAGGAGTAAAAAATTCTGGATAAATTTAAAAAAATAAAATAGGACATTTTATATAAAAAAAAATTAAAGATAACTGTTGTAGCTATGAATATGAAATTATAAATATATATATTTTTTTATGAAATTTAATTATGAATCTTTTTAAGCAGCCATATTATCCATTCGCTTCAAAGAGTTCAAAAATTAAAAATAACTATTCTAAATATGAATGTAATGTTGCCTATTTTCAAAGATTATACTGTTCTTTACTAGCAAGAAAAAAATTCATCGAGAAATATTTATTTCCGTGCTTTTCGCTTTTAAATTTGGTCAAAACCTTCCTTAAGATTTTGTTCTTTTTTTTCAAAAGTTAAAGTAAAAAATATATATTTTTTCTTATTTCTGGTAGCTTTTTCTATTCCATCCAGCATCTGGTGTTGGTAATTAGTGAGTTAAAAAGGGAAAAAAAATTCTAGCCATGTACCCTGTATGTCTAGGAACAGCATTACAGAATTTCAGCTAAAGTGAAAATTCGGCTCAAAAAAGAAATGCAGATGGAACTCTTATTTAATTCCAGTTTCCTCATTTATATTTCAGGGATTTTTATTTTTTGAAGGCTCGAAATACAAACGTGAACAAAAACGAATTCCTCAATACGTATAGAAAGCCAATTTCTGACTGAACCTTAGAAAAATTAAGGAGATGAGGTACCAACTAGTTGATAGCCATAATATTGTCAAGATATGAGAAGACCAGTTGAGCTTTTGTTTAGTTATATCAGTAATTCCGATTATTTAAGCTTTTAAAAACAATAGATGTCTTGTATAACCTCGATTTCACTATCCAGTTGCAACTTTTTAAGAGTTTTAACGTTTTATTGGTGGTACCAATAAATTGAATTCGTTTATTGATACGAAGTTCCATTTATTAATATTATTGGACTACAGCGTGTGGAGTGCATGCGTGCGTATAAAAGTGTGGTAAGTCGGGCGGGAAGAAATGTACTGTATATACGGAAATCAAATAAGCGAACAGTTTCCCTTTATTTTTGCATTTCGCTCCCCCCAATGTTAACCCCTCACTAAATATAGGCTTTCCTGAAAAGTTTATTTCCTTATATTTGCTTTCCTGCTGAAATCAGAACAAGAAGGGAGAGACAACTGAAATGGGAAACGCGTTACGTACGGACTAATTAATTCACTTGACCCAAAAAATAGTGGATATTATTTTTAATTTTTTTACTCCAACGGGCATGTTAATCGACATTAACGAGCTCATAATTTAAAAGAGACTTTCGAAAATGTGTAATGTTGAACAAGTATAGCAGATATGCATGATGGCATTAGCAAGAATCAACCGATAGAAAGAAATGAAGTTGCATATGGTGCCATCTATCTTCTCTTCAAGGTAATGTAATTTTTTCCCTTTTTAGTTATTATAGCAGTGGATTGATTAAAAATAATAATAAAACAAAAACAGTGATGATAGTTATATGATACGTAGTCAAGCAATCTTTTAAAATTAATTTTTTTGTTATTTCCAAACTTTCTTTGCCCTGTTAGGGATTTTGTTTGTTTAAATAAGAAGAAATATTCTTTTCTTGATGGCCGAGTGGTGAGGTCAGAAGAGAATAGTTGGAGTGGCCATATTCAAGCCTGCAGAACTCTGCTACATTATAATACAGTTAACAATTGTATTCTGTGTCGAAATAATTAATTATAAACTCCTCTAATGTAATGGCAGTGCCGGAGTATAAACAGAACATGTTTTTAACGTAGTTATCCCTTAACGAAAATTAAGTGAAAATAACCTGCGAAGAAAGCCACTATTTTAAATCATGATTGGCCTTTGTACTGCTAGATTTTAGTTTTAAAATTAACTTTCCAAAACGTACACTGGATTGTCTATCTACAACGATAGACAGAATAATCAAGACAACGGGAATGAACATAAATTCCTGAACATTTTATTCTTTTTGGATACACAGGCTGAAAAGCTGCCGTCTGGATTTTCGTTGACCCAAATCAGCGATGCACAAACTGATCGGATCTAATCCCCAAGCAGACCACGAGCTAGTTTTTGAAATAGCATTTTTTACCAAAATTATAAAATATTAAGATTCTAAAAGAAGAGGAAGAAACGGAGGAAAAATGAGGGTATTGCTTCTCTCCTATCTCAGAATTCGAGAAATGTTTCTTTTTTGTAATACCGCACAGAAATTTAAATGACACAATTTTCTTTGTTAAAATTGAAAACTTACAGGGCTTAAGAACTTCACACATACAAAGAAGTGTATCCAGGTGATGCTGCCAGTGAAAGGTGAATCAGTTTTTGCCACTAAAGAAACCCAATAAAGATAACATTTCCAAGGTTTCAACGCTCAAGGAAGAAAATAAAGTACAGAATTTTATCACGTGTAATATTTAATTAGTACGCAAGATTATATTGATATAAACACCCTACAAAATCTGTCTTCGGGCTTGATTTTGTTATTAAATTAAATTTCACGTGTTTGTGTGTTTTACTAAACATTATTTAATTGCTGGTACTCCAACATTTCTAAATCGCTTAACCATTATCAACCACTTCAAAAAGGTAATAATCACCGTGTAACAGTGTATAAATTGGTAGTTCTTTAAAACAAAGGCTGTTTTGTTCGAAATGTGAGAAATAAAGGGTACATCACCAGTTATTCTTCAAAACACAATAAAATTAATATGCTGTAGTTATTAGATCCAAATCGTAAGTGATGAAATACACTTAAGATTTTTTAAATTTCATTTTCTTGGCAAAACTGAAATTTCTTCTCCAAAGTTGAATGTGTCAGATGGGCACCATGAAATGTTTCTAGAACGTTGATTGTGAAGCGAATACCTCTTTCTGATTCCACTGAATTCGGGGCAAATTGCTTATTTGTATACACAGATTCTTGGCTGCCTCTAGATTAACGGCTTAACAACAGCATAAAATAAATTGAGTGCAGTCAAGTCAGGTTCTAGCATTCCACGAAATTAGCTGTTCAGCAGACTTATTACCACATATGCTTTCTACACTATTCGGAGGCGAAGATCATAACTCTTTCCCTAGACTTCCTTCTATGCCGAACGTCTCAACAAGTGCTGTTATTGTAGAGTGCATGGATGCATCTTCAAGCTGCAATACATTCTCTCTCTCTCTCTCTCTCTCTCTCTCTCTCTCTCTCTCTCTCTCTCCATTTAATTCATGTAAAGAAAATAGAACCATGTCGGAAATAAAGCTCAAATTTTCCCTTTGCAATTCCCTCGTATTCGTGGTAACTAAAATTAAGATGGTGGCGGTGCTTGTTAAGCTAGACTCCAGTGAAAAGAAAGCAGTCAGATAAATTAATGGTCTGTCTCTTAGGAAGTCTCCACTCTGTCTCATTGGTTCAGTTAGTTCAGTTTTTGCTGCATAATTTTTCTTTGGACTTCCATGGGCACTGCTATTCCCATCAGCATTAATAATTCGACTGCTCTCTTCCAGACCAGACAGAACAGGTTCCTCAATCAGTCAACATCCATTCGCTGTTCAAATACAAGCTCACGGAACTAACTTTTCTTATTCTTCGTGTATCGTTTCCACTTTTGTCTTTTGGAACAACCATCCTTCACATATTTTCCAAAAATTCCAACGGTCTACAGAAATTAAAGTCTAATCAATAAGTGTCTTCTGTCTTCCCAGCCAACTCAGGCAGGGTACTATAGTTTTTAATATCTTTCGACTTTGGAGCTTTCATAAAAAAAAAAAAAAAAAAGCGCCCAAGCAATTAGAGGCGTTAGTATGTGTTTGTAACTGCATATATTCTTCCCTCGGTTTACCTTAAGGCTGGACAAAAAACCGAGTTTCGGGAGATAAAAACATGCGTAACATCAAGAAGTTACTAACTTAGCCATGATGTGAAAAAATCCAATATATGTTCTTGCTTTCGAGATGTGATCCAAACCCAAGCTTTCTCTACACACTGTGGAAGGACGGAGATCATAACCACTGTGCTATCCAAGAGCGCGAATAAGTCTTTCCTCGAAACAAAGTTAACAGATCTGGAATTCATATCACAAAAGCTATCCACACGTAATTTAATTTGTGGCCCAGTTTGCTTTAAATATTGTCTTTCCAAGTTATATCATATAAATTTCATCGGAGTGCACCATGCTACTAAACATGTACATTACCCTATCAAAAGTCTTGGAGAACTTTGAATAAAACATGTACAGTACTTGTTCAAAGAAATTGACAGTATATTAGCTCAGTTTTGGTCTTGCTTGTATGGGTGAGGAAATATTCTTTGCTAATTTCAGTTAGAATGTTAGTGATATTGTGGCACACCCCTACTTGAAAGAATTCGTGAACTTCAACTAAGCGAGATCTTGACCTTGTCTTAATTCTGCGTGCCGGAGATATTCAGCTGAAGTTTGACGGTCTGCTCTGGCCACTGGAATGTTCCGATTTATTCCCTTCAAACCAACAGGTTCAGAGTATTTGTGATATTGAGTGTAGCTGTGCTGGAAGATTTAAGGGTCGCCCTTTTTTATGGCAATTCCATAAATTGCCACATTATAACACAGATTTGGCCAGAACATTAGTACAGAACCGCATCATTCATGGTTTCATGCACTGCGCCCAATGGACCCAGTCCATATCAAGAAAAGGTTCCCAAACTTTGATACTTTTTCCACGTCCGATTAAGAAGAGGGTCAGTGTTGCAACTGACAGTGCCCCAGCTATGAGAGGTGTCAATAAAGAGCTTGTGGGACTTTTAACTGCTGACGCATTTTTTCCCGATTTTATCACTGCCCATTGCATTATTCATAACCTAGCAACTAAATATTTTAAATATGAACATGTTATGGAGGTAGTTCTGAAGTTAACTACATCAAACTGTCAAACATCGACAGTTCAAAGCCTTCATGGAAGAAATAGACAAAAGATTAAAAAATATACAGATTTAAGCAAAGTTCTTTCACTTAATGGAGCCAATCAGATAATTTGTCAAAGAAAAAGGGAAATCTTTCCCTCAACTTGAGGATGCCCAGTGGTTAATAGATATGACATTTTTCGCAGATGTTGTTCAGCATTTACAATCATTAACTGTATCTCTGCAAGGACAAGGGAAACTTATTTCTGATCTAGCACAAAATGTGTTCAGCTTCCGCAACAAACTGAAACTCTTCGAGAAGGACCTGGTTTCTAAAACCTTCACTCATTTCACGTGCTTGAGTAAAACTTTGCAAACTCTACCCTGATTTAAAATAATAACTAGAGATTATGCATGCAAGAGTTAGACGGACTGGCAGAAGAAATTAATGATATTTCGTGATTTAAGAGCACTTAAACCATCATTTGCATTTTTGAAAAATCCTTTTCTTGTCGACATTATGAAGAATGGCTGTCCCGCCAATTGCCGGGGATACAATAACTGTAGAGTTGGAGCTCCAAGAGAATGAAGGATTGAAACAACTAAAAGGAAGTAGCTGCTCGACTATTGGGTTTTGGAAACAGATTCGGGAACAAAATAATCCTAAAACAAAAGAGGGTGCGCAGAGATTAATCTCTATTTTCGGTACGACATATTCTTGAGAGTCTTTGTATTCAACACTACAATTTATTAAAAATAAGTATCGGTCTGTTTTGACTGATGAGCATTAAAATGAGCTTGTACCAAACTTTCAACAGCTAACTGGTAAGATGGACAACACCTGTAAAGCATCGACAAACAAACCTAATATGTAAATATCTTCTGTGAAGTATTATCTGTCAGAATTAGCATTTTGAGAAATTTGTGTATCTTTTTTGTTTTTGAAAAAACTTTGTAACAAGAAATACGCTTACTTAAAAAATAAAGTTATTATTTTTAAATTTTAATCAGAAATTTGATTGAAAAAAAAATTTGATTTTTATTTATATCAATTTTTTTTAAAAATTTTTTAATTAAAAATTTTTTAATTTTTTAAAAAATTACATCAATGAAAAAAGTTCGTGTTAAAATTGTAACAGATTGCTGGAATGCTGAAAAAAGAATAGAAGAAAATCAAATAGGTCCATTAAATGGTTTTAGCGGAAAATCCACAGAAAGGCCACCAGAAATGTCAGATGAATTTAACAGCATGTTAAAACCATATTTACAGTTAAATATCGTTCAAGCAAAAGCAAGTTCCAAACTCTAGCGAATGTTAAGGGTCAGACTGCTGAAAAAATGTGATATATTGATCGCAGATAAGCGAAGTTAAAGGTGGGGGTATATATTCCGTTTTAAAAAGACTGGATGTGAGTCTTCAGGATGGCAGTAAAACAAGTGGTGTAGCTCAGCATTCAATATTATAAAGTGCCCTGATGATTTGAAGGTAGTTAACAATTCGAGCCACCACCAATGTTGCTCCAAAAAGAGACGAAACTGATTGAAGAGGAGTGATGTTATGATACGATTTAAACTGACATTAAATTTTCCATAAAGAGGCGGCTAGGGAAGGAATTACAGAGTTCTTTGTTGATTTGGTTTGTTGGTTGTTGTAGTGTTTTTGGCGCATCATCAACTTAGACCATATTGTGCTGTATATAATATGCTGTTAATTGTGTGAGTCTACTGCTATCGATTCGCTGTTTGCTGGAGAAAAACCACGCTACCTTATTTTTCTTTGCCTCACAACAACTAACTCAGCCACATCATGAAAAAAACCCATGGACATTCCTCTCGTAATTTACAGGATTCCGCATTCCGGTCTTTTCCCACTGTGTGTAGGTAGGATGGCAGTAATACTAACTGTGCCACCCACCAAGGCCTGTATTTGATTTATCAGATCCATTCTAGTAGGAATAAAGACATCATTCCTCTGTACAAGATGATTCCTTTCCCCGGAAAAACTGGAGTTCTTCGTCCAACAAAGAAAAATCGACCAGAGAACACATGTAATTTACAGACACAGTACACATAGGTAGTTGAAGTGACTTTCTAAGTGAACCTAATATAATAATTAATAGTTATACAAGATGATGTTTGCGGATGATTTAGCCATTTGTGTTCCTGACTGTTCAAGATTGATCATGGAGAACTGAGTCCAAAGAATACTGAAAGATCTAACTATATGGATTTTTACAAAAACCACCCTAGCTTTCTGCTGTCCAGGGGGTGGCTCTTCGGCAGAGCAATAAACAGATTTAATAAATAAATAAATAAAAAATAAAGTTTACAAATCCATTAAAAAAGACCAAGAAATGATGGGGTTTCAAGGGCTCTTTTAACTGTGGACGTCCCCCAAGGGTTCTAATCTTCAATAAACAAACAGAATATGTTAAAACTTTTAAATACTTAGTATTGATAATAGATGACAAATTAAATTTCTTATTACATATAGAGGATTTGGCGAATAAATTTAGTTTTTAGTGCTGCTATTATCCGGGTAACAAGATCTGAAAGGAGGCTAAATAAAGACTCGACTTATATTATAAGGGTATTCCACCAATTACATCATATGGTGCTGGGATTTATTACAGAAGAGTAATTAATATCAAAATAAAGAATAAACTAAATTCTATACAACGGGTAACATTATTGGCTATGAGTAAAGTATGCAGGACGGTGTCAACAAATGTCCTTCAGGTGATAGCAGGGGTATTGCCCTTGCATCTACATACAGGATGTATATACCACTTAAAGAAGAGAAGGATGTGAATTTTATGGGGATAACCACTCAAATAAAATGGTGAAGAAAAGAATCTTAAACTAACTGTACAATATATGACAAATAAGATGGAATGATAGTTTAACTGGATTAGTGGCTAGGAATTTTCTACGGGATGTTAGATCTATGCTAATAAATAACAGATTTATGCGGTTTTTTCAGCAATGAGTACGTTTTATATTAATGGGACGTGGTTCTTTAAAAGCAAAGTTATTTCAATTAGGATTAGCCGAGGATAATTACTGTCTGTGGTTTAGAGAACATTCAAATAACATTCTAGCAATAGCTAGAATGTTATTTGAATGCTGAAGAAAGATCAGAATTATTTAGAATGGCTCCGATTTGTGAAGCTAGCTCGGTCCACTCGTTCCTGATAGCATTAAAAGGTGCGAGAAACTTGCGAAATGTACAGTCTACTGGAACAGCTCCACGGGCCGTGAAATAGGACAGGCACCAGGAATGAGCTACCCAGGTGTTGGCTGCTCCCTGGTGGCAAACAGGCCTGACATAAAGCACACTGCAGTACACGCACTAATATATACATAAACATACAGTTATATTTTACATGTCAGGCCCGTTTTACAGAGATTCTGTATGCCATCACAAAGACATCAGGTGGAGATAGATATATGTCTAGGAGCCATCTCAGACAGGATACACATACACCAGATATCTGTGCGGTAGCACAATGGAATCGCCACCATCTTCCCCACACTGGGTATAAAAGGCCGGTGTTCAAATCCCGTCAATGACTCAAAGAACTTTTATGGGCTTTTTCTCAAACTACGTGGCTGAGTTAGTCTGTCTAAGTCGTAGATAGCAAGGTTCTTCCTCCCCGGAAACTCGGTTTGTTTTGCCCAGAAAAACAGGCAAATCGACCGGAAAACACACAATTTACAGACCCAACATATGGGCAGCTGAAATTCTCCACTATGTGCAATGGGTTGTCAACTCGAATAAGTTATCGTACAATGTGGCACAGTCAGTGGGTCTGACAAAGTTAAAAGCAGAGTTGGATGGGAATGGAAATATTATGAATATTGTTTGATTTTAGTTTTTCTTTGGCCGATGCAGAAAAAGACCGCTTCCTTGAATCATTTTAGCTTATTGAACTAGTACTACTTCCACTTTGTTCGTCTAGCTGTGCATCAAACATTGTATTCCACTGTAATCTACGAAGAATATTGGTAAGTGGAATGAATGCAGTTAATGTTTTGCTTCAGTTATTCTGAATGTTATTTCCTCAGTCCATTGCTGTCACAATAAAACACTGTCCTCTGCCATCCATAACCAAGCAACATAGCATGCTCTGCAACCGTTAGCTCTACACATACTGTTAACAAATTGGGCTAAAATAAATCGTTAACCCTGTACTAGTGACATCCAATCTTAAATATGTATCATATAATTCCAGGTTCCGATAGCCGATATGAATCCTGTCTTCAAATAAAATATCATTCAGTATGTTTTATCTTTAAATATTTCTGAAACTCAAGTAACAACAAACTTAACCATGTGTATTGTTGAAATTTAACCATTCTGTTGACTATTGTAAACCGAATGGTAAGTTAAAATTATTCAAACAATTTTCTGGAGTGATAGTACAATAGATTGAAACAAATAAAAAAAAAATCGTTTCTACTTATTCAACACAAGGGAGAATATTTCTTTGCACTTCTTCTTCCTTTAATACCAAATAAAAGCAGATGGCTTCTGTAGCTCATGGACGCTCTGGTTGATTTTCTGTTGCAGTGCTAAGAATTCGAATTTTTCCCTCTGATGTTAAGCGTTTGTGGTGAATGAACTCGCAGAGTGGAGCATTCCTCGGAATTTGATCGCTGCTCGAAAGTCCTTTAATTCCACACTTTCTGAGCAACAATCAAAAGACAAGGAGGCTGATAATCTTCTTTGACTTCATTCTGGCGAAATTGTTTCATCTCGTTCGAAATTCATCATCTGAAAGAAAATAAAAGTACAAACTAATATAATTTCAATCATGAGCGCTCCATCCCTTAGGCTTCCGATTATGCACGACTCATCTTAATGTCAAAACATGTCTTATTACCATAAATTTTTTTTTTATCTTAAAAAAAAAAGGGCGAGTTATGGGAATAAACATTTCAACTTCAATTATATTGTTTTTAAGTGTCAGATTTATTTTCTATTTCTCCTTCTTTGAGGTTTTTGAAAAGTTAAGCATGAAGTGAAAAGAATTAATTTCTTTAATAAAATGAGATTCCAGTCAAATTACATGGACTAGCACCAATAACTGGTACTCACTGTAATTTAAGCCAGAGTTGTTGGGGGTATAAAGAGAATTTTTGAGGGAAACTCATATGTGCAAGAGAACCTTGCCTCTGTGTGTATTCCTTTCACTAATGTGAGGTTGTCATTCCACCATATCTGTTCAACTGAATTCGAAAGTATAATACGCTACAGTTGACACTCAGTTAGATTGGTTTAATTCTGGTATTTTGAAAGTACTCATTCCTGGGTAATCGCGTAGAAAGCGTAGTAATTGCGTCCGTTCTGTTTACATCACGATTAGAATTATCACACTGCTCCACAACAAGTAGAAATTAAAGATTGCAGCCCGAAGCCTGTTCAAATAAACTCTCGAAATTATAGTCCAAAATTAAATTGCATTACTCATTGTGTGGTACGAATATTGTATTCTCAAATTAAACTGCCTTGTTTGCAATTAAGTTATTTATAACAGAACGAATCTAGAATTAGGCATTGGGTACAAATCATGAGAATTACTTCTTTTTAATATAAGCAACACCTCAGTTCAATACAAGAATTATGTCAAAACAGTTAACGAATCTAAGTGATGTTGTATGTAAGACCAGAGCAGGCGATTTTCATTTTGTTCCTTATGTTTCTTTATGTACATCGTACTTTTGTATGAACGTAAATAAATTGTTTAATTGGCCATTTTTATGTTTTTCTAATGGTTCAACGCTTAATGCAGAAGTTCATAATCACTGCTTCTGAAACAACAACACAAATCAATAAATGAGTGATTAAATTTGTGTTGAGAAGGCTTATAGGAAAATCCTCAACTACAAACTACACTCAGTGATCACTGAATTATGACCACCCCCATTCGTAATGAACTTAGTCGCATAGCTTGCAGTATAAAAAGCCAAACAGCTTCGTACTCTCGAGCAGTGGTAATTTGCATCTGGTCGTGCAAGTCAAAGTGATAAAGTAGCGTTATGGGAGGTAGTAAAGATATCGCGGAGTTTCAAAAGGGCATAACTGTGGGAGATCGTGCGTTGGCCATTTTCATGTCGAGAGCAGCACGTCTTGTCTGTTGCTGACGGTCCACTGTGGTTTAGGTGTACAAAGAATGGTGTCGAACGGGTCAAACTACCACCTCTCTCTGATAGAACTATAATGGATTACACAAGGTTAGCTTTTGTGTGTAAATAGGAAATTATTGATATTTTATATGTTCATTTGAAACAGATGTGTATTTTCCAGATGGCAGGGAGTTAGTCTGACTGCCAGTGCGTGTTACTCACGAGAAATACCACAAAATGACGAGACTCCTTTAACATTTGAGCAACTTAACTCAATTATAAAACGATGCTGGTAATCTGAAAATCAATTTGCAACTGTGTTGCAACTTCCAATTGCAACACAGTTCAACAAAGTTTCAATTTGCAACTTCCAATTGCAAGCCTAAGAATTCACAATCTGAGGCATGTTAGTACGGTATTTTCCAGATGCCCGATGGTATGCCCGAAGGACGGTTTTAGAAACGTAGGATCTCGAGGTTGGTGCACATTAAATAATTAGATCTGCTCAGCAGAAACGGTATATTTGCATGAAACTTTTTCATGCAATGACTGAAGACATTTCATTCCTGATCTCATATGGAATTTTGTGAGTGTTTTCAAGGGAAGGCGACAAGGATGAACAGATCACGGGCATGATATACTGGGCTACATCTTTAATCTCAGTCATAATGTTAACAACCCTAATTGTAGGCACTGGTCCCCAGAGAATCCAAAAACTCATGCCGTTAAGACCATGCGTTTTCCAAGACTTACGGTGTGTCCATTAGGAATATTTTGGGACCATTTTTGTTTGAGAAAATGGCTGATGGCGCTGAGTACCATAAAATGCTCCAAATATGTATTGTAACTCCCTTCGTCAGATGACCATGGATGAAAAAGTTTACTATCAGCAGGGCGAAGACAAAGTGTTGAATTTCTGCCACGTTTTTTTTTTGATCTGACTCCACTGTATATTCATGAAGACGATTACATGGAGGATAATATTATATAAGCGGAAACCCCTGTAATTCAAGAACTACGCATAAAATTGAGAGAACCTGTGCACCTATCCCAGAAATTTATCATCCAGCCAAACTACAGTGTTTCTGTATTCCATGAATGTTGTCTTTATTTACAGATAAATCATTCGGCAGTAATGATTATATATTTTTGAGATATCCGGTATGTATTTTTAAAGAATGTTTGCCAGCATTATGACCTTTTGGTCGTGTCTGGCCCAATTTACCATTAAATAAATCTATCGATTCACTCTGTATAAAATTGGAACATGAAAGTATTGTAATTGCACGGTTACTAACGTTTTTAATGTAATTTAAAGTTGTTTTTCTATTTCCCATTTTGGAATTTTTATGAGTGTTTTCAAACGTGGCTTAGTTAGTTAGTCTCAGACGAGGGTAGCATGGTTTTTTCTCCCTGAAACTCGGATTTTTCGTCCAGCAAACAGAAAATCGACTACAGAACACACGATTTACAAACAATATATACGAAGCAATACTAACTTAGTCGTTGATGCTTCTAAAACCCTTCTACTTAAATAGAAAGATCCACCACTGTGTTCCGGCTGCCATGTTCAGATTACAGTAAGCATTAATGTAAATCATGAACCGATTTTTAAAATGGACGATCAGGAAAATCTGAATGATCTTAGATGTTGCTTGAGCAACGTAGTGCATAGGTAATTTAAGTATATTAAAAGAGGAACGAAGAACTTTTAATATACGAGAGATCTAAATATCTGTTAATTTCCGGTGTCTATACGAGTATCAACTCTTTTGGTCACTTTGCTGTTTGTAACAGTGAAGGCAGCAACGATAGCAATCGCTGATAAAGTGGCAGAAACATACTACATCGAAACTTCTGATTTCCATCTGTATGTAATTTACAACTGCAAAGAAACAAATGTTTAGATGAAAAATGTCAAATTCCTCCTTTAATAGATACTATGGTTGAGTCTTAATGTGGACTTCTGGAATATTAAAATAAAGTTTTATTTCTTGAGCCATAAATCGCCCCACCGGAATATTGCTGTACTGCTGCTTCGATATACGACATAAAAAAACGTCAAATAATTTTGGGACACTTTGTACTTCGCACATAATATAAAAATATATCTTATGTAATACTATATAAAAATATGCTCAAGAAATTCTGATAGTAATATAAAGCGAAATGAAATATTGAATGCAATCTATTACCTTCGTTTGAGACCAGAAAACTCATGAAAACTTCTATAGGGGCATAAAAAGACATAAAGAAATGACGATAGCAGTAAAACGCCCTCCAGCTATGAAGAACCCATTTGTTTTGTTGAAACGTAGACCTTTCTCAGCACGAAACAGCTGAATCTGAATGGCAGAGAAACTCTTTATATTATATTGATATCCGTCTACATTACAAGAGGTATCTGTACGCGTATATCCATTTAACTCTGCAACACGAATAAATTGATAAAACAGGCATAAATTCCACACAAAGTAAACTTTCGGTAGAATATCTTTTTTATTTATTAAAAAAGATTATCAGTAACAGTTATGTGTCCATATACAGCAAATCACTAATGATAATTGTTAATTTAATCCATTAGCATGCTATTTATTAAAAGCCCAATACCGTTTTAAAATATTTATCTTTCATAAATAAATGATGATTTTAACATGGTGCATACATATTAATAAAGCGATGACAAAATTTACCTTTAAAGTCCAAATAATTTTGTGTATCACGCTTGGCACTCTCCACATTTTTCAGACAACAGAAACTTGGCTAAACTCTCACGTTTGTCGATGATACTGTGACCTCAGAGTGCCTATTAGAATTATGTATAAGCACTCAATATAATCATTTTTGGATGCTTGCACATATTTATAGCAAACAATGGGTAGAACGTGATATAGAGCCTACGGTTGAGATTTCTCTGTGAGAGTATAATGGTTTCGATACTCCCAGTTTGGAGAGGTCTGGGTTCAAATCCCGCCAATGACTAGAGGTCTCTTCACTAGTTAGCCGATTTTATGTGAGCTATCTGGGTTTCTTAGCCCATGAACACCACTTGTACAGACAGTGGTCTAAATTCTGCTTCTGAAAGCCAATAACAACCTCAGCGGTGAGACAGGATCCATTGCAATGAATTTCCGATCTCCCTACGTATACTGCTGTTCGAACAGAAGTTGCAACTTCAACTGAACGAAAGAAAACAAATAACTAAATGCTACCACCTTTCCTCAACAAATTTTACACGGACTACAAACATCTTTTATGTCTTTAGTTTCATTAAAATAATATAATTTTAAAGTAATAAAACACTTAGCTACAGGTGACAAACACACAAGCTCTTGTGGGTAGCTATAAAACAATTCTTGTCTTATAGGTCCTAAACCGAATATCTTGGCAACTGTGTGAGTGGGGGATAACACCGCTTTCTTTGTTGTGTAGCTATTTAAGAACCATTAATAATGATGGTTGTTTTACTGAGGGGAATTTGGCCTTTGCAGTTGAAGCTTATTTCAAAAAACAGCGAATTTGTAGTTCCAACTCTTCTTTTATTTATAAGATATTTTAACATTCATCGTAATAGACATAAATCATTCTTATAACGCTATAAAGAACTGAGTTTGAAGTTTCCGAGAAACTGCTCTGCTTCCTCAACAGGAAGGATAAAAGCAGTTGTATTACCCCAGAAAAAATAGAGAGAGTGAAAGTAGCTATTGAACCACGTCCATACCCTTATCCAATACGAGTCTTGTATGTTACATCAAGATTTTGATCTTGACCATTACAAGATATAGGTTGTTCGTGAATGATCACTCGTGACATAATCGAGTAACTTTTTTGTCGTCAGTTTTATTGAGCTCTTAAATGAAAATGTAGAGGTGATCAAAAACTTGCTTATGCTGCATTCGGTCCGCTTTCGTCTTTCCTGATAAATTAACAATGCAGAACTTCCGGTACTTATCCAATGAAAATCTTCGCCAGCAGCATCAACCGTTCATTCACTACACAGTGAAAAGGTGCCAATGTAGAAATATGCAGTAGCATCCTTTAGATTTATTGAACCCTTATTTTTTTCCGGCTGAATGCAGTAACTGCTACTCAGTATGTGAACAATGGTATAGGACATCTTAACACAAAAATTGCATCGTGTCCATGTTGAGAGTGAACGGGCATGTATCAAGATCTGATTCAAACTCATGACTTTCTCCTGCGGGGGCATCTCAAATGTAAGAGTCTGTTTATCGACCTCAGAGTCTTGTTTAACTAAAGGATGGAATCCGAGAAGAAATTTAGAAATTCAATATCGCAAAATATCCTAATGAGGGTAATGTGAAATTTGTGGACAAGATCGGTTTATGTTGACATAGTAAAACACAAATTTTGGCAGATTGGGTATTCGGCCTGATTTTTAAAAACCTGCTTAAGCTACTAGATAAAACATCAAACCAAAATTTAGAAAATGAACAAAACATCTGAAGAATATTTTGATGTCTGTAGTATTTATTTTCAACTCTAAATACTATTTAGAGTTGAAAATATATGTCTAAGTAGTGATAGAATGTGAAATATAAGAAACTGGAATATCCATAAATGCATTCCGTCAACATTCTTCTAAAAAAGGAAGAGAAGATAAGGAAAGTGAAAGAGGACGTGTGTAAAATGGCGGAGAGGAGGATAATAATTAATATTCCAAAATTGAATGCTCAACAATAGGATTTACTTGTTAAAGGATTAGTCCAAGTTAGCTAAGACCATGTGGTATCACAGACTGAAATTCTCCAATGGGTTGTCCAATTACGAATAAGGAGAATATTTTAAGCATGGAAAATTAGAGAAGAGTGCAGATGTGCAATGGAAAGGTGACAAAGTACTGAAAACGATGGGACAATAGGATAAGGTTCTTTCACTTTGATAGCTTGTCGGCTTAACCATAAAAGCATATTTTGGGTTCCATTTAACTAACTTTCTTAAGACAAACAGTAATTTGAACATTGTTTTTTTTTAAATGGCATGCTTGTATGTTTCCTATACAGTATGTAGTAGATTGGATTATGGGTTGGCTGTACACAAATACCGCACACAGTCCTCTTCAGACTGTGCGCAGCTTCGTTGTGCTTGTCTTTCTGACAAATGGACACTTGACTCTTCTCTTTTAAAAGTTTTTTGGTACATGGTTTAACACTGAAAACTGTTTGATTATTGCATTCACTGCCGCAGAAGAGTGTATCTATCTTTATATACGATGTGCCAAATAACTGCATTGCGAACAGGTTTCACCTCTTAGCAGTGTGCCTGGTGATAAAAAAAAATTATATTAAATGCAATTGAATCTTTTGTATTAAATACCATAATGTTAAATAGTGCTAAAATCTTCACTTACGCATGCAATCTTGCTATAAGCCTATCAGAATTCCAAAACAACCGAGCTGCAGTTTTGGAAGAATGAAAAAGCTCTTATCTATTGGATTTACATGATTTTTTCCATGTATAATTAACCTATTCTCCCTTTATTCCTGCTTCATCATAGCATGCTTTATCTAGTCGATAACGTTTCCATAACAGATATACAATTATTAATATATATTTTTAGAAATAAATTGTACTCAATTTCACTTAATTATTTTACAATTTTTAAAGGAAACGTTTACAGGTGGCGAAGTCCATTGTAACGAAGTAAACTGTTACTGAACTATTCATCCAAACTAAACTTATATTGATAAACTCTCTAACTATGTTTCGGTTGAGTAAAAAAAAGTCAAGATAACCTACGCAAATTTAACGAATACTGAATTACAGTAATCTACGCATACATAGCCCGTATAGTTCGCAGAAAGACCTCCAATTTGTATTACTGGTTTTAGTGGTATGATTACTTAGAAATTCTCCTATGTTTTTAGAATAGCCCACTACCATGTTTTATCCATCGAAAGGCTTTAGGCCCAACTCGAATTTCAGAGCTACACAAAAATAACAGGCACATTATAGCCAAAGAACCTTTTACGTCAAAAATCCCCCAAACAAAAACGAATCAAGACTTATATTGCATGGTGTGAAAGAACAGGAACGCTGTCCACTTAGCTATCCGCGAGGAGCTTAACATAGGATATCAAAAGGATCTTTAGATATATGGGGCATGAGGCATCTTAAAATAAAAAAAATTCGAAGATAAGTAAAGATATAGAGAAGTAAGACAAATACAACCACGAAACGAAATCCCAAAAAAAGCATAAGCTGTGAAAATCGAGATGCGTTTAAGATATCTGTAGACCAAATGGGATAAAGTTAGAAATCGGAAGGATTAAAAACTGAAATTAGATGGATGTATTAGAATAATGAGAGAATACGAGAATTATGAAATAAAAAGAGGAAGACCAGTTAAGAAAAATATATTAGAACATAATCTGTAAGAAGATGATAGGAAAGCAGCGATGGAAGGGAAAAAAATTCACTAGACAGTTTATCTGTTGGTGCACCGAACAGAACTATATATAAATAATTTTACGAGCAAGTTAATTTTTAGTAGTGAATTCATTTTGCTGCAATCAGAAAGGATATTAGCGATAATATTACGTTTTTAATCGGATAACATTTCCACTGTTTCATTAGTTGCCTTTCGTAAGGGTGAAATTTTATGAAGAATTGCCGGATAATTAACCTTTTCGATTAAATTAGTTAAAGTTTTTGGGTTCCAAAGGTGTGGTGTGACTAAAGATTTAACACAGTCGAAAGTTTAGATTACAGCATAGCCGGAATATGTATTAAGTGTCATAAATTAGTTCTAGCATTACCTATGCACATGCATGGGTAATCCTCGTGATATAGCCATGCTGTTCGCAATATCAATATTATTATTATTCAACATTAAACCGTATACAGTATATATATCTGAAACCTAGACCCTTCACTGTGTCCTAAATTGATCGTTGATCATTAAGTTAATGTCAATCTAAATACAAGTAATTTCCATGAAAGACTGATTGCTTAATACTCCATGAGCTAGATAGCATTGAAATTTAGATTTTGATTTTTCGATTCAAGTAGTGATAATCGGTTTGAATATTATCCACAGAATAAGCCATTTTGTATTTTTTTAAACGTAAATACGACCTGAAAAATAAAAAAAAACTTGGGAAATCTGGCTGTGAGGTAAGTGAAGATATGAAAACTTGGGGCAATGACTTTATCAAAGAAACCTCTGGAAAGCTCGGAAGAACCCAACTGTTTCCTGTCGGTTTCCTCTCGATATTTTTCGAAAGTGGTTCCGCTGATTCTTCCTCACCTGTACGAAAAGAGGGAAAGTTTATGGCTACTTCAGTCGGGATAGGAAAAGAAGGAAGCAGGGAAAAAGAGGAACCGAAAAGAAGTAAGCGATTTCCTGCCGTCACAAGAAACGAGCGGAAGAAGCAGTTGGCAGCAGTCTCCCTCCCTCCCTCTCTCTCTCTCTTCATTCCCCCTCCCCTTCCGTCCCATTGCAAAGAGGCATCACGAGAACTCATTAACATCCACTCTTCTAAGAACATAAGAGGGCAGAGGCGACTTTAGGGTGGTGTACCTCGCCATCTGGGGCTTTTTTTTTTTTTACCAACCCGCCGGACCAAATAATTACCTTCTCTTCTTTACACTTTCTCTCCTCATAATAAATAAAAAATAATAATAAATTGAAATAGAAAAGAAACCAAATGCTGACTTCAGTAAAAACATTTCCGAAATTTTACTTCTATTAGGGTGTCATAAGTTTTTACTCCCCATACTAATTCTTCTATTCATCTCTAACCGATATCCTTTCATTTCAAGAGACTGTATTAGTATCAATTAAAATTTAAAACGAAAAAATCCCTTGAAAATTCTCTTTCGTCTGAACCCTGATATTCCATAAATGCACTTTTTTTACATATACATTTTGTTACCTGATTAGTTTGCAAATATCTAATTACAACAACTTTTCTTCGCTAAATGGATTACTTGAATAATATGTCAATATTTCAATAATAAAAAACGATCCTTAATGATTTAAATGTACCGTTATTTTAAATTCCTTATTTCTAAAAAATATTCTTTTTTTTTATTTTACCGACAATGTACGTTCTGCATTTGAAGACAACGTCTCTCTAATTAAATGTACGTGGTTGAAAAGTCACGCACATCCCTTTACCCAACTTATCAATTAACATTTATAAATCGCGTTTAGGATTGCAGCACGTATGTGGCAACCCTAACTAAAAAGGGTTGATCATAGCTGTTGTGTGACACTTCTGAGAGCAAAGATAACTTTTTATAGAAGTGCAATACGTAGTTATTTGAATGTTAGAGTATAAAATGTGTTTCGGTTGACATCAGTGTTACGAGGACCAACTGACAAGTAAAACCTTACTTTATAACCGCAGAAGGTGGCGCAGCAAGTTCCAGCTAGATTCTCCAGTTAACTAATAGTTTCTGGACAGTACTTGTGTATTACATTTATGTATGATTGTTCAAAGTCACTCAATTTAAATTGCCTTAAGTAGAAATATTTTTGAATTCACTAATAAAACAACGTGCGGCTATTGAAATTTGTCAAAAAAACTTTTTTGTCCCATTTCGAACTAGAAATTTTGCACATTGTGACAGCAATCTGGATTTCTGCCAATGTGATCCTGGAAACGAATGACAATCCAAAGAATATCACCATAAGACATCTCCAAGCCCCCCTCCATCACCTCCAAAAGAATCATAGTTTAAGCATCAGCTGGCAGAGTGATGTTGACTTTCTTCAGACTGGGTGTTACACACACACCGAAGTTTCTGGAAAAGAAATCGATGTTATCCACATCCAGTTGACCAGTCAATTCAATTTGGTACATTGAGATATATTTTTTTTTTTTTTATGAAAACCCCAAACACGAAAGGTATCAAAACCTATAGTACTTAGTACCGTGCATGGGTTGAAGGAGAAGTATGGGGGAAGAGGGATGTCGGAAATTTTGCTCTAGAGACTAAACATGGGTTTCACCACTTCAAGCCTCCAATAAGCAAAGTGGTGGTATTTCACCGGTTGATGAAAGTCATCTACCACCTGTATTGAGAAGCTCATATAAATAAATAATAAAAAAATAGCAATGCTAAATGACTAAACCGCTATACTGATATGGAGCTATTTCTAATGTATGTAACTTATTTAAATGTTTCACATTACATTGGCATATGAAAAATATTTGTAGCCATAGCTTTTGCTTCGTTAGTATATCTAATGATCGATATACTTTTTTTCGCAAACCTTGAAGTAACTACTGGAGTATCTGCTTCATTATAAAAAAAAAAAAAAATGGAAAGAAAGAAGAGAAATTCTTTGGAGTATTCTAAACCGTCATCATTAAGTAATGGGGTCGTTATGATCTTACATGGCCTACGGCCGAGTTTTTGTCAAAGAGAAACCCAATACCCCAGACTTTATGGATTTTAATTAGGGAAAAATAGCATGTCCGTCTCTCTGCCTCTCTGGCAAGAAACTGCACTTTAATTAATTCTGGAGAAAGATTTCTTAAGCTGCAAAATATCGGTTTGTGGCTTTCGTTTATTTGTTATGTTTGTATAATGTAGTATTTATTAAATATGCTTAAAGGGCGTGACAGTTAAAATAACATTGATTTGTCCACGTAAATGACATACAAAATTGTTACTCACTGCGATCACCATTAATACTACTGTAATAAGTTGCAGTAAACCATGGACATCAGTCCTAAATTCCTTGTAATATATATTTTATAATTCAGTATAATAAATTAAAAATTAAATACGCTCTTAGCACAAAACAGAGCCAAAATTATTTCTGTAATTTGTAACAATATGCCAGCAATGGGCTTTAGATTGAATCTGATATCACTACAGAATCTACCAGATAAATCGGCTCATTTTAGAAAATAATTTCAAAGAATAAAATGAACTTATATAGTGTATTTAATCAGATTAGGGGATTAGATTCTCGTGAATCGTTGGAGGTTAGCTTCTGATAAATAAAGGTTCCTTCATTAATACCAGCAAGATAAATTATCCGCACCAACTTTTCCAAGTTGCACCTGTTGCAGTGTTCTTTAGCTGTGGTGCACGTCATGAATAAGCTGGGTGATATCTCAGACCACAGTCGTTACTTTGTGAAGCATCAAGCTGGCAAAATTTTCTCTGACAGTTCCTGCTTAGCTGTTTCAATAAGAAGCCTTAGCACAAAACAGACGTATTTACGTATTACAAACTCCCTTAATGCATTAACGAAATATGCAACTGTTGAGGAAGAAGACTGTCTTTAGAAAATATTATCCGTTTCATGCGTATAGTGTGGAGTAAGATATTTATAAACGGAGTAGGGTTCTACATACTTCCTACCTCGTTTGCCTCCATTTCCACTTTACTCCTTATGGATTCAGAGAGAACTCTTCTTGCTTTGACTTGGTTCTCTCAAGTAGTATTAAGTTAAGATGAAGCAGAGTATCAGCCAAACTGATTAACATCTTTTCACTCAATGAGTAATTAAAATATTACTTATACATACCAATCAGCATCTGCGATCTATGATTTGATAGCATTTAAATTATCACCCTTCTTTGGAGACTATACGTGAAGACCTAAAATCCTACATTTCCGTTTCAGACCGGCCACGTCAGTATGCTATCCTATCTGTGTACATTGAGTACATCCTATGGTCAGTCTGCTGCATGAAAACCTCCGTTTCTGTAAAAAAGAGAAAAAAAAAAATACGACACTGACTTACCCCACCACAGTGTGAAAAATGGCCATAAAAATTTCCTTCCATCTAGACGGGACTCAACGAGATCTTTACCACACGATATGGAAGAAGAATTGTAGCTATGTTTGTGGCGAGGGCCCATTACTGCAAGTGAAAACGGCTTATACTTCACAAGAATTTTTCTTATACAAATAAAAACACTTATGGTGAAAATACAAGTTCTTTGAAGATTCTCTTACATTATATTTCTCCAGAAACAGAATACACTGTTTTGTAATGTGAAACGGAGTTAAACTACTCGGTCAGAACCATCTAACTCTTATTTTTTTTTAATCTGTCTCACTTTCCCGATTTTGGTGGTTCATAGTTCAAGAAGACTTAAAAAGAGACCATAAATACTTCAGTTATGTACGACACAAAAGTACAGTAAACGGCAAACTTTTCCAAAACCATACGACTAGATAATTTAAGTAGAATTTGAGACACCTCGATAAAATTAGAAAAAAATGGGACATATAAGACAAAATGAATAAAGAAAAGATCGTGGTTTATTATGTCCCATTTTTTTCTAATTTGCGGTCGGAAAATGCGGTCAGAATTGAGTCGATATAGCCCCAGTTCCGTTATATATAGACCAGATATTCGTTTAGCCAAGCCGTTTAGATAGAGATATTTTCAAGATAAAAGTATATGGAACACGACCCCTACCCCTAGTGGATTTTATTCGAGAAAAGTGCTGATTATTTAATTATAAATGATGACATAAGTCCATAAATAACATATGAGGGATTTCATACTCGTATATCGTCTCAGATTCCAAAATGTGTTCGGTCCTATCTGTGAAGACAAACAACAACTTTAAACCTAGATTGATTTCTTTATTTAAACAACTAATTTGACTAATTTTGTCAAATTAGATGTTCAGATTCTGTTGTGTTAGTAGATATTATAACATTTGTACTATATTTGATCAGAACATGAAAGTTTGCTTTTCATTATATTGTCATCTCCTTAAAAACGCTGTGGCTTCTTCATTCCTGACTTATTCAGAAAGGTCTGCGTGTGTTTCTCTTCATAGACGGGAGAAATTTTATAATTTTCTTCGCCTATGGCCATAGTAGTCGTTCTAAAATAGAGCTGCAAGGTTCTCTTAGTGAGTTATCTGGAGATTGTTCATAACCAATCTTGGGAAGGTATAGTATACATTGCCAGTATTACTGTTCTTTTAGAGCTTAATTCTGTAGTTAAATAAGTCATGATCAAAAAGATCGTACTATTACAACTATTCGCGAAGAAGATATCTACTGAAAATCACGCTTAACTAGATATATAATCATAAATTCGCTATAATTAAAACTAAGGTAAAGCTATAATTATTCAAAATCATTCAGCCTTTTCTAATATTAAAATAAATGAGTGTGCCAAATATTCTAAACTTGTCTCCTACTTTAAAAATGAAGTTAAATGTTATGAACTTACTTTTCAGATAAGGGTAAATTTAGAATAAAGTTTTATAAATAAAACTTACAAATAAAATCAGATATGTATTTAAAACGTATATTTACGTTACCATAAATAATAAATAAGATTAAATTAAAACATTGAAAAAAGGTGTTGTTTTTTCCTTTAATTTCTTTACTTTCAGAGTCTTTAAGATATCTTAATAAACGCAGAGAAAAATAAATTTTAACAAAAAAAAGAAATCCTCCTGAAAGTGAAAAAAAATCGTGATATTAAGAGTTAGAGCAATTTACTTAGGGGCGACGTAGAACAGACCAGTAACTATAAAAAGAAGCAGGTTTTTTTTTTTTCCTTTTTTTTTTTTTTTTTTTTTTTTTTGCTATATAAGATACGATGAGGACCTGTTGCTTTACGCAGGGAAATGTCACTGTTTCTCTTAACATATCTAGAAAAAATAATAAGCAAACCAACTCGAAACTTTAAAAAAAAAATTATAAATATTTGATAATTAGAAATAGTTTTGATAAGAATAGTCTAGTTCTGTTAAATAATAATATGGTAGCAATCTTCACTGTTTTCCCTGATTCACTTACCTGTATGAGTCTGCATTATCTTTTACACGAATTGACGCGTTCCTCAGCACGCAGGGTACACTTGGGACATCTACCACATGCCAACAGTCCAGCCTGAGCACGACTGACGAAATGTATCCTTAATCAAGCGCCTATAATCACTAGCTTACAAAGTGCACCTGGCAAGTCCCGCTACCTTCTATTGGACTTCTTCCAGCCATCCACCTTCGTGGGAAATCTTCAAAACTAGAACGCGACCGTTACATCACTACACGTGCATCTTAGTTAATCTTACGGAAGATGACGTCATAAGGGGACCGACCCGCAGGAGTACCGCTATGCGATTTTTCAAGGGGAGTTGAATGGGGAAGTGGTCGGGGGGTGGAAGTACGCGGGGCTAAGTTCCCTTCTGTGAGGACACGAGAAATTAACAGCACTTCGAATCATTAATGCAGCATTAAGAGATGAGAAACACAGGGTAAAATGTGAACCTTATTATTAGTAATCATTAATAGACCACCGCCTTTAGCTCATATTGCATTGAACGTTTTGCAGAACAGCAACATTTGAAATCTCAGATTACGAATTTCTAGTCCATGTTTGTGCCTGGAAGTCAGCAAATATTTAATAACATGAAATATTTCCATTAAACAGAGAAACGAATTGGCGTACGATGGACGTAATGGTGATAAATTATATGAATGAATGATTATTTAAAATGCAACTACAAGAGTGGTAATTGAGGATTTCTTGTTCATTAATATCCTTTTTGGAAGAATATTTTATTTTTGATGTGGAAGAAACACTCGAATTAAAATATAATTTTGAAAGAATGAAAAGCTTCAAAGCGTAATGTCAATTCATATTTTAATCAAAAAAACCTAGATCTTAATTATGACAATCAGCTGAAAGTTAATTTATATTTGGAAAGATGAACTTTACTTGGTATGAATGATGTGTTTTAATCGAATAATAATATAAAGCAGTAAACATTTTCTTTCTCACTAAATACTAGTATCTGAATAAACGATATCTTATAAAGGTAAGAGGAAAACTTGTGCAAAATTTAAATCCTATCCTATGTCTCTTATTTTCCATTTCATTTCAAAATTTATTGAAACTTCAAATGATTATTTTGTAGGTGTTAGTACAGGATGTTCCGTTATTTTTATTCTTTATTATCCCTACATTTTGCTGTTGTCGATTAGACCCAAACAGATTTCAATAATCACCAAATGCAGCCCTCATGTTTTAATTAGTTGAGTCTGGTTCTTCTAAAATAATATTTCTATATTATGACGTGGTATCTTCAAATCGGCACATGCTTCCTGTAAGTATAGTAGTTATACTGCTTTCTTTCTTTTTCAAAGGTCTGAGTTCTCTTAGACATCGCAAAAATTTATTCCATAACGACAAACTTCTTAGAGCGCTTTTCAAGCGGTAGTCATGTGTTTCATTTTGCAAAAGAGCCATACCGATCATAGAATAGATGCAGTTTGCATAAACGATATACAACCTTTGGTAGTTACGTTCCAAAATAGTCCATTGGAAGCATGTAAAAACACACAACATCTTGATGCACGTCCTAAGGGAAAGGGTTAGAAGTGTGTGTTAAGCGCGAAAGAAATTAAGTATACGAAGCGCCAATAAATTATATCTGTAACTGCGTCTATTCTTCCATCAGTTTGGGATGACAAACTTGCGATTACTGTAGAGACAAGCACGCAACCCCGCTCCTGAGAATTAATTCAGCAACGTTGTGGAAAAAGCTTATAAAAAGACCTATAAGTTCCTCACGTACTGAGTAATAAAGTAACGTATTTTCCACCAGCCATGGGAGGACAATGATTTTAAACATTATGCTGCTCTAAGAGATAAGCTGTGGCAACTGACCTGACTTCTTCCCTCATTGCATATCATATCTTGTTCTCGGGCAATTGTGGCAGACCTGTTGTAGTTCAAGTTATCATTTTGTTACTTGTCAGGAAAAAATAGTGAATATTACATTTTTATGAATACGAAATTTAATGTTTACAGTTTTCTCCATCTCTTGGAGATAAGTGAGACTCAATCCTACGAATTGGTAACATTAATTTGCTATACTCAAGATGGCTGTGAAGATCTGGAAGGCAGAAAAACTCTATGGATGTCCGAAAACATTTCAAATCACAGAAAAGGCTGAAAAGTTCGAACATCGTTTGCGTCTGATCACCAAATGATTCTTTGCGTGATGGAAGAACAACTTCTTATTAAGGAGAAACAACTCGTGCAGTTCTAACAGAAAAGTTGTACAAAAGGAAGATCTGCGCTAGGTTTGCTCCACATTGTTTGACTGATAAACAAAAATTGCTCAGACTCTGAGTGTGAAAAACTCATTCAAGCTGTTGATGATATTAGTATTAGACCATACTCTCCGATACATAAACGATTTAATTTTCAAAAATGAAAAACCAATGTGATGTTGGTCACTTTCTTCAAACAAGAGAATCATACACAAGGAATTGGTTCCACTAGGTAAGACAGTGGATAAGGAACGCAAGTTTTCGATACGTTAATTAAAACTATTCACCATGAGAAAAAAAGAGAGAATCCCCTCATTACGCTGATTTTTTTCCTCCAACTCCGGCCACTTCTTTTCTTCAAAATCAAATCAACACTAACAGTTTGAAAGACATTGAAAGAAATTTGACAAAGGAGATGGTAGTAGTTCGTTCATCTGTTTTAAAATGTTACGAACAGCTCATCTTACAAATGTGTTGCTACTCAAGACGATTACTGAAAGACATTATAGTAAAAGTTTTTTTTTTCCATTCTAACATCTGGTTTTCTTTAAAACGAACTTAACTTAATCGACTAACCTTGTACTTGCCCCTTGCAATCCAAGTTGCGTGGGCGCTTATCCAGAAACAGCCGACAACCAAAATCCATATACTTGCACTTAATACAATGGTCATGTTTTCGGATGAATATCAAGCTATAGGACAGTATTTCTTTCCGTATTATAGATTAACAGTTGACGAATTATCTTTGAAGTCAGAACCACAAATCTCACACAGTGCAGGGTAATTCCTGCATGCTTTTTTAAGAGCAAAGTGAAACACTAACATTTTTCCATTTTGGGTTACTGAGCAAGTAGCGCATACACTCATACTTTATCATGTCAGCAATATTCGTCAAATCATCTGAAGAAAAAATATCGAGTTTCCATGGGAAGGAAAGTAACTTTTGTTACACTTCCACGTGACGAACTAACTCAGCCATGGTATGGAAAAAAAATCCATAAAAGTTACTCGCATCATTGATGGGTTTCGACCACAGGCCTTCTTTGCACTCAAGTTTTCAATTATTGGAACTGTAAATGCAGCGCTGGTCCTGGACAGCACGACAGATAGTGAGCTTGAGAGAAAATTGTGGAAAAGCGTTGTTACTCTCGCACCTTTTGGAAGAGGCCCGGGTTCGAGCCCTGACTACTGTTTTTCTTTCTACTATAATGCTAGTAAGTGGGAAAATCTATAGAGATCTTTGTTATTACGTGCGAGAAATCTATTGAATTAATGAAATCAGAATGTCATGAAATCGATAAAGCTTGCACATGACTCGTTTTAAATATTCCTTAAGAAGAGTTGTTAATTTTTTTTTTCTTATTCTTCAATGCGAAAATATTTTTTTCTCTGAAGCACATTCATTGATATTCTGACTTATTCCGCATCGAGCGCTACATTGTAGTCATTACAAGTGTTTGCAGATCTAACAAGGGCATGTATAAGTGCTAAATATTCATTGAAATACGCTTCCCCAAAATTTCATACCTCTCAAAACTCAATCCCCGATGATGCCAGATTTTAGAGGTCACCGAATTTCGTTCCACGTCAGAATGTAACTCGAGCCTCCTTTTTTATTTTGATAAATCGATTTCGAGTGTAAACTTCTCCGTGAAACTGTACAAGATGGGAGATAAGATCATCTACAACATATTACAGCGATGAAAATGGCTTCGCGACAGGTTTTGATACAAAAACAGTTGAAAAATTTTGAGAAAACTATTATTACATCTAACATTAAAATATGATAACAGAAACTTACAAGTTATCCTTACTAGATTAATATCAAACACAGTAGGTTTAACGTTTCTATATTTAATAGAAAACGTTCAATCTTTGCTTAAATACCAACTTGTATACGTTTTACTCATTAGTTTTTCTGCATAGGTTATCCCTCTGCCACTTCACGTGGTGGCGAAATGCACTATGTATCCACCTCCTTTTTCCTATCAGATTTTACATGTTGAATGCCTTGATGAACTTGTCTACTCACCCATTCAAGATTCATTTCCTCGTTAAAAACTTTAGCTTCAGCGCAACCACCACCACCTTCGTTATTAGCATCTGCTCGTTCTAACAGCCTGTAACCAATCCATTAAAACGTTATCACACCATTAGTTTTAAGCCGAGGTAAAGTTTTATTAATGTACTATCACTGGCACTAAAAAATCCGATTATTTTCTTCTCATATTTCTTTAAATATTTCTTTATGCTGTAAGTAACCACTTGATACTTTTTCAACGAACTCACTACATTTCATCTTTAAAATACACAAATTGTCCCCTCCCTTTAGTGTTACATGCAGCCATGTTATAATGACATCCTTATGATGGAGGGGGAGAATGTAAGAAGGATACGATATACAAAAAATAAGCAAAGTATTAGACGGTTTCTGCATCACTTGACTTCCATCATACAGTGCTTTTCATAGTACAATTAGACTTCTGGTTGTAACATTTATACCACTGCTATGGGCGAAACTCTTAAAATTTCGAATTCAAAAGAGCCTACAACAGCGAGGTTCGCAAAGGTCAGGTTCGCCACCTGACCTTTGCGAACAGGGGGTGGGGAACAAAGTCAGGGCACGCCCGACGACTGGTACAGTAGGGTTGCTAAAGAACATGGGGGAGCCAGTTCAAAAATCTTCCAGGGTGGTCCACAATTTGCAGAAATGCCTGTGTACTACAGTATTCTTTTAGGTCGGTGAATTCACTGCTTAGAAAAAAATTCAAATAGAAAAATAATAAAATTAAAATTGTTAATAAATAATATAATACATGGGAGACCAATGGCACGTGAATGGGTTAAGAACCATTTTTCGAGTTATAACGTCTTTTTACATTTTCTAGGTTATGGAAACGATACGACCTCTTAGACTCCAATCAATTTAACATGTTGGTCAGTTCAGATGCTACGATATTTCTCTGTACTCAATGAGTGAGCCAGTACTTTCTTCATTGAGTATACAGTATCATCATATTCTTATATACCCAGAGTCTTGCAGAGAGTAGCGTGGATCTGTTGTTCCCAAGTGATGTATGTCGGTCTCCGTGGACATACATCTAGAACCCTGCAATCAAGTGAAAAACAGAGTTACGCAAGGCAAAGCAAATTATGAAAAGTCTCTGGTTAAGAATGCAAATAAAAGTAAAGAATTTTGTGCTTATAGTAATATAAGAAGGAAAAGGGATGAATCACATTGATCCATTAAATATGAATGGAACAACTGTTGATGATCCTGTTCAGATTGTTCGTTTGTTTGTTATTTGGTTTTTAGGAGCATTAGCAACTAAGGCCATATTGCTCCGGGGATATGCGGTGGTCATTCCCTGACCTTTCCGCATCCTCCGTATTTGGTGGGCACGGGCTCGAACCCTGGTCTAATCAAGAAGCGTGTGCCACGCACTGCTGCTCCTGGCTACGGAGGCGCCTTGTTCAGATTGTAACAAACTAAATAAATATTTTGCATCTGCATTCATCCGTGAAGACGTTTTTAGGGATGGAAATAATAGGATTCAACCAAGTTTTAATTGAAAGCTAAATGATTTAATGATAACTGGGAAGAAAGTGGAAGAGAAATTAAGGCTAAACATAAACAGGACGCCTGTGGTTGATGGGATTTATCCAGTTATATTAAAAGAAACAACGCAAGAGGTAGGCAGGCCTTTAGGTATAATTATGAGAGCATATTCAGGAGAGGTTCTTATGGACTGGAGATGTGCGAATGTATACCCTTTTCCCAAAGGGGAATCAAAAGGTTAGGTGAGTAATTCCAGTTCTGTAAGCTAGACTTCTGATCGAGAGGGAAAAATAGAGTCAGCGGTTAAAAAAAGTAATGCTAGGTCATCTTGTCTGACCAGTATGATTCGCTGGTATTCACCACCGTACGTGACTATCGGAGTCTGCGCGTTTAGCACAGTGGTATCGTCACCGTCCTCCCCACACCGGGTGGAAAAGGCCCGGGTTCGAATCCCATCGATGACTCGAGGAACTTTAATGGGCTTTTTTCACTCCGTGGCTGAGTTAGTCGGTCTCAGACGTAGATAGCAAGGTTTTTCCTCCAAAAAACTGGAGTTTTTCGTGCAGCAAAACAGACAAATCGACCATAGAATACACGCAATTTACAGACATAAGACACATAGCACGGCAGATGAATTTAATTATTCTGGTGGCCTAAATATAAGTTTTTTGCACCCACAGGACTTCTTATGGGTGCTGGAAATATTACATTTAGTCTAATACGTGTATAGTAAGGCCCGCCTCCACGTGGCGTGGACGGGTGATCGCTGGGCAAACATAGCACTACACTCATTTCTGGCCATTGGACAGAGTTTTGTATATCATAACAGAGAACCAACAGACATTATGATGCAATAAAAAAGGAACTGATGCAAATAATAATTTTCACATCATATATTTAGATTGAGTATGTTATTTTATTTTATTTTTTTTTTTTTTTGAAACTTTTACACGAAAATCTGCTATACAAATTGGAGAATGTGGCATTAGAGGCAAGTTACTGTTATGGATAAAGGGATGGTTGGGTGACAGGTGATTTTACACTGGCACTGCTCTTTTTAGACTAATGTCATTAATGGAGTCCCTAGGGTTCAGTGCTGGGCCCATTATAGTTGGCCCATTTCTGCATTATTACTAATTATCATGCATTGTATTACTAATACTAATGCTTGTACATCATTGACAAAACCCCTACGATACACAGGCATTTTGCCAGTACGGACAAGGAGATGACTGTCCTGTTGTATAAGGCATTATTGAGGCCTTATCTTGAATATTGCAAAAAGGGATGAACACCCCATTCTTGGAAGGATGTAGATCTCTTGGTGGGAGCAGGAAGGAGCAACCAGATTAGTCGACCAAAAATGTACTGTTACCACGCAAAACTTCAGTTCTACAACATTGCAGCGCCTGCAAACCTGCGAAATGGCCTGAGAAGTGTCCATTTAGATTTTAATGAAATTTGGGAAGAGCCAATAATTGCTGGATTTCTATTGCCCGATTTTAATCAAATTTGAGATCTCTAGACAAAATTTTCTAAAAGAGCCAAATATAAAATTCTATGGAAATCCATCCATTAAGAGTCAAGATATTAGACGCGGACTGTGGATAGCCGGACAGACACCAAAACAATAGGCTTACTACGCATATTGATTGCTGGAACAAACTATCATCCAGTGTTTTGGAAGTGGGTAGTGAGGATTCCCTTCCCCAAAATTGCACAGTGGCGTAAATAGACCAGTGCAGTCGCATTGACTGATGAAATGTAAAAGGCTTTTGCCACAACTGAGTTTAAAAGATGACCGAAGATTACAGCATTAAGAAAATGGACTACATCTAGACTGCACTACAGCAAATTTGTGCTAATAAATTAAACGGTAAATGGGATATTTATCTGAAAGTGTTGGACAACATTAATTTGGAGAGTACAAAAAAAAAGAGGGGGAAAAGGCCCCGAAACTAGCAGTGCACCTGGATCCTTGTCGAATGATGAAATTACTCAAAACTGAACAGTACTACAAAAACCGTCTCGATGACCTGTCGGAATCTTTAACAACGCAGCTTCTGCTTGTATTAAAATTTTAAGGGGTGAATTTTAAAAGATTGACATCATTAAACAGATTGCCGAATTTGTAATAGGGAAATATGCAGATTTGAGCAGTATCTTCGGTGTAGCTCAATTTGTTAAATTTATTGCAGACTGTAAAGCTGTATCATGATATTTGAAAACTGTAATATAGACACCATAGCTACAGCAGACAGGCAGTCCATGGTTCTGCTTTAACTTCACAGATCATTTATGCACTTATGGCGTAGTGATCCATAAATTCCCAAAAATGCCCGGCCCATTGTTAACTTCAGCAAAGGTCAAATTTACGGGGTGCATTGACACAGTTGATGAGAAACCCCAAGGTCGCTGGAGAGCCCAGACGAATCAATTACTATTGGTTACTATCGATTATTAAATGTGGTTCTAGTTTATCGGTTGTCATGAGCAATTACAATGAAAACGTACTCCACTAACTCCTGAGAGACATTACAGTTAAAAAAAAATCAAAATCGATGTCGTCATTTAAAAATATTCTTTCGTACATTTCATAAAAATTGTCAATCTTTTGGGTGAAAATAAAAAATAATTGCCGGATTTCTGTCAATTCGATTTTAATGAAATTTGGGAAGACTCAAATTATATATATATATATATTTTTTAGTCTTTTATAGCATTGTAATATATAAAAATAAATATGAAATAAGGTATTTTTCTTTATTAGTAAAAATTTCTGCTAAGAAAGCACTTCAACAATGCCAACTAACAGGCAAAATATCAGGTCCAACATCTATAAACCTGAAAATCCATTCTACTGGAGACAAGCCTTTAAGTTAAATGTTACCCTTTATTCAGAAGGGGTGGCAGGCTTTCATAAACCTATATAGCGGCTACGTTCTTGGGATATCTTCATAGAAACGAAGTATGATAAACATTCCTAACAGCCCTTCCGTGCCAAATTTATTGAGAGAATGCCAATTACGGTAACACCTCACAACACCCAGAGGCTTGATCTCTGAGTGGGATCTCTTGAAAGTGTTTCCAGAGATCTGTTCAGAACTTAAAAAGCAAGGAGTGACAGCTGCAAAGTGAATGTTCATATGTAGGGATGGGAATCTAGAACCGACTATAAACCTCGTCCTTGCTTTTAACACGTTATATCTACTGATCTCCCAATGAGATTAAAGCTCGTTATCTGAATTGAAGAGTACGTCCATATATTGCAAACCCGTTAAGGTACTTCAGGTGCCCGAAATACGGATATTCACAAATGGCTTGCAGTGGTGCCCTTGCATGTAATTCAAAGTACCATGAAATTACATCGTGTAAATCTACAAAATCCACCTGCATTAACTGACAAGGAGAGTATCCTGCATAATCTCCAACATGGCAGGAAGCCAGGAAACGCAGTTAAACCAACAATAAGGCAACATGTGCTGACAAGGTTGCGAAGAAATGTCCCACTGGACCTTAAACGTAAATGACTGTACCAATCAAACGGTCATTTACGCCATCGCCAGTTTTTTACTGAGGTTAAAAAAAAAAAAAAAAAAAAAAAACAGCACAAAAAAACTGTTTGTTGCCACAATATCTAAACCTCCTTTGTTCTAGCATTACAAAATTCAAGCAGTAAAGTATAGAAACCCAACTTCCAACAGCAATACAAAAAAATGGATGCCGAAACCAAGGTACCTAATGAAACAGTCTTGGAACACTTTGCGGAGGAAGAAATGAACACAGCACAGCGTTCCTACTTCCGCAACAAAGATAAACCAAGACTGAGAAAAGTAAGCCATCAGCAATTCTGAAGCCAACTGACGGAAGAACTATCTGTCCCAAGTAATGACTGAATTTCTACAGTGGAATTGTCGTGGATTAACAAAGTGCAGAAGCCATCGTCACTCCTGCAAAAGCATGAGCCAGCCTGCTTTTTCATACAGAAGACATCTGAAGGCAAATGATGACCAGATGACTCCACCATGCGTAATATCACGATTATTCATAAAGATAAAATTGTGGATGGCCTTGCTCATGGAGAAGTCGCTGTTCTTGTGGGCAACTAGACCCTCATACCAGTCTTTGCTACTTACAACCAGCATTGAGGTAGCAATTCGCCTTACGGTGGGATTTTTATTAACAGTCTGCCCTATTTATTTTCCACTTGGGACTGACGTCTCCGGAAAAGTCTTGATGATCTTTTAATGCAGTTGCCTTTTTAATGGACATAAAATGAAAGGGCTGGCAGGCTCCTATAAATCTGTGAAGCAGCTGCGTTCTGGGGATATTCTCATAGAAAACAAAGTGTGATAAACACTCCGAACAGCTACTCAGTGCCAAATTTACCGGGATTTATGGTAAAACACCCCACATGACACTGAACTCACCCAGAGACGTTATCTCTGAGCGGTATCTTCTGGAGGTGTCTGCAGATGACATTTTTTCGGAACAAAGTGAATGGACAGGAATCTAGCACCGACAGAAACCTAGCACTACCCCACAGGGTGCTAACATCAATAGAAGGGAACGAGTCACAGAGCATATGCTCGCTGATGATGACTTCTCCCTTCTAAATGTGGGAACAAATGTCTTCTTCCGCATGCCTATCCGTACATTTTCTGCCATTTATCTTTGTACCTGCTTCACTTCTCTCTCTTCCCACTTACTTGGGAGATGGACTAGAATCCACGTGGAAATGATCAGTTTCCCTTGATAAGCACGTTAGTGGGAGACTGTCTTCCTCTTAGGTTATTCTCGGTGGAAGATTGATTAAGCTGACTGGAATGCCTTTCAAGATCTGGCAAATTTTGATATCACTGCAGTCAGTCAGAAGCCTATAAATGATAGTCTAGTATCTCACAGAAACTCTTGCCCAAAGCAGCTGTAGTTGCAATCCGAATAACATCCACCCGGTTTCCACCTTTTACCAAACCATGGTGGAATTCAGAACGCACAGCGGTAAAAAAGACGCAGACACTGCTTGGTGAATATTCCGACCATATCCCACCACAGTTTATCTCATAGCTTTGAAACCCTATGGCAGTACTTGCTAAAGCACGTTATATCCGACGCCAGAGTCAAAAGGAACTCTGGATCCGTTTTACTTCTTCTATTGTCCAGGCGACCAGCTCCAAGGTGATCTGGGAACCCAAAAAATGAAGGGAAAACACACAGCGTACCCTCAGCCCTGGAATATAATGAATACACTATTGCAGACTGAACTGCAATGGTCAGTGCTCTTGCGGAAATTTTTTCTAACCTCTCAGCAACGTCAACTTGCTTCCAGAGTTTGTGATCCTTAAATACGAAACTGAGGAAGAGGCCCTTAATTTTATATCAAGGCGTTTTACTCATATAGTAGGGTATTTACAATACATGAGCTGAAAACAGCTCTCATCCATACGAAGGCAAGTGCTATTAGGCCAGATTACACCATTATGAAATGATTAACCATCTCTCATCAAAATTCATGGACCACCTGCTCTTCATATGCAATGGAATCTTCCTTAAGCGCAGTTTCCGGAAACCTGGCGCAAGGCAACTATTCTTAATTTTTCTAAGACAGGCAACGATCCCAAATTTCTGATAAATTACCGCCCAATTGCTCTGACCAGTTGCTTGTGCAAATTATTGGACAGAGTAGCCAACGCTCGTCTTTTATAGAATTTAAAATCAATGACTTCGTACGGAAACCGCTCTTGAAGTTTCCTAAGGAGCAAGCCAACTTTTTTAAACTTAATGTGAACGGAAACATCTAATTAATATGCTTTCTTAAAAAGAGAGCATCTGTTATCCATCATCTTTGATATGGAAAAGTGCATGACACAACTTGGATATTTGGGAACTAAAGATCTTTATCACGTCGGTCTAAGAGGTCAAATTCCCGTTTTTATTAAAAGAAAACTTTTATGCAGTCGTTTTTTACGAGTTCAAGTAGGATCCTCTCGTCAAGAGGAGGGACTACCGCAAGGGTCTGTTTTAAGAGTTACGCTTTTTTCCATTAAAGTAAACTCTATTGCCGAAAACTTCATCCAAACGTAAAGTGCACACTAAGTCGATGATTTCAGCATATTTTCCTGGTCGTGCAACATGAGGGTTATCGAGAGACAACAGCAACAAGCTACTGATCGCTTTAACTCCTGGGCAATGACTAATGGTTTCAGGTTCTCATGGAGATCGTTTATGTTCATTTTTGTCGCAAGCGTAACCTTTACCCCGAAATTGAATTAAGACTTGGGCAAAGCACAATTCCAGAAGAAGCGAAGACGAAATTTTTGGAACTTATATTCGACAAAAAGCTGCCATTCCTGCATTAGCTACGCACAAAGTGCATGAGAGGGCTAAACATTCTCCACATCTCTCTTCTACTTCTTAGAGTGCATACCAGAGCACTTTACTCCGTGTGTATTGTGCACTTGTGCGATCAAAATTAGATTGTGGGTCTCAGGTATATGCATCCATCAGAAACAGCTTCCTTTTCTAGCTTGATCCCATTAACTATCAGGCTATTCGTATTGCTAGTGCTATCATCACCCATCTGAAGTCTATACGAGGAAGCAAACGAACCAGCGCTGTTGTTTCGACGAAAACAGTCGTCCCTACGTATGCTTTTAAGTTGAAATCCCTGCAGACTATGTGGACATCCATTTTTTAACCACGATGGGAAAATATTTATAAAACTTGTCGAACTGCCAACTGTCCATTCGGTATTCATGTCCAAAAGTTACTCAGAGGGCTTAACATTACGTAGACAATGTTGTCCGATCACAAAAGCAGCCCCTTCTACCCTGGCATGCTCAAATGCTAGCATGTGACTTCTCCCCTAAGAACTGAAAGAAACCTGATACCCTGTCTTTCGTTTCAATTCTGTTCAGAATACCTTGCTGAACATTATGATTTCTTGCCATTTTCATGGACGACTTGAGGTCGAACATTCTGATTTCTTGCCATTTTCATGGACGACTTGAGGTCCAAATGGGATCTGCTACTGCTTTGTCAGTTAATATTATGTATGAGCAGATTCCTCCTGAATGCAGCATATACACTGCAGAGCTACACGCTATAGAGTTAGCCTTGGATCACATAAGGACTCTCCAATGCCAACGGTTTATACACATCGATTCCTTGAGTGCACTACAGGCTTTATCAGCAGTGAGATACACTACTCATCTCCCCCCCCTCCCTGTCTCGGATTCAGCAGATGATGCAATCTCTATGAAGATGGATTTGATATACGCTTCCGTTGGATTCCCAGCCACACCGGGATTAGAGGAAATGGTTTGGCTGATACTGCAGTCAAATCGGCCGCCCAGACGAATAATCTTCATCTGCTAGTCCCCTATACGGACTGCGCCCAAGTAATCCGTAATAAGTTATATTTTCAGTGACAAGATTTGGGACATCAGCAGGTAACAAACAAGCCTTAGCCCATTGGTCAGGCCGAGGTTGCATAAGTCTGCGCAGCGGTCGTAAAAAAGGAAGTTCTTGCTCTGCTCCGCATACGACACAATCAACTGACATATTCCTTTTTGCTGAGAGCTGATGACCCTCCTATGTGCGAGCAAGGGGACTCAATCATCTGATTGAGTCCTCTACGCTCAGTTCGATTTTATCCGACCATGACGTGTATCAGCAGTTTTTAATTTTTTACAAGCTATGTATGCGGACGTATATAAAATCGGCAATTTATTTTTACTCGTATACTGCATGTTATTCGTTGATGTATACATTACATTTCTTTGACAAGATTTTTTGTAACCTTTTTAAAGGTTACAAAAAATCTGCCCATATTTGGCAGATTAAAGTAATTTAAATGTATTTATTTGCAAGTTAGTCAAGCGGCTCAGTAATTTACAGCTTAATATTACTGAGCTCAAAGAAATATCTATCTCACTTAAAATATAAAATATATAAATGTTATTATTATATTTAGATAAAACTCCAGAGTATTTCTGGATCCCATTTCCTAGCAGTCCCATATGATCTTTAAAAACCGTTAAATATTTGATTAATATTTAATCAAAATTAAATATTAATTTTTATTATATTCGAATTTCCTAAAAGAAAAGAAAATTAAAAAATATATTTTTAAAAAGTATTATTGTTCATGGTTCATTATATCCAAGCACATGGATCTTGGTCTTAATTTTTCATCAAATGCTTGTTTTACTGCACACATGATCCGAACATTTAAATCTGTCAATTTAATATCATTAAATTTTATTAAGGCAGATTTAATATTATTATTCTGTTGGTTTGCCTGCCAAAAAACCCTAATTTTCTTGACATAAACCATGCACTCCTCGCATGAGACCAAATAAACCATTCTAATTCATCTACAATATTATAAAACATTGTAGGTGAATTAGAATGTTTTGGAGTAAGAGCTGTAACTTTTAAAATCGAACATCCGTCATTCAGAAAGAGTGTTTTGTGATAAATATGGCAAGAAATAAGGAACTGAGTGTTGAAAAAAAGAAGTTGTATTATAACTCTGTATAAAGAAATTTATACAGAGAGAAGTATTCGCAAAAAACTGGGTGTTGCATTTAAACAAGTAGAAACTACCATTAGACGATTCAAGGAGACTGAAAGTTTAATTAAAGGACAAAGCACGATCGTGAATAAAACCGAAGCACAAGATAAGACTAAAACCCAGATTTATAAACGCAATCAACGACTTACTGCACCTGTAATCCGAACTGAGTTCACCAGAAACATATAAACTCCCATTTCTGCATTCACTGTTAAAACCGGGAAATCTAAAGAAACAGTTGACTTGAGCTAAGCGCCATCAACATTGAAATTGGAAAAATGTACTGTAGAAGGATGAATCCAAATTCTGAAATTTTTGCATCCAAGCTTGAAGTTTGTGAAAAGATCAACTGAAGAAAAAAGTGCCACATTTTTTTAATGCTTACAGTTAAGCACGGTGGTAGTGCCATCATGATCTGGGGTTCTTCTGTTTTGCTGGAGTGGGTGACATCTTCAGAATTGAAGGAATTTTAAGAAAAGAAGGCTACATAAACATTCTTTAACATAATGCAATATCCGGTATCCTCTCGACTTCGACTTTGTGGAAGACACTTTATATTACAATAAGACAATGACCCGAAGCACAGCTCTACGCTGCGCAGAGACTTTCTACCAACCAAACAACAAGAGGAGGAGGAGGTACTGAAAATCATGTTGTGGCCACCCCAGTCGCCTGACTTAAACCCAATATAGCTTTTATAGAATCATCTAGATCGTCAAGTCTGTGAAGTCTGCCCATCTTCAAAAAATTATGAGAAGATAAAGATCGTTTGGAATAATATTAGTCAAAACACTTATAAAATTAATCGCCAGAATGCCACATCTAAAATCTCGTGGGTTGTTAACCTTTGGAAAAGGCTATTTACCATTAAATTTAAAATTTCAGTAGAATGCATTGATTTCCACTAAAATGCACAATAAATTACATGCTTATGCTTGTATAAGAGTGTTAATATTTCTGTTCTTTATTGCTATTTAGAGAGTCATCCCCCAAAAATATTAGAAATGAAATCCGAAATAAAATTATACTGTAACAGTTACAAAATCACAGGTACAGTGCGCAAATTATTTCCGCAATCGTGTCTACAGTAAATCTTTAATCCATAGTTTTAAAAATCTATAGAGTATAACGCTTTATAGAGTTGAATTTAAGATCATTTTAATAATTATAAGGGCATATAAATTTGAATTTCTACACTCTAAAATACAATAAAAGAGTCCTTACCAATTTCTCGTATTCTGTGTAGAATAAAGATCCATATCCCATGCAGCAACAGAGTAATTTATCCGTATTCGAAAACATGGCTGTCTGTTTGAAAATGAACTAAACCAGCACCGAGAAAAAATGTTGGTTGGAAGACGACAGCATGCACCGATCGTCAAGAGGTTAGACTCATTCCTACTCACTAGTTATTACGATGATTTTTCTGGGTCGTGTGACTAGTCTATCGGATCGCCTTGACCTCTTCTACAGGTCAGCGGGCCAGACGCTCAGCTGTTGTGTACCTATGTCCACGTCGGGATAGACTGGAAAAACATATGGCCAATCATAGACGCCTCTGAAACCCTGTTCCACCCTCATCTTTAGAGGGAGAGTTTTTTTTTTGGCGAAAATAATATCCGCAGCTATGGTATAACTATGCATAAAGACATAAAACGCTTAAATTTGTACATTCGGAGCAATTAAAGACTACCTCGACTTTTGGGAAAAGTTACTCACGTTAAATTATGTGTGCAGATACAAAAATGCCATTAATTTACGGTAAAATAAGTAATATAAATAGAAATGTCTGAACCTTGAAACAAATCCTTTATGTTCTTGTATTATGTTACAATGTTCCGTTTCGTTTGATCTGCTGTTGCTTCTTCTTTATAATTTTGCATATAAATGTAATTTTGAAAATCTGTGCGGAAATAAAGACCCCAAGTATTTTAAATTATTTTGGTGATTGTATTTGTCCATTTTTTATTCATTACATTGACGTGGCATCGTTCACTGAACTGGTGGAAGATATACGGAAATATTACAAGGGTATCATTGTCTTAGAATAATGTTTTAAAGAGCATCTCTTCGCTTTTCTCATTGACTGCATTCCATTTATAAATGGGCAGTCTCATAGTGAGATTACTTATTTTTGAAAAGATTAGTCTGCTCCCGAAATGAGAAATTTTGACAAATATATTCGAGGTATCCCTGGGGGAAGATAAATTCTAGAGTCAACTTATAACCATTCCAGCTGAAGCTATCTGAGTACATAAAAAAGGCAACTAAAAATAATCTCTCTTAAAGACATAAATCCATAACCCCTCCCCTTCTGTACTGATTATGGCGTCATGAATTTGTTAAGCGTCACTTTTATGTGAGAATTCGCAGCAGTTTTCACAGAAACGAGGGTGGAAAAACATGTCGATAATTCCAAATAATTTATTACCAATATTTTGAAGAGTCACTTCAACTTGACCAGTTTTCGTTTGTGTAGCTTTCGGTTTTGATAATAACAAATTGTGTTTCCTCGCTGGATGAATTATTACCAAGTTGTATCCACGCTGGATGAAATATTACCAAGTTGTATCCACGCTGGATGAAATATTACCAAGTTGTATCCACGAAAACCACTTTAACAAACTTTACCCCAAAACCAAATCGCAAGTTTGGCGCATGCTTTTTGTTTGTTTGTTTGTTTATTTGTTTGTTTGTGCCTTTCTTCTGCCTGCCTTAGTAAAAAGGTTACGGCGAAGGTCACTCCGCTCTCCTCCCCCTTATCGATTCTAGTTTGTTATCAACAAACTCCTCGTTAGAAACATTGTGTTGTCCTATCCGATCCATCATATAACCTTCTTCGGACTGGCTGCAGTGCTTATAATCCATCCACGGATAAACAACCTTGTCGGTAGCACCTGCGTGTCTTTGTAAACATAAACAGTGGCTGACAGTCACGGTGACCTTCAGCCGCCCGGTCTCTTCAAATCAGGGTCGCTGATGCCGGGATATCCCTTGCCGGGGAGTAGGTCACTGTAACATTCTTCGCTTGTGGCCTTACAGTGGGATGACGGAGTCGGCCGCCAGCTGAATGAGGGGGGGGGGGCGGACACTATCCAATTAGCCGATCCCTGAAACGAACTAGTTCAAGCATATACTATAGTACGGTTGTACAGTATTCCAATGAAAATTTTAAATTAAATAAATAACCTTTCTGTTTATATTCCTGGACGGCCACGCAGGGCCAAAGGAGTTTTACAAGATGGAGAATTCAAGAAAAGCACCTTATTTAGAAGTCAGGTGGACTAGACTTAGAATCATAAAGTATAGCTATACTTTATGGTTCTTCCTTCCCCTGCAGAACTCTGTGAAAGTATCGTGTAAGTGTGTTTCTGTTATGGTGAGAGGATCACGCGCTGGTTTCAAAAGTGTGTTGAAAATGCAGATACAGCAGTGGTGGTTTTGTTATTATTATTTAAACATGGCTTTACAGGTCATATTGCTCATCTATTATGTCTGTAGTTCAGGGAAGCCCTTGCATACTGTTTGAGGGATATCCATCTGGATCAACGGTTCTCAAAGGGGGCGAAAATTGGTTTTTGGGGGGGGGCGAAAAAATCATGGGTATTGCAATGGTTTCTGGCCCGCCAAAGTTCAACCCTACCCCACGACATCTTATTCCTTAATATTTAATTTCTCTCATTGGGTTTTCTTTTCCCCTGAGTCAACTGATTTTTAACATATAGGTATATTATATTAGGAATGAGTGAGAAATTTTGATAAAAGGAAGATATTTGGCGTAATTTAATTCAACCACCTTTCCTTTGCGTAGGCGTTAAATACCTAAGTGCTTTCAGAGATTGTCTCCGCAATCCTTGGCGTTTACGCCTTTCGGACAGCTGCGACCTTGATGGCGGCATAGTGGGCATGGTTTATGCATTTATTCTTTTGTTTTGTTGGTCAATATATGAGGCATGGATGGGATGAGGAAATGTTTCAGTCTATTTTTTTCTACTTTCTAAGCGATAATTAGTATTGATCTATTGTTTCCTTGTGGAAGTTGTTTATTTTTTATCCACAGTACTTTTGTGAGTGACATGGGCTATGAAAGTTAAATAAAAATAGTTTATTATTTAATTCTTTGTAGTTATTCAACCCATTAATCATGTCAAGTGCTGAAAAAAAAAAAGTTCGACAGCAGCTGGAGAAATTTATCTATCTTATGGTTTTATTAACTTAAAGTCCATTCGACTCAAGGCAGCTTATATGTATAAGTTCTTTTTCAAATGAGGCTATGAAACCATTAAGACTTTTAGATCACTTAAAAAGGAAACATCCTGATAAAGTCGATAAAAATATCGAATATTTTAAAATTTTGAAACAGAATTTTGAGCAACGTAACACTGTTACTTCCTTATTAAAGAAGAACACACGAACAAATGACGATGGAATGATTATAAAATATCTTATAAAATTGCAGAAATCATTACATAAATTGGTAGTGCTCATACAGTTGCTGAGACTGTTTTACGACCCGCATTAGAGACTAATTTCAACAGTGATGCGGGAAAATCCTTCCAGTATTTTAAAAGCATTGCTATTGAGTAACGATTCAATTCGAAGACGAATCGATGAGATGTCAGTTAACATAGAAGAGCAGCTAATTGGCAAACTAAAAACGAGAAAATTTTCTATTCAAATTGATGAATCCATAGTTACTGACAATAAGGCTCTTCTAATGGCATACGTTCGTTATTTCGATAATGATTGTAAATTGCAAGAAGAAATGTTTGTAAAATCTTTAGAAACTGACTGTACTGGACCATCCATTTTTGCTGCTGTAAAAACAGTTTGATAAAAAAAAAAAAAAAAAGTACCATTGGAAAATTTGGTATCCTGTGCCACTGGTGGTGCTACCCCCCATAATTGGAAGACATAAAGGTTTTATTGCCTACCTAAAGGAAGTATGTCCCGAAGTTCTTGCAATTCACTGCATTGTGAAACGACGTCATCTGGTTGCAAAAAAATATTAGTCCAGTTCTTTATCAATCTTTCAGTATAGTTGTTAAAACCATCAATAAAATAAAGTCACGTAGCAAATATGATCGCCATTTCAGAAAATTTTGTTTTGATAATGAAGAACAGTATGTGTGGCTTCTTATACATACAGATGTCTTTCTAAAGGAAACTGTCTAGCAAGATTTGTAATGATCTGGACTGTTATCAAAAATTTCCATCGTTTCCCTTCGAAAGTCCTTGAAAGCTCTTACCCACTGAGTTCGTTAGATCAATAGAAATAATCACCTTTTTAATTTTTATTAAGGGAAATAACTAAATCAATGCAGGACCGTCAAATTCGGAATATTTGTTAGTTGCGTCATGCAAATTCAGTATTCACCTAGCGCGCACGCTCATGCGCACTATTGTGGCATTACTGAAAGAAAGAAAGATGCTAAATATTTCAGCATAATCACATGAGAAAAACTTTGAATTTTTATTGAAAAGTTATAGAATTTAGTATATCCCCTTTAAGTTTTACGATATATCATGTTCCTATAAAGATATGGTGCTAAGAACTTATAAAATTTGACAAAACTTGACCAGTAGTATATATACATATGAAATTGAGAAGGGGGGATGTGAAAGCACAAGCTATCCCCCTTTCGTTGAGGGAAAGGTAACTGTGTGCGTATGTGTGCAATACATAAATTCGATTAATTGATTATTAATCAAAGTAACTGTTCAGTGTGGGCTTATTTACGTATTGTATACCATGCACTTTATCCTCAACATGTTATTACATGGTGCGGAATTAGAGAAAACAGAATAATTGGGCCTTGCTTTATCAAATATAATAAAATAAAAGTTTCACCATTATCAAATATGGAAAAGGTGAAACTCTAATAGTGAATACTGAAAAATACCGTGACACGATCTAGATATGCTTTATCAGGAATTGAATCAGCGTGAAAGTTGGTTTCAATAAGATGGGAGATTTCCTATCATACAACAGAAGCGGAACTGGCAACGTCACGTGACTTTTTCCTACACACTAATTTCTCGTAGCTGAGACATAAAATAGTCTCGCAATCTGCAGATTTCTCAGCGCACATTTCTTTCTGTAGGGTTACTTAAAGCAGAGAGAATTTGCGTTGATAAGCCGTGAAAATTAGAGGATTTGAAATATAACATGAGCACAGAAATTAATTCTGTTACATGTGAATCTTTTACACCTGTAACAGAATTATTACTTAGAGTGGACCAGTTGGTTGAACATCTTCTGATTCTTTGATTCTCTTATCATTGATGTTGATTCTCTTTTACTGGATCTGTTTGAATCACTGCTTGGTAATCATCAACCATCTATTATACTAAAAAAAGTACTAAATAAAATTTATTTGGCACATTATAGCCCTAGTTGCTGATGCACCATTAAAACTCGAACAACCAACCCAATCAGACACCATTAGAACCTCTTCTGTTTATCTGTTTATATCCTTTCTGAACACCATTAGATCCTTTTCTGTTTATTGCGTACTCACGACTTGTAAACTGTATTTCAACCAGATAATGCAGAATACCCACTCTGTGTGGACGACCCTAAATATTAAAAAGTCATCAGTTCTTCCACTTCCATTGACAAACTCCATTCCCGTCTCGATTATTTTTCTTTGTCTCAACAAAAGTAATTTCTTTCTAAACACATGGAAATGCAAATTCTGCTGCTTCCATTCCACTTCCATAGTTCGACCCTTATTCTCCGCTGACAATTGTACTGGAAATTTTCTGATTGAACTTATTGACATCTTTTAATATTCAGGTGCTTTATTTAGAGCTGAACATCATCCTTATTGGCGAATTAATTTGATCACATTTCTCCCCGGATTTTAAAAGTGACAAAGTTATAACCATCTATAAGCAACTTCCGGTTTTTGACTAATATGATGTCATCATGTCCCCATAAAAAACTTCCTTTCTACGAGAGCGAATTGAAATCAAACTGATCAAATATTTGTATCGAAATTATCTTGTTTTTCGCTGTCGAAATTGTGAATTCTTTGCTACCGTTTCAAAACTTTTTTTTTTATTTCTTCTGGGTAACAACTCTATGGGTCACTATGGTCTGAGTAACAGACCATAGTGTCTATGGTCGTAAATTGTATTGTGCAGGGTGGTCAAAGTCCTGCAACGGTTTTAAATTTTAATAACTAAAGTTATACAAATGATAGAATCATTTAGTAAAAATTATATGAAAGTTCAAGTCAAGTTTTTTATTTAATCATTTCATCCATTTAATCTGATTTTTCTTTTGTTTAATTTATATTTTATCAATTTCTCTTTTATTTGTAGATATTGAATGACCCCAAATGGCGACAATTGAAGAAAACGTTAACTGCGTGCTTTGGCTTGTAGAGTTTAAATCAATAACAGCTGTGAGAAAAGTTCACTACTCATTATAAAAAAGATGCACCCCATAAAATACATTTTTCAGAAAAATTTTAAAGAAACTGGAACAGTTAATGACAAACCACGATCTGGGAGACCCCGAATCAGTCAATAATGATGGCGTGTGATAATTAAAAGCTGCATTAAGAATAAAACTTTAAGACTTGAACTTTCATATAATTTTTACTAAATAGTTCCATTATTTGTATATCTTTAGTTATTAAAATTTAAAACAGGTGCAAGACTTTATGACCATCCTGTATATTCCACATCTTCTTTTCACTTTACCCAGCCAGCCAGAATTCTCATCAACAACTTATAGCCTTTAGCCATCTGTTCCATTCCATTAAGATAATAATTAATTAAGCGCCAAACTGATTATATTCTTAAACCACCTGTGTGTAAGAAATTGCTATTCAATCTGCTTCTTTAAGTTTATATAAATTCCTGTACAATACAATTGGAATCCAATGTTAATTCCAACACGATAAATTCCCTCAAATTTCTCACCTTGGGTGCGAGCCTCAACTAGTACTAACCAGTACTGATATACAGTAATATAATATTTTAATATAATAGTAATATAATTCTAATACTAACATTGGATGGTAGATGATTCTCATCAACCGTGCAATACCACCACCACTTGCTTATTGGAGAGTTGAAGCGATGAAACCAATGTTTAATCTCCAAAGCAAAGTTTCTGGAATAGGTTTGACACCTTTGCTGTTGGAGTTTTCATAAAAAATAAATAAATAAGCAAACGCACAGTTTAACCTTTCTTTCGTCGGATTATAGTATTGCCTTCAATGCCCATTTATCCACTGCTGTTCATTCATTCAAATACGCACCAGAAAATTAAAAAAAATAGCTTTGATTTAATTCAGTTAAATATTTAAATAATAATATAATTGTTATATAAATATGTTTAAATATATATTCATATTTAATTTAAACTAAAATTATTTAAGGTTACAGATAATAATTACTCCTAAACAGAAATAAGTAATTTAACTTAATAATAATATTATTAAATTATATGAGCTGAATTAAAGATTTTGGTCCAAATGAGTATGTTCACATTCGCTGTAACTGCATCTTTCGGTAAAAAACTCCTCGGTGGCTCTGTCTTTCTCTCTTTTTTAGCATTCACAAAAACAGTGAGCAAGTTGCAGTGCATGCACTGAGCCACACAAAAACCCTCTTCATGGGAGACATTTTACCTTCCTTTTTTACTGATATGGAGCAGGGTAGCTCTCAAGCACCAGGGCCGTGGGAAGAGGAGAGCGAGGGCACTTCTATTGTTCGAGCTTTGGAGGAAACGCTAGTGGAAGAGGGGCCGGAGCAGCACTCCGCCTTATGGAAAACGGTCTAAGATCTTCCCTTCACGTCTACCTGCTGTTCCGATGGTACGGGTATTATAATTTTTTAGCCTCGCGCGCAAGAAAAACGCTAGCTTGCTACTGGGTGTGTGTGTTACACTAACTTTACCGCAACCCTGCAATTTTTTGGTTAATCGTGGACCTACAAATTCGTTTCTGTATTGACCGTGACACAAAGAGGGAGGACGATTTCATTTCCGAAGTTAAACAACGTATTTTAATCTTTAAAATGAATACAAAAAAACAGTTAATTATATATATATTTATTTATTTTAATTTTACTATATGATTCTTTTAAGATTCTAGTAAATAATTTGTATTAATTAAATATATTTATAAGCGCTTGAAATACTGGAGCATACAACAAAGCATTTCTCAATTTAATATCAGTTATCAGTTTATTGGATTCACTTCTGTAGTGAATCCAATAATTAATCCAATGTGGTGTGATCTAAAAGTTCTGTGCCTGATGTATCTTCAAATTGCGGCGTGGTGTCGACTTGTCGATGATCCATCTAGACATGGTAACGCTGGAATCATCCGTTTGTCTGCAATGTATGAATTAGCATGGGTTGAATAAGGTGTTTTATATATTTCGCTGAATTTTAAAATGAGCGATTTTACTGATCAGAATTTGCATAAATGTTGTTTGGAAATGCAACAAAAGTTCACGAAATGTTAAAACAACTTTTCTGAGAGCATTTAATGCGCCGTTTGAAGCCTTTTCAGTAGTTCGCCAAGTTTGGAGTGCTGCATTGTCCGTCGATCACTGATTGATTTTTTTTTTTTTGATTTGGTAGTTGTTGGCGCATCGGCTTCTGTGGCCATATTGCACCTCCCAAGGTTTTTGCAGTACTTTGATCCAAGCCCAAGGCGCGAATCGAACCCGCGACCTTTGGGTTGCCGGGCAGGTACTTTACCCACTCGGCTAGCCCGGTCGGCCCGTCGATCACTGCTGTCGCGATCTGAACAGCAGTGATCGATTAATCTTATTAGGGAATGTCAATCAATTTTAAAACACTGTTTGGGAACACGACGTGTTTCAACCAGTTCGTTCCTGGCATTATCACTGACGATCATAAAGAGCGGCGAATTCTCACGTGTCGGGATTTTCGTCAGTCATAGCAGATGTGTGACAGTGACTCAGAAACAGTCTCTCAATGGAAGAATATATCAAAAATCTTTGTTTAGCTCATCCATAGCTGGGAAAGGCACATGCAACTGAATTCAGCATGAAAGTGCATGGTTTGAAGAGCATAGAGTTTATTTGAAAGATTCCTATTGTTTTGAATACAGTATGAGAGAAAATTAAGTTTGGGTTTGAATTTTCAATGTTTATTTAATTTCTATTCGGAGAAATGTCCTTTGGATTGGAAATGTCCTTTTCTCTTGCACTCTTCATCTTTGAAGGCCTACCGTGTCAGTTCTCTCTCGTTGGTCTATTTGATAGATTATATTGGTGAGATTTATTTTGTTATCCTCTGCATGTGATTGTTGATAGTAAGGCAAGGTGTACTTAAGGTCAGCTGTTCTCCAGTGAACATTGTTTGTAGAAGAATTATGTTCAGGTAGTAGATTTTTCTGGGAATTCAATCTATGGAAAGGTTTGAGAATTTAGAGGTTATGAGAATTTTTTCAAGCTAGATTTCTGCATTTTGATGCGATCGAAGTGCTTGTTTTCAATCTACACATGAGCTGTAGGAGTTATATATAGTTTTTAATGTGTTAATTTTCACTCAAACTCGTGGTCATTTTATTTTATGGTGCGGAGAGAGAGGAAGAGGGGCGAAACTTGGATACAGCAATAATTTTTTTTGAGATTATATTACTAAGCATTGGTAGCCATCAGCTTGGGGCATTCAATGATGTTGGTTCGTTGATTAACAAGTTTAATGCTTAAAGAAATGTTTTGAATATGGGTCGATCATCTGGTATTAGCATTAGCATGCATTAGTTGGGGCATATGTTGCAAAGCAAGCTTATACAGTATCAGCCAAAAAAAAAAAAAAAAAAAAAAAAAAACCCTTCCCATTTCACCCATCCAGTCACTCCAAATGTTTGTTTCTTTCATCCTTAAATTTATTTAAGCTATCAACTTCCACAACAAGGGATGTAAGTCTGTTCCAGCAATCAACTACCCGCTGGCTAAAGGCAAACTTCCGCACATCTATTCAACAACTGTCTTTCTTCAATTTGAATCTGTGTCCCCTCAAGTTCTTAGTCTGAGCAAGCGGAAGTATCCCTTCAGGATTAAGCCTGCTCAAATCATTCAAGGCCTTATACACCTCGATCAGATCACATCGTAGGTGTCTAGTCTCTAGATGCTGCAACTTGAAGAACTTAAGCCTTTCTTCGTAAGCGCACCCCTTTGTTCCTCTCACCAATCTTGTTGCCCTTCTCTGTACTCGTTCTAGCAACTCTACATCCTTCCTAAAATGAGGCCTCCAGGCCTGTACGCAGTACTCAAGCTGTGGCCTGACCATGGCCTTATACAAAGGGATGATCACCTCCTTGTCTCTGCTAGAAAAATTCCTATATATCATTGACATGAACTACTCCATAACCTGCTCTGGCAGTCCGCCTGCACTTCTCAGAGAACTTCATATCTGACTGCACAATTACCTCCAAGTGTTTTTCATTCTCCACCTCCCTAAGTGTAGTACCACAGTTGGTACGTTCCTCTGGGGTTACTTCTACCCATATGCAGTACTTTGCATTTGTCAATGGTAAACTTTGTTGCCACTTCTCAGCCCATCTACCTAACTTTTCTAGATCCTGTTGCAGCAGCATACTGTCTTTACTATTATTCACAACCTTGCCAACCTTTTGTATCATCTGAAAACTTGGACATTAAGAATGATATACACTGATGACATTATGACCAGCGAGTAGTTATGCAAATCGAAGCAACTGCAGGTTAACTACTACGAGTGCGCGGATCGGAACACTATAAAAAATACCTGATACTGAGCTCCGTTAATCAGTGTTACTCTTGTTCTTCAGATGGGAAAGGCAGCAGACTTAAGCGAGTTTGACAAAGGCCCAATTGTAATGGCCAGACGACTAGGTCAGAGCATATACGAAACGACACAGCTGGTGGGATGCTCACGGTCAGCCGTGGTTAGTACCTAACAAAAGTGGTCCGAGGAGGGGGGAACCCACTAACCACGGGTGAGGTGTTGGTACCACCACGGCTCGTCGATACTCGAGTGAGCGAAGGCTCTCCCAGATGGTACGGAGCAACAGAAGGGCGACTGTGGTGCAACTCGCCGGTAATTGAAATGCTGGTCACAGTAGTAATGTGTCACAACACGCAGTATATCGAACCCTACTGACAATGGGGCTGCGTAGACGCAGGCCGCTCCGAGTACTCATGCTAACCACAGTTCACCGGCGACAGTGCGTACAATGAGCACGAGCATCGAAACTGGACCTTGAGTGATTGGAAGAAGGTCGTCTGGTCCGATAAATCATGTTTCCTGGTGCACCATATGGACGGCCGGGTACGTGTGTGTCGTTTACCCAGGGAAGTGATGGTGCCTGGATGCACTGTGGGACGAAAGCAAGCCGGTGATGGCGATGTTCTACTGGGGTACCCTGGGTCCAGTCACAAAAAGAAATGTGCGCTGAGAAATCTGCAAATTAAGAGACATATTTTATGTCTCAATTACAAGAAATTAGTGTCTAGGAACAAGTCACATTACGTTGCAAGTTCGGCTTCTGCTGTATGATAGGAAGTCTCCTATCTTATTCAAACCAACTTTCACGCTGATTCAATTCTTGATAAAGCATGTCTAGATCGTGTCACGGTACTTTTCAGTATTCCTTATTAGAGTTTCACCTTTTCCATATTTGATAATGGTGAAACTTTTATTTTATTATATTTGATAAAGCAAGGCACAATTATTCTGTTTTCTCTAATTCCACACCATGTAATAACATGTTGAGGATAAAGTGCATGGTATACAATATGTAAATAAGCCCATACTGAACAGTTACGTTGATTAATAATCAATTTATCGAATTTATATATTGCACACTTTTTTTTTTTTTTTTTTGTGCTGGTGGCACCAGCTGTATGCTAGCTAAATTAGTGCGCTATTAAAATTAATTAATAAAGGTTTTCGGGAGTGTTGCTCAAAAAGAAGTTATATTTTAGATAAAATAAGTGTGGGTGAGTGATATGTTAAGATTTGGGACCTAAAGGTGGTTTTATTTTTCGGACTGTGAAGTTTTTTAAAATGGCTATCATTATTATGTTCGGACATAGGAAATTTCAAAGTCATCAAATTTTTAAGGAACTATAATCAGTCTCTGAGAATTCTTAGTAGAATAGTTGTGCTACCTGATAGCTTTGATGTAGAAGTTTTCAGGATACCAAATTGTTTTTAAAAATACTCACGTGTTGCTGAGTTATACATTATTGGTATTTTCAAGTTCACAGTAATTCTACCGAGTCAGCCATTTGGATGTTTCCAGGAGATAAAAGAACTACAGCAGTGCCACCTGCTTGTTCGGTGGTGACTAGAAATTCGGCATGAATTGCGTAAAATTATTAAAGTGTGAATCACGAGGAAGCTTCATCACTGAATAAGAGCTACTCCATTTATATGGCCGCGGCCGGTTTAGTAGATCGGCAGCTTAAATCCCAAGCCCGGATAAATAGTGAGGGTTGACGTCAGGAAGGGCATCCGGTCGTAAAAACTATGCCAAAACCAATAGATGTGTTCCAGTTAAGAAGTTAATCCAACTAGAGGAGAAGAGGATGTAAAGTGTGAATTGGGAACATTGAATGCTGACCCTATATAACGTGGGAAAAGGCGAAGACAAAGAAGAAGAAGATATATTGCACACAGTTACTCACCATTCCCTCAGCGAAGGGGATAGCAATGTGCCAGGCACTCTGACGTCTACCACCCACCTAAACATCATGATTTCTAAATATCTAATCTGCATTCCCCCCACCCCACGTGGAACCTAAAATGTTAAAGACGCGATTAATAACCATGCACCATAGATAGAAATAACATTAACATCGTATTTGTTGACCCCAAACCTACTAAACGTAGTCCCAACTCCCTGGGTGAACTTTGAAATCTGGGTTCCTCTCCCCCTCAGTGATCTGTGGGGGTGAGCTGAAACTTTGACATGTCATATCTCGGCTTGGATTGTGGTACTTGCAAATGGTGTAGTCCACACCATTTGCAATCTTGTGAATCATTCTCCACAACGGTATGCATTACATTCGTTTATCTGGAACAGCTCAGTAATCCGAATTTTGGTGCAAGATGCTACGAGATACCGATAGAACACCGCCCAAATAAACACTGCTCTGCTGGAAACAGCAGGCCATACTCCAGTGGAAGCTGTGTGCGGGGTTCGTTTCCAGAGGAAACGAACCCCGCACCCAACCGGAAAAATAATAAAAAACAGGTCGTCAAACAGAGCGAAAGAGAGACAAGAAGAAGTCAGAACATCCTCTGCTCCCATGCAGAAAATACCGACGATGTAAAGCAGAACGAAAAATAGCGCTAGATCCGACTCTTCCAGAGGGGCCGGTACTGGAAAAGACCCTCTCCCTGAGAACAAAGTTGGAGAACCTCCTCCAAGATACCAGCAGCTGAATAACTACTGGACTTTGAGGAAAAATCGTACCTATCCGGACAAAGCTGGAGACAGTCCTACACCAAACCAACATAGAAGTGCGAAACAGCTAAAGCGAAACTGGCGGTCCTGCAATCCATGGGAGCAGATCAAATGCCACAGCGCGCTCCCTCAACACAACGTTTGGTAATACTGCGCTCGATTTCCACAGAAGAAAACAGTACCAGCGAACAGGTCAAAAATCTGGTGGTTACAAAGCTGGCAGACGACTGCAGAGATACCAAAATAAAATCGGTAAGGAAGACCCGAAATGTAGGGACTATCATCGAGACTCAAACGAAAGAGAATGCAACAAAAATCCTACAAAATGAGAAAATTCAAACACTCGGACTTGAAGCCCTGTCTCCTAGACGCAAAGGACCCTACCATAAGGATATATGACTTCGACAATGATCTGAAACCAACTGCTTTCCAGGAGGAGTTATATCGCAGAAACCTCCAGCAGGCACGTCCGGAAGACGAACCCTCCAACTTGATCATTCCCAAGTTCAAGACGAAGGCTAGACCAGGGAACACTTACCACTGGATCGTGAAGTTGTCACCAGCGGCCTGGGGCACGTTTAGCCAGACCGACAGAGTGTTTATCAACTGGGGCAGTCACCGCTTTAGGGAACACGTAGCTGTCCCTAAGTGTTTTCGACGTTGCAGGTTTGGGCATTCATACTTGTGCCCAAACCAAAACCAAATTTGTGGCCACTGTGCAGAACGTGGCTACGACTTCAACACGTATCCGAATAAAGACCAGCTGCCGACCTGTGTAAAATGCAAATTCCAGAAGCTACCAGCAGAGCACTCAATTAGGGACAGAGAATGTCCAGTGTACTGGAAAGCAAAGAGCACTTTCCAAATGACACTAGATTATGACCACTCGCTATAAATCCTATAACATCAACAAGGGTAAAATTCATACAACTGAACGGACAACGGTCCAAAATAGTTGCGGCGCAGCTCACAAAGAAGTCGAGCGAGGCAAATCTCGATATATTCCTCATCCAGGAGCTATATGCATGCATATCGCAAGGAGGTCAGGGGTTACCACTGACCTATAACATAGTGCAGGATACCAGAGAAACACCCTGATATCCTGCATGTTTATTCGGAATCCAAGTAAAACAGCAACAAAACTAACCAACTACTGCACATCTGGGGCTGCATGTGCCCATATTATCAGGCACCTGAGTGAATTTTATGCGGTATCGCTATACTGTCACCTAGGCGAAAATATACTACCAGATATCTAAGGAGCGTCCAGACAGACTTCCCAAACAGTAAGATTGCGTGGGATCGGATGTGAATTGCAGGTCCCCGGTGTGGTTCAACGAGACTCCGGATAGACGTGGAGTACAGAACGGGCAATGACTTGAAGATTGCTTAGCGATAGTCCGTACACAGTCCTCAACCGACCAGACATCCTGGCAACATTCTCTAGTTCGATGTGGAGGGTCACAGTCGATGTCTTTCTGGCTACCAGATCCCTCGTTGGTCACCTAACATCGTGGACCGTCCACGATGTTAGGTGGCCAGCCAGGACCACGTCGGACCACAGGACCATCAAGTTTGAGCTCCAATGTTCCCTTAGCCGACATCAAGCAGTGAGACAGGCACAACTAAGATATGTCATAGAGAAGACAGATTGGCCACACTTCCAAGCCACACTGACCACAGTAGCCCAATCTCTGAACATCATTGGACTCAGCCCGGGTCAGCACCAGATGACGGTCGCTGGTCTCATCACTGAAGCCGCCAACTCCTCGATTAAAAAGAAAAACCCAGCCTAGGGACTGTACCCTGGTGGACTCCAGAGCTACAGAAGTTTCGGCAGGAGGTGAACAGGAGAAGGAAACTCTTCCGGCGGACAAGGCACTCCCGGCCGGCAGCAGAAGTGGAAAGACAGAACTTCCAGCGTAAGATGCGCGGTTGGGAACACCTTGTTTCTACCACTGGAAATGATAACCCTTGGGGTGTGGTATACAGAGTAACCACAAACAAACTCTGATGGCCATACCAGCGGCGAGGACACGGCACGGTACTTACACCCGGATCTGGCAGGAAACAATTGCTAACATCATGGATACCATGTTTCAAGTCCTCTTGCCCCACTACCCCAGAGCAGATAATCTTTTGGAGCCAGAGATTGTCAAGAAAGCCATCGAAACCATTCCAAAGGTGCTTCCTAACCTATACAACCACTGGATCAAAGAAGGCCTGTTCCCTCACGCCTGGAAAACTGCAAACTTGTGTCTCATCCCCAAAGGTCCCAACAAACAACTGGACCTTCCGGGGTCATACAGACCCTTAGCACTCATATCAGTCCTGAGCAAGTTCTTTGAGCAAATATTAAGAAACAGAATGGGAATCCACTACACTGCAGCCGGCATCCAGTCACCTCAACAATATGGATTTAGGAAAGTATGCTCTACCCTGGATGTCCTGGAAAATATTACTGATACTGCAACTATCTCAGATCAGAAATACTTTATTTTCTGGTCATAGCAATAGACTTTGTAGGGGCATTTGACACTTTATGGTGACTAAGCATCCTGGCCCGACTCCAAGGCCAACCTTCAGTCAAATCTATATCAAGTCATAAAATCCTACCTGTCGAATAGGTTCGTAACAGTCAGAGCACTGTATCCTTCAGAAACAAGAAAGGTATTCAAATGATACCCACAGGTCCACTCCTATGGAACCTGGTTTTAGACGGATTTTTGAACCTGGAACTCGGCTACGTCGTTCCACTAGCCTATGCCGATGATTTGGTTCTGGTGCTACCCCCCCCCCCAGGCGGTGTTCTCCAGTTGCTCTGGGGAGCAACTGGAGAACACCGCCTGGGGTTAAAAGGAACCCTAAATACCAGACGACCCCCCCCCCCCCCAAAATGACGATGCAAGATAACACAAATACAAATTAAACCACCTTGGAGTCGTACTAGACCAGAACCTGAACTTCACACTACAAATAGTCCACTTACGGAAGAAAATTAGAGGATACTCAGCGCTTTTTTTGCTCGAATCACACAGAAGGAATGGGGTTTGAGGAGAAAACTCCCAGCCTCTATTATAAAGCTATTTTCCTGCCAGCGATTAAATATATTGCTGGAACATGGTATCGCAAGGCAACCACTGCAGTGAGCCGGAAAAAAAACTGGAGACTACGCAACGACACATACTCATAACCATCTCGAGAGCATGTAACACTGTAAATATCCACTCACTCCAGGCCCTAACGAAATCCCTCCCTCTGGTCCTGGAGATTGTTAAGCATGGGCTTACTCTATCAACTGACAAAAGGCAGAACCGCACCACAGATCTGTCAAATGATTCCAAAGTAGAAAGGAACCGTTTCTCCACTTACCTCCAACAAACTTGGCAGGCCCACTGGGAGACCTCCAGCAAAGGTGCAATAACTAGAAATTTCTACTCAATATACGGCTGATATATCCAGATTATCCATCGTGGCTCTCACCAGGATTCTACATCATTTACCTAATGACCGGACACGGGGCTATTAGAGACAAACTTCAAGGATTTGAACTCATGATGTGCCGTTTCTCCTCTATGGTGAACGTGAAACGTGGAAGCACCTAATGTACAGTTGCTTACTATATGAGGACCTCTATTGCATGTTCATCACTAGAACACATCTTAACCTCCGTAATCAAGGGCCTCGACTGCCAAGCGGTTTTCTCTGTACGAGTTATAGAGTGATCTTTGAAAACAGTATAGCTTTATTTCTTTTCTTGTGTGATTTTCTCCACTTTTGTTCACATCAAGTGGTTCTTTGTTTGCAAAGTTAGAACCCAGAAAGAGAATCCAATACACTCTACTAATTAATAGCCACTTTGTCACTGGTTGCACAGCTCCTGCCTCCATGTGGTGGGGCCGGTAATCGGGGGGGAATCCATACCTCAGGGCTAAAAAGAGCAGAAATGGAAACCGATCTATTTCCACACATAGAGCCCAAGAGGTCTCAACATGATAAAGACACTGACCATGACCTCTCTCTCTTTCAAAGAGACCTAAAAAGGACACTAGGAAGCAGTAATTTCCGGCTTTCCTCATAGTACACTCTTTGTCATCCCAATCTGTGAGCAAGTTCTCCCATTTCATCATCCAGAGATGCCTAGAAAATGCTGCAGACTCACCAAAAATTGTTAAACGTCTCCAATCAGGAGATTTACTGATAGAGACATCTCACTCAAGACATTCTGAGTTACTACCACAACTTACTTCTTTAAGTGGAATACCGAATCAGGTTACCCCACACACCACACTGAATTCTTCCAAGGGAGTGATCTCCGAATGGAATCTTTCTGAGGAAGAAATTGTGCAGGAGCTAAAAAATCAAAATGTGTCTCGTGCAAAATGAATCATGATCAGAAAAGACGGCATCTTAACTCCCACGCGAAACATAATCTTAACTTTCAGTACTCCAAATCTACCGGGTTCCGTCAAAGCAGGCTACTTGAACTGCCGCATTAGGCCATATATCCTAAATCCGTTTAGATGTTATAAATGTCAAAAGTTCATGCTGTGCAGACTCTATATGCCCGAACTGGCTGCAAAAATCACATGTAAGCAGGATGCAAGGCTCCAACACCACAGTGTCCTAATTGTAGTGGCAAGCATCCACCTTGCTCCAAAGATTGTGAACTATGGAAGATGGGGAAAAAATATAAAATTGAAAATAAAGTCTCTTACCAAGAAGTGAAAAAACAGGTCAATTTAAGTATACCAAAACGCACTTATGCTTTTACCATTCACAGACACCAATCAGTGGCATATTAGACAGAAGTATCCATCTCTCCAAAAATATCACTATCAGACCGGGCTCCATCAATACTCTTGGTCCAGCATCCATCTAAACCAAATTCAGTAGATCAAAGCAATAATACGCCGCTCACAATTCCATCCCAGAGACTTCCGCATTGTCAAGTAGTAGAAAATTTGCAAATATCGTATCCTGTTGAGACGAAAGAATCTTGCCTAACAAGCATAGATACAGATGATACTATCGGTCAAGAAAAACTGCTTGAAATACATGAAGATAATATGGACGATAGCAATGAATCAGGACGTCCCACTTTTTCCCGAAAACAAAAATCAAAACCAGACCGTCATAAACAATCAACTTATAAAAAGCGGTCAGATACATCTTCCACGAACAAAACCAAATAATGGAACACATCATTCAATGGAATTGTAGAGGTTTTCGCAGCAATATCGATGATATCAATGAATTAATTCACTGCTTCAATCCTGTTGCCATGTGCCTACAGAAAACCAACTTGACCCCGCAAGTTTCCACTATAGTCAAAAATTACACTATCTTCAGACAAGATAGATATGACACTAATAGTGCTCATGGAGGAGTAGTCATCCTGTTGGACTCAAGATGCATTCCATTGCAAACCTCTTTAAAAGCTATTGCCGCACGCATAGTAAGTGGAATCACTGTTACATTGGTCTCAATTTATTTTTCACCTAATCGTCCATATTCTATTCAGGAAATCGAAGACCTTGTGTTGCAATTACCACTTCCCTTCTGTCTACTAGGTGACTTTAATGTTCACCACCCATTATGGGTTTCCTCCAGCTTAGACAGGCGTGAAGAGCTTATTGAAATGTTGATAGACAGAGAGGATTTAACATTGTTGAATACTGGCTCTCCTACCTATGGTCATTTCCCTACCATATCAACCTCTGCAATAGACCTTTCCATTTGCTCTCCACTGCTCTATCCAAGTATCGAGTGGGTAACTCTTAACGATCCTCACAACAGCGATCATTTCCCAATAATATGCAAAGTTCAAACTTCCTGTTCATTACCAAGAGATAATCCAGTAAAATGGAAATTTCCAAAGGCTGACTGGATAAAATACCCCAGGCTTGTCTCATTCGACAACCATATCATACAGTGCTCTTCTATCAACCAATATTACTGAACATATAACAAACCAAATTCTAACAGCTGCAACCGCTGCCATTCCACAATACCAAGTCGGGAAAAGGCGAAAATTAAATTATTGGTGGAACGAAGAATGTAACAATGCAAAAAAAAAGAGAAAAACAAAGCATGGAATCAATTCCACAAACATCCAACCACTTCCAATCTTATTAATTATAAGCGACTTACAGCAAGACCCCGTTATATCAGGCGGAAAGAAAAAAAAGAATCTTGGATTAAATTTGCTTCCTCAGTTAATAAAATACAACATCAGAATGATCTGGAATAAGATAAAATTACTAAATGGCAACTTTCCTCCCACATCTACTCCACTAATTAACTGGAAGGGACAGTAACTCTCTACCCCTGCAGAAATCGCAAATGCACTAGGATCTGTATTTTCTTAGTTGTCCTCCTCAACTGCTTATGACCAATCATTTCAAAAAATTAAAGATGTAACTGAAAAATCCAAACTGAATTTCACTGACAGACGTGCATTAACATATAATCAATCATTCCCCATGGATGAACTTCAGTATGCTCTTACCAACACAAGGAACAGTGTCGCTGGCCCAGATGGGATATATTATATAATGTTCAAAAATTTAGATCCAAACTAATCACTACTGATCTTCTTCAATCGAATCTTCACTGAACATATATTTCCAAGCTCCTGGCGTCATTCCTACGTTCCGGCCATCCCAAAACCTGGTAAAGACGCTTCTGTTCCTCATAACTACAGACCAATTTCACTTACCAGCTGTCTGAGCAAAACCCTCGAAAAAATGATTCATCGCCGTCTAACTTGGTATCTTGAGTCCCAAAATATAATCAATAACAATCAATTTGGATTCAGAAAAAATCGATTATCATTAGATCTTATAATTAAAGCCGAAGCAAACATCAGAAATGCATTCATCAAAAAGGAGCATCTCGTTATGGTCTGTGTGGATATTGAGAAAGCCTTTGTCACCACGTGGCGTTTCGGCATTTTAAAGGATCTACATTCTCTTAGCCTGAGAGAAATTTGCCATATTTCTTCTAAAATTTCCTACAACCAAGGATCCGTTCTCAGTGCCATTCCATTCGCAATTAGAATTAATCACTTAACTGAACTCATTCCGAAAACAGTGGACTCATATCTTTATGCCGATGATCTCACAATCTCCTGCCTCTCTCAAAACATGAACTATATTGAGAGACAATTGCAGATATCAATAAATCACATCCAGATTTGGATGACACAAAACGGTTACAGACTCTCCAGCCAGAAATCTACTGCCATTCACTTCTTTACCATGTGTAAAATGCATCCTGAACTCCAATTAGATAACCATCCTGTTCCAATAGCAAATAGTATTCGTCTGCTTGGCTTTGATAGTAAGTTAAACTATCAAAAACACATTGAACCTCTCCGGAAAGCTTGTCAAAAAAAAAAAAAAAAAAGAACCTACTCAGAGCCTTATCAGCTACAACCTGGGAAGCAAATCGTTACACCTTGCTTCACTTATATAGATCCATAATTATATCTCGTCTGGATTATGGTGCACCTGTCTTCGATTCTGCTTGATATTGCTTTATGTCGCCTCAACCCTATTCAACATTCAGCTCTTAGAATAGTTCTAGGTACGTTCAGAACATATCCAGTGCAAAGCCTCTATGTAGAAGCCTAAGAAGCTCCTCTAAACATCAGAAGAAAGTTATTACTGAACTACGCAACCAAAATCCAAAGCCAGTCGACCCATCCTAATTGATCAATATTTGAGTATCCGCAACTCATGACCTTTTATAGAAACAAATCACAAGCAACTAGGCCTGCAGGTATTAGGTTAATGGAACTAGCAGAAAACTGGAATATATAATTCAAAGTCCACCTATAGATCAGGTTCCTCCATGGTCTGTCATCATGCCGTGTTGTGACAATTATTTCCACCAATGGGGAAAATACTCTTTAACGGGTATTAACATCCAACAGCTGCACATTGCACATATACAATGTTATCCTGACTTTGCTAAAACATATACTGATGGATCGAAGTCCGAGAGTGGATCAGGTTGCAGCAGTGGTATTCGATGACACTATCATTTCTATATCACTTCCGACAGAATGCATAGTTACACCACTGAATTATATGCCATAAAGTTTGCTCTGGAAAACATTTTCCATCTCTCAATCGAAAAGAGCATAATCTACACAGACTCGCAAAGTACCCTATTAGCAATGCAAAAGATTTCCCCACCTACTCATCCATTACTACAGCTCATCAGATCTGGTAACGCTACCAACTGAGTGGCTGAGCTCTCGCCGGTTGCATAGGGAAACTATAAACCAACAAAATAGAGTTTTCATAAACTAGGCAAGTCACCGCTACTACGAGCATGTGACTGTCTCCAAATGCTTCAGATGTGCCCGCTTTGGACACGCAACGCACACCTGTGACCAAACTGTCCCCGCATGTGGCCACTGTGCTAAAAAGGGCCACAAGCACAAGGACTGTCCTAAAAAAGAGGAACCTCCGACTTGTGCAAACTGCAAGTCACAACTACAGGCAAACCACTCGATTAGGGACAAGTGTACTGTCTACATTAAGGCTAACAGAACATACCAACTAAGCTTAGACTATGACAACAGGCCTTAAACTATATAATAACAACAAGGTACAGTTTGCCCAACTAAATGCCCAAAGGTCAAAAGCGGTTGCTGCACAGCTAACCAAGAAAGCTGACGAAGAAAATGTGGACATCCTACTCATACAGGAACCATATACTCACTGCAAGGAAGTAAGGGACTACCCACTGAGTTTCAAAATACTGCCTCCCTTGGGCGGTATGTGCCCACATCGTTACAACCCCTAAGTGAATTCTATGCCATCTCACTTTACAGCAGGCCGGGAGCCGACATCCTGCCAACCATAAATTACTTGCAGAGTATCCATGCAGACTTCCCAAACGCAAAAATAATCATTGGAGCGGATGTAAACTGCCGTTCACCAGCCTGGCACAGCGAAACTCCTGGACGACGAGGTGTGAACAATGGACAGCGCCTAGAGGACTTCCTTGAAAATAGCTGTTACACTATCTTTAACCAGCCTAATAACCTACCGACCTTCTCCAGCACATTGTGGGAAGCCACAATAGACATCTCCCTAGCCATAGAACCATCGCAGATGATACTACAAATTGGACTGTTACTGAAAACTGGACAACTTCAGACCCCAGAACGATTACCTTCCGGCTAAATCGCATAATAACTACAGAAATAATCCCCAATCAAAAACAAAGCAGATATGCCATTAGAAAAGCGGATTGGCCTTTCTTCCAAGAAACACTATGGATGACTGTCCCCATGCTTGAGACAGAAGGACTAAATCCAGACCATCACCAAAGAGCAATAACTAAGCTAATCACAGAAGCGGCCGATAAGTTAATTAGAAAGAAGAAACTGGCTCCGGGAGCTGTCCCCTGGTGGTCCCCAGACCTCCAGAAACTCAGGCAGGAGGCAAATATCTCAAGAAAAAACTTCCAACGCGCCAGACGAAACTGGCTTGCTGCCGAAGCGGAACAAATGCGGGAACTATACCGCACAGCAAGAAATAGATACTCAGCCAAGATCCGGGAGTGAAAACAACGTACGTGGGAACATCTGGTCACCACAACAGAAAACGACGACCCATGGAGGGTGGTCTACCGTGTAACCACAAACAGGCTCCCAATAGGCGAAGTCATCTGTGCAACTAAAAAACCACAAGGGAGACAAAAACCACATGGCAAGAATCCACAAATAATATCCAGGATGCTATCTTCCCATGGCACCTATACCCAGCCACTCCAGAACAACTATTGCTCTGCCACCAAAACCGCACGTACACCACAAAGCAGGAAGAAGAACCATTTACAAGAGATGAATTGGACAATGCAGCAGCTAAGCTGCAAAACAAAAGATCCCCTGGCGCAAACCTCCTAGAAATCGAAATCATCAAAAAGACAACTGAGATCATCCCGGACCAACTGCTAAGCTTATATAATATAAATGTTTAAAAGATGGTTACTTCCCCCTCGGCAACACTTCGACTGATACTCAAAAACCCAAGTAAGCCACAGGATCTCCCGGACTCCTACCGACCCATAGTGCTCTTAACTGTGCTCCGCAAGCTTCTAGAACATCTCCTGAAAAACAGAATCGAACAATGCTATGCAAACTCAGGATCAATCTCCAAACCAGTTCGGCTTCCGCAACGGATGCCATAGAAAACATCATAGGAACTACTGCAACAAGAAACAGGAAATATTTCCTCGTCATCGCGGTCAATTTTGCCGGGGCTTTGACACTCTATGGTGGCCAAGCGTCCTCGGCAGACTCCGGGAGGCAACCTGCCAACCAACCTTTATAAGTGCATCAGCAACTACCTCACGAACAGATCAGTCAGAGTAGAAACCCCGTACAGTTCCGTATCCAGACCAGTCCGCAGAGGATGCCCAGAAGGCTCTGTCCTGCGCCCACTCCTATGGAACGTGGTCCTGGGCGGCTTCCTTAATCTAGACTTTGGGGACGTAAAGTTCCAAGCGTATACCGACGACCTTATTCTGATGCTCGCTGAAGACAACAGGACCAGCTAGAAACTACTGCAAACCGGGCGCTCGCCACCCTGCAAAAATGGGCAAACCAAAATCATTTAACAAAATCCCCAACCAAAACAAACTCAATATTACTTCGAGGGACCCTGGACATCAGGAGGCCTCCACAAATAAAAGTTCAGAGCACCACGATCAAGCTAAAAACTGAGCTGAAACACCTTGGCATCATAAATAAATAATTAAATATAACTAAATTTTCTGTTTATACCGGGCACGACAACCAAGTCAGTAGAGCTTACAATAAATCGTCAATACAAATATTTATCGTATTTAGTAGTCAGGGGCTTGAACCCCGGTCCACTCAAGAAAAGCGTGCTATGCACTCTCGCTCCTGACCACTCGGCTACGTCAGGCCTAATCATCTTAGACATGCACCTATTTTTCACTCCCCATATCAACTATATACGCAACAAAATCAGGAAGTGCTCATCTCTCTTTGCAAGAGTCACCCGTAAAGAATGGGGCCTAAGAAAGAAAACCCTTGCCCTCTACTACAAAGCTGTCTTTCTAACAATTGTCTTGTCAGAGCACGTAGCGGGAGCATGGTACCACAAAGCAACTACAGCAACAAACAAAGGCTTGAAGCAACATAATATCACATCCTGTTTGCCATCTCCAGAGCTTGTAACACGGTTAGCACCCATGCACTTCAAGCACTCATGGGTGCCCTTCCCTTAGACCTTGAAATAGTCCGCTGTGGTCTCCTCCGCCACTTCTCCAAGGGCAAAACTGCTACATGCCAAAATTTTACAATAGACCTGACAAACGAAATCAAATCGAAATCAACGCTGGGAGAACTCTCCAAAGGGCTCAATAACCCGAAAATTCATACCACAGATTCAGGTCATCTACCCAAAATATCCACACTGGCTATCACCAGGATTACTACTCACCTATCTGCTCGCTGGCCACGGCGCCATCCGCCAAAAATTGACCTACTGCAGCCTCAGTAACACACCTCGCCTCATTTGAAGATGCGCTGAGGAATGAAATAAAGCAAGTGCTCAACCAACCAGCAGCAACAACACAAACCGAACATGCCAAAACGCTTCTGCAGAAGCGCCATCTTGTCATTTGGAAGCCAGCCACACCGGATGTCACGAAAACCAGTGAGGAAATAAAGAATACAGTTGTCACTTCGCTGACTGAGGAGTTCAAAACCACAAGAATTAAATTTATTAGGAAAACGTGCGCCACCAGCGTGATAATAGAGACACATGCGGATGAGGAGGCAAACAATATACTAAACAACTCGAAGACACCTAGCTTAGGGCTCCTAGCGGAAACCCCAAGAAACAGAGGACCCTCTATCCGAATTTATGATGTTGTCAAAGGATCTTGACCCTGCTGCAATCGCAGAGGAGATCTACCTCCATAACCTTTAGAGGGACTTCCCAGACAATAAACCATCTGACCTAATTTTCCCCGAATATCAGTGAAGTTGGAAAGCCGGACACACGACCAATTGGGTTGTAGAACTGGCAGTCTATTGCCAGAGTTTGGTCTCAGATTTATAACTTTGCAACTAGCAAAATGTCTGCAATCGCTTGGATCGATTCTCATCCGGACAAAGGGAGCTATTATGGATTATTATTTTATTTATTTATTTTTATTCTTTTTTCTTGCCGTGGTTGGATTAGACACACTTTTTCTAAATCAGATTTTTAACTTGTTTTTATAGTTTTGACTATAAAAAAATCAGTTAAACTTCAACCGGTATTTTAGAGTTACCGATTTCTTTACTGTCCTGCTTATCGAATTTGTACACAGAAATCGAAATACAGTACACTCACGATTTCCCGGGGTTAATCAGGAAATAATATTCCCAGAAAATCAGTAAAATGAAAGAAAAAGTCGTAAATGTAAACAGAGGGGACATCTTGATGGAGCATCCAACCATCCTTCAAAAATTCATCTCTTACTTCGATATTTTTTTCCCACAGCCTTGTCAGAACTTCAGTGTAGTATGTTTGATCGACAGTCTGATTTCCTGGCACATATTCAGTTATAATAATTCTTTTAAGATCGAAGAAAACAAGGAGCATGGTTTTTATATTTGATTTGGACATTCTTACTTTTTTTTTTTTGTCTGGGGGACTGTCTTGTCTTCCATTGCATTGACTCTTAGTTTCTGGATCATAGTGGAACAGCCAACTTTCATCGCAAGTTATTACAGTACTCAGAAAGTATGGATCGTCTTCAGGTTTTTTTCAGAACAGCTTCACAGACTTGGAGTCCTCTCATTCTTTGACCTTTATTCAAAACTTTTGGTACCATCTTGGCATACACTTTTCTCATTTCAAAATTTTCAGTTAAAATTTGTCTAACTGTTTCTTTGTCCATATTGAGTGCTGATGCATGGACACCGAATGGCTTGGTCATTCATCGGAGCTCTTGACAGAATCTTCCACATAAACTTGACATAACACCAACTGAGAGTTATGAGTTGTTTTCTATTCGATCTTTTATCTGTCATTTTTCTAGAAAACTGCAAAGACGCAAGATAATGAAAACCTGTCTAACTGCAAAGCGAATGAACGTTGGAACATGACTTGGCACAAAACTAGGGAAGGGTTCAGAGTCAACTGCTGTTACTTTGTTTCACAGTTAGCGCTTGGTGCGTGTTATTTAATAGCCACACCTTTTATACCACAGCGTGGGATGATTTGACATAAAATTAAATATACACACATTTTGTTGAAAAAGGAAAACAATGAATTTGCATTTTTCCTTTGGTTGGCTTTCTATTTTGAAATATTATCTTGTCAGATACAGCGACATCTCCTTGTTGATCAATGTAGAGACTCCGCATGAGATAATGATTATTAGTCGAAGCAGTAAAGAATTCGGCTGATCTATGAGTTATTGTGTGAATGGAAGAATCACAAAATTGCCAAAAGTTAACTATAGGGCGCTAAAATAAATATTGTCTTACATATCTGCAATAATCATTTCAATTAAAGTTTTGGTCTTCTTTCTGAAATCGGAAAATTTATCAAATTTTCAATAGTAAGCTTTTGAGTTTCTAAATGCTTTTTATTCCATCATCATTCTTATACCATTATTTGTGCATCATTCATCGTTATCTTACACTATCATACCATCAATCAGCATTATTATTACATCACTGAATAATTTAAACTGTAAAAAGCTGCTTCAGCACTGTTACCATAATGTAATATAATTTCAGCAACGAAACTTGCATCAATTGGCGATGGATGTCATTTATGAAGAGTGCGGTAAACCGTGTCAATATCTGACCACAGACGTTCCATTTTCTTAATTATAAAACATTAGAAAAATTCAAGGAGTGATTTATTTCCATTCAGCTTTCTTAAAGTAAGCTATGGCTGCATTTCTATTTAACTCTGCTCTAAAATATCTTTAAGATCTTGGGAATAAAATCCTGATTAGTAAAACTGTGAATGATGGTTACTTTGAAAGAAAATATTCTTTTACCAAACAAAGAAACTTGAAATGAAGGCAAAGCATTCACTACAAAATTAATTGCAGAGATCGCAGGAATTATCTTGCATATCAAAGATAATCTTGCTTTTATCTCTAATAATATTTTCTTACGTGAGGAATAAATTAAAAGAAATCATGATATAACTTATACTGATTTGAGCTCTCTATTATAAGATTCTCTATTGGTATATCAGCTTTTAAATTCTAATAAGAAAACCCCCTTAATGAAACCCTCTGATCTTTAAGAGATCAGAGAACTAAGTTCTGTCAATATCCTAACGATTTTAACTATGGATCAAAGATATACTTCGGTGATATTTAGGGGAATTTTGGCTAGTTTGATTTTAAGTTCAGATAAAATATATGCTTTAAGCATATATTTAAAAAAGTCCTTAATGATCTGTTTAGATCCGTATTGTGTTAAATTGTGTGGCTTGATACCAGCCTAAAAGCAAAAAATATATATACAAAAAAACTTCTTTCTTCTCCTCTTCCTCCTCCTCCCTACTCTGCCGCTGCCTACAAGATAGTGACGTAATAAAATAGCATGAATGAAACGTGCAGTAGAAGGCCCCTTAGTGATAACAAATACGTGAATGAGCCGTGCCGTAAACCTTACCCTCATTTTTTCCTATAATGACCTTATCAGTGTTGATACATGAATAACGTTCGATTTTGATGAATAATAGCCACAAAAAAAAAAAAATTAAATTCTTAAATATTTAAGCAGTGAGAATACTGAACTTTTCGCTTTGTAATTCCATGTGTCATTCAGATATGAACTACTCAGTTTTTACATAAGTTAAGAAGAAGGGGGAGGAAGGTATTTCTAGGACATTTTACTTCGGACAGTCTTAATAAAAGATTTTTTTCTTAAATGTGTAAACTTAACGAAATTGGATGATAGCCTGGAACTGTCATGAACCTCTTTAAAATCTAAATGCGCTTCTGTCCATATTGAGTTGGCTTCCATTTAAAATTCATTTCTTTCATCTGATTATTTTGTTATCAGATGAAAGAAATGAAGAACAGTTAGTTTGTTCTCTCTCTCTGCACCTTTCTACAACCTGTTGTTATGGTAACGGAAGCGCTTCCGACTACTGTATACGCTGAGCGTCAGGTGGTAAAATAAAAAAAGCCGTTTTTCCTCCACCCCAGATGCGAAGAGTCCAGAGTATGGTTTTTGTGTGAAACCTTTCGATTAATAACAATGGTAAAAACGTAGATGACTGGTTCAGAAAGAACATTGCTACCTGCAGAGGATATAACGGTCTTCTAGCTGTTTCCGACAAGCGTTCCATAATCCGAAAGGAAGAATTAACAGAACTCTCACTCGGCTTCCTTTTTTTTTTTTATTTCCTTTTTTTTCCCACGCAAGCTTCATTGTTGGTGGCTATTCTCTCTTTTGTTAAGCCTAAGAAACCATCAGTACCTTACGTCCTGATACCGGATCTTTCGAACAGAGACCAAACAACTTCCCACGGGTACGGGCTTGACAAAAAAAAAAAAAAAATCAGCTCTTTTTTAGTGCGCTACAGAAGGGAGAGTAGGCAGCGGGAACCGTACTCCAAGTCTTTTTTAGAGGGGGAAACGGAAGGGGAAGAGTTTCTTCTAAAGAGTGACATCACACAAGGTGCATTGAACTGCCACTACTCTTCCTTTGAGCCCTCTCCGTCTTTCTGCATCCCCCTGGCTCCCTTCAGTAATCTCGTGTATCCTTAAAATATGCTATAAAATGTATGGTGTCTGCGTGTCCGACTCTAGACTTCGAGATTTAACGAAAGATTAAATCCGTCTTGTATGCCAACACTATTGTGCGTGGGAGGGAGGTAGAACACGAACTGACAGGTAAAGATGGCGATGAAAGAGAAAGGTGGTATTCGGGGGGGAAAGAGGACAGGTAAGACGAGTGGAGTTTTGGAATGTGCTGTGCTCCTTTATACGGAAGAAAGAGAAACGATCTACACACTCTCTAAGAAAGAAAATAAAACTGGAAGGGGACAAAAAGAAATCACTTTAGGATGCTATAAAAACATTTAAAAATGCGTTTTATTTCTTGGCAAAAGAAAGCTGTTTGTATATGTTAGGAATCTTTTTTTTTTTTTAATCATTACGAGAGATTAAAAAACGCTGGTACTTTTTTATACTGAAGTAAGCTAGAAGCTCTTTTAGAATTTGAAATATTTAAATTCTCTCCTTATTTGGAAAGCTTTTAGAAAATTTCTTTGACGGATATCTTTAATTTCCTCTTGAGTGCTGAATTTTTATCTGGACTATGTCTGCAAGCAAATTGGAGATATTACACTTCTCGCAGACATGGTTTCAGTAATATGGGATAAATATTGATACTGCACTTTATTTATAATTCAAAGATTTCTCTTAATTACTTAATTAAGGAATTAAGTAAAGGAAGAATTAAGTATGATAAGAATTATTGGCGTATTCTTCGATAAGAAAATAAATTTACAGAAAAATTTGTGATTCGTGTGAACATATATTATGATTTTAATATTAGAGAAACCTTAACGTTTAAATTAATACGGTCAGTTTATTTTTGGAATTAAGAGGCAATTACAACGATGTTACTAATTTTTTTAATTTAATTATTTCGGCACTATAAAAATTATAAAGACTTTGTGAATAATTTGTTGTTGTACTTGGTGTTCATTCTTGTATCATCTCTAGTTAACCCTTTAATTTAAGGTAATTGTACAATATGGCATCTCTTTGTAGATTATGTTGTAAAATTCGCATTAAATTCTAGTCTCGTGAAAATAATTTGAAATGCTTGTACTCAATCAGCCTACATAAAATTAATTGAGTGAATTAGCAGGTCCTGGGGATGATAAAGCATTTTATGTAGTATTAATATAATTCGAAATGCGAAAAAGGCGCTGTGATGAAACTTTCGGATCCAATGAACTCAACTTGAGTTCTTCCTTCCTTTCCTTTCATTTTACTTTTTAGTCATATTTGGTAATGTTTTAGTGACAAATGCTGTTGAGAGCAGCGGGATAGCAAAGAGGTGTCGTTTAAAATCGACAAGCCAGTATGGAAACAAGTTCAACGAATTTGAAATATTCCTGTGGATAAGTGCGATAAATTAGTGGAAAGGGAAAAAAAATTCCAAGAAGACTGTTTGTGTATTACAAAATGAAGAAGTCCCATATTAAATTCTAATTAGTACACGTTGTTGTCTTTTTCCCTTAACCAGAAAGATAATAGGTCCAGATTTGGATATGGACAACAGCCTAATGCTTATGCTTTAGATTTTGACAGATGTTGTACATGCCTAAATCATGAACCATGTTCGGCATCATTCATCATGCACCACACCTAACTTATGAACTAACGTTCAGCATTTATCATGAATACAGAACTTAACAGATTATGGCTGCGTTTCAGTTTAAATATGCAATGGCGGAAACATAGTTATTGTCCATTGAAAACCTGACACAAACACGGTATCATTTGCATAACCCACAAAAGGAAGCCACATGGTATAAGGTCACATGCCATCTCCATCTTATCGTCCTGTCCATCGTTGAGATAGACTGCTTATTGAGGTATTTTCGCACATCCACGTGAAACTGTAGAGGCATAAAGCCTCCCTGGAAGATGTAAACCGCAGAAAGTTTTATGAATTTGTGGCATAAGCCAGTTATTTAACACGCCCAACCAACCGTTCCCATTAATCATCTTTTCCATTTAAAAAGTAGAAAGGAACGTAAATTTTATGGTGTGAAATAGTCCAAAATACGTTTATATTTGGGGTTCCTAGTTCATGTTTCATGACCTGGTGAAAAATTTCAATGCCCTACGACCGAGTATTTTACATTTCACTTTCTGTGCAAGATTAAAAATATCTGAAGTACTGTAGATTAAAGAGCTTTCTTCATTGCGCTCTGCGTGATCAAAATGCGGCTAAGTATTTATTATTTGTTATATCTATATATATAGTTTATATCTAGTTATATCTAGTGTATATTATATCTGAAATTGCATATTGAATGATTAAATCCACGTCAAAATAGCTCATTTTAAACTTCTCTGCCCTATGTGGCCGTGTGGGAATAAAAAGCAGAACATCGACGTGCAGAAAGTAGGTTCAAGCTGACGGCATGAAGGATGAACCTTTTAGGATGGTGTTCAATACAAAAAATGAATTCTTCAGCACGCTGGAAGGTGTTGTTTTAGCCTTAGTGGGTATTGTTTAATTTCCAGAATTTAAATGATTATAATACAACCAGTTTTCAGTATTCCTCTTTCGTTTGTATCTTACTAATTACTAATATTAAAAGTACTCTGTGGACTGAAAAGGCAATATATAATTTTCGCATAACTAGTAGTTTTTTTAGAAATGCAATTTCTGAACTAAGGTTCGGTTTTCAGCTATTTTTTCAGATCAATTAAAAGAAATAGCACAAAAATAAATATATTTTTAATCGATTCTTCTGTTAGTAATGAACAGTATAATCTTTGATTATTTTAATAAAAACTCTAAATACCCAATACGATTATAACCCGATATTATATGAAGGTTTTTCATTCAATTTTACAGAAAATTCTAAGAATATTGCTCTCATAAAAAATATAAAAGTTCAAGTTCATAAATGTAACAGTTATTTTTGATGGTGCAAAATCTTCGCATCTGCAAGATGACACAGAAAATTATGTCATCTGCAGATGAGATGCGATCAAAAAAATTATAATTAACCGGCTTGGTTTTTTTTTTTTTTTTTTTTTTGCAGGGATATTACGTGTTGTATTTAGATGACATTTAGGATTAAGGGACCAGCTAGTAAATAATTTAATAAAGTAACGAGATTGGATAAGATGTATGATATCCCATATTCAAATAATGGATGAAAAGATACTGAGTTGCCGAACATATTGTAGTCTCTGCTATGGTACTCAGTTCCATTTCTGAAGTTTAAAAATCGGATGAATTTGATTTGTGTATTTTTCATTGTATCTGAGGAATTGTACAGAAAAACAGTAGCACTGACAGTTCTATGGTGGGAGTAAAAGTGAAATCCACCACCTTTACACCAACAGCATGAACATTTTCAAATATGGTTCCATCATTTTGTTGAGAGTGAGAGGATGAAATGCAACTTTTAAGAAACAGAACTCCCATCACGATTATAGGAATGGAAGGCAATTAACACGAATGCAAGTGATTACTGACGCGTTTGACGAACGGGAACGTGTACTGGCGTTCTGTGATGGAATGGAACCCTGGAATCGATGCCATTCTTGTTGAAGTGCAGGTGTCAGTTCTGATGTAGCCGATATAAAGGATTCCAAAACCAAATTCCAGCTTCGGAATCCTCTTTAACCGGAGTTTTATTCAAAACATTCTTAGTTTGAGAGTACAGTATAAAGCATATAATTGTAATAAATTGTAAGCCTTGGTTTGTGAGGCTGACTGTGTCATAAGGACAGTATTACAGAAGTGTAACTATTCATAGTTATCCATTTACTTAAACTTATTAATTAAATATAACTGTATGTAAATAATAACTAATGTAATTATTTCAAACTGTTAAATTTTAATTTTTACCTGATCTTTGCTAATTAGCTATTTGTTGGCTAATTCAAGATTAAACCTTAACAAATAAGAAATGTGTAATCAAATTTACCGATTCAACTGTCTTTACAGTCATAGATCAAGTGGTACAGGGAGTGCCATGAAACGCCGGAAAACAATTTAAGTTCTTTAAGAAATTAAAAAGAGTAGATTACCTCAATATTTTGCGTAGAGAATGCTTCCAGTCAATGCTCTCCAAATGTAAAAGGAAAAAATAATATAATGAATTCTTGCACTCATAGAGATATGACCGATTCAACGCGCAACGGAATCGAAAGCCGAGAGCCCCCTACCCCGAAACACATCAAACCAACTCAGCAAGATCATGAGTGTGAGAAGACTCATTGAGATAATCTCTTACTCTTTAAAATATATTGTAACAACGTAGAAGTTATTGAGTTTGTGTGTTTTTACTAATCTTAAGAAATTGAAGGAGATTACACTCCACTCAGGTCTAATGCTCATTATTTCACCAACTTCCAGTTCCAATTGCATGTTCATGTCCTCGTGGGTTTATACCAACGGTGATTATAACAGCTGCCACAGTTGGCATATCATTATCCTCTCCGCACTGCGTGGAAAACCTCAGTTCGAATCCCGTCAATGTAGCGAAGAATTTTTATGGGTCTTTTCACAACGTCGCTGAGTTAATCGGTCTCAGTTGAGGGTAGCATGGTTTTTGCTTCCGGAAACTATTTTTCATCCAGCAAACAGCAAATCGACACAGTTTACAGACATGCGAGCAATATGGCCTAAGTTAATGCGCCTAAAACCCCTACAACAACAACCAACCAATCGACCAACAGACAGACAGCTCAAAATTGTGGCATTCATGCAGTATACAGTGAATACTGGAGAAATGACACATTTTCGAAATGTTGGTCACCACCCAGTTATAGTAAGGCCTCAAATCTGGAAGGAGCAAAATTCAAAAGTACAGTGTTCAACGGACAGTAGCCTATCAGGAAGCAAGTTATGCTCAACATAGCACAGCTTATCTCTGCAGCAACAATTGAGAAATACCAGCAGATTACAACACAAACAGAAGTCGCAGTATCCCCAACCATATCAATTACAAATTGGGTCGGAACCGTACTAAGTCCCCACAGTCATCTAAAGGGCAATATACGATAGATCGAGACAGGAATACTTTGCTTACTGTTTCACCAATTGTTTCTCATTAAAAGCTCGAAAATTGAAACCACCAGCTGAGAGCAGTACAATCATGCTCAATAAATATGGATGTAGATATAAGTTCCTTTCAGGATTAGCCAATCCTTGATTTGCATGGAGAAGATGATATGGACATCTTCTGCATACAAATGTCTTACCTTCCCAAAGGAAAAAAAAAAGATGAAATTATACTGCGATAAAAATTCTGACTTCAAAAGACAGAACCATAGCAATCTCTGAAACGAAATAATGTAGCATTTCACATAATAAAATTACTGATTTTTATATATATATATATATATACACACACACACACTCAGTGATCACTGAATTATGAACACACTCATTCGTAATGGACTATGCTGCAAAGTTCGCAGTACAACATTGCGAACAGATTTATACGCAAGAACAGTAGTAATTTACATCTGGTCACGCAAGTCAAAGTGATAAAGTAGTAAATATGGGATATAGAAAAGATATCACGGAGTTTTAAAGGGGCATGATTGCGGGAACTCGTGCATTTGGCGTTTCCATATCGGAAACGGCACGTCATGTAGGTTGTTCACGGTCCACTGTGGTTAAACCACCTTCTCCTTTCGATAGGATTGTAAAGATTACGTAGAGGATTATGGAAGGGTGGAAGTTGTGTTGGACGGGCTCAACGGCAGGTCACTGTGCAACAGTTAACATCGCAATACAATATGGAGAATTCAAGAACAATGTCCCAAATGACGATGCGCCGCACACTCAGACTTATGGGGTTCCACAGCAGACAACCCAAGGAACACCCTCTTCTCACTGCTGATCACAGTCGACGGTGAATGCTGTGGTAAATAAACGCGCTGGTTGGACACCGGAGGACTGGAAACGAGTGTGCTCCGAACAAGGCCAAATACCTGGTGCAGTACTCCGACGCACGTCTTCGTGTGTGGCGTAAGCAATGGTGCCCACTATCCAGGCAGATGGCGGTGGTTGCTAAATAAATACTTACAAACTTAAATCTTAAAGTTCTTAAAGTTCTGTGAATCTTAAAGTTCGTATATTGAAAGTTTATACCCTGGGCATTAGCCTCAAAGTGGGAGACTCGTTAATAATGCAAAAAACAGAAAATTACGGAGTTAATAAACGATTACTACTACAACTCCCTATACGGCCGTAACTGCTGAGTGGCACCTCATCAGTGGGAAACTAGACCGTAAAGAAATGGATCCAATTGACATCAAATTAAAGACTTAATTTGTATTGGGCAAACGCATTCTTGTTTTGAGGTAAAGTCCATCTAAGAGATACAAAAGGGTACGAGGGAAACAATATAATCCCCAATTAAAATTTATGCATGGTAAAGTTAAAAGCAAGGAATAAGGATGGAAAGGGATTTATAAATGGCCGTTTCCTAATAGCGTGAGAAACAGAAGTAATAAGAAATTAAAAGTAAGGAAATTTTAAAATAGAAGGACATTAAGACATTATAATTATTATAATAATTATCATTATAAAATTGCATTCTATAAGATGGATAGAGTTTTAAGTTAGTTCCATAACGGGAATAATTGCAGATTATGTGCGAAATTTAACTCTACAATAATAAAAAGGTTTTCGTATTTAGATAATATTTATTGAAGCGGTTTACTTATGCATGGGTTAATGCACACACACACACACACACACACACACACACACACACACATCATTTCTACTACCAAGGTAGTTTTAATTATATCTCATATTGTGAATACCTTGACAACGAGTTGCCATGGTATTGCACTACCTCGAATAAGTAACTCTTCGCCTATTATAATTCTCAGTGAATACAGCATTTGTAAAATGGTATGGAATAAAAAAAAATAAAAAATAACTGTTATCCACATGTCTGTCCCTATTAAACCCTGGAAGCAAAAAGGTAGAGGAAAGTGATAGTAGGAGAGGAAGAAGAAGAAAGGCCGTCGAAAGAGAAAAGGGACAGTTACTCCTCATTCATAAATCTCTCAAGTAGGCAACGTTTCCCCATTAGGAAAGACTGTTGTTACCAATTCTCAGTAACTCGGCATCAATCTTCGCCAGATGGCACCGTTTCGAGGCTTATTAGCATCTCTTCAGTGAGTGGGCAGGTACCCTTGTGTTGCAATAGTGGCAACCCAGTATTAAAGTATAACTCCACAATATGAGAGATGCCTGATGGTGTGCAATGGTTTAATCTAAAAGACATTTCTTGGCTAAAGCCTCAGAGTATGAAGAAGTTTACTTATTCTTGGGTTAATGCATTGACATCATATAACACTAGCCTTTAAATGCTCTCTGTTGTAACGCCTGTTAAAGGCGCACCAATTATTATACTTCTTTGTAAGTATAATAATTGAGATCTTCTCTGGCCCTCATTGCCGGTGAACCGATTTGAGCACTAGTCAAGCACAGGGCTTTATATCACTTTTCTACACGCATCGCACACCACGTGACCGCTTCGACTTATTTATTTATTTATTATGTTTTTTTTTTCGCATGGATCGTTTTTGCATATAGCACAAAACTCCATGCTTCTAGTTATATCTTTTAGTGTAACGAAGTTATATCAGGATGAGATATTTTTGTCCCTCTGGCGTAGCCCGGTGGTCAAACGTGAGACTACAGTATTATACACGTTTGGGTTAACTGTGATTCAAGCGCGCGCACGACTGCTAAATACGGTGCTGTTCTTTGTATTCTCTTTACATCTTATAAATTCATCTGACCGTATGTGGTAGTTCTGAGTATAAACAGAATATTTCTGTTTCTTTTTATTTCCAGCTTCTTACAGCAGAAGGTGTCTCTCCAATAAAAATTCACCAGGAATAGGTTTAATTTGATAATTATATATCGCGCCCATGCGTGTATTATAAGCAAATCGTTACCGCAAAAGAGCGAAGTCTAGAATATAACTCGCGTCCAGAATAGACTTAGTTGTCACAAAAGAAAATGTTGTCTTGACCAACAACGTCATCAGGATGTAGCTATGTACTACAGCTGATGCTGTGGCCCGCGAGCTACATATCAGTCATGGACCTGCCTATACCATCATCCATGACAGATAGCAGTACAAGGTGTGCGCAAAGTGGGTTCGCAAGTGTCTCGATGAGCAGAGTTGAGTTTTTTTTTTTTAAATAACGTATCAATTATCGGGAAAAAAAATCGCGTTGTCGTCCGATCCTGCCTGGTGTTTTTAATTAGTTGTCTAGGTCTGGCATAGCCGAGTGGTCAGGAGCGCGAGTGCAGTAGCACACGCTCTTTGAGTAGACCGGGATTCAAACCTGTGACTGCTAAATACGATTAACGTATTGATTGATTTATTGTCAAGTCCACTGACCTGGTGGTCGTGCCTGAGTATAAACAAGAACATTTTTGTTTATCTATATATTGTGATTCATGATGGTGATACTAATAAATATACAGTAGATTGCTTTCTTAACTTTTGTATGCTGTTGTGTGTTTATGAAGATAACATATTAGATGGGCTGAGAAGTGGCAACTGAAAGTACTGCACATGGGTTGAAGTAACCCCAGAGAAACGTACCAACTGTGTGGTACTACACTTGAGGTGGTAGAAAATGAAAAAGACCTGGGAGTAATTGTACAGGCAGATATGAAGTTTTCTGAGCAATGTAGACAGGCTGCCAGGGCAGATCATGGGGTTTTGTCAATGTTATACAGGAATTTTGCTAGCAGGGAAAAGGAGGTGATTATCCCTTTGTATAAGGCAATGGTCAGGCCACGCTTTGAGTACTGCGTACAGGTCTGGGATCCTCATTTTAGGAAGGATGTAGATTTGCTTAAGCGTGTACAAAGAAAGGCAACAAGATTGGTGAGGGGAATGAAAGGATCCTCTTACCAAGAGAGAGGCTTAAGTTCGCAAGCAGTGCATGAAGACTAGGCACCTGCGTGGTGATCTGATTGAGGTGTCTAAGGCCTTGAATGGGTTGAGCACGCTGAATTCTGATGGGATTCTTGCACGATTACGAACCTAAGGGGGCATAAATTGAAATTAAGAAAAGACAGATGTAGAATAGATGTGCGGAAATTTGCCTTTAGCCAGCGGGTGGTTAATTGCTGGAACAAACTTCCATCTGCCGTTGTGGAAGTTGATAGGTTGAATAAATTTAAGGAGGAACTGGACAAAATTTAGAGGGAATGGTTGTGTGAATTTTTTTTTTTTTTTTTTTTTTTTGGGCTGATGCTTCATAAGCTCATACACTTGCTTTCTTGCATCACATGCCACTACTACTACTACATACAATCTAATTTCCGTAACTCAGTTTCTGCGTTCCAGCACACGAGGCGACATCTCTTGAGATAATCAAGAAGCATATGCCTTCATTCGCGTAATAATAAATGAATAATAGTTCAAAAATCACTTATATTTTTCTTGCTATTTTGTTTGTAGGTTGGCGTCGCATAATTTTTCCTTGATAATAAAGGGCGAAAAGTAGCTTATGTGAAGAATGAAACTATATATTTATTGATTAGAAAATATAATGAATATTTAATGTTAATTTTATTCCTGCGATGGTTTAAAATTAATAATAATCTCTTATTAATATCCGGCTTTTACTAGAAAGGACTTATTTACAATTTATTAATTCAAGGAGTATTCCAAGAGTTGTGACAACTCTATATATAACTGATTGTGTTTAGTAGATTCGAGGAAACATCCAATAACTGACAAGCTTGCGCGAGCTCGACAGAGCCCATGGCAGGATTACATCAAATAATAGCCCTAATAGAATGAATAATTAATGAATATTAGAAAATGTCTCTAAACAGCAAACAGTATTGATAAAAACAAAATAAGAAACTCTATAAAAATCTGTTTTTAGATTTTTCAGCTTGGTGAAAGTTTTGGCAATACAGTACTGTAAATTGGGATTGGAAATGGTTTTTCTGAACTAGATGGACGCTTTCTTTAACACATAGTTAACGTTGTTATTGTTGGTTTCATTTATTAGTCCAAGGGCTACTAAGGCCATTAATACACCTATTACAATATTTTTGGTACAGGTTTGACATAGTTAATAAAGCGTGCCAGTCTCACAACATTAGTACATATCATCACACTCCTGTGTGATGATATGTACTAATGTTGTACAGCATTCACTCCTATTTCCAGCCGACCTTGATAAATTTTACATTCTTTTAACTGAATTCAGGCAATAGATAGCACCCTATCAATTTTTTTGGATGAATTTATCTTGAAATAAATTAAGTTTTAAGTCAGCTGTTAAAAGGAAGGATTCTTTGGATAATAACTGTTAATATCTGAGATTCTTTTAAGTTTTAACAACATCAGCAACACCTTCAATTTAAATTCATTTCAAAGATTTTTGAAATATGTTTGCAATTATTAACAAAATGTTCTATGAATTTGCCACTTGTGTCTCTTTTGGAGAGGTGTTGATTCGGAGACCGGAGAAATTGTTAGGGTTGTTTCTTCAGCTGGAGCTGTAGTTAGCTAACCTCATGTGACGTGTGTAACTAAAGAGCACACACTGCTGTACAGATAATGCAAAGAGAAAAAATAAATAAATATAAATAGAATACCACATGAAGTATCATGTTTTGCAAATGGCGTGCGAATTGCATGTACACTATACTGTATTATTTTTTGATGCATGGTGTAAATTTGGTTTGAATTAGGGTGTGAATATAAAAGCCGGAAACATAGAATCCATGCACATGGTGAGTACATAAGTTTCCTTTTCATTTATGGAAAGTAGGCTAAAAATTACTGATTTAAAAGAGCAGACCCCATTCACCTGTACGCATCACTGACGAGGAATTGACGCTGCTAGGAAGGAAGCAGACATCTCAGATCATGCGGAATAGTCCCTCATTTCGACTTCCTGACTCGCATAATAAAGTTACCCGGAAAACGTTCCGCATTTTCTGCTCATTGATTTTCTTTTGAACGTATATTTGCAAAATATTCATCAGATATGATTTCAAATAGCATTCGAATGAATGTGACTTTAAACTTGTTTAATTAGTTATCGTAAAAGTTATTCTTAATTAAAATAATTAAGTTTAAATAATCTTTTTACCTGGATTACTCCATCAAATTCGTATAAATAGTCGAGGAGCGTAGGCAGGGGATCATTTTATACTCATAGATGACTATATAGGGTTATAGGAGTGGTATCACGTTGCGTTCGTAACTTTGTAATTTTATTTGACAACCCTGCTATGACTGTGCATAGATTTCCTTTTTGTACTACGATGCAGCCCCAGCGACATTATTACCATTCTCAGTGCACTAGAAGCGAAAGCAGAGCTTTCTGTCACCTACATCGACCTGGAAGCTGCTTTCGACTCCATCAGTATCCCCTCACTTGTTCACCTCCTAGAAAACCACTTCTACATAAAAGGTGACATGTTGCGGTTTATCACAGCCATGCTCTCTGACAGAACCATTCTTCTTAAAGCAGATCAACACACAATCCGGAGAAAGATCACTGCGGGAGTTCCCCAAGACGGAGTTCTCTCCGGAGCATTATTCACCGCAATTATTATTCCGTTTGTGCAACAGAGAGAAGACATACTCTGCTATGCCGATGATATTAAAATATATACTCAGATTAACCCCGGCGAACATCTCTCAAACATCAATAAAAAGATCTGTGAAAAGTTACACGACTTAGGATCCTATCTCCATCAATTTGGCCTCCTCATTAACCCCGCCAAATCAGCCCAAATGGTCTTTTCTCTGAAGCGCCAACCCACTGAAATCCAAGCCTCTCTAGACGGCATTCCCTTCCCCGTGGTCAAGATGCATACAGACTTGGGAGTCATCTTCGACTATAAACTGAGCTTCAACCCCCACATTGACAAGCTCACAGCAAAATTTTGTCAAATGCGCTGGACCACAAAACAACAACTGCTCCACGTTAGGGATCTGGATGTGACTCGTCGGTACGTATACACCTCAGTATACTCCGTCGTACTGTATGCCTCGGAAATTTGGGGGTCCGCGGCCCCTACCAACATCAAGCGCGTGTAGTCCGCCGAATACTGGCTCCTTCGTTGGATCACGCAAAAACATCGTCGTCCACCCCAGCAAAGGACAACTGCGATGGCGACGTCACTTCACTTTGCCCGACTTCCAGATCTTGTATTTGAAAAACGCCTTGTTCTCACTGTCAAGATGACAACCGGAATGGTCTCGGAGCCAAGCATCTGGGAACTGTGTGGCTGGAGGATCCCTCTACCCGGACTGTGGTCAGCTCCCACGCTCACAGCTCACTATAACAGACTAGCACTCAGTGACCGCTTTCTCCCCAGAGAGATGCTCCCCACAATCCTTTCAATTGACGGCGACCTCTGTAGGTTTGTGAAGGATCGGAGGTACCGAAGAGAGATCCTTAAGAGCCTGACCTTGGCCAGGCAAAGTGCACATTAATAAGGGCAGCATAATAATGCCCAATGTATTGTAAATAATGTTCAAAGCACGATGTCTTTATGAATGTGTTGTAAATAAAGTGAAGAATATCTTTATGAATATAAATATTAATATAACATAATGTAAATATGAATACCTTTATTATTTCATTGTAAATACTGTCAAAAGCATATATCCTGTAAACAATCTGACACTGATTCTATTTTATTGTTGGCTCTGGGGGATGAGCCCGAACTTCGATGTGGGCCCCGTCTCCCCAAGGCTATTATTGTCCACCATCCAATGTAAAACCCCTGGCATTGCTGCTGTGAAGGGTCTATTGTATATACCACGTTTGTATACAATAAAGATTATATATATATATATATATATATATATATATATATATATATATATATATATATATATCATAGATGACTATATAGGGTTATAGGAGTGGTATCACGTTGCGTTCGTAACTTTGTACTTTTATTTGACAACCCTGCTATGACTGTGCATAGATTTCCTTTTTGTACTACGATGCAGCCCCAGCGTGGCATGTGGACAATCGCTATCACCCTCCACACGTTTCCTTTAGTATTTATATCCCAATATGATCTTCGAAAATAAACAGAATATTTACCAATACATGTTTATTCTTGCTGGTGATAAATCCTCCTGTATTGTAGCCTCTGGTACACTATTTGAATTACTACATTTTATGAAATTAATGTGATGGTAGTCTGGCTTTTAGATTCACTTCACAAATTCTTATTGTGGTTTAAACACTTACAAATTCACAATTGATTAAAAAATTTGAGACCGTTTCACTCATTCAGTATTGTGATTCGTAATATCTGCGATTGTGAAAATGTAACTTTACAAACTTGGAAAAAACAGCTGGTGATATCTTCTTATAACAAAAAATAAAATATTATCTCTTGTTTTATATTTTTCCTTTTTTTTTTTTTTTTGATTAGGACTGGGTTGGATTATTCAGAATGTATACTCAATGTCCTTGATGCGTCCATATGGTATATTAATTGGGCCGCGGTGTGAGATAAACGAAATAAAATAGACCCATAACTTTTCCCTTTCCAAACAGGAAGTACATCTCAACTTCGGCCATCTTTGAGAATTGAATGCACGCATTTTCAGCAAAAGATGTTTTTCTCCATCTGGGAAGAGATATTGCCAACTAAAAATCAAAGCGATGCTACATATACTTCACTTTCAGTTAAAGTTTCCATGTTTTTGTGAGTGATCAAAAGAAGTATCTTATATATCGTATTTGCTCCTCTGCAAATACATTATATTTGTAAAATCTGGAAATCTGGTGAATGCAAAATAGTTGAAAGATTCTACTGGTTCTAGAGCATTCTGGAATCAAGAAAAATGAGAAGACAGATCGAGCAGCCAAAAATCTACTTAACCCTATATCAACATCACCAGCTTTACCCCCATACAGATTTACAAGCTTATTATGCAACAATCTTCTTCTTGATATAATATTATTATGGCTTTTAAATTTACAGTTTGAAGAAAATGCTATACCTAGATCTGTTAATTCTGATTTTTTTAAATAAAGGGACAGAAGGGAATTATAGTATACTAATGATTACGGTAAAGTACAGTTACATAAATTCTATATAAATTCTGTTTGTGAGAACCAGCATAGGAAACCACAATACTTTCAGAGTAATATTGACATGCAGATAATTAGGATCAGCCCATTATTCAAATGAGTTTAAATTTTCGTACGAATTTATAGGTTGTGAAGGAAGCCTCTGTTCTCAGGATTATTCATTGTGACAAGCAAGTTAAATTTTTACTGAGAAACACGGGAAACAGGTTTATTTAAACACGTTGAAATAAGTTAAAATAAATATTCATTTTAAATATTTATGCCGTTTAGCACATTGTCAGTTTATGTGATGTTGTGGAATCCATAATTTGCTACAGAATTAAGAACTATGGTACCATAAATTTATATTACACATTTCGATTTTTTTTTTTGTTTAAATCGGATATATTAATACCGTTTCAAACTTTCAGAGAAATATTGAACAGATTTGAATAACAGGTTACGGTGATTTCCCACATTTTTCCAAAATATGGCAGGTATTTCATTTGATCCTTTGAATAGTATTTGATGAAACGTCTGGAGAATCTGCAAAATCATTGAGATTTTATGATTTCAGATAATTATATCCTTGAGGTTCGTTTATTGAGGAATCTTAGGCGAGTCAGCGACTTAGGCCATATTACAGTATGTCTGTAAGTTGCGTGTATTCTGAGGTCGATTTTTTGTTTGTTGAACTAAAAACATGAGTTTTCGGGAGGAAACAAACCATACTACTTTTGCCAAGTTTTGAAAAATGCCCATAGAAATTCCACACGTCATTCAATTTTTACTTGTTTAAATTAAGTGAAATATATTTACAGGTCGAAAAAGCTTTTCGAAGTTATGGATGTAAAACCAAATGATGCGAATGAATAAAGATGACTGTAAGACGATGTTCGTTTTTTATACTTTCTTTGTTTAATGGAACTTAAATGAAAACATTTTATAATTTTAACGTGGTTCATTACAATATTAATACAAATATACAAGGGCTTTTTAAAAATAAGGTAGCAGATGTTTTGTTGAGAGAAATTTTATCCTTACAGTATGAATTTTTCCAGCAAGAGCTTCAAGGTGAAGAGTTGAGTTAGCTAGCCCAGGGTTTGTTATTGTGGAGGGAACCTAGAATTGGGGTCCGGATCCCCTCTCCCTTGAGGAAAGTAGGCTGGGTTGTGAGAATGTTTTCTCTAGGCCCTGTGCTATCACTTCATTCTCCTGCTTCCCAGTGCAATCCCAATACATGTACATTTTTCTTATTTCAGGCCTCCGTGAAATTTGGTATTAGCAGTGGCAAAATGGTGCAAAGAAGCAAACATATCAGTCAAAACACTATGCCAATTCCTTCTGATAAGTTATCTAGCAATTCTTTAAATTTATTCCTTCTTTAATTTTGTTGATATTTAATTTTTTGGTATTTCAAGTAAAGGCAATCAATTTTGGCTACCTTTACTAGAAACATTTATAAATGAAGAGTTGTGTTCAGTTATCCACTTTCTGCACACTAGGGAGCTGTTCATAAATGCAGCACCCACTGCGAACTGTACACAGCATAACAATCATATCCAAAAAACAAACCTGCTTTTTGTGTTCAAACAGTAACTGCACACTGATATCCAGACAAGATTAAGCATTACTGATGAAGGTTACTTTCCCATCGCCCTGACAGCCTAGACTGCGTGCCTTTTAATTTTTTTCAAGCAGATGAAAAAAAAATAATAATAAATAACAATCGATTTAGTGATGGCCATGATGTGAAAAAGTACATTGATAACTTGGTGAGCGCATGACTGCGCCTAAATTTTAAAACTACAGTAATGTGGCACACTTCACATGGTGAGACAAGTCTTACTTATTTTACTTTTTGGGAAAGGCAATTAAGGCCACGTGGATATATCGTGGCTGTAATTTGTGTATAGTCTAGGAATAAGTCGTATAGTCGGTTTGTTTGTTAGATGAAAAACCCGCAATGAGGAACACTCTTCTACCCTTGCCAGTGACTGACCATAGTAGTGTGTAGAAACCTCACAAAAGTTTCTTGTATCGAGACACGACCCGATACCTCATATTTTTCCCATAATCTACTGTTTCCCATTTACTACTAAGTTTCTAGAGTTCAGTGATTAACTTACTGACAGCTTTTTAAATAGAGATTCTCTATTTAAAAATCTGTCAGTAAGGGAATGGGCTTAGCTGATTAACTTACTGGCAAATTTTTAAATAAAGGTTATTCTCTTTCCACCATTAACCAAATTAAAACACATTACAGGGTAACACACTAGTCAATACCAATGACATCAAAAAATACTTTATTTCCATCCCCTACATTGAACAATGGCAGACTTTTCAGGGATACGGAATTTAGAATTGTCTCTAGACCCGTACTTAAATTCCATGCCAAACTAAATAATCGTTCAATCATGTCGTTATTTCGAAACAGATAAATGATCTAGTATACCACATCTCATGTAGTGAATGTGACTCAACCTATCAGGGATCGACACGATGTGCGAAGGAAACAACACTTGGCCTCGGTTCGTGGGACAGGCGCTTCGGAATTAGCTTTTCACGCGATCAGCCAAAACTACACTTTTTTATTTAACGAGTCCAAAATACTAAGTATATAGTGTAACTACTACAGTAAACTATTAATCGCCGAAACCCTGGAAATCAAAATGCACGTAAATTGTATTAATGTACTTCGCCCATATCTCATCTCTGATTTGTGGTCATTTGTGCCATTCGTGGTCATGATACCGTATAATCTCTATATTGAGGTCTCACTCACAGGGCCGTGCAAAGGCACTTGGGAACCCAGATGCAAACAGGGTTAAGGGACCTCATTTATTTTTGTTGAGACTTTGATGATTCCCTCAATTGGGGCCTCCTAGATCGGAGACCCTGGGCGGCGCATCCAATAAAACCTCTTGCACGGCCCTGCTCACTCATTTAACTCGCATTACTCCTGTCCTCTGACCAAGACATACCGTCGAAAAGGCCCAGCCACGTTAGGAAGGAAGTTATTCAAATTTGTTTCTCAATTATTTTACCTAATTTATTTTTTAACTATTACTCTTCACAACCTTTTTATTGATTTTATAGACATAATGCCTTCTGTCATCCAGGGTTATGTGTTGGTGATGGTTTGATGTGTTGGCGGTCGGGTTGGGGGTCCTTAGCTATTCATTCTTCTTTGGAGTAGAGTAGTCATTAAATAATTTTATGTTCGATTGAATTCAGGAGTTTGGCGTGCTGAAGCATTCTACAAAAAAGAATTGAGGTAAAGCCTCTCATTTTTTTATATTCAGTATATACGTGTTATTAATTTAAAGATTATAAGTATTTTATATGTAATAAAATTGAAACAGTAGAACCACTTAAGAAACCTGCATGTAAGAAGATTTTCGTTTCACTTAAAAATAAAATTTACAGTGGGATTATCTGGCATTGTCAAATATCACTTAATCCCACTGTAAATTATTATGTGTTTTTTATGTATTCCAGGGGCTCACATCTAGTGAGTATGGACTTGGCACACCCAGGGTCCTAAGCTCGATATAATCATTCTTCTCTTATCTGGTGATTCCCTTCTCTCTCTCTCTCTCTCTCTCTCTCTCTCTCTCTCTCTCTCTCTCTCTCTCTCTCTCTCTCTCTCTCTCTCTCTCAGGGTAACTCAGAAATTTTGTTTTGACTGGTGCGGCAAAAGCATCAGGCTTCCTTGCACCATATGGCTAATATAATATAATATAATATAATATAATATAATACAGTATAATGTTTCATACTTATTAAATATATTGTTCAAGATTTATACCAAAATGTAATCCAGTGAACTAATGAACTTATTAGCAGAGAAAAAAAAATCATGGGATTATTAAAATTTGTCAAGGGATAAAGAGTACTACAATAAGTACGAACTCGTGCACAACCAAGTTACTCAGAGGGTTAAGGAAAGCGAAAAGCCCTTAACTTAGAATATAAAGAGAATCAGCAAGGACTTCTTTGCGCATCTTTACATTCGAAGGAAAGGAATGGCCCACATTGGTCCGTTGGATATGACTGCTGACTACCGATGATCTTCTACAGATTTCTGATGAATTTAATAAATAATCGGCATCTACATTCACACATGAAGTGGTTTCAGAGATGACGTTAACAGAAGTTACTAGAATACTGATTTGGAGTTCAATGATTTTATAATAACAAAACAAAGGTTATCGAAAAAAAATGTTACAGCTAAAGTTAAGAAAGCACCTAGGCTGATGCAGTCTATTTATTCATACTAAAATAAGCTGCAAAAAAAGGAACTAAACCTCTTGCCATAATAACGAGGGCATCCTTAGAATCGGGAGAAATCTCTGTAGATTCGAAATGCTTAAATATATCTCATGTTTGCAGTAATTGTTCTAAAGGTGAAGGGATACCTATAGACTTGTCAGTTTTATCTCTGTGTGAGTGAAACAACAGAATCATTAGTTAAAGTAGTAATGCAAGTTCATCTTGGCATGAATGAAATCATAAGGCAATCGCAGCAAGAGTTTTTTAAAGAATAATTACAACCTCATCTACTTAGATTTCAGTCAGTAATGCCATCGATGCTGTACCACATGTATAAATTAGAAAAATGTGTACCATTAGAGGAAAATTATTACTATGGGATTGTTGAACGGCAAGGGATTTAAGATTTAAATAGCAAGAGACAAAGACTGGTTATAAATGGCTACTGTTCTTCATGGACTAATATGATGAATTTCCACAGCGGTCTTGTTGGTACTGTTTTTAATATTTATTAATAATATTAAGGTATAATCTCCTTTATGGGATTTTTTTCCACCTTATGACGAATACTGATACTAACTGCATGGGGTGGTTGGCTGTGACCCGTTACTCCTATTATTGTTATTATTGTTAGTCGTTGAACTCTCTTACTATCCTACAGGTGTTAATGATCGCAGAATTCTGGAGATCCATGTAATGCTCTCTAAGAGGCCCATTGCTGCTAAGTTCTTATGGTGGATCTTTGGCACCATGCCCAATCACCATGGTGGTTGATATGGCGATCGGGGTAGTCATTTTTCCATATGCCATATTTCTTTGACTTCCTCTCTTAGGTATGGCGATCGGGGTGGACATTACTTATTCCATATGTCATATTTATTTGACTTGCTATCTTAGGACTGTGTAACTCCTGATCTTTTTTTTCTCATAGATTTTTTAAAGGTTATTGATGTTGGGCATTGCTATGTCGATCAGGCAGGTAGCCCTCTCCTTCTTATCGATAGGTGTTATGGTGCCTGTTGTCCGGTATCGTCTTGTCTATTATTATGGCACTGTCCTAATATAGTTTGTAAGTACAGATCTCTAGCTGAGGGTTGAACTTGTAATAGAGTACACTTTCTTTGATCAACTGGTACCGGGTGGTTATAAAATAAGTTTCCCTATTCAGGAGACTCTAGTGTCAAAACGGTTATGGGTGTGTGTGTGTGTGTGTGTGTGTGGTATCGCTGGTGGCTCCTAGGCAAATGCTAAGGAGCCACCAGGGCAAAAACGGTGCTGCGCATAAGTAAAAGTTGTCATTTACTTCAAGACACGCTGCATACGCAAATGACATCCTGTTAGATAAAAGCTGAAAGGCCAACGCCACCATGGATAACCATTATGGCTTTTACAAAAAAGGAAAGTGCACTTTTAGTAAAACTGTTCCACCAGAATAATAGTAACGCTAGTGCAGCACTACGTGAATATCGGAAACTTAAAGAAGGTTTGCGTAAAGGACCTTTGACGTCATTGAGGCTTCGAAAACTAATAAAGAAATCTGAAAACGCTTGTCGATTTGAATGCAAGCATTAAACAGCATGTAGCCAACAACCTTATTTTATAACCACCCAGCCAGGTGGTTATAAAATAAATTTCCCTATTCTGGAGACCCTAGTGTCAAAACGGTTAGAGAGATAGCGCTGTGAAAATCGGTGGGTATGTCATTTAGGGCATGGGAAAGCGATTTGTAGAAGAAAAAAAATTAGTTCAAATTTCCACCGCCAGGAGAGAAATTGGAACTGTAAACATGACATGAATACTTAACTTAGGATTAGATTTTAATATCAGAACTTAGAAGTCTACAGATATTGTTCTATGTGCTTTCCTTCACTTGAGATTACATTCTGAAAACGGAGGACTGCGTACGACACAGTTTCGCGTAGCATCTCATTGGAGATGTTGGCTACATTATTAAATTAAATTAATTTTCAGTTTATACTCCGGCACGACAACCAAGTCAGTAGAGTTTACAATAAATCGTCAATACAAATATTTATCGTATTTAGTAGTCACGGGCTTGAACCCCGGTCCACTCAAGGAACGCGTGCTATACACTCTCGCTCCTGACCACTCGGCTACGTCAGGCCTACTGCTGTTTAATGCTTGCTTTCAAATCGACAAGCATCTGTATTCCGCCACGGTAAACTGTGTCTTTCAGTTATCCCCATATCCAGAAATCACAGGGATTTAGATCTGCTGATCAGGCTGACCAGAACTGTGGAAAGTCTCTAGAAATGATGCGATCATTTCCGAATGTTGAACGGAGCAGTTGCTTCACTTGTCGACCAACGTGGGGAGGGACACCAACTTGCATGAACACTATAGTCTTCAAGCATTGCCTTTCTTGCAGAGCAGGAATAATGTGGTCTCTTAGAAAAGCGCAGTACTGTGTGCTTGTTACCGTACACTTTACAGGGCCAATGGAGTGATACTCTTCAAAGAAAAATGATCCGATTATAAACTCTGCTGTGAATCCATACTATACTGTAACGTACGGACTTTGTAGTGGTCTTTTATGCACAGCAGATGGACGAGAAGTTCCCAACATGCGCAGTTTTGTGCATTTACAGCCCCATGAAGAGTGAAATGTGCCTCATCAGACCTCAAGATCATTCGAGCCCATGTATCGTCAAGTTCCATATGAGCTAGAAATCGCAGAGCAAAGTCTATTCGTTGTTGCTGATCACAAGACTTTAGTTCTTGCACTACGTGAATCTTGTATGGGAACCTGCGTAAAATTATTTGAAGCATTTTACGTACAGTAGACCAAGGAAGGTTCAAGTCTCTTAATACACCTCTGGCACTACTGACTGGTAGTGTTTCGCATTCTGACCATTGCAACCGCTACTTCATCCACTACCTCCATTCTGATACGTGCTCGTTCCCTGCCCAGAATTCGCCTAACTCCCTGATCACTTCAAATTTCTTTATTAGTTTTCAAAGCCCCACTGACGTCTAAGGTCCTTTACCCAAACCTTTAAGTTTCCGATATTCAAGTAGTGCTGCATTAGCGTTACTATTATTCTGGTAGAACAGTTTTACTAAAAGAGCACGTTCCTTTTTTGTAAGAGCCATAATTGTTATTGATGGTGGCATTGGCCTTTCTGCTTTTATCTAACAGGACGTCATTTGCGTAAGCAGCACGTCTTGAAGTAAATGACAACTTTTACATATGTGCAGCGCCGTTTTTCCTCTAATGGCTGAAATTTTAACTATTTTTTTCTGTCTACAAATCGCTTCCCCATACCCTAAATGACATATGCACCGATTTTCAAAGCACTAACTGTAACTATTTTGACACTAGGGTCTCCTGAATAGGGAAACTTATTTTATAACCAAGCATATCAATATATCAGTATATGTAATGTAAATTTTACCATATGGATAGAAACCAAGTAACGTATCTCTCAGTCTCTGATGGTATTTTTCAGACAGGCGAGCGTTGATCTTCATCTGTACTAACCATTGATCCTGCATCATCTGTAGAATTTGTAGATCTCTCCTTCTGTCATTACTTCAATTTCTTCGCCAGTCTTCAGCCGATAGTTTGATTATATCAAGGACTGAACGTCCTTGATATAATCCATTGGTCTTGCATATTTTAAGGCCAGATTGCATCCTGATGTTAGTGCTGAACTCTTCAGTGATCTGTAGCAGCTGTTCGAGTTGATTCTCGGTTGCGGCATAGAGGTGATGTCATCCTGATGCATTTTGTATTAGGTGAGATAGGGCGTACAGGTTCTTTCTCCCTTCTTTTATAGTATATCCATATTTGCTGCTTATTGAGCACGTTGGTCAGTGGGCTGAGTTTAGAAAGAACCATATTTGGCTCAGGGCATCTCTCTGGAAGATTCCTTTTCTGATGGGGATCGGTCAGGTCGTGATGTTCTCGACCTTGATGGCGGATCTTCATGTTGCCCTGGTTGCTTCTGGGAAGTGTGTCAGTGTCCGGTTGACTTTGTGGATCTCCAGTGTCTCTATCAGCCAGCATGGGGCACAGAGTCGAAGGACTTGAGGTTGTCAATGTAGGCGTGTACAGATTGAATTGCTTCTTTTAGCCTTGCACCATAACTACAGAATCATTTATCCATTGTTCCTTGCATCTTTGCTTATCTCCTTACATTCCTTCTGCTGTTTGGCCATGATATTAAGGCCCTCCAAGTGGTCTAGCATCTTCTTAGTTATGCAATTGATTAGAATCTTGTACATTGTTGGGAGACTGGTTATTGGCCTGTATTTTGCCATGTTTGTGATGTCTTTGTCCTTAGCCTCAGGGAGGTGATTCCATGAGTTAGAGACTCTGGTATTGTTCCAGGATTCCTTATCATATGGGTGAACTTCTCTACTGTGTGCCTGTGTGTGCATTGAACTTCTCATACCAGTATTTTTAGATGTTATCTATTCCTGGAATCCACCAGTTGCATCATGCTCTCAGTGCTGAACTCTTCAGTGATTCGGAGTAGCTGTTGGAGTTGATTGTCGGTTGCGGAATAGAGTTCGATGCCATCCTGATGCATCAGGCAAGAGACTGTTATACTACTGTTGTACTCCTTCCTCCAAAATCTCCCGTTCTGTTATCTTTTCTGTCTTTGGTTTTCTTCCATTCTATATCTATCCAGGCAACGTTATGGCTAACTTTGCTGCTCCACAGGTTACACCAGAATTCCTCAAGTGCCTTCTGTCAGGTGTTCCGTTGCCTCCTTTTCCTGTTGTCCAATGTTCCTCTAGAAGGCTAGCTGGTTTTCTTCAAATTTCCGGTTGTCTGTTTTCCTCTAGACACTCTCTTTATATCGTCGAAGTCTCTTAGTGATAGCAAGGAGGGTAACGGTTTGAGGGTATGAAGCTATTCTTCGATTCTCTGATTATACGTCTGCCTATTCTGGATGTTATCTTTCTTGAAGATGATCTTCCCTTTTCTGATAAATCAGCTTCTTACTTCTGATACAGGTACAGTTGGCCTATTTTTGCTGTTGGCTGTTGTACCTTCTGCTGCAGCTTTCTCTCCTATGCTGGTGATGCACCTTGTTTTTGGATTTGTTTTCTGTTCTCTAATTTCTCTTACATTCATCCTGGTGGCTGCTATAGTGGAACCGTAAATGGCTGTGCAGATGGTATCTCGCGTTATTTCGTTGTTGTTGAGGTGATCCAGTATTTTTCATCGGTTGAAGTGGTCTGTGACATGCTTCAGGATTCTGTTCAGTCTCTGCTTCGGTATGGTGTGGGTTTTTGTGGGGTTCATGCCCTTGAATTCTGTCTGGGCCTTCTTCCACTCTGCTTCTATTCTAGATATGGCGAAGTTTTCTGTTTCCACTTAGGTGTTCTGAGTTGCAGTTCTTGTGCATAGTGTTCCTCCTCCAGTTCTGGTTCGGTTGTGCTTATATTCTTTGTTCTTTTTGGTTAGTCGCTCACGTCCTGCTAAATTTTTTCCAAGAGTGCAGGGACTATAAAGTTCTTTGTCGATGGTCTGTCTCTGGTCTGCTATTCGATGTTCGGTGACCTGAACAATTGGGAACCCGTTCCAACCAAGTAGTGTATGGTTTTGCCTGTCTGTCTCTAGTTTCATTAATTCGTAGTATGCTCGCATGATGAACGTATTGATTTTCATTCTCCACTTCATGCATTGGTTTTTTCTTCTTTTCTTGGTGGTCACTAGCACAGTTCGGCAGGAAGAAATTCCAGTTCGTTGAGCTGGATAGTGTTGGCCTTCCCTTGTGGTAGTCATACAGTTGACACAGTCACTTGTTCCACTATCTTCTTCGAGAGACTCTCTCGGGCTTTTCGAACTCTGCTTAAAGGCCTGAACAAGAGTAATTTAATCCTGTGCCACACTCGTTACAATATGTTCAATAATTTTACTTCTCCTCTTCTTCCAGCTGTGGAGGTGTGCCTATTTACCTTTGGATTTTTCATCCAGTGAGATTGTCTACCTTAACCAACTCTTCAACTGTGGGGAAGTAGGTGTGATGAAGTCACTTTTGCAATTTTTTGTTTCTTTCCTTAGCGTTTTTATTTTTGTTTATTTATTTTATTTTATTTATTTTCACATCGGGGTTCGAACTCAGAGAACCGTGATATTTTTTGGTCGGCGACATAACCACTGGATTAAAAGCCATAAACACCTATGCAGTCCCAGGCCAAACATACCCCGTCGAGATTATAGATTGGACTAACACCGAGTTGGAGGATATCATGAGAAAGACAAGGACAATGATGACCAATAGCCACCAACACCACCCGAAGTCAGCCGTGGAGAGACTGACAATAGCCTGGAAAGGAGGAGGAAGGTGTCCGATAGACCTCATCGAGCAAAAGAAAACAGCGATTTTTAACCTGAAGGATTACTTCAGAAAAAAAAACACAAAGCAGCGCTCTACCAGGAAGTAAGGAATGCAGTCTATCTTTCTTATGGACTGGTAGAGTCCATAACTGCAAGGAATCCCCTCCCACCTAGACAGTACAACCGAAGCTAAAAAGATGGGCAAAGAAGACACTACAATGACTTCCATCAAGATCACATAGATAAAATTGCACAACAGACCCGACATAACCCTTGTGGACAAGAAGGAAAAGGCTACCTATCTGATTGAAACAGCAGTGCTCAACACTGACAACCTACAAAAAACCCATGAAGAAAAAATCAGCAAGTACACGAACCTAAGACAGGAGATCAAAGATGTGTGGCATGTGCAACAAGTAACGACCATCACGATCATCGTATCAACCACCGATATGGTGCCAAAGATCCTACCCAAGAGCCCAGCAGCCATAGGTCTCCCAGCGAACACATAGAAGGAACTCCAGAAAGTCGCAATCCTGCACACCTCTAAGATATTCAGAGAGGTCCTCGACCAACAGTAACACTACTCGTAACAACAACCACCCTGTGTACTAGATAGCAATACCCGTCACGAGGTGGAACCCCCCCAATCAGGGAGAAATAATAATAATAATAATCAGGAAGTACACGAACGTAAGACAGGAGATCAAAGAGACGTTGAATATGCAACACGTTACGACCATCCTGATCATCGTGTCAACCACAGGTATGGTGGCAAAGACCCTACATAACTGCGTATCAGCAATAGATCTCCCAGCGAACACCTACAAGGAACTCCAGAAAGTTGCAATCCTGAACACCTGTAGGAGCTGCAGCAGTTTCTTCCACGTTCTCAGTAGCTGTGTCTCTTTCTGTTGAATGCAATATCTATACTGCAGAATTATTTGCAATAAAACTGGCTCTAGATAATATACCACTACCATATCAAGGAATTTTTCATATATACAGACTCCTTAAGTGCAGTCACTGTCATTGAATCTACATTTTCTCCCTCTCACCCCATTCTTAAAGAGATCTGATCTAAGTTATTTTACTATCAAACAGTCAATCAGAAGATTACCTTCTGCTGGATCCCAGGAAATGAACACGCGGATGATTCTGCTAAACATCCCGACTCATCTTCCAGACAACATTGATTTTTGATTTGGTAGTTGTTGGCGCATCGGCTTCTATGGCCATATTGCACCTCCCAAGGTTTTTGCAGTACTTTGATCCAAGCCCGAGGCGGGAATCGAACCCGCGACCTTGGGTTGCCGGGCAGGTACTTTACCCACTCGGCTAGCCCGGTCGGCTCCAGACAACTAAAAGTTCCCTAAACCTACAAATCTATCATTAAAACAACATGCAGGAAACAATGGTCTCACCTTTGTAAAAATTAAATCAATAAAAAACTGCTGCAGATAAAAAAAGAGCCACAACTGTGGACATCTAGTTACAGGAGAAGCAGGCGACAAGAAGTGATTCTAGCAAGGCTCCGCATCGGTCATTCGCATCCAACTCACCTGTATTTGCTTATGGGAGAGAATCCTCCTCAGTGTTTTTTTTTTTTAGTCAGTCGCAGCTAACAATTAAACACATCCTCATAAAATGTCCCCAACATTCAACAGTTAGAAAATCAAGCTTCAGCTCCCTATCCAACTTATAGGAACCCTTAACCTTATTTCATATTCTTGGCAATGAAGCAAATTTCGAGGAACTGTTTAATTATTTGAAACACATAAATCTGTATAATAAACTGTGATCATAGTGACAAGAAAATCATGAACAGGCACAATATGGCCCAAGAGGCCCTTGTGCCAAAAAAAAAAAAAAAAAAAAACAAATACAACAACAACAACCTGTAGGATAGTCAGAGAGTTCCTCGACCAACATAACAACAACCGCCCTGTGTACCTAGTAGCAATACCTGTCACGAGGTGAAACCCCCAATCAGGGAGAAATAATATAAGAGCAATAATAACAATAATAATAATAATATTATTAGTAACTTTACATACTTTAAAATAATTTTCCTCCTAGTGATATTGATTCAGCCAATTGGAGAAGAGGGATGCGGGTTACGTGTAACACGTAACAGAAGCTTGTTTTACTGTCGTAAAACATGCTTCTGTTCTACCGTGGTAATGTTAGATAAACCTCGTGCGTGCACTTTTTTATCTAGCATGACCACGCGGTACGATTCTTGATTTCCATATGTAACGCTTTTATGTATTCATAGCTGAGAAAGAGACACACACACAGTGTAGAGAGCTGTAAGTATTTTATCTTATTTTATCAAAAGAAACGAAACCCCCTAGTTATTATTATTATTATTATTAGTGACATATGATGAAAGGAAGCAAGCTTATAAAGCTAAGCCAAAAAAAAAAAAAAAAAAGTTATCCACTCCATCCAATAATTTGTCTAGTTCTTCATTGAATATATTTAAACTGCTTCTCTCCACTACACCAGATGTAATTTGTTTGTCTTCACCCACTGGCTGAAGACAAATGTCCTCGCATCTATCCTGCAACTATGATTAATGGTCATAATCATCGCATGCTACTTCAAGAGAACCTAGATAAAATAAGATGGGTTGATAAGTAACATTTGAGGTTTAACACTGATAATTATAAGGTAGCTATAGTCCCAGAATAACATTCCATTTGGGTGGCATCCAAATCACAGTAACCAAGTATGAGAAAGATCTAATGATAATTGCACAGTCTGATACAAGATTTTCTCTGCAGTGTAAAATATGCTATCACAGCTCATGGAGGTTTTGTCAGTGATATAAAGGAAGTTTGTAGTAGGAATATATAAATTTGTGATTATCCCATTGTAAAGGTCTGCTCGAGTAGCACAGTGGTCTCGTCACCGTCCTCCCCAGATCGCGTGGAAAATGCCTGTGTTCAAATCCCGTCGATGAAGCGAGAAACTTTAATGGGCTCTTTTCACTTCGTGGCTGAGTTAGTCGATCTCAAGCGTAGATAGCGAAGTTTTCCCCAGAGACTAATTTTTTTTTCATCCAGAAAAACAGGCAAATCGACCAGAAAACAGACGAAATTTATAGACATAACGTGTATACGGGTATATGTAAGAAGTTACTGGTAGTCGTAATATAATGATTTGAATTTTTTATCCCACTGTAAAGGCTTAATGGTCAGGCTATTAATAGCCCTGCATACAGTTTTGGAAATTCCATCTTAGGAAAGATATCGATCTGTTGGAAACGACGCTGAGTTCGGCAATAAAATTAGTTGGGGACACAAAAGGGTATGCTTACCAAGTAATACCAGGGTACAGTAAATTTTAGACTCTGGAAACGTAATCTGTGTGTTGACCTAATTGAAGTGTATAAAAATGCTTTAAAATGGTTAAGTAAATTGAATACTGATGGCATCTTTATTCTTTTTCAGATGAGACACACAAGGGAGAATAAATTAAATCGGAAAAGGATAGCTGCAGAATAGTTGGCTGGATATAAATCGAAATTTGCATTCAGCCGAAGGCTAATCATTAATTAGAACAAACTTTCATTCAGTCTTCTGGAGGTAAGTAGCTTGAATAAATTTAAGGAAAGTCTGGAAAGAATGTGCAAACGATAGTTTTTTATTTTTATTTATTTATTTGTTTGTTGGCCGAAGCTGTATAAGCATTGCTTTTTGGCATCATATTATTATTATTGCTGCTCTTATATTATTTCTCCCTGATTGGGGGTTCCACCTCGTGACGGGTATTGCTACTTAGTACACAGGGTGGTTGTTGTTATGTGTGGTGTTACTGTTGGTCGAGGAATTCTCTGAATATCCTACAGTTGTTCAAGATTGCAATTTTCTGGAGTTCCTTCTACGTGTTCGCTGGAAGACCTATTGCTGCTAGGCTGTTATGTATGGTTATTTACTTTGTAGATGTTCAGCGCCTCTATTAGCCAGCTATCAGGCACGGAGCCGAAGGCTTAGCGGTAATCGATGTAAGCTGTGTACATGTTGCGGCGCTTCTTGTGTAGGCTTGCTCCATAACCGCGGCATATTTGGTTAACTGCTCCTTGCTTCCTTTGCTCAGCCTTTCATCCTTTCTGCTGTTCGGCTTGCATCCTTTCTGCTGTTCGGCCATTATGTTCTGGCGTTTCAAATCGTCTGATATCTTCCTGGTTTTGCAGCTGGTAAAGATTTCGCATATTGTTAGGAGGCAGATGATTAGCCTATATTTCGCTGGGTTTCTTGTATCTTTGTCTTTAGGCTTCATATATGTGATTCCTTCAGTAAGAAACTTCGGGATTGTCTCTGGGTGCCTTCTCCTTATGGTGAACTGCTCTGCCAGATGCTTGTGTGTGTGCAAGTGAGCTTCTTGTACCAGTAATTGTGGATGTTATCTATTCCTGGTGTTCTCCAGTTGCGAGAGTTCTTGATCGTCTGTTTTACTACTACTCCCCGAATCTCCCACTCTCTCATTTCTTGTACGTCCTTGGTTTTCTTGCGTTCTAGTTCTATTCAGGGGGCTCAGCTGTTATAACTTACTTCCCTGCTCCATATGTTTCCCAAGATCTCCTCAATCGTCTTCTACTCAGGGTAGTCCGTTCCCTTCTTTCTCGTCTTCTCCGAGACTCCTGTAGAAGCCTCTTTGGTCCTCATCGAAGATTCGGTTGTTTATTTTCCTCTGGGGGCTCTCTTTGTATCGGCGTAGTCTCTTGCTGAGTACAAGGAGGTTCTGCTTCAATGTGTCCAAGTAGTCTCCTATTCTATGATTTTTTTGTCTCATGTTTGCTGTGGACGCTCTCTCTCTTGAGGATGCTGTTTACTTTTCCAATTAATTTCTTACTCCTATTGCCTCGTTGGTACTGGGTCAATTGGCTTATCTTGACTCTTAATTCTTCTATCTTCTGCTGAAGTCTTCTTTCCCAAGCTGGCAGTTCTTTCTGTTTTCGATTCTTCTGCTGCTGGTCTCTCGTTTCTCTTCCATTAATCCTCGTGGCTGCTATCGCCTTCCACACAGCCATCCATGGATGTGTGGAAGCAATCCATGGAAGCCATCTACACAACACTGGAAGCCATCTACACAGCCATGGATGGCTGTGTAGATGGCTTCCAGTGTTGCATCATTGCTGTCGAGGTAATGCGGTCTTATGTGCCGATTAAGGTGGTCTGTGACTCTCCACAAGGCTGTATTCAGTCTCTGTTTCGGTACCACGTGAGTCTTTGTGGGGCACATTCCTCCGAATTCTGTTAGGGCCTTCTTCCACTCGTCCTCTATTCTGGACAAGATGACCTCGTCTCTTTCCCTTCAGCTGCTGTGGGTTGTATTTCTTCTTGCTCTTCCTCCTCTGGTTCCGTATTCTTTATTCTTTGTAGTTGATCGCTCACGTCTTGCTTGATTTTTTCCAAGATTGCAGGAGCTATCAGGTTCTTCGTGACGATGGTACTTCTCTGGTCCGCTATTTGCTGTTCAGTGACCTGAATATCCGTGAATCGTTCCAGCCCATTGGAATGTTGTCTCGCCCTGTAAGTTCTCATATCGGTCTCCAGCTTCGTTATTTCATAGTATGCTTGCATGATTTACGAATTCATTTCGATGTTCCACTTTATGCGTTGGCGTTTTCTCCCTTCCTGGGTGGTAACCAGCACTCTTGCGCAGGAAGCACTTCCACTTGGTGGGGCTGGATGGTCTTGCCCTTTTCTTGTGGTAATACTGAGAACAGCGGCACTTGCTTCACTGCCTTCCTCGGGAGACAGTCTCTGATTTTTAGAACCGACCTCTCTGCCTATGGCCCGAACGCGAGTGACTTTATCTTTTTTTTTTTTTTTTTTATGAAAACCCCAAACACAAAAGATATCAAAACCTATAGTACTTAGTACCGTGCATGGGTTGAAGGAGAAGTATGGGAGGAGGGGGATGCCGGAAACTTTGCTCTAGAGACTAAACATGGGTTTCACCACTTCAAGCCTCCAATAAGCAAAGTGGTGGTATTTCACCGGTTGATGAAAGTCATCTACCACCTTGTGCCACACTCGATGCAGTATGATTAATATTTCTCTGCGACATCGTCCATCTATGGAGGTGGACCTGTTTAGCTTTGGCTCATGTCCTGTGGTAGTTCTCGGTAGTGACGCCAGATGGCGCCACAACACGCCTTATCCGCTACTCCGACCTTGGGGTAGATAGGTCCCTTGGAGAAAATTTCACGATGTTTTGTTTATTTATTAATTTTTATTACCATTAATTAATTTATTATTATTCTAATTTATTACTGTTACTATGCATCACGCTGGGAGAATTTATAATATAAATTCTCCCAGCGTGATGGAACCGCGTTCGCTTCCAACAAGGCCGTACTCGAACCCGGGTCCATCAGGCTGGTCGTCCAGTATCGTAACCACTGGGCTATTGTGCCCAATCTTCTATATTATTATTAGCCATATGGTGCAAGGAAGCCTGAGGGTAACTCTTTCTTTCAGTGTAACGCTCTGAGTTACCCTGAGAGAGAGAGAGAGAGAGAGGAAGAAAAGGGAATCGCCAAGAAAGAGAAGAATGATGATATCCAGCTCAGGACCCTGGGTGTGCCAAGCCCATATTCACCAGAACTTCCGCACATAATTTCTGCAACCATGCTCGATTTGAATTTATGCACCTTCATGTGTGTAGTCTCAGAAGAAGGAAGAATGCCATCAAATCGGGGGCTCACATCTGGTGAGTATGGGCTTGGCATACCCAGGGTCCTGAGCTAGACATCATCCTCCTTCTCTTTCTTGCCTTTTTGGTGATTCCCTTCTACTGTCTCTCTCTCTCTTTCTAGGTAATATGGGATTTTTTTTTTTTTTTTTGGCTGGTGCAGCATAAGCGTCAGACTTCCTTGCACCATATGGCTAATAATAATAATAATAATAATAATAATAATAATTATTATTATTATTATTATTATTAATGATAATAACATAATTGCGAGGTGTATAAGGCCTTGAATAGTTTGAGCATGCTCAATGCTGATGGGACTCTTCGTATTACTTATATTCCTCACCTGAGGGGGCATAAATTCAAATTGAGGTAAGACAATTGTAGAATAAATGTGCGGAAATATGCCTTTAGCCAGATGTGTTTTTTTTTTTTTTTCTGTGAACTCCAAACACGAGAGGTATTAGAACCTATAGTACTTAGTACCGTGCTTGGATTGGAGGTTGAGAAGACGAAAGAAGATATTTGTTGACATTGGACTTGAACTTCTGTAGATTGTAATTTTCAGGAAATACGTATGAAGGAAGGTTGTTCCAGAAAACGGCAGTTGAATGAATAAATGAGGAAGATGAAAAGTTGGTTCTGTGGGTTTGAAGTTGGACAGTAAATGGATGTTGGCTGGTGGCGGCACGTGTTCGTACTGTTTTGAAAGAGAGAGCGGGAATTATAGAAGCCAATTCAAAAGAACAGTGCCCATGGAAGTATCTGTAGAAGAGGCATGCAGCAGAAACAGTACGTCTGTGAGAAATTGAGTGGAGAGACTCCGTTAGAGATGAATCATTAATTAACCTAACTGCCCTCTTCTGAATGGAATTAAGAAGCATGAGAGAGGTTTTGGGGGCACCACCCAAGATGTGGGAACAATATTTCATGGCAGGGCGGATTTGCCATTTATACAGAGTGAGCAACTGTTTGGAAGAAAAGTAACGCAGAGAGCGAAAGAGAAAACCAAGTTTTTTAGATGCAGAGGAAGCAATATTTATAATGTGCTTGTGCCAAGAGAGATCAGAAGTCAGGGTAATCCCCAAAAGAGATTTATCATTTTGCCTAGAAATCGGAGTGCCACTAAAGATAAGCATAGAAGCAGAAGAATCCTTTTTGCGAGATATAAGACAAGACTGAGTTTTAGAAGGTTGAAATCAACTAAGTTTTCTATGCCCCACTGGAGAATTACATGAAGATCGGGATTTAAGGAATTGGTAGCAGATTTTCGAGAAGTTGAAGCTGATTGAGCAGGACAATGTTTCTCAAAATGGAAAGTGGAATGCAATGTGCTATCATCGGCAAAACTGTGGATAGGATTTCCAGTCAATGGAAGAAGGTCATTAATATACAAGAGGAAAAGAGAGGGGGAAAGAACTGAACCTTGCGGGACACCGGCATTAGTGGAGAAGTTAGAAGACAGAGAGCCATCTACCATCACCCTCAGTGAGCGATCAGAGAGAAAACTGGATAACCAATTACTAAAAATAGTTTGCAAACCATAAGATGGAAGCTTGTTTAGAAGACCTTTATGCCAACCACGATCAAAAGCCTTTGAGATGTCAAGAGCAACTACTTGGGTTTCACCGAACCTTTCCATTGAATTAGTCCATAAATGAGTAACATAAGCCAGAATATCGCCAGTGAATCAACACTGACGGAATCCATACTTGCGATCGTTGATCAGACGGAAGGTTTCTAGGTAGTTTAAGAGTTGGCGGTTAATTGATTTCTCCATTACTTTATAAAAATTAGAAGTAATTGCAATGGGACGATAATCGGATGGGAGGGATTTCTCACCCTTTTTAGGAACTGGCTGGATATGAGCAAATTTATATTTGCTATAAGAAAGTGAAAAAATGCGACAACGAATAGGAGTAAGTTCAGGAGCACAGGTTTTGAGAAGAAGTGGAGAAATACCATCAGGACCTGAAGCTTTCTTTGTATCAAGATTCATCAAAATCCTTCTGATATCCTTTTGACGGAAGACCACAGGAGGCATTGAATGGGGCGTGTTGGGAATGGTGGAAGGAGTTTTACCAAGATCATTAATACATGAGCTGGAAGAAAAATGGGATGCTAGCAGGTCAGCTTTATCCTTGGCTGAAGTGACAACAGAACCATCTGGTTTGGACAGAGGTGGGAGCAGAGATGGTCAAAAGTTGTGGCATTAGCATTAGCATTAGCATTAGTAGAGGCATTTGATGCAAGAAAGCAAGCTTATGCAGCATCAGCCAAAAAAAAAAAAAAAAAAAAAGTAACATAAATAAATAAAAATAACCACTTCCACTTCACCCCTCTGTTCGTTCGAAATACCTGTCCAGCTGAGCCTTAAACTTATTTAGGCTATCAACTTCCACAACAAGGGATGGAAGTCTGTTCCACCCACCAACCACCCGCTGGCTAAAGGCAAATTTCCGCACATCTATCCTACATCTGTCTTTCCTCAATTTGAATTTATGCCCTCTCAGGTGATTTTTCTGAGCTAGAGGAAGAATCCCATCAGCATTGAGCATGCTCAAACCATTCAAGGCTTTGTACACCTCTATCAGATCACCCCGCTGGTGCCTAGTTTCCAGACACTGTAATTTGCAAAACTTAAGCCTTTCTTCGTAAGATAACCCCCTTTGTCCCATTCACCGATCTAGTTGCCCTTCTCTGTACTCGTTCCAGCAGCTCTACATCCTTCCTGAAATGAGGCCTCCAGGCCTGTATACAGTACTCTAGGTGTGGCCTGACCATTGCCTTATACAAGGGAATAATCACCTCCTTATCCCTGCTAGAAAAATTCCTATATATCATTGACAATACACCATGAGCTACTCTTGCAGCTCGTCTGCACTGCTCAGAGAACTTCATATCTGCCTGCACCACCACCCCCAGGTCCCTTTCATTCTCTACCACTGTCAGTGTAGTACCGCAGAGTTGATACGTTGCTCTGGGGTTGCTGTTTCCCATATGTAGTACTTTACATTTGTCAATGTTAAACTTCATTTGCCACCTCGAAGCCCATCTGCTCAACCTTTCCAAATCCTGTTGCAGCAGCATAGTGTCAGTAGTGTCCTTGACAACCCTGCCAACCTTCGTATCGTCTGCAAACTTGGACATTAAGCCTGATATACCATCATCAATATCATTTATAAATACAGAAAACAATAAAGGCCACAATACTGAGCCCTGAGGGACTCCACTAATAACATTAGTCCACGATGAGCAGTGTCCATTGATTACCACTCTCTGTCTTCTCCCCCTCAACCACCCCTTTATCCATAGCAGCAACTTGCCTCCAATGCCACACTGCTCCAATTTGTGCAGCAGTCTTCCATGTGCAACAGTATCAAAAGCCTTTCTAAGATCCAAGTATATAATATCAAAGTTATTCCCTGCATCCAGTTCTTTTGTGACTGCATCATAGTATCCAATCAAATTGGTCAGGCAAGACTTCCCCTTAACAAAACCATGCTGTGTCCTAGCTATAACTGAAGTCTTGTCTAGATGATCCTGCAGTGCTTCTTTCACCAGTGCCTCCATTAATTTTCCGGGAACAGAAGTTAAACTCACAGGTCTATAATTACTTGTGTCAGCCTTTGATCCCCCTTTGTGAATTGGGGTCACATTTGCACATCTCCAGTCAATGGGTACCTCCCCTGAGTCCAAGGAAGCTCTCATAATTATGGCTAAGGGTTTGCTTACCTCCTTTGCTGCCTCCTTTAATATAACTGGATAGATCCCATCCACTCCAGGTGCCTTTCTTGTGTTTATCTTCAACAATTTCTCCTCCACTTTGCTCTCAGTTATTACAAGATTCTCTAGCTTACTGCTAGAGTTGAATACACCTCTGGCATTCCCCTCGCTGAATAACTCCTCATGTGTGAATGTCGATGCAAAATATTCATTTATGTTGTTAGCTACCCGAGCAGGATCATCAACAGTTGACCCATCGATCTCAAGTGGACCAATCTGATTCATTCCCTTCCTTCTAGAGTTTACATAAGTAAAGAACTCTTTGCTGTTTTTCTTCGCATCCCTTGCCAAGGATCTCTCGTAATCTGCCTTCGCCTGCCTAACCTCCTTTGTAACTTGGTTACAGATCAACTTGTATCTATCATAGGCGTCCGTGTCACGTGTTAATTTGTATGTATCCCATGCATTTTTCTTCTCTGCCATATGCCTCATTAGTTCATCTGACAACCATTTAGGCCTAAACCTTGAACAATATTTCTTAGTTGGTATGTAAAGCCTAGTAGCTTCCACGATAAGTTCTTTGAATGCTTCCCATTTTGAATTTGCTGTTGGCAATATCATCAGTTGATCCCACTGTATAGAATTTAAATACTGTCTCAGTCCATTGTAGTCGCCTTTACGAAAGCAATACCCCTTCCATTTACCCCTAATGGTAGTTACCTCTTTGAGTAACTCCCACTTCAGCACACTGTGATCACTGCCACCAAGTGGTTCATTTATCTGCAGATTCTTAATGCATGAAGAATCACTACTGATAATCAAATCAAGAGTATTACTCCCTCTAGTTGCCTCCCGAACATGCTGATGTAGAAAACAATCATCCAATAAATCCACAAAAGCCTTGCTACTGTGTGAGTGACCAGCCCCCAAATTCCAGTCAATATCTGGGAAATTAAAATCCCCCATTATAAGACTCTCTGATTTACTGGCCCACTCTATTTCTCCGAACAGTTTCTTATTATACTCATCAGAGTCATTAGGCCTATAGCACACTCCTACTCTCAATTTTGATCTCCCAATGCTTATGTCACACCAAACTGACTCGACACTGCACTGTCCAGCGATGTCGACTGGCTTCACTTCCTTGGATTTTATGTGTTTTTTAACTAATAGCATAACCCCTCCTCCCTTCCTATCCTGTCTATCCTTTCTGTAGACATTGTACTCCCCAAATTCCAGTTCTGCATTTCTTATATCTGTGTGACACCACGTCTCTGAAATCCCCACAATATCTGCCTTTGATGTTTTGAGCAATACCTCAAATTCATCAAATTTATTTACTAAACTCCTAGCATTGGTGTACACACAAGTATACATGCACCTGTTCTTTTTCTTAGCTACCCTAACACAACCCATGTGTTTACTTGCACCCCAATGATTCCCAGCAGTCTCTGAAATATCCTGCATCTTATTTTCCAGGCTGCGGCTCATTCCAATAGAAGCAGTGCAAGAATCACTTTCACCTCTGCCAGTGGCTACTGTTAATCTATTAGTCCTTGTATCCCCCCAATCTAGCAGTTTTCCGACCCACCTAACATTGCCTCGATAGCATCAGCAAACATTCTTGCACCCTTTCTATTTAAGTGTATTCCATCCCTGTAGAAGCAGTCTCTCCTGTTAACAAGTACAGACCAGGCTGAAAAAAATTCTACCCCTTGAGCCCTGCACAATCTTTCCAGGGCCGAATTGATTGACAGGGCTCTCATCATATACTCCCTCCTATCGTGTCTGGGCAGAATTGCAGACACTTTCAATTTCAACCCTAATTCACGGCTTTTTTTCATCAGTGACCTGTACTTGTCAAGTAATTCCGCCGGTCTCCTACTCTTAATGTCATTAGTGCCAACGTGTACAACTATATCACCTTTTGTGCCCTTTTGTGGCCAATAGCTTTGGCAAGAGACCAGAATGTTCGGCTACCATTAGGGCAAGAAGCAAGTTTTCTACTCTTAGCCTGTTCAAACTATAGTTTGGACTGATTAATAACTGCTTTGCAATTATTGCGAGCTTTGGTGTAGGCAGAAAATGAAACTGAAGAATTAGAAACAAGCCAATTACGATATGCAACATTCTTCTCTTGAACAGCCTTAGCTCATTTATTGGAAAACCAAGGTTTAAATAAAGGACGAGATTTTAAAGTGGATTGTGGGATAAAAGATTCCATTCCTGCAAGAATAATTTCACTGACACGATCTGAGCAAATGTTGACATCAGAAGTTTTGAAACAGTAATCCGACCAAGGAAAAGAAGAAAAGTGGTCTCGCAGGTCATCCCATTCTGCATTCTTGTAATGCCAAACAACATGAGGTTGGGAATAGCCATGAGATAAAGGTTCCATTGGAGAAGAGACAATCACCAAGTTATGATCGGAGGTACCTAAAGGACCACTCACTTTGACCGTGTACTTGGAAGGGTTGTTTGTGAGAAAAAGATCAAGTGTGTTGGCTGTATGATCAGGATTGTCCGGTATTCTTGTAGGTAAATGAACAATCTGTGCTAGGTCATTAGTAATTGCAAAAGCCTCAGCATCTCGACCTGCTGGGTCGGTGTGACTAGAAAACGGAAGCCAGCTGGAGTTGTGAACATTAAAATCACCAAGGAAAATTACCTCACTCTTAGGAAAGTTGGACTGGAGAAAGTCAAGTTGCAAAGAGAGGAAGTCAAAGAGCTCCGAGTGATTAGTGAAGTTGGGAGAACGGTAGAGCCAACATATGAATTTGACACAATGAGGTAGAGAGATTTTAAGCCAGAGAAGATCGAAGAGAGGAGATTCCAAATTGCCAAGTCTCTGAAAGGGAATATCAGAACGGACATATGCACAAGTGCCACCTTTGAGGCGAATGGAATCATACAGCGAATAATTTGGGCATCTGAGATGAGCAGTAGTTGAATCAACCAATAACTGAGATTCTGTAAGAAAAAGTACATGAGGTTTGGCAGACTGCAAGTGGAAATGGACATCGTTGAGATTAGAATTGAGACCACGGTTGTTGATTGCTGGAACAAGCTTCCATATATCGTTTTGTTGACAGCCTAAATAAATTTAAGGCTGCACTAGACACACTTTTGAAGTGAATGGATGAGTGAAAGGGGAAGTTTTTTTTTTTTTTTTTTTTTTGACTGCTACATGTTTGCATTCTTGCATCATATGCCTCTACTATTGCTAATGCTAAGACCGAGCTTAGTAAATCTGTTCATGGACTAAACCAGATCTCTTGGCAGGTGTCTAGTCTTTAGACTTTGTAATATTCAGAACTGAAGCCTTTCTTGCTAGTATGAAAAAAAAAAAAAAAAAAACACTAATTTATTTAGCGTTTCAGTTCTTTCTCGGGAGACCAGAGGCAGGATGATTCTTATATACTGTACAAGGTTCTAGTCTCTTTGTTGTTGTTGAACTGCGTGATTCCTTTATTTTTTAATGTTGCTTTCTTGTAATGTCGATAGATGGCGCAGAGCTGCTTAGTTTTCATTATTATGTTACTGTATCACGTCTCGTGTAACAGTGAATAAACGGGTCGTTGCTTTGAATGTTTTGGCATGGAGCTTGTGCAGCATCTGTGTTTATGTGCATATTTGTTTAGTTTTAAATCAGTTTTAATGCAGCGACGGAAGTCAATAGCATTTGTAACTATATTCGTTCAGTTTCGGTGATTTTTAAAACTGTAGTTGTGATAGTCCATTATTTGTAATTCTCATAGAAATTGAAAATTGTCGGTGAAAATACCGAGATCAGTATGTCAGATACCCAATCAATTAAAACTCCTTACACAATTATGCCGGTTAAATTTCAGAGTTAAATATATATATCATTTATGAAGAAAATGGTATTCATATGCATACATGGTAAAGTAATCAGTTCTGTTATTAAAACAAGAAAAAAAAATCCGCTTCAGTGGACTTTTAAATAAGTAATAAAATTACCATGTAAGTATTTTCATGGTATTCAAGTATTGATTTGTAAATATTTGTGTTTGTTATTTTGACTGTATAGGTCGAATTTTAGTTGTAAATACAATTGCCACCTTTGCAGGTTTTGTTGTCTTTTCTCGTGTCATGGGGGGGGGGCAACCATACCATACCATACCATTCTGAGCCTAATGTGATATTGTAATTATATGTGCTTTTTTTTAGAATGAATGGTATTTTACAAAACCATTTCATATCTTGTATTATTTAAAATATTTTAACCATGTAGTTGATAAGGTCCCAAGTAGAAAATTAGAAATGTGTATATATAATAAATAATTATCACAAAAAAGTTCTTGTAATATATATTTTTTTCTCTTTACATAACAGTGAACAAATTAATTTTTCCATTACTAAGTGATCTAAAAAATATGTGTTTACATGAATAACTTTCAGGATTTTTTTTACTACATCCCCCATCTCAGTCAACTTGGATCAAAGATGTTAAACAGGTGGCAACTCTGATTGTAGCTCTGAGATCATCCAAGACCTGTATATTTATACAGTCTTGGATAGAGACTTGCAGTAATGATGAATTGCAAAATAAAGAACCAATATCAATCCTGGATTACATATAGGCATGTGCCTAGGGCCTCCATACCCTCGGTAATTAATATGATAATAATCTGCATGTAATTTTGATTTTATTTCTTTCATTTGATGTAACTGGTACACTCAATTTGGGCTGAATATAACTTCTGCACTTGGAATCCCTGCAGCGAACTGGGGACAGAGATTCCAAGAACTAGGTTGGGTTTGTTTTCCTATTTATATTGCATGTCAGGTAGCCACATAACTATTGCAGGAAAGGTGATTTTATCTTGATGCTTAAGGCCCCCTTAATCTGCCACTAAAAACTGATGCTCTGTTCAGATTTGTTCACATTCACATCAGTTTTGCATGTAGATTCTTTAAATGTCCTACATGCATCCACACTTTGCAACTACAAGAACAGATATTTAGAACACCCCCCCCCCCCCCAAATCTCACCTTATTCTTCTTGGTATGCCTTCCAGGCAAGTTTGTATCTGGATGTCAGAGATCAGTTCACCAGCATCAGTCTTTTAAGCCTGTCTGTAATTCTGGAAGGCTATTATATGTTATTGTAATTATTCTTAAATATTTTCTCATATTTATCTGCATTTATGTTTGTTGCTTACTAAGTAATAAACTTAAGGTACATAATATCAGCATTTTTGGCCCTTTTCATAAAAACACTTAATCCCAATATCAAAATTTTGATGCAGACAGTACAATTTTTGATACATAAAATTGCTTTTGGTGTGGTACATGTAACTTCTAATGGTACATGTATCATCACTGGTTGAGAAATGCTGCACCATATGGCCAAATCATTCAGAAACTGCTTGACAAATATTGTGTTGTGTCAGGTGCAGGTCAAAAGATGTACCATTATTAATTTCCTTTGTCTGATTGCACAGCAGCAGTATGTTAAAAGTCAGTATGGGTGATGAATTTAAACTTTCAACATAGGATGATGGTTAAATGGCACAACCATAGCCTTTCTGTGAGCAAAACTCTGACTCATCTGAGGCTCTCAAAATCCACTGTGGTGATGTTATTCAAAGAAGGAAAACTAGCAAATAATGGACTATAACAAATGGAAGACTATAGTAATAGCAAATGGGCTGAATGGCCTCACGAGTTCACAGAATGTGGTTGATGAACCATCAGGAGGGTAGTTGGTGCTTCACCCATATCATCTGCAAAAAAACACAGAACCAGTCAAAGAAAATACAGGTACAGCCATCAGTACCAACCATTGATGGGAAGTTGCATAACCTTGGGTTCAGTGGTAGGGTAGCTATTCATAATCCCAGTATCATCATCACCATTGGAATGATGTTATCCCAAATGTTAATTGATTTCAATTTTTCATTTTGATGGATGTTTGGCTTAGGCGATTGCCTGAAGAGCAGTTTTCTTTTGGAGCGTATCATCCTGTCGGAGTAAATTAAGTTTAGTTGTTGTTGTTGTTGTTATTTGGTTTTTAGGAGCATTAGCAACTAAGGCCATGTTGCCCTGGGGATATGCGGTGGTCATTCCCTGACCTTTCCACATTCTCCGTATTTGATGGTCATGGGCTCGAACCCCGGTCTAATCAAGAAGCGTGTGCTACGCACTGCTGCTCCTGGCTACGGAGGTACCTCTTTAATTAAGTTTAGTGGAGGCAGTTTGGTAATGGGCAATGTCAGGTGGTTTGAACTTGGTCTGTTGATGGCATTGCCTGAAACTATTAAGTCCATTACCTACCTGGACATTTAAAATAATTATGTACTATCCACACTATGGCAGTATTATCAAAATGGGTTCTGTTAGTACTAGTAGTGGCAAATGATGTAAGGAAGAAAGCATATACAGCATCAGCAAATAAATAAAAAAAAATCCATATGCTCATCCTCCCCTCTAATAATGTGCATGTTCATTTCATGCAGATGTTCTTTAACCAAAAATTTTAAATTTATATCCCCCTTAATGTGTGTCATACAAGAGTAAGGATGCAATCAGCATTAAGTTTACAAAGTCCATTTAAAGTCTTAAATATTTCAATCAGGTTTTTGTGCAGGTGCAAAGTTTCATTATTAGCACAACACATCATACAGTGAGGTAGAGCCATAACTTGGATGGGGCGAGCAGGGCACCAGCCCTAGGTGCAGCATTTTAAGGGTGCATTTCGACCAGTTATATATTTTAAAATTGCTTCATTTTTGATTTAATTACAGTCGAACCTGTTTAACGAATTTCTTTATACAAATTTTTTAAATTCCTTTTGGTAATTACATTTAAAATAGTTAACGTAGAATGAAGAAAATTTTCATATAATGAAGGATTATATGAAAGGGGCTTAGAGGGGAACTGGTATCCTGTGTGTTTTCAGACACTCAGCCTAAAACAACTGATGGATCCAATATCTCTCTATTACAGCAGATTTAGGAGAAGTCCGGTTGGCCTGCCTCCCTAAAATCCACTCATGCACACATTCTCGATGGTAAGCCCTGTTACGTCACTTAGGTGGCAACGAACGTGTAGAGTGGTTCTCTTCAAGACGCCTGGTCAGCGTGAAGAGGAAAAGACCAAACCCTCCAGCAATGAGAGCACAACAATACAAATGGCCCTCAGTCCCCAGCAGCTTTCACTCTCCCTTTTACGGCAGCGAGAGGATCAGAGTGGAAGCAGAGGGTGCTAAGAATCTCTGGGTACGACTAGGCTGCCATGCACGGAAATTGAACTTGGCCTGTTATAACGTACGATCACTCATCGGTGAAGACAGGATATTAGAGCTGGAAAAGGAATTAGAAAATGTGAATTGGAATATCATCGGTTTGGCTGAAACAAGAAGAAGAAATGAATCACTTATAAGTTTATCAAGTGGAAATCTGCTGTACACCAATGGAAACAGTGAAAGGAGTGAAGGTGGAGTTGGGTTTCTGGTCCATAAAGATTTTAAAAACATTTTGGAATTCAAAAGTACATCACCAAGGGTATCAAGACTAATATTCAAGATTTCTAAGAGGTACAAGCTAAAGATTATAATGATTTATGCACCAACATCGAGCCATGATGATGAAGAGGTTGAAGAAATGTACACTGAAAATGAGAGTCTTCTAGATGAGCAGAAAACCCACTACACTATTATTATGGTGGACTTCAATGCTAAGGTTGGAAAAAGGCAAAGCAGCGCAGAAAGAGGAACTATAGGAAATTTTGGAATTGGTGAAAGAAATAAAAGAGGTGAAAGACTTGTGGAATTTACAGAATCTCAAGGACTGTCAGTAAAGAACACTTTTTTCAAGAAAAGGGTGAACAGAAAGTGGACATGGAAGAGTCCAAATGGATTAACAACTAATGAAATCGACTTCATCCTCACTAACAGAAGATATATTGTGAATGATGTTACCGTCCTGAATAAGGTAAATGTTGGAAGTGATCACAGAATGGTAAGATGTACACTTGATATAGATGTAGGAAAGGAAAGGAAAAAACTGACTCGAGTAAATAATACAAAGGTCTTTGAAATAACAGAGGAGGAGAAAAAGCAGTATGTACTGGAACTTAAGAACAAGTTTGAGCTTCTGCAGACTGCTCAGGACCAAGATATCGACGAGGAATATTACAACTTTCTGAAAGTGATGAAGCCCAAGAAACCTATAGGGAAACAGAAATCCAAAGAAGAAAAAATTAGTCAAGAAACACTTGTCATGATGAACCAAAGACGACAAATGAAGAGCAAAAAAAACACTGACAGGGAGAAAATTGAGTATACTGAGTTATGCAAAGCCATTAGAAAGAGACTCAGAGAGGACATAAGAAGATTTAACACAAGAAAAGTAGAACAAGCATTAAGGGAAAACAAAGGATTTAAATCAGCAGCCATGAGCAGTAATACAGAAAGACAAATGATACTGAAACTGAAGAATAGCGATGGTGTACTTATAAACAGCAGAGAGGGCATAATTCAAATAGCAGAAGACTACTATAGAGAATTATACAAGGAGCGAGGGAATGATACCAGCAGTGGGGAACATGGATTGCAAAGTAGCAACACATACGACATACCCGATATTCTTCCTGATGAGGTAGAACATGCATTGAAGAAAATGAAGAATCGGAAAGCCCCGGGGGAAGATGAAGTTAATGTAGAGTTGTTAAAATTGGGAGGAAGAGACATAACACAAAAACTGGCAAGTCTCTTCACAAAGTGCATTAGAAAAGGTGTGATGCCTAAGCAGTGGAATAATGCAATCATAGTTTTGCTGCATAAGAAAGGAGATAAATCAGAAATTGGAAATTATAGACCAATTAGCTTGTTATTCCATATCTACAAGTTGTTCACAAGGGTCATTACTAACAGATTAGAAAGAATACTTGATGAGAATCAACCGAAAGAGCAAGCTGGCTTTAGGACAGGATTCTCAACTATGGATCACCTTCACGTAATATCACAGCTAATGGAGAAAACAAATGAATATAAAACACCATTATGCCTGGCATTTGTGGATTATGAAAAGGCATTTGACTCCGTACAGCATAAGGCAATGTTTCAGGCACTGGAAAGACAAGGCATAGATACTCCATATATTATGATTTTGAAGAAAATATATCAGAGTGCTACATCCTTTATTAGACTAGACAAAGACAGTAGCAAATTTAAAATCGAGAAAGGAGTTCGACAAGGAGACACAATATCTCCGAAGCTGTTTACTGCTGCCCTTGAGGAAGCTTTCAGAAGATTAGACTGGTCGCAGAAAGGAGTCAATGTGAACGGAGAGTACCTAAACCATTTACGATTTGCAGATGACATTATGGTCATAAGCTACGATCCCAAAGAATTAGAGGAAAATCTTAACTTTCTTTTATGTATTTTAATTTTCTTCAGTTATGCACAGTTAGTAAGGATTTTGGACTAAAGATGAATAAGGCTAAAACAAAAGTAATGATGAACAAGTATGCCACGGAAAGGGAAATAATTATTGAAGGTGGAGTCATATACTTATCTGGGACAAGTTATTAGCTGTAATAATGATAAATGGCTGGAAGTCAAGAGAAGAATAAATTTTGGATGGATAGCATTCAGGAAATATAGTCACATACTGAAGAGCAATATCCCAGTTTGTCTGAAACGTAAAATAATGAACCAATGTATACTCCCCACCATGACTTATGGAAGTGAAACTTGGGCACTCACCAAAAGAATGGATGAGAAGCTGAGAACTACACAGCTGGAACAAATCATATTGGGAATCAGACTGTTAGATAAGAAGAGAAACACATGGATTAGGCAGCAAACTCAAGTAAAGGACATTCTTATCAAAACTAAAGAACTAAAATGGTCTTGGGCAGGACACATAGCTCGAAGACATGATGACAGATGGACTAAGAAAATAACAGAATGGTACCCAAGAGGAGCTAGAAGAAAACCTGGAAGACAAAGGCGGAGATGGATAGATGAAATTCATGAGTCTTTGAGTAGTAAATGGATGGCTAGTGCTCAAAACAGAAGGAACTGGAAAGTTGCTGGAGAGGCCTTCATCCTGCAGTGGATTGAAAATGGCTGATGATGATAATGATGAAGGATTACGAGAGACTTGACTTTGTATTCTTTGTTCCCACCTCTGACCTTTAGGCAATTTAAGCAATTAGAAAGTGCAAATTAATGGTTAAAGGGATTATCATTCCATAATTTAAGTGGAATGTAAAACCTGTGCAGCCACCTATCCCACGTATCGAGAAGTCATTCTAGTCAACTGCTTTCTATAGCCAGTCAAAAGATAAAAGATTAAGGCATGTTCCCGACATGGATAATAGCTTCTGATCAACTTGTGTTCATTGTTTAAAATAAAAATTGTGTTAAAAGAAGTACTGCATTATCTTTGTACTACCAGAAATTTTTGTGATTTTGCAAGAGTGAAAAATATTAATTCAGGATTTCTAATCACATTATGGAAAAGAATATCAGGAAGGAACAGTGTTTTGCAAATTACGAAAATAACAGAGAAACTCCAATTACTAATTTCTGTAAAGTATGGTCCATTTTATGATGTCACACCTCTGAACCTTTTGGCTTGTCCTCCAGTGCTAACCAGTTGGCAATTGCATTTTCTTGAATTGCACAAGTGCTCAAGAGTGAGTAGTTACAGGTTAAAAGAAAAAAGTGTAATTCAAATTTTGCTATTCAGTTGTTTCGTCTCCAGATTAAAAAGGTAAGTTTTAATAAATTGTTATAAACAAACAAACAAATTTAATAAATGTTTATAACTTTCTTTTATGTATTTTAATTTTCTTTAGTTGTACTGTAACCATATATTTTATTTTTATAGGTTATATAACCTATATATAACCTATGTAATTATTATTTATTTAAACTATATGTTCTAGATTTCGATTTTTGTCTCATTTTCAAAATGAGTTTTATACACAGTAATTAAATTGGGAGGGGCTAGTTTTTTTTTTTTTTATGGAAACCCCAAACACGAAAGGTGTCAAAACCTATAGTACTTAGTACCGTGCATGGGTTGAAAGAGAAGTATGGGGGATGCCGGAAACTTTGCTCTAGAGACTAAACATGGGTTTCACCACTTCAAGCCTCCAATAAGCAAAGTGGTGGTATTGCACCGGTCGATGAGAGTCATCTACCACCTATGAGTAAAGAGTTCCCCTTGTTAATTTTTTGAGCAGAACATTTTTCCTTTTAAAATACTTTTTTTTACTACTAAAATGCAGATTGTGAGCAAACTCCTATTTAAAATATTGTATTATTGAGTTGGTCTTTTTTCAAATCATACATGACAGTTGCATAGCTGAACAGTGAAACGAGTTTTCAAACGCCACATATATGGTTTTTTCGCATATAAATAAAAAGGTGAACTATTACTCATTTTTTTTTATTTGTACCTGTAAATTGTAATTATTTTCTAAAATATTACAGTACTGTATGTGCAGTAAAATATGTATAATAATTTTAGTAATAACTTTACTAAAAAAATTTTAGCATTCCACTTGTTAAATTTTTACAATTTGAGCACTAAGTATATTGTGTAAAATAGTAAATGGTAATTACTGAAATATCGCTGTGTTTATAACAAAATTTATTTAAATTTGTGCATATGCCTGAATGAAACTATTTTTTAAACTGCTGTTCTTTGAAAATTGTTAGAAATGCTGTTAATGTAAACATGTAGACAAAAATGAAACAATTTTCAAAAATGCTGTTTGTGAAACAATTTTCAAAAATGCTGTTTATGAAACAATTTTTAAAAATGCTGTTTATTAAATTTCGAAAGAAGTTGAGGGAGGAAGAAGCAAAGAAATTGTAAAATAATTTTCGAAATTGGTTTGCACCAGTGGAGGTTACTGACCACAATGAAGAAAACCCTCTTAGCTGCAATTCATTCGTTCTTGAAGCTGGAGAAAATTGTAGTGAAACAGAGGTTATAACGTAATAATTATGATAATGACCGGAAAACTGAGTCTGAGCACGAGTCACCTCAGATTGTAAAAAATTAAAATAATAATAATAATAATAATCATATCATGCTGAACTTTTAAATAATCCCGCATCTTGGCCATAGAATATTTCTGACAAAATAAGATACTTTTTAATAGAAAATGGACCAGATCAAGGCAAAGATGAGGATTTTTGTTATTCTTTATTCGAGGACAGATGTTGATCTTCTACTGAGTGGTTTGAAAAAAACTTGCTAATAGTGAATTTTAGACTAAAATTGGCTGATTTACTCCAAAGAAACTAAATCTTTGTATTGTTTTCCATGCATTTTATTTGGAACTTATAAAAAATACTGGCAATGTGCCTTCACTAGTCAATTCACAGAAAGGTTTTTCCTCTTGGAAACACTTATATCAATGTATTAGTTAGAACATGAAAATTTCATCATGAACATCATGAAAATTTGTTAGAACACCATGAACACTTTCTAAAATGGAAATCAATGGAAAATAGTCTAAGAAATTCTGGACTTATTAATGATGCTCTACAAAAAGCAATTTTAACAGAGAAAGTAAAATGGAGAAGAATTTTAAAAATTATTCTGGATGCAATATTATTTTGTGAAAAAAATAATCTTGTATTAAGAGGTTCAAATGAGATAGTTGGGAATCCAAAAGCTGGAATATTATCGAACTTATAAGCAGTGGTGAGATGTGAATATTATAACAATGGGCTCGCAGTTTTTCCGATTTTCTACCCAGTAAATTTGATCGGTCATGGAAGTGATGTCATCGGCACTTCCCACACTCGCATTACTAGTAGTGTGATTAGAGCGCGTGATGCATTTTTTGTGACCGGTATGATTTCTCAAGTCGGGCGGATTTATGCGGGGTGGGCAGATAGGGCTTGTTACCTCCATAACCATGTGATAAGTGAATGCATAAAATGTTCCTAGGTCTATCTAAAAAAAAAGAAAACTTAAAAACCTGGTCGTCGTGCCTCACCTTACAATGATAACTGGACACGACAGTGTCTGGAGTCATACTAATTTTTGAATAGTATGACGTCACGATCGTGCTTCCTGAAGTTACTACTGCAGTAAGTATGACTGCAACAGTACAAACATTTGTCAACAATTTCTTTTTTCATCTTCCATTTTCATTACATTCCATTGTTAGGTGCCCCTAACACCTGCGTATGTCGCTTCAACTACAACATCGGTACATCAATCGGTGTTATTTTACAGAGATATTTAGATACGTTGCACTTGCAAGTATACATCTCTTACTTTAGTTATCATAAATCCATTGTATCTTGTCTTCCAGAAATTATGAAACTCTGTGAATGATCAATAAAATATTTACAATAAAAAATCTCTTATTTCGTAATCGATATATACAAATTAAAATACCTAAAAGAAACGCGTAGGATGTTTTGCATAAACCATCTACCATGCATGCTCGGCAGACACTCAACTTTTTTATTAGTCTATTTTTTAACAACTAGGAAAATATAATGGATACATTTTTTTCATGATAATATTTTAATATTGCGAATAAAAAATAACATGAAATATTTCCCATATCACAAATAACAAAAATCTATCACAAAACATTCTAAATATAAAAACAAATGTACATAAAAAACAAACTTTCTAGAAAAAGTAACACAAAAAATCACAGATTACATGAAAAAAATTATTCTAAAAATTGCCAATTTGTTGTCGATCTTCTGCTTTGCTCAATAGCTGAGTGATGATTACAGAGGAATGATTTCACATAACGATCTGGATAAAATTGAAGCAATGGTTTTCTATTTAGATGTATTATCTTCATAATCTGTAACGTATTGTAATTGTTACAATATTATTCATTACGCTGAAAGTTTGCTCTTTTAAACCACTGCTAATTGCAGTGGTTTAAAAGATATTTTCTAGCTTTCTTAATTGAAAAGGGAATTTCACTCAAATTTAAAGATAAACTGTCTTCGACAAAATTTCTAAAATCATTAATTTTTATTTCATATTTCATCAGAATACTTAAATTTCTTATTTGGTTTTCACCGTCTTGTAACTGAGACAAAAGTTCTTTCACATTCCACGATTTCAGGTAGCGTATGTTTAAAAATTTTTTTTCAACGGTATCATTATTTTCTTTATTTCATTTAAAATCACCCTGTTGCATTAATAACATGTCACAAGGTAGTTTTTTTACTTTCAAATTTGATTCCTTTAAATTCTTTCCACTTCAACGTGCTCTCAATTTTAGCTTCATAATTTCCTTCAGAATTTTTCTAATTATCAATAACATTGATAGTTCAAATAATTAATTTATCTGCTTTTATCATGGTGAATCTGTAAATTTCTGAAATGTAAGAGAGCTCCTGCAGAATGTCGATCATTAGTGCTAGATGGTTAAGAAATTCCAAATTTAAAAGTCAATTTAAGAATCCTGAATATTTAACTTCTGATTCAAAATGTTTGCACAAAAGCAGGGTGATTCCTCCAACCTGCAATTGCCATCCGCAAGCTACAAGCTGCTCATCGTGGCCCAAACACACAACCGATCTTTATAGTTTCCACATCAAGTTCTTTAGCAATCATCATTAATTCATGCTGGTTTTTTGGAGATTGGTAATGCAGGTTTTTTTTTTTTTTTTAATTATTGCATGTATGCCATTATATTTTAGACCATTTTTTACGCAGTGAAAGGCTCGACAAAGTTTCAAAATCTGCCAACATTTCATCTTTGTAAAGTTTATATAATATCTTAGTTGCCTCATTCCCTCCCCACTGCTACTGCCACTAGTTCTTTGAATACACTGCAAAATGTTGGAATCACACAGATATTCAGCTACTGTGACCATGTAAACTTACAGGAAAAATTTATTGGAAGGCGTGGATCATTCACTTCTCCGAAAAACATGACTTCTTGTGGAGTAAAGGGGAAACCACAACACAGGTTGACCAGAGGCTATAATCCGTGTCGAGAATCTTCTTAATCCTTTGACTGGCTATGGAAAGCATATTGACTAGCGCGACTTCTCAGTATATGACCGCAGAGGTTTTACGGACACTACTAACATTGTGAAATGGTAATCCCTTTCACCCTTAATTTGCACTTTCTAATTACCTAAATTGCCTAAAGGCCAGAGGTGAGAACAATACATACACAGTTGTCTCTCCTAATCCATTCGGTTACATGGAAATTTTCTTTGTTCAGTGGAAACTATTTTAAATGTAATTACCAAGGGGAAATTCAAAAACAATTCGCTAAAAAGAAGTTCATTAAACAGAGGTCCAACTGTAATTAAATCATAAATGAAGCAATTTTAAAATACATAACCGATCGATTGAGCCATTAAAATGATGGGGATGGGGTCACGCTTGCTCCACCGTAGTTTCGGCTCTAGATACTCAATTTCATCCAGGATTTCATTTGTAAAATAAATGATCGTCTCAACAATGGGCTTGCAAATTTAAAAAAAAAATAACATTGGGCTCTCGTGAGCCCACTTTTAACTATTTATATAGCTCACCACTGCTTATAAGTCATAAAGAACTGGCAGAACAAATTTCAAATCATTGAAAAGGAACTGTGAATTATTTATCACTTAAAATTTAAGATGAATTTATATGTTTAATTGGAAATGAAATTCGGGCCAGTATTATTTCAAAAATTAAAAAAAGCTAAGTACTGTACTTCTCCTTGTTAATTGATTGCACACCTGATTTATCACATCATTAACAAATGTCCCAAATAATTAGATATGTGCAAATTATTGACAGAAAAATATCAATAGAAGAGAGTTTCATTGATTTTATAGAATGTAAAGAAAAGGCTGTGATTGGATTGGCGACAGAAATTCTTACCAAATTAGAAAAGGATGGGCTTGACATTATAAATGTAAGGGGGCAGGGATACGATAATGGGGCCAGTATGGCAGGAAAATATAATGGCGTACAGGCCCTTATATTTTAAATTCTGATGTATATAATAAACAATTAAATATAATAAATAATTTTAAAAAACATGAATTTGCCACGTTTTGTACCATGTTTGGCACATAGTCTTAATTTAGCTGGTGTACATACCAGTTACATTTCCAGACGAAAGAAGAAAGAAAAAAGAATGAAACTTTACAAATCTTCAGACGATTTAAATTTATCTGCTGAACAACAATTTTGTATTGAAATTAAATATGTTTTGGATGTTTTTATGAATGGCTTAAGCACTAGATTTGAATACTATTTCTTCAGATTTTGATGTTATATTTGAAACTTGCATTAATAAATCTGACTTCCAGAAGGCTGCTTCTGACCTTACATTAAAATTCAGCAAATATTTAAATGTGTCAGATATTTACACAGATATTGAAAGTTTGAAAAATCATATTTTATCAATTATGCAGGATATAAAATCTGCAACCCCTTTACAACTTCCCCAATTTGTTAATGAGTATTGTCTAATAGAATCTTATACAAATATAGAAATAGTATTATGAGTTTTTCTTACCCTGCCTGTAACAGTAGCTTCTTGTGAGAGGTCCTTCAAAGCGAGGAAAAAATCAATTAAAATAATACACCTTCATTGCATATTTTTAGTTTATGTTATAATGTTAAAAGTACTATATGTCACAATATTTTATTTCTATGATTTTATACTAGATATATAAACATAAACCATCTGATTTTTTAAAAATTTTTGTAGTTATATGTACTTTCTTTGTAGTTTATATAGAAATAAATTTTCTGTAGATATAAACAAATATTTGTAAGTTTCTTTTTCTTTGATATTTTTGTTTTGTTATATTCATTGTATTATTTAAATCATTTTGTTAATAAATATATGCAAATCGTAGATCATTGTAATAGTAATTTTTATAAATTCATAAAGATTGATTACCTGCATATAATGGGGGCATACTTATAATGTGTTTGCCCCAGGCATAGGATTGCCTAGTTCCGGCTCTGCAGTTGAGGGTCATACCCCAAATTTTATTCCAATTCATACAGCAGGGGTCATACAGGACTACTGGATGATGTCAAAAAGTAGTCTGCCTGGCTCACAGTTTGGAAGTCACTCCATTAAACACCTATTAGAGTGCCAGTTTAAGTGGCAGCTAAAATGTTCTTCCTGTATTGGGCAACTGTTTTGCATTTGAAATGGAGAGAAATTTTTTTTAAGTATTTATTTATTTATTTTTTTTTATTATTTTTTTTTTTTATGTGAACCCCAAACACGAGAGGTATAAGAACCTATAGTACTCAGTACCGTGCTTGGGTTAGAGGTTGAGAAGACGAAAGAAGATATTTGTTGACATTGGACTTGAACTTCTGTAGATTGTAATTTTCAGGAAATACATATGAAGAAGGTTGTTCCAGAAAACGGCAGTTGAATGAATAAATGAGGAAGACGAAAAGTTGGTTCTGTGGGTTTGAAGTTGGACAGTAAATGGATGTTGGCTGGTGGCGGCACGTGTTCGGACTGTTTTGAAAGAGAGAGCAGGAATTATAGAAGCCAATTCAGAAGAACAGTGCCCATGGAAGTATCTGTAGAAGAGGCATGCAGCAGAAACAGTACGTCTATCAGAAAGCGAGTGGAGAGACTCTGTTAGAGATGTATCATTAATTAACCTAACTGCCCTCTTCTGAATGGAATCAAGAAGCTTGAGAGAGGTTTTGGGGACACCACCCCAGATGTGGGAACAATATTCCATGGCAGGGCGGATTTGCGATTTATACAGAGTGAGCAGCTGCTGTTTGAAAGAAAAGTAGCGCCGAGAGCGAAAGAGAAAACCAAGTTTTTTAGATGCAGAGGAAGCAATGTTTGTAATGTGCTTGTGCCAAGAGATATTAGAAGTCAGGGTAATCCCCAAAAGAGATATATCATTTTGCCTAGAAATCGGAGTGTCACTAAAGATAAGCATAGGAGCAGAAGAATCCTTTTTGCGGGATATAAGACAAGACTGGGTTTTAGAAGGGTTGAAATCAACTAAGTTGTCTTTGCCCCACTGGAGAATTACCTGAAGATCGGCATTTAAGGAATTGGTAGCAGATTTTCGAGAAGTTGAAGCTGATTGAGCAGGACAAGGTTTCTCAAAATGGAAAGTGGAATGCAATGTGCTATCATCGGCAAAACTATGGATAGGATTTCCCGTTAATGGAAGAAGGTCATTAATATACAAGAGGAAAAGAGTGGGGGAAAGAACTGAACCTTGCGGGACACCGGCATTAGTGGAGAAGTTAGAAGACAGAGAGCCATCTACCATCACCCTCAGTGAGCGATCAGAGAGAAAACTGGATAACCAATTACTAAAAACAGTTGGCAAACCATAAGATGGAAGCTTGTTTAGAAGACCTTTATGCCAAACACGATCAAAAGCCTTTGCGATGTCAAGAGCAACTACCTGGGTTTCACCGAACCTTTCCATTGAATTAGTCCATAAATGGGTAACATAAGCCAGAATATCACCAGTGGATCGACACTGACGGAATCCATACTGGCGATCGTTGATCAGACGGAAGGTTTCTAGGTAGTTTAAGAGTTGGCGGTTAATTGACTTCTCCATTACTTTAGAAAGAGTAGAAGTAATTGCAATGGGATGATAATTGGATGGGAGGGATTTGTCACCCTTTTTAGGAACTGGCTGGATATGAGCAAATTTCCAAGCAGAAGGAAAAACACCTTTGGAATAAGAAAGTGAAAAAAGGCGGCAAAGAATAGGAGTAAGTTCAGGAGCACAGGTTTTGAGAACAAGAGGAGAAATACCATCAGGACCTGGAGCTTTCTTAGCATCCAGATTCATCAAAATCCTTCTGATATCCTTTTGACGGAAGACCACAGGAGGCATTGAATGGAGCGTGTTGGGAATGGTGGAAGGAGTTTTACCAAGATCATTAATACATGAGCTGGAAGAAAAATGGGATGCTAGCAGGTCAGCTTTATCCTTGGCTGAAGTGACAACAGAACTATCAGGTTTGGACAGAGGTGGGAGCAGAGATGGGCAAAAGTTGCGGCCAATAGCTTTCGCAAGAGACCAGAATGCTCGGCTACCATTAGGGCATGAAGCAAGTTTTCTACTCTTAGCCTGTTCAAACTCTAGTTTGGATTGATTAATAACCGCTTTACAATTGTTGCGAGCTTTGGTGTAGGCAGAAAATGAAACTGAAGAATTAGAAACAAGCCAATTACGATATGCAACATTCTTCTCTTGAACAGCCTTAGCACATTTATTGGAAAACCAAGGTTTAGATAAAGGAAGAGATTTTAAAGTGGAGTGTGGAATAAAGGATTCCATTCCTGCAAGAATAATTTCATTGACACGATCTGAACAAACGTTGACATCAGAAGTTTTGAAACAGTAATCCGACCAAGGAAAAGAAGAAAAGAAGTCTCGCAGGTCATCCCATTTTGCATTCTTGTAATGCCAAACAACACGAGGTTGGGAATAGCCATGAGATAAAGGTTCCATTGGAGAAGAGACAATCACCAAGTTGTGATCTGAAGTGCCTAAAGGACCTCTCACTTCGACCGCGTACTTAGAAGGGTTGTTTGTGAGAAAAAGATCAAGCGTATTGGCTGTATGATTAGAAATTGAAGAAATTGTGGCTATTATTATTATTAGCCATATGGTGCAAGGAATCCTGAGGCTAATGTTGCATTGGAAGTTGGTAGAAAGTATGCCCTGGAAGAAAGTATGCCCTTGGCCTGTATGACAGCCTTGAGGCTGTCATACAGGCAAAGGATAGCCCTATTCTTTATTAAGCTTTTTATATTAAAAGCTGTTATGACAATTCCTGTGTGTACTTATTTTTCTGGTCATGTAATTTAGTGCTTTTAAAACTTTTATGTTAGTGATGTAACCCTTTTGTAAATGAAAAACTCACTGGTATTGGTGTCAAACCTGGCAGTCGTAATGCTGGAAGAATGAGATTCCTCTCGAAAATAACCATCCCACATTTACTGTCAGTTGAAAATTAAAATAGTTCTGAAAACAGTCACCAGGGTCAGCCTGAGGTATATTGGCACCCTGGGTGGGAAGACGTTCATGTGTCCCCTTCCAGATAGAAAAAAATTAAGGTGTTTTTATTGAGTTAATATTTTTAATTTTGCTAGAGAAAAGTTAAAAAGACAAATGTAAACACGAAAAAAGACAACCAGAATAGGCAAGGACATTTATCAAAATACCAGCAGTGGGTTGCAGTTATGCTTGCCTTTAATTTATATAATAATTTCTATAATTAAATTTAAACTGTTTATGTGAAAGAAATGGGATTGTAGTCAATCACTTATATTTATACCAAATTTCAAATTGGTATCCCATCTCGAAGTGGAAGGATTTGGAGATAGACTGGCATTTGACAATACTTAATAGTAGATGCTTACTGAATAAATATAATTTTATATTATATTACAACAAGTTATATCAAAGCTATTTAAAAATACAAAACAAAAATTTAAGAAGAATTTTTTGTAAATAACATACCAAAAGTCATATTTTTGTCGAGTGCCAAACGAAATTCCTTTAATATATTACTTTCCTTGATTTTATATCAGAAAATTTATTAATGACATTGGTAAAATCCAAATTTGCAGCCACATCATTTACAGTTGATAGTATTGCTAATGAATTTAATCTTGCCTGCGACATTGATGATCGCAGATAAGTTTTAATTAGCTTTAATTCGCTAAAACTCATTTCCCCCCTTGCTACAGTTAGTGGAATTGTCAGCATAACTCTCAATGTGCTACCCATAAATTTTGCAATGTATCTTGTAATATATTATTATTTATAAATTTAAAAATACTTAAGTCTTTATCAGGTACTTTATCAGGCAAAATACTATAATTTTTGACTGTTTACTGCACTCTGGAGAAAGAAAAGGTTCGACATCTTTCCCCAAAGCTTTCGTTTTCCCCCTTCCACGAGGCATATGTGCCCTTTCAAATCTCCGACACCCACAATATCATGTGCCCCGAAAAGCACCCCGGGCGACTGCCCGGCTCGCCCATAGCTCGGGCTGGCCCTGCCTGTCACGACATCAACTTTGGAGTGAAATTAAAAAATTATTTCCCCATTCCTTCTAATAATATGCCCAAACCTTCCTTAAATTTATTCAGATTCTGCACATCTGTTTTGTGGACAGGTGGATTAAAGGATTCAGGATTAGCAGTTTGGATTCAGTAGATAAATATTTGCTTTTGTTGAAATTTTTGAATATTTTTAAATTTAATTTTTATAATATCATAAACTTAATTTTGATAAAAGGTACTTCTGTGATATTTTAGAAATTTAATAACAGTTATTACATGATACACATTAAATATGTTGCCTGAGAGTATCAGACAGAAATGGCCAAAAGCAATTCCTCTGTAAGCCACAACTTCATTGATTGTGCAGCCTCTGGTATGTATTCAGAGATCAATGTAGTGCTAATTATAGCTCAGCTGACAATTCTTTTATTTGTTCCTGACATCAGGAGTGTACCAATCTCAAATTAAAACTAGGTGCATTAGTAGACAAATTTGAGTCACTGAAGAAATGGATGCTTTTCCTAGGACAAGTATGGGAATTTTTCAGGGACCCATGATTCTAGTAACCTTCCAGATGATTCACCTCCAATTTAGGCCCCCAGAACAGAATAATCAAGTGCAGACTGCTCTGGTCCAAAAGGATTCAGTTCTGTTGGGTGTTGTCAGGGAAATGGGTAACATTTTGAAGTGAAATTTCTTTAGTTGTACTCCAGGCAGTTTTCAGATGGGAGTAACTTGCTTTTTCGATTTGATATAAAACACAACAAAAATGCGACTGTTGCCATAAGTAAATGCGTTACAGGCTCTCTGAATAGGCACCTATCATACTAGGTTAAATGCCCTAGTTCTCGTGCGATCACCAAAGTTTAGCAGCATTAGGCGTCGATAGTAATTGGGAGGGTGACCATCTGGGAATATCTGGTGTAATTGACTTTTTGCCTTCCTTTCTTTTTTTTCCCTTTGCGAACCTATGGAAATATTATTCCGATTTTCATGTATCATTTAATTTTGTTAATTGGTAAGGTAATAAAGTGTAAATCTGTGCTTTATAGCTTTACTTTTATAGCCTGTGGATAATATTCCTCCTATTTTTGCTTATTAGAATTGCCATTAATAGAATTAAAATTCAGTTCGTAAATGTGATCACAATGACCGGCATTTACCACATATCGTGTAGTGAATGGTGTTTTGTTATGGAGTGTCCATTGTAAAGTGATTTGATCATACAGTGAACCAGTTGTAAAGCGTGGGGTCCACTGCAGTGAGCGTTGTAAGGCATATAGCACACGTTCACAGGGAATGCATCCTTGAATTGACTAAAATCACCAAGAAAATGTGACACGAAATTATTCATCCCTCCCATGATTGTATCACTCTCTACCAGGCATGAGCGACGCGTGACCCAATCAGTACCCCTACTGATTACATCATGCCATTTCTTTCATCATTCTCCACCATATTTAATAAAAAATTTCAATGGAAAAGAATATATAATTCAACATGCAGAGATTAATAGGGAGCATGTAAGGCATATAGAGAATGCATAGGTGCAATGTGACCACCGAAACCACCTGCATTGAGTAAAAAGGAGAGATCTAAGCTATTTCGACAGCGGAAGAAATTACAGAATGCTGTGAAGTTGAATAAAGAAACCGGATAAGGTCCATCCACATCTTCAGAGCCTTACAGCTCCTCAGAAATGTTAGAAGTGAATTTGGAAGGAGTCATGGAAGTTGATACTGCAAATGAAAACGATGAAGAGTCCTCGAAGCCCAGTCATAAATGAAAAGTGAAGAAGCCAAAACCAACTGCCAGAAGTACTCAATCAAATCGTTCAACATGTAGCGGGCTTAAGCAACAGGATTTCAAGAAACACCGAAGTATCCACACACAGCTTAAATGTACATTCCTGGATAATGATTTCAGTTCAGTCTGTTCTGTGTGTGTGATCGGCTTTGGTTCAAGAACGATGTGAAGATTGTAGCAGCTCAAGATCACGCTCTTCTTCAAACAGCATTTCCAAATGAGGATTTTAAGTCAAATGTCGTTGTCCTTCTCTGTTGGCCTGTAACAGCTGTTGTGGCTCTCTCAAGAACAAAATGATACCAGCTCTATTGAAGTCCACAGCACTTGCTAAAACTATATTTGGTAATGGAATGCCTCATATCTTTGAGGCTCCCATTCATGCAGATTTGTTTCCTGCAGCATTCATACAGTCAATATGGGATCTGTGGTCAAATTTAGCCTAAAGAAGTTTCACTTAACTTTTGCTATGCATGCTCTGGTGTGCACACAATTTTTTTTTTTTTTTTTTTTTGTAATAAGGATAGATGACTAGAAATGTCTATATGCCAGTATTAACGATTAATGATATCACCAAGAGACTGTCAGATATTAAAGGGGGGGGGGTAAAAAAAGAGCATTAACATTCCCATGAGACTAAAGGATTTAACCACATACTCTTGGATAAATATGGGACCATGCTGAAAAAATGCCATGGGATCAGAGAGAGAGAGAGAGAGAGAGAGAGAGAGAGAGAGAGAGAGAGAGAGAGAGTGTGTGCATGCATGCAAGCAATTCTGCCTAGGCATAATAAAAGGAACTATATGCTGAAAGCCTTGTAGATTAACTCAAGACGTGAACACTGTAAGGCTGTTGGGGAGAATTTTTATCAGCTTGACTTGCACTTATAGGCAAAGGAATCTATTTTGTAGAGATGAGATGCATTTGACAAAAGTAATGCAAGGGTTTTTGCCAGTATCGTTGAGGATACCTTAAGGGTTCAGAGAAACTGATAGTTGGATGAGACGGGGTGTAATATGGATGAGCATTTATCTGATGATAGGGTCAAAGTAATGCTTCCATACATTTCAAAAGATCTTGTTCATTGATGCAACACCATGCCAATGCCGGCAAAATGTTCTGATAAAGTAAATCCTGTTTGTTTCCCTAACTCATCTTGTAAAAAAACAACAACCTTCCCATATCAACCATCCATTCACTCCAAATGTTTGTCTAGTTCTGCCTTGAATTTATTTAAGCTGTTAGCTTCTACAATGACAGATGGAAGTTGGTTCCAGTAATCAGCTACCCACTGGCTAAAGGGAATTTTCACACATCTATTCTACAACTGTCTTTCCTCAATATGAATTTATGCCCCCTCAGGTGCAGATTCTGAGTAAGAGAAAGAAAGCCATCAGCATTGAGCTTGCTCAAACCATTCAAGTCCTTATACACCTCAGTAATATCAGCTCACCAGTGCCTAGTCTCCAGTTGCTCCAATTTCCAGAACATAAGCCTTTCTTGGTAACAGCAACCCTTTGTTCCACTCACTAATCTTGTTGTCCTTCTCTGTACTTGTTCCAGCAGCTCTTAACATCTTTCCTCAAATGAGGCATCTAGACCTTTGTGCTGTACTAGATGTGTGATGTGACCATTGCATTATACAAGGGGATAATCACCTTATCCCTGCTAGCAAAATTCCTATAGATCATTGAAAAGACCTCATTAGTTACTCTTGCAGTCTGTCTGCACTGCTCAGAAAACTTCATGTCTGACTGCATAATTATCCCCTGGAGATTGTCAGATATTAAAGGGGGTAAAAAGAGCATTAACATTCCTGTGAGACTAATGGATTTAAGCACATACAAACTGACAACCTCTTGGATAAATACGGGACCATGCTGAAAAAATGCCATGGGGTCAGAGAGAGAGAGAGAGAGAGAGTTTTTTTTTTTTTTTCATTCTCCACTACCCTGAGTATAGTACCCCATGGTTAGTATATTACTCTGGGGTTTTGCTATCCAAGCAGCAGCACTTTGTCAGTGTTAAACTTCAGTTGCCACCTCTCAACCCGTCTGCTCAACTTTTCCAGATCCTTCTGTCATTAACAACCCTACCAACCTTTGTATCATCTGCAAACTTGGACATTAAGTCAGGTATATCTTTATCGATATCATTGATAAATATAGAAAACAACAATGGGCCCAACACAGACTGCTGGTGGGATAACACTCATAATATTAGTCCATGAAAAACAGTGTTCATTGATTTCCACTCTCTGTCTTCTACCACTCAACCATCCCTTTATCCATAGCAACAACTATTGATAAAGGGATGGTTGAGTGACTTGTACTATAGTCTTCCATGTGCAACAGTATCAAAAGCTTTCCTAAAATCCAAGTATATAATATCAAAACTATTTTTTGCATCCAGTTCCTTTGTGACCACATCATAGTATCCAGTCAAACTGGTCAGACAAGACTTCTCTTTAACAAACCCATGCTGTGTCTGAACTGTAACTGTAGTCTTGTATAGGTGATCCTGCGGTTCTTCTTTAACCAGTGACTCCATTATTTTCCTCGGAACAGAAGTTAAACTAACAGGTCTGTAATTACTCGTGTTGCCTTTTGATCCCTTTTTGTGAATTGTGGATACATTTGCACATCTATAGTGTGTGGGGACCGTCCCTGAAGCCAAGGATGCCCTCATAATCATGGCTAAATGCCTGCTTATTTCCTTTGCTGCCTCCTTTATTATAACTGGATAGATCCCATTCATCCCAGGTGCTTTCCTTATGTGTAACTTCAGCAATTTCTCCTACACTTTGCTCTCAGTTATTACAAAGTCATTTAACTCCCTGTTAGAGTTTGATAAACTTCTGGCCTCCACTTTTCCAGAGAATTCCTCATTTAAATGTAGACGCAAAATACCCATTCAGTTTGTCAGCTACCTGAGTAGAATCATTAACAATTGAACCCTAGATATTAAGTGGTCCAATCTGATTCATCCCTTTCCATCTTGAGTTTCCATAAGTAAAGAAGTCTTTACAATTTTTCTTTCATCCTTTGCCAAAGATTTCTCTTAATCAGACTTTGCTTGCCTAACTTCCTTAGTGTCTTAATTACAGACTAACTTATACCAACCATAAGCTTTTTTTTTTTTTTTTATGAGAACCCCAAACACGAGAGGTATTAAACCTATAGTACTTAGTACCGTGCTTGGGTTGGAGGTTGAGAAGACGAAAGAAGATATTTGTTGATATTGGACTTGAACTTCTGTAGATTGTAATTTTCAGGAAATACGTATGAAGGAAGGTTGTTCCAGAAAACGGCAGTTGAATGAATAAATGAGGAAGATGAAAAGTTGGTTCTGTGGGTTTGAAGTTGGACAGTAAATGGATGTTGGCTGCTGGCGGCACGTGTTCGGACTGTTTTGAAAGAGAGAGCGGGAATTATAGAAGCCAATTCAGAAGAACAGTGCCCATGGAAGTATCTGTAGAAGAGGCATGCAGCAGAGACAGTGCGTCTATGAGACAGCGAGTGGAGAGACTCTGTTAGAGATGAATCATTAATTAACCGAACTGCCCTCTTCTGAATGGAATCAAGAAGCCTGAGAGAGGTTTTGGGGGCACCACCCCAGATGTGGGAACAATATTCCATGGCAGGGCGGATTTGCGATTTATACAGAGTGAACAGCTGTTTGGGAGAAAAGTAACGCCGAGAGCGAAAGAGAAAACCAAGTTTTTTAGATGCAGAGGAAGCAATATTTGTAATGTGCTTGTGCCAAGAGAGATTAGAAGTCAGGGTAATCCCCAAAAGAGATATATCATTTTGCCTAGAAATCGGAGTGTCACTAAAGATAAGCATAGGAGCAGAAGAATCCTTTTTGCGAGATATAAGACAAGATTGAGTTTTAGAAGGGTTGAAATCAACTAAGTTGTCTTTGCCCCACTGGAGAATTACCTGAAGATCGGCATTTAAGGAATTGGCAGCAGATTTTCGAGAACTTAAAGCTGATTGAGGTGGACAAGGTTTCTCAAAATGGAAAGTTGAATGCAATGTGCTATCATCGGCAAAACTATGGATAGGATTTCCAGTCAATGGAAGAAGGTCATTGATATACAAGAGGAAAAGAGTGGGGGAAAGAACCGAACCTTGGGGGACACCGGCATTAGTGGAGAAGTTAGTAGACAGAGAGCCATCTACCATCACCCTCAGTGAGCGATCAGAGAGAAAACTGGATAACCAATTACTAAAAACAGTTGGCAAACCATAAGATGGAAGCTTGTTTAGAAGACCTTTATGCCAAACACGATCAAAAGCCTTTGAGATGTCAAGAGCAACTACTTGTGTTTCACCGAACCTTTCCATTGAATTAGTCCATAAATGAGTAACATAAGCCAGAATATCACCAGTGGATCGACACTGACGGAATCCATACTGGCGATCGTTGATCAGACGGAAAGTTTCTAGGTAGTTTAAGAGTTGGCGGTTAATTGATTTCTCCATTACTTTAGAAAGAGTAGAAGTAATTGCAATGGGACGATAATTGGATGGGAGGGATTTGTCACCCTTTTTAGGAACTGGCTGGATATGAGCAAATTTCCAAGCAGAAGGAAAAACACCTTTGGAATAAGAAAGTGAAAAAAGGCGGCAAAGAATAGGAGTAAGTTCAGGAGCACAGGTTTTGAGAACAAGTGGAGAAATACCATCAGGACCTGGAGCTTTCTTAGCATCAAGATTCATCAAAATCCTTCTGATATCCTTTTGACGGAAGACCACAGGAGGCATTGAATGGAGTGTGTTAGGAATGGTGGGAGGTGTTTTACCAAGATCATTAATACATGAGCTCAAAGAAAAATGGGATGCTAGCAGGTCAGCTTTATCCTTGGCTGAAGTGACAACAGAACCATCTGGTTTGGACAGAGGTGGGAGCAGAGATGGGCAAAAGTTGCGGCCAATAGCTTTGGCAAGAGACCAGAATGCTCGGCTACCATTAGGGCAAGAAGCAAGTTTACTACTCTTAGCCTGTTCAAACTCTAGTTTGAACTGATTAATAACTGCTTTACAATTGTTGCGAGCTTTGGTGTAGGCAGAAAATGAAACTGAAGAATTAGAAACAAGCCAGTTACGATATGCAACGTTCTTCTCTTGGACAGCCTTAGCACATTTATTGGAAAACCAAGGTTTAGATAAAGGACGAGATTTTAAAGTGGAGTGTGGGATAAAGGATTCCATTCCTGCAAGAATAATTTCACTGACACGATCTGAGCAAACGTTGACATCAGAAGTTTTGAAACAGTAATCAGACCAAGGAAAAGAAGAAAAGAAGTCTCGCAGGTCATCCCATTTTGCATTCTTGTAATGCCAAACAATACGAGGTTGGGAATAGCCATGAGATAAAGGTTCCATTGGAGAAGAGGCAATCACCAAGTTGTGATCTGAAGTGCCTAAAGGACCTCTCACTTCAACCTTGTACTTAGAAGGGTTGTTTGTGAGGAAAAGATCAAGCGTATTGGCTGTATGATTAGGATTGTCCGGTATTCTTGTAGGTAAATGAACAATCTGTGCTAGGTCATTAGTAATTGCAAAAGCCTCAGCATCTCGACCTGCTGGGTCGGTGTGACTAGAAAACAGAAGCCAGCTGGAGTTGTGAACGTTAAAATCACCAAGGAAAATTACCTCACTGTTAGGAAAGTTGGACTGGAGAAAGTCAAGTTGCAAAGAGAGGAAGTCAAAGAGCTCCAAGTGATTAGTGGAGTTGGGAGAACGGTAGAGACAACAGATGAATTTTACCCAATGAGGTAGAGAGATTTTAAGCCAGAGAAGATCAAAGAGAGGAGATTCCAAATTGCCAAGTCTCTGACAGGGAATATCAGAACGGACATATGCACAAGTACCACCTTTGAGGCGAAAGGAATCATACAGCAAATAATTTGGACATGTGAGATGAGCAGTAGTTGAATCAACTGATAACTGAGATTCAGTCAGAAAAAGTACATGGGGTTTGGAAGACTGCAAGTGGAAATGGACATCGTTGAGATTAGAATTGAGACCACGTATATTTGTGAAATGAATTAGGAAGTCCTTGGGAGGTTTAGATCTTTTCGCAGATAAGCTTGCTCTATTATTTTGACAATTCATGGTGTATTCAATAGTAAGAAAAAGTGGGTTTGGACGTGCTGTATGAAGTAATGAAATTTTTGGATATGGCGTACATGTGGTAAGAATATACCCAGATCCTTGACATAACGTGGCCTCGACAATGCTCCCCGCATACACACTACTCGGACTCCCTCCAGTCACTATCTGGCAGAGTAGAGGTAGCAAGATTATACACTAGCTGATCCGGAAGCTTCCTAGAGAGTTACCAATAGGTTCAGTCCGGTGTACTAACTAGCGGCCGGCCTGCGAACACCGTTTTAGAGCTGTACCCTCGAAATGTAAGGAATATTGGATCTCGCCACGACATTCATCATAACCTCAAAAATCATCAATCATACTGCATGATGGAAGAGATAGGGAAGGGTTGGCCGGAACTTAGCTCTAGAGACTAAACATGGGTTCCACCACTTCAAGCCTCCAATAAGCAAAGTGGTGGTATTTCACCGGTTGATGAGAGTCATCTACCACCTAGTACTGCCTGGTAACATAGAGGGGCGGCGTTCCTCCATGTGGTGTGGGCGCCACACCTCGCCCCCTGCTTACGTTGGTTCACACCTGGGTGGTCACCCACCATGTACTTGTGCATGAAGGTTATACCCAGGATTACTAACAGTCCCACCATCGTGAAGGTGCAAGCAGAGGATTTGGCTGTCATAGACCGTCCGGACTTCGCCGAAATTGGGTCCACTTTGACTTGAGTGTCACCCGAATATCAGTTCCATCAGCGTTTTAGACTCACAGGTAGCAAGAACAGCTTGTCTGGCATATCTGAGAGAATGTCTGTGACAGCCTCAAGGACCTTGCTTGATAATTTGTGTGCATCCCGTGCATTTTTCTTCTGTGCACGAGTCTCATTAGTTCATCTGACCTCTGTTTGGCATGAACAATATTTCTTAGTTGGAACAAAAAAAACCTAGTAGTTTCCAAGATTACTTACTTTAATGCTTCCCATTTAGAATTTGCTATTGGCAACATCATCAGTTGGTCCCACTGTACAGAAGTTAAAAACTGTCTAACACCAATGTAGTCACCTTTACGAAAGCAAAAACTCTTCCCTTTACCCCTGATGGTAGTTACATCTTTTAGTAAATCCCACATCAGTACATTGTGATCACTGCAACCAATTGGTTCCTTTAACTGCAGATTCTTAATGAATGAACAATCACTGCTGATAATCAGATCTAGAGTATTACTCCTTTGGTTACCTCTCAACCATGCTGCTGTAGAAAACAATCATCCAGTAAATCCCCTAAAGCCTTGCTAGCATGTCAGTAACCAATCCACAAGTTCCAGTCAATATCTGGTAAATTAAAATCCCCATTACAAGATATTCTGATTTACTGGCCCATTCTATTTCTCTGTACAGTTGTGTGTTGTAATCATCATAGTCATTAGGCCTGTAGCTCACTGCTACCCCAATTTTTGGTTTCCCAGTGTTTGTCTCGCCAAACTGACTCAGCATTGAACTTTCACACATGTCAACTGGATGCACTTCCTTAGATTTTGTGTGTTTCTTAACTAACAGCATAACCTCTCCTCCCTTCCTCTCCCATCCATCCTTTCTATACACATTATACTCCCCAATTCCAATTCTGCATTCCTTATATCTGTGTGACAACACGTCTCTGATATCCTTCTTTGATGTCTTGATCAGCACTTCAAATTCATCAAATTTATTTATTGTATTCCTAGCATTGGTGTACATGCAGGTACAGTTGGTGTACCTGTTCTTACTCTTAGTTACTCCAACACAGCTAGCCCACGTATTTAATTGTTCCACGATGACTCCCATCAGATCTTGAATTCCCCAGCAGCTTGCTTTCCAGGCTGCTGTTCATTCCAATAGAAGCAGTGCAAGAATCACTTTCACCTCTGCCTCTGGCTGCTGTTAATTTATTAGTCTATGAATTCTTCCAAGCTACCAGTTTTCCTACCCACCTAATACTGCCTCGATAGCATTATCAAATATTCTTGCACCCTTTCTATTTAAGTGCATACCATCAGTGTATAGCAGCAGTTTCAACTGTTAACAAGCACAGACCACATTGAGAAAAATTCTACCCCACAATCATGCAGATCTATTCTTAATGTCATTAGTGCCAATGTGTAAAGCATCACCTCTTGTGCCCTTAAAAGGTGATATATGCTTTATGATGTCATCAACTTTTGCCTCTGGCAGACATGCCCTGGTCTTATTCTGCCTATCTTTGTTGCCCGATATAGTTCCCATTTCCCTGACAGTAGAGTTACTGACAATAACAAGCTCCTGCAGGACTAGAGTAGTCTGCCTTAAAGATTGCCGCGGTGTTGTCTGATGCATGAGAGTAAACTCTGGCATCTTAATTATTTCGAGGCATCTACCCTACTCCTCAAACTCTCAGATGCCCATCAGAATGCCGAGTTGTCCCCTAATTTCTTCACACTCTCTGCACCTAGCACCCACAAAAGGTTTCTAGATCATGTCCTGTTCCAGAGAGTTCCACAAACATTTCACAAGTTGCACATTTTTTTAAACTGTGATGCATTTGAGAATCTCCCTTTTGGTTTTCCCCCAAGCCACAGCACTCCCGTTATTTTGTGCCTGTTGCTTTACTGTCTAGTCTGGGGCATGATTTCTGTTTAAACAGAATTTAATTGATTAACAATGAAAATTAATGATTAATTAAATTTAATTGATTAATTGACAATACTACACTAAGCTAACAGATTCCTAAATGCTGTGCTACGTATTTTGCTATCTAGTTTAACATTACACCTTATGTTATTAAGCTAGCATTAGTAGAGACATAATGATGCAAGAAAGCAAGCTTATGCAGCATCAGCCAAAAAAAAAAAAAAAAAATGCTCCCATTTCACCCCTCCGTTCATTCCAAATACCTGTCCAGCTCAGCCTTAAATTTATTTAGGCTATCAACTTCCACAACAAAGGATGGAAGTCTGTTCCACCAACCAACTACCCGCTGGCTAAAGGCAAACTTCCACACATCTATACTACATCTGTCTTTCCTCAAGTTCAGTATATACCTTATGCTATACCGTAACGATCTAATATACTATAACAGTGGTATCACTTTTCGAAGTACAAAAGATCTAAGTATTGAGTAGTAACCCACAAAATCTATCTAAATTCAAAATAAATAAACTAAGGATTGTGACTAAGAATATAAAGCTATTTATAAGATATGATTTTGTATAACAGTTAGGTAAGTAAAATGGCAAAAATATTTCAAAACCTTATCCTTTTCATGGAGCTAAAAATTTGAATGCTTCCTTTAGAATTTTCTGATTTTTCATAATTGTGCAATAATTAACAGAGTTTTCTGGAATTTTCAGTGGAGAAATCAAAGAAAACATTTTCAAAAACAGTTAATTAGGGTTTCAACTATGGATAGAGTGGAATGTAGAGCACAAATTCTTGTTGCACAGGGTTAATCTTTATTCATCAGATCGTGCTGTAAGAAATGGGCGGGGTTCCATAAGGATTGGTACTGGGACCCTGCTGAATTTCTTAAATGCCATCAACATACCACTGCCTGCATCTCTATGCAGGCAGTGGTATGCTAAAAAAAAAAAGACCAAGAATATGTCTATGTATTTATTGTATAAATATACAATAATAAAATAAAATGATAAAGTCATAATAAAATCATGACGTTAATCAGGTTCATGACAATTCTAGAAATGCAAAATCTTTGACAGACTTTGAGCTGGGAATGCCATTACCTTAAGAAGAAGTAACCCAGGCAAAATTGAGCAGATGTTTGTTGGAAATAATATTCCTGTAAAATTACTACCAGAGATAATCCTTTCACAGGCTGCCACACAGGGAAAGGAAGCATAGGGGGTGCTTAAATAAGTGGGCCCTGACTGGATTTTCCATGTCACCATATACTAGCTTATAGCTCAAATGCCTCTAGCCATTGTGGGTTGAAGTGTGTGCCTCTCTACAGTTTATAACCATTGTCAGTTTAACAACCAACTCGTGAAATTTTTGAAAATTTAACAGTCTGCTCATGCAAACTAGCTTCAGCACACCACTGGATGCAGGGCATAATTCAAGGTCAGTAGAGTAGTTAATGATCAGTGCTAAGCAAAGCTTCTTTGAGATAAATTAGATAGATTGCAGGGATGGTCAGAAAAGTGGCAGCTACATTTTAATGCAGCAAAATCCAGTACACTTGGGGAATAGCAACCACAAAATAACTTATACACTCGGTGGAGTTGAACTGAAAACAGTAGAAGAAAGGGAGTTTCTACGTAGCTTTGTAGCAGTATAATCAGTATCACAAGCATATAAACTGTAATTTATAGCACTATATATGTGTTTTAATAACTTACCTTTATCACATAGTCCGTAACGTTCAATTCAACATTAATATTCATAGAGTTTTTGGTATTTGTGATTTGGCAATGATATATTATCTCAAATAGGACACTCGAGAATTCAAATCACACAGGTTGGCAATAGATAATTACATGATAATTATAGCATAATACATATAACTTAAACTTGAAAGGAGATATGAAATACATATACTGGAAGCTTGATGTTGAAATATATATATATATATATATATATATATATATTCAGTAACATAAACTTCATAGCATAACCAGTGCATAGCATTATTAATGCATTAGGATATAAGTACAGTCTAGTATTTTTAATTATATTCAACTTGAACCAAAATCATGCCTCAGAGCAGCAAAGTAAAAGGCTCAAGATAGTGAGAGGGCTGTGGCTCAGGGAGAACCTGGGGGGGGAATTGTCCTCTGAATCACAGCCTATCAAATGTACTGCTTGTTTGATGTTTGTGGACTATCAGGACGGAACATGATATTGGCAAGGGGGATTTGTATGTGCCCGATATAGTGTGAGGATGTTAGCCATCAACACAGCATTGTTATAGGCCTTTATGAGAGCTTGAAAACAGGGTGGATGCCCTCGTGGGATTTAAATTGGGTGGCCTATCAAGCTCTCAGCTGCCCACATCAATGCCAAAGTTTCTACTTGATCATCAGGCAACACAGTGGTAATCCCCAAAGCAGAATGCACTGGTCACACAAGAGCTAGTTGTTGTCGGTGGCTCTTTTGTCAGGGAAACAGGAAATGTATTATGCAAAAAGAATATGTGCAATAGAACCAGCGTATGCCTGCCAGGTACAAAAGTAGATGACTTTGTAGACAGATATCATCTTTTAAGGGCACAAAAGGTGATGTTGTACACATTGGCACTAATGACATTAAGAGTAGGAGATCTGCAGGTTACTTACCAAGTACAGGGCAGTGTTCAAAAAAGTCGAGTTAGGGTTAAATTTGAAAGTGTCTGCAATTCTGCCTACACACAATAAGAGGAAGTATATGATGAGAGAGCCTTGTCTATCAATTCAGCCCTGGACAGATTGTGCAAGGCTCGTGGTAAAATTTTTCTCAGTGTGGTCTGTGCTTGCTAACAGGAGAGGCTGCTTCTATAGGAATGGGATTCACTTAAATAGAAAGGGTGCAAGAATATTTGCTGATGCTATCGGGTCAGTGTTAGGTGGGTCGAAAAATGCTAGCTTGGGGGGATACACAGACTAATAGATGAACAATAGCTGTAGGCAGGGGTGAAATTGATTCTTGCACTGCTTCCATTGGAATGAGCAGTAGCCTGGAAAGCAAGGTGCTGGGAATTTCAAGAACTGCTGAGTCATCAGGGAACAAGTAAATACATGGGTAACTAAGAGTAAGAACAGCTTCATGTATACTTGCATGTACACAAATGCTAGGAGTATAGTAAATAAATTTGATGCATTTCAAATCATCGTGGAAGTTGACAGCTTAAATAAATTCAATGCTGAACTAGACAAATTTTGGAGTGAATAGATGGGTGAAATAGAAAGGTTTTTTTTTTTGCCTGATGCTATTATGCTAATGAGGAATGCAGAATTGGAATTTGGGGAGTACAATGTGTACAGGAAGGGAGGAGGGGTTATGCTATTAATTAAGAAACACAAAATCCAAGGAAGTGCATCCAATTGACATAGCTGAGCAGTACAATGTTGAGTCAGTTTGCTGTGACATGAGCATTTGGAAAGGAAAAATGAGAGTAGGAGTGGGTTATTGGCCTAATAACTCTGATGAGTGTAACAAACAACTGTCCAGAGAAATAGAATGGGCTAATAAATCAAAATGTCTTACAATGAGGGGATTTTAAATTTCCAGATATTGACAGGAACTTGTAGGGTTGTTCACTCGCACACTGGAAAAATGGATTTATTGGATGAGTCTTTTCTACAGCAGCATGTTTAATAGACTACCAGATGAAGTAATACTCTTGATCTGATTTTTAGCAGTGATTATTCATGCATTAAGAATCTGCGGATAAAGGAACCGCTTGGTGGCAGTGATTTCAGTGGATTGATGCAAGATTTACTTAAAGATGTAACTACCGTCAGCGGTAAAGGAAAGTGTTTTTGGTTTTGTAAAGATGACTTTGGTGGTCTCAGACAGGTTTTCAATCCTATACAGTGAGGCCAGCTGATAATGTTACCAACAGCAAATTCTAAATGGGAAGCATTCAAGAAATTAATCTTGGGAGCTACTAGGCTTTTCATAACAACTAAGAAATATTGTTCAAGGTTTTGGCTTAAATGGATGTCAGACGAAGTAATGAGAATCATGGCAGAAAAGAAAAATGCATGGATTGCATATAAATTATCAGGCCTGTGGTAGATATTAGTTAGTCTGTAATCGAGTCATGAAGGAGATTAGTCAAGCAACGGCAGATTATGAGATATCTTTGGCAAAGGAGGCAAAGAAAAACAGCAAAGACTTGTAAACTCTAGAAGGAAGGAAGGGGATGAATCAGATTGGTCAACTTGATTTCGATGGTTTGACTGTTGATGATCCTGATCAGGTAGCTGACAAACTGAATGAGTATTTTGTATTAACATTCACACATTATGAATTCTGTAGGGAAGTAGAGGCCAGAAGTTTACCACACTCTAAGAGGGAGCTGAATGATTTTGTAATAAATGCCTCCTTTAATATAACTGGATAGATGGGATCTATCCAGTTATATTAAGGGAGGCAGCAGAGGAAGTAAGCAAACCCTCGGCCATAATTATGAGAGCATCCTTGGATTCAGGGGAGGGTCCCCATGGACTGGAGATGTGCAAATGTATCCCCAGTTCATAAAGGGTCACATGAGTAATTACAGAATTGTTATAGTTTAACTTCTGTTCTGGGGAAAATAATGGAGTCTGGTTAAAGAAGCAATGCAGGATCAACTAGACAATAGCATAGTTAATACTTCAATCACTGCATGGGTTTGTCAAGGGGCAATCTTGTCTGACCAATTTCATTGGATACTACAATGTGGTCACAAAGGAACTTGGAGCAAAAAAATAAATTTGATTTATCTATACTTGGATTTCAGGAAAGCTTTTGATACTGTTGCACATACTGTCGCATAAAAGACTGCTGTACAAATTGGAGCAGTATGGCTTTAAGGGCAAGTTGCTGCTCTGGATAAAGGGATGGTTGAGTGGGCAAAAATAGAGAGTGGTAATCAATGGACAATGCCCTTCGTGGACTGATGTTATTTGTGGAGTCACCCAGGGTTCTGTGTTGGGACCATTGTTGTTTTTTCTATTTATCAGTGATATTGATGAAGGTATATCAGGCTTAATATCAGGCCAAGTTTGCAGATGATTCAAAGGTTGGCAGGGTTGTTAATTACAGTAATGACAGTGCAGTGCTGCAACAGGATTTAGAAAAGTTGGGCACATGGGCTGAGAGGTAACAGTGCCTACTTGGCTTTACCCTAAAGCTGGCCCTGAATCCGAAAGTAACGTACCAACTCTGTGGTACTAGATGCAGATTAGTAGAGTACGAAAAAAACTGGGAGTAATCGTGCAGTCAGATATGAAGTTTTCTGAGCCAGCCCATGGGGTTTTGCCAGAGCCAGTCCATGGGGTTTTGTCAATTGTATCCAGGAATTTTGCTAATGGGAATAAGGAAGTGATTATCCTTTTGTATAAGGCAATGGTCAGACAACACCTTGAGTTACTGCATAGGTCTGGAAGGCACATTTTAGGAAGGATGTAGTGTTGCTGGAATGAGTACAGAGAAGACAAAGGGAGTGCTCTTACTAAAGGCTCAAGTTCTGCAGATTGCAGCCTTTGGAGACTAGGCACCTGCTGGGTGATCTGATTGAGGTGTATAAGGCTTTGAATGGTTTGAGCAAGCTCAGTGCCTTAAGGGATTCTTGCTCAGATTATGCACTTTATGGAGGCATAAATTCAAATTGAAGAAAGACAATTGCAGAATAGATGTGTGGAAATTTGCTTTTCACCAGTGAGTGGTTGATTGCTGGAGCAAACTTATGCATTGAGGAAGTTGATAGCTTAAGAAGTTAAGGAAGAACTGGACAAACATTTGGTGCAAATGGATTGGTGAAATGGAAATTTATTTATTTTTTTTTAAATTTTTGGCTGATGCTGTATATCCTTTGCTTTCTTGCATCATATGCCATTACGGATGCTGAAGTATTTAGACTGCACATAAATTAATGTATAAAAAACATTGATCTCCTTGAAAGGTTTTAAAGACTGGCATCATGGATGGTGACATCAGCAAATGTTGCATCTATATGAAGAAATACAGGCCACTCCCGCTTTACGAGTTCCCGGGTTTACTAATTTTTTTTTTCAAGTACCAAGTATCAACAAAATCGTAAATATGAACATTAATTGCAATAAAATAAATGCTAACCGTTCATAAATAAGGCATTTCTCACCACACGTGTAGCATCTCACTGACTCATAACATAAAGCAGTTACCACACCAATATTACAAAGAATGGTTGTGTTGCTCTTCATTTTTGCTGTCTTGTGTTATTTCAAAATTATCCCCCTTATTAATACTTTATAGTATGCCAAAAATACTATGGGGAATGATGTTAATAAAGAGCAAAGAGGAATAACATTGGAAACAAAATATGAGATTATAAGCAAAAATGTGGCTGGAATGACTCTGTATGAAATGCTATTATTGAAATTTATAAAGAAAAGAAGACTATCTTGGGAAAAAATACCTCTTGAAGCATTTTTGAAGAAGAACACGACTCCTTTGTGTCAACAAACCAACCATGACTGACAAACCATCAGCAAGTGCTCATTTAGTTGACAAATAAACATTCTTTAACATTTACGACATACATAATTACTTTATTATTATAATTTGATTGGGATATAAATTACCGCTTTATGAGTGTGCCCTAGGAATGAATTATCTTGTAAAGTCAGGAACTACCTGTACTTCAAATATGTGATGCCTTACAGGAGACTTAATTGAGGTCTATAAGGCTCTGAAATGTGAAAGTAAAGTGAGTTAGCTGGATATTTTCGCTACTATAAATTATTCCTGAACTAGGGGCTATGGACCAGGGACGATGATTTATCATTGCCCCGAATTCAAGAAGAGTTTTAGAGTGAATTGTAGGAAGTTTTCTTTTTGCCAGCAGATCGTAAATTAGTGTAATAAGTTATCACCATGGGTTGAGGCTGACAGCTTGTGGAAATTCAAAGCTCATCTGGATAGGTATTGGTGTCTGTCCAGTAGGTACCTGCCAAATAGGTTTATTATTTATCTATTATTATTTTTATTTTTAATTAATTATTTTATTTTTTTCTTGGTCAGTGCAACAAAAATTTAGAGCTTTCTTACACCGTATTGGTTAATATTAATGGATTAAAAGATTCATGAAAACTTCATGAATAACTTACTTCAATATTATCTATTAAGTTTAAATGAGATGTGTAAGAAAGAGAATGAAATAGAAAACATAATAAAGAAAAGCCAGGTGGGCAGGAGTAGTAGTGCGCAGCACACGCTTCTTGATTAGACCGGGGTTCGAGCCCGTGACCACCAAATATGGAGGATGCGGAAGGTCAGGGAATGACCACTGCATATCCCCAGCCTGGTGTAAGATCTGAAAATCTTACAAAAATAAAATATATTTTTTTGACTTCTGAAGTTAGTTTTCCTTTTTGGATTCTTGCCGTTGGGAGAAATGTTAATAGCGTCAGTTTCTATAAACAAGAATTATCCAGTAAGGATTGTAAAACTTAAAAGGTAGGAAGAACGAAAAACAGAAAAATTAGCTTTGCATCCGTCAAAACAGAAAACTGACGGAAAATACTATAGCAAGCCCAGCAGGTGGTACGGCGCAACAAGTTTATGAGGGGTCACGCACCGGAAACGCATATGGCTAAACGCACACACAAGCCTCTAAAAATAGACGCGATGGTCTCCAGTGACACATTTGTGGTTTGTCTGTAGTGCTTTTGAGACAAGCTGTGATGACCCAGAAGGAGTTGTTTTGATGCATTCGGCCTACATGAAAGAGCTCAACGGATGTTAACAGGTAGGAAATAAAAAAAAGGAGAGGGGTATTGTGAATCACGTGCCACAGGGCTGGCTGACCTGCCAACAAATGAAAGGATAAAAATGAATATAGGAAGGAGGAGATTGGGAGACCACTGTAGGAAGGCGTGGAAAACTGAGAAGAAAAATTTGTGGATGGAGACGGACAGAAGGAGAGTGAGGGAGTGTCAGTGAGTTGGGCAGTAAGATGAGAGGGGGTCAGTGTCAGTGAGTTGGGCAGTAAGATGAGAGTGGGTCAGTGTCAGTGAGTGGGGCAGTAAGATGAGAGTTGGAGAAGAAAAGAAAGGAATGAGTTCTTTTAGATAGAGTAGCCGGTGGAGAAAAGTGGCTAAGTTTTAATGTGTAGTCAGTATGAGGGGGAGATAAGCTTTAAGTGAACAGTTAAGTCGTTAATCTAATAAGTTAGTGAGAGAGGCAGTCGAGTAAGTGGAAAGATGAAGTTGAGGTGCAGAAGTCGGTCAGACAGTCAGTCAAAAGTAGATTGAGTTTCGAAGTGAGAGATGAACACGTGCCATAGAAAAGAGGGAAAAGTTTTCAAGATCCTTAAAGTAGATGAGAAGGAGTCAACTCCATTATGAAGGAACGATATTGCCTGATATTCTGAGAGCAAGTACGCTGGAGCTGATGAAATCCGAAGCCGGACAAAAAGAGTACAGCCATTCTGATCAGATGAAATTAATGCGTCCATAAAGAAATAAAAAGGTACCCAGGAAGGAATCCAGTATCTTATATCGAACTCCCCCAGTGATTGTGAGATGCGACCCAGATAGAAAGAATCCCCTACTCGCTTAGAGAAGGATGTACCGTGAAGTCTGCCAAGTTATGTCAGTAAGTGATTAGTTTGTTTAAGTACTCTCACCATCACATCGATTATAGACACCTGATAACCAATTTATCAGAACTTTTGATTGAACACATATGTATAAGTAGTACTTTATTGTAATGAATAAGTTAGTGAATGTTATGGACTGAAGGACATTACCCAGGGCAAGTCAATATATATACAGTATAGATAAATTTTGGAAGGGAATAGATATAAAATTTTTGAAGTGATTGATACTTGTTAATATTTGGTTAAATAAGTGAATGACTAAGTATGAATTTTGAAAGGGGATAGACGGATGTCAGTAACCCCCGAATGTGCAGGTAGTTAATTGTAGAAATTTGATAGTAATAATTACCTAGATTAGAGAAGGTTGTAGGCTATAATCTGTTAGAAAACCGAGTAATGATTTATACTGAAATTAAGAGTATCGGAGCTTTATCAATTTGGAGTAGGAATTGTTTTGTAATGAAAGGAGAATGTTAATAGATTCTTTTGAAAGTCAATTGAACTCAGGAGTAAGGAAGTAAAAACATTTTGTAGTTTAAAAGAGGGGATAGTTGATTATGATTTATGTAAAGGAAATAGCCCTCCTTGAGTTTACTCAATAGGCAAAATACCTTGCTCCTATACATTCTGTTATAAGAAGATGAAATTAAATCTATTTGGTCATGAGTTTAATAAATTTCTTTTGTTTGATGTATCTATGTAAAAAATGTCCAATAAACTGTATTTTTATTATACAACATTTGTGTGTCTCTTTGTTATTCTGAGAAAAAGCCTATCCAAAGGGAATTAAACTCAACAAGGAGATTTTCCCCTAGAACTTGGAATTTTCTGAAGTAAAATAGTCAGATGCGCAAGTGGGGAGTTATTATAAAGGGGAGTTGTTAAAAGGGGAAATAATAAATATAACCAAATATATAAAATAACATTTTTTTAAAATACCCCCCCCCCACACTGGATAAAGGGTGAGGGTTGGCGTCAGGAAGGGCATCCAGCCGCAAAACTTTCATGCCAAAACAATAAAAATGCTGACCCCATATATAATGGGAAAAAGCGAGGACAAAAAAATAAATAAATAAATAAAAAAAAATAAAGAAAACACATCATCTGTTAAGAAGTTGACAATCTTAGCAGGAGGTGTACTTCTCGATGTGTCTTATCGTTTTCGTTTCATTCTTTTCCACATATTTCATTAAGATTCAGCAGATAATATAGAGGATATACCAAATTAATGATGTGCACTTAAAAGCCAATGTTAAGTTTCTTTGTTCATGTTTAGCCTGAAGTAATTTTTTAATAAAAAGATTAGTTATTTAAATATTGTTGTTTTAAGTGAATTTGTTTGTGAAAGAAGATTCAGTTACTTAATTTAAATTTGTTGAGCAGTGTGAATGTACTGAGATTGTCAATTCCTGTAAGTTGGCATTGTCCACTTGAACCAGGTTGTAGAAATTGGCATTAGCTAATTGTAAAGATTTTTTATTAGCTAATGCTGTATAATTGAACAAAGCAAAAAAAATAATAAATAAATGAAGCAAAAAACTTTAAAATACAGTGCATTTCATTTCATCAATCATGATATGTGTAAATTGCCTTCTGCATTTTATGACACATTAATCAGTTGTTAATTTTGAGTACAATTTGGGGTGCATCTTTCGGACAATGCTGAAAATTTGGTTGAAATGCTCCGTAGTTCTGGAGCATTCAAGCTAAAGCCAGATGTCTGTCAAGTCTTCCATTTTTCAGTTTATAAAACTTGGCTGGTATGAATTCTTAATTTTTTAGGTATGATATTGTTTTTATTCCTTTTAATGTTTTAATTTTTAAGCATATTTCAAAATGCCTAGAAACAGGGTTTCTCCAGTTGATTGAATTAATTCAAATGGTGGTATTAACACTGCTGCCATGTTATTGCTTAGGAATTCAAATTTCTCACCTCAAAAAAAAAAAAAAAAAAAAAAAAAAAAACCTGATTTCTAGAGTATGTGGCATGTATTATTTAATTTTCCCTGAACTAGGTTTTTAGGGAAAATGAAATGCATGCCACATATTTAATAGCGCAGTGTCATGCAAACTTTTTTGATTTTTAGCTTTACCTATGAGTCCCCAAAGTAAAATATATTGTTTTATTATTCTCAATAATCTCAAAAATTCTTATTTTTCATTTATAAATAGTTTTAAAGATATTTTTGATAGGTCGGTTAAATATATTTTTTAAAATATTTCTTATGTACTTTCAAAATTTGCATTTGTCATTTTTCAAAGTATGCATTTTAAAAAATAAAATAACTGCTTATCTGTCAGTGTGCAGTCTGTCCTAATATAATATATCCTAATAATATCACTTATATCTAGGAATTCAGAAATGCTAGGTTATGAAAAAGTCTATAACAACATACTTCTCACAACTATTGTGACAGTGAGCATGCATCTTTTTTACTATGAACTCATTTATGTTATACATACATAGAGGAGCAGAGAATCCACTTGTCTGTGGACCTCCTTCCTGAAGTTCATAGACCCAGTTGCATACTGTTCAGCCAGTGCAACTGGACACTTTTTTTGTCATATACTCCCATTAATATCACAAACTGGTTGGGGAGCCCTGTTTTAAAATAATATATTAAAAGTACAATTATTCATATTATTTTACTTGTTCAGTTATTTGTATTTAATATTCTCTTTGTTTTACTAGTTGAAAAATGTAATTTCTTATAATATTTACAGCAAAAATTGGGCTCCCAGCATGTGATCTCATTGCACTTCTGATTTCTGTATGACACATAATGGCACTGGACAGCTTTAAAAGTTGTAAGTTTATTGACCCTGTGGCTAGTCAGCGTTCGTTATTATACCATCAGAGACAAGGAGTCCTTTGTTGCTGCTGTAGGTATCCCATTATTCTAAGCCATTGTAAACATGTAGAACATGGTGCTCTTGATGAACTTTGTGAAAGAATCTTGTCTTGTAATATTCGGGTGAGTAAGAGAAACTCCAACCAAACAAGAAGTGCCAAGAGTGTTTCATCTTCAGACCTCCATGTTAATCTTCTTAGCTCCCGACGTCAGTATGCAATTTTACATACCTCCCAGAAGGAATGTATTTGTGCCATGCCTCACAACTCTTTACCAAGAAATTATGCGGCTAATACTTCTTGGTCAAATGAACTTTTAAATATCTTTCCTAGGAAGTGCTTTAGCCTTCCCCATTGTTATAAGCATCATATAGCTTTAAGTTGCAGTGTACAGCCGGATGAGAGGAGATGTCTGAGGTGTGAAAGACATGATGGACGATATGTAGAAAAAAATAATTCTGCTGTTTGGTCTCGTGGCTGGGAACCTCTCCATTATAAGAAGAGGATTAATCCTTCAGAATTCAAAATAAAAGTAGATGTAAGTGTTAGACTGTTTTGTTTTCTCTTGGAAAATGCTCTACATATACATACACATCTGTATTTTGTATTTTTAAATGGAGAATTTTTTTTTTTTAATATATATATATATATTCTTGCTCTCACCCCCTACACGTCTTCATTTACTTGAGAAACAGTGAATGCCAAAATCATACAAATTAACCTGTACTATAAAAAGGCTCATTATTGAACCATTAGCAAATAAAACAAATTATTTACTGTTAAGAAGCCTATAAAGTATATATTTGTGTTTTCCATGTAATTTCCTTTATTATTGCATAGAAATAATATAATTTATTTAGATTATAATATAAAAAAAATAATTGATAATTTATTTTTAGCCTGGAGTACCAAATATTTTTTCAAGTGACCAAACAATGTAGAATCATCCAGTACTACACTTCAAAGTTATATATAGTTCTTTACATTTATAGTACTCATTATTTTTCTACTTAGTAATTTCTTTATAGCAAAGTCTCAGAAAGGAAGGTTACTTTTATCTTATTCTTAAACTATTCTAACTAACCCTACTAATTTATATCTTTCACTTGCTGATTTTTCCTCTCGAGTGTGACACTTTCTCACCACTTAAGCCTTCAAGCAAACCTATGCTGTGATATACAAACTGATATATACAAACCTTATCCTGACACACGTAATCCGAACATAACTTTGCAACGTGACTATCCACCACTTTGCAGTTCCATTCATTATCAAATTAGCCAGTGAGTAAACTTGCCTTTTCTGGTTCAGAAAGGTCTACAAAGGCTGCTCTGTCCACCAAAGATTTTCAGGAAACACCACTCTGAGGATATCATCATTATCAGCCATTTTCAATCCACTGCAAGATGAAGGCCTCTCTAGCAACTTTCCAGTTCCTTCTGTTTTGTGCAATGGCCAACCATTTACTACCCATGAATTCATGAATTTCACCTGTCCATCTCGTTGTTGTCTTCCAGGTTTTCTCTTAGCTCCTCTTGGGTACCATTCTGTTATTTTCTTAGTCCATCTGTCATTATGTCTTCGAGCTATGTGTCCTGCCTAAGACCATTTTAGTTCTTTAGTTTTGATAAGAATGTCCTTTACTTGAGTTTGCTGCCTAATCCATGTGTTTCTCTTCTTATCTAACAGGCTGATTCCCAATATAATTTGTTCCATTCTTCATTGTGTAGTTCTCAGCTTCTCTTCCATAGGGAAGTTTCTTAATTCGTTACATTCTTCGTTGTGTAGTTCTCAGCTTCTCTTCCATAGGGAAGAGAAGCTGAGAACTACACAACGGTGAGTGTCCAAGTTTCACTTCCTTAAGTTATGGTGGGGAGTATACATTGGTTCATTATTTTATTTTTCAGAAAAATTGGAATATTGCTCCTCAGTATGTGACTATATTTCCTGAATGCTATCCATCCAAAATTTATTCTTCTCTTGACTTCCATCCATTTATCATTATTACAACTAATGATTTGTCCCAGATGACTCCACCTTTTCAATTGCTGCTCCTTCAATCATTATATCCCTTTCTGTGGCATACTGTTTCATCATTACTTTTGTTTTAGCCCTATTCATCTTTAGTCCAAAATCCTTAGTAACTCTGTATAACTGATTCAGATTTTCCTCTAATTTTTTGGAATCTTGGCTTATGACCACAATGTCATCTGTAAATCGTAAATGGTTTAGATACTTTCCATTCACATTGATTCCTTTCTGCTACCAGTCTGATCTTCTGAAAGCTTCCTCAAGGGCATCAGTAAACAACTTCGGAGATATTATGTCTCCTTGTCGAACTCCTTTCTCAATTTTAAAAATCCTACTGTCTTTGTCCAGTCTAATAAAGGAGGTAGCATTCTCATATATTTTCTTCAAAATCATAATATATGGGTTATCTATGCCTTGTTTTTCCAGTGCCCGAAACATTGCCTTATGCTGTATGGAGTCAAATGGCTTTTCATAATCCACAAATGCCAGGCATAATGGTGTTTTACTTTCTCCATTTGCTGTGACATTACGTAAAGGTGATCCATAGTGAGAATCCTGTTCTAAAGCCAGCTTGCTCTTTCGGTTGATTCTCATCAACTATTCTTTCTAACCAGTTAGTAATGACCCTTGTGAACAACTTGTAGATGTGCGATTACAAGCTAACTGGTCTATAATTTCCAATTTCTGATTTATCTCCTTTCTTATGCAGCAAAACTGTGATTGCATTATTCCACTCCTTAGGCGTCACTCCTTTTCAAATGTATTTTGTGAAGAGTCTTGCGAGTTTTTGTGTCATGTGTCTTCTTCCCAATTTTAACAACTCTACAGTAACTTCATCTTCCCCCAGGGCTTTCTGATTCTTCGTTTTCTTCAACGCATGTTCTACCTCATCAGGAAGGATATCAGGTACGTTGTATGTATGTCGCGCCTCCGTAGCCAGGTGGGTAGGAGCAGCAGTGCGTTGCGCACTCTTCTTGATCAGACCGGGGTTTGAGCCTGTGACCACGAAATACGGAGGATGCGGAAAGGTCAGGAAATGACCACCGCATATCCCCGGAGCAATATGGCCTTAGTTGCTAATTCTCCTAAAAATCAAATAACAACAACAACACTGTATGTGTTACTAATTTGCGATCCATCTTCCCCACTGCTGGCATTATTCCCTTGCTCCTTGTATGACTCTTTATAGTAGTCTTCTGCTATTTGAATTATGCCTTCAGTTTCAGTATTATTTGTCTTCCTGTATTACTGCTCATGGCTGCTGATTTAAATCCTTTATTTTCCCTTAGTGCTTGTTCTACTTTTCATGTGTTAAATCTTCTTATGTCCTCTCTGAGTCTCTTTCTAATGGCTTTGCATAACTCAGTATACTCAATTTTCTCCCTGTCAGTGTTTTTCTTGCTCTTCATTTGTCGTCTTCAGTTATGACAAGTGTTCCTTGTCTAATTTTTTCTTCTTTGGATTTCTTTTTACCTATAGGTTTCTTGGGCTTAATCACTTTCAAAAAGTTGTAATATTCCTCGTTGATATCTTGGTTCTGAGCAGTCTGCAGAACTCACACTTGTTCTTAAGTTCCAGTACGTACTGCTTTTTCTCCTCTTCTGTTATCTCAAAGACCTTTGTATTATTTATTCAAGTCAGTTTTTTCCTTACTTTTCGTACATCTGTATCGTGAGCATCTTACCATTCTGTGATCACTTCAAACATTTACCTTGTTCAGGACAGTAACATCATTCATGATATATCTTTTGTTAGTGAGGATGAAGTTGATTCCATTAGTTGTTAATCCATTTGGGCTCTTCCATGTCCACTTTCTTTTCACCCTTTTCTTGAAAAAAGTGTTCATTACTGACATTCCTTGAGATTCTGCAAATTCCACAAATCTTTCACCTCTTTCATTTTTTTCACCAATTCCAAAATTTCCTATAGTTCCCCTTTCTGCACTGTTTTGTCTCTTTCCAACCTTAGCATTGAAGTCCCCCCATAATGATAGGATAGAGAGTTTTCTGTTCATCTAAAAGATTCTCAATTTCAGTGTACATTTCTTCAACCTCTTCTTCATCATGGCTCGATGTTGGTGCATAAATCGTTATAACCTTCAGTTTATACCTTTTAGAAATCTTGAGTAGTAGTCTTGACACCCTTGGTGATGTACTTTTGAATTCCAAAATGTTGTTTTTTATATCTTTATGGACCAGAAAGCCAACTCCACCTTCACTCCTTTCACTGTTTCCATTGGTGTACAGCAGATTTCCACTTGATAAACTTATAAGTGATTCATTTCTTCTTCTTGTTTCAGCCAAGCTGATGATATTCCAATTCACATTTTCTAATTCTTTTTCCAGCTCTAATATCCTGTCTCCGCCGATGAGCAATCTTACATTGTAACAGGCCAAATTCAGTTTCCGTGCATGGCAGCCTGGTCGTACCCAGAGATTCTTAGCACACTGTGATCCTGCTGCTGGGGACTGAGGGCCATTTGTTTCATTGTGCTGTCATGTGCTAGAGGGTTTGGTCTTTTCCTCTTCACACTGACCAGGCATCTTGAAGAGAACCACTCTACATGTTCATTGCCACCTAAGTGATGTAACAGGACTTACCACCGAGAAGGTGTGCATAAGTGGATTTTAGGGAGGCAGGCCAACCAGACTTCTCCTAAATCTTCTGAAATAGAAAGATATTGGATCCATCAGTGTTTTAGACTGAGTGTCTGATAACACACACAATGCCTGTTCCCCTCTGAGGATATACAGAGTTGAAACTAAACAGCAAACATTCAGGTTTCCTAAATCTTGGCCTTCAGTGGAGTCAAAGTTATGGTAACTCTTTATGCAACTCTCAGCTCTTCCAGAGGTGTCATCTCCAAATAGGACATAATGGATATCACAAAAGAAGAGCGCCTCCGAAGCCAGGTGGGAAGGTGCAGCAGTGCATAGCACACGCTTCTTGATTAGACCGGGGTTCGAGCCCGTCACCATCAAATACGGAGGATGCGGAAAGGTCAGGGAATGACCACCGCATATTTCCGGAGTACTATGGCCTTAGTTGCTAATGCTCCTAAAAACCAAATAACAAACAACAAATAACAACAAAAGAAGAAGAAATTGTACACAAACTGTGAAGTCAGGGTGTGCAGGCAAAATGAATACATATTAGAAAAGATGGTGTACTGGTAGTACCCACATGCAATTGCTTATCAAAGAGTTTCTGTTTATCCCAACTGTGGTTCCAAGGAATATTCACAAACTGTCTTGAATTCTCAAACTTCAAAATGTCTAAGCTGTAAAGGTGATCACCAGGCCTATTGTACAGTATGTGAGCAGTGGGGTGTAAAAAAGATATACAGGGTGTGCATATCTTAAGATAGCATCACATAAGCATGTGGGACCCAGTTCCAGGATGTATTTAAGCCCTAAAAACAATAAAAAAAAAGTTAATGTAAATGCAAATCTGATTTTGCCTTGTTTCTGAGTTACCGAGCCATTTTTGTGTTTCAACAACTGTCTGCTTAGATTTACAGGAAAGGCTCAAAATGACCACTGTGCACCTGAATACAAGCCTGCAAACACCTCATTGTAGACCTTCTCACCCGGCCAAAAGTTTCAGCCATCTGTCGGATTTGATGCTCTGGTGCTGATGGGGCTACCACCATCTTAAACCCATTTTCTAAATGAATCAGTTTCTGTACACCATTCGTGTATTCTCTGAGAGGTCTTCTTATTTGGCATGTGACAGTTAGGGAAGTTTCCTGCCTGCATAGAGGTATCTTGCCCTATCCATTGCATCTAGCAAGTCAATAATTAGATACATGTCTGCCATCTCTCAATTTGAATAAGCATCCATTACCACAGCAAATGCACAGTATCAAAATGTTAATAACAAGCTCCAGATGTAGCACCCTTGTTAGGAGAACCAACTGAAATTACTCAAAGAACACTGCAGGATCAGCAAAGTCCTCTACGAGATATTGAGCATTGTTTGTAAACAGTTAAATGATGCCAGCTATACAAACTCAGTTTGTGGAAAGAATTGCCAGAACACAAAAATAGCTATGACTTGGAAACAAGCCAAAATCACACCTATGTTTACATGAAATTTTTTTATTGTGTTTAGATCCTAAATTCATCCCCGAAGTGCAAAATAAAACACAAGATGACATATCTGGATGCAAAAAGCAAGTTTTTCCAGTTGTTAAATACTGTAGATTCTTGATTTTCCAGGGGATAGATGGTAAAAATAAAATCCTAGATAATCAATTTCCTGGTTAATCCAAAGATATAGAAAAATGTTCAGCAAAGTACCTTAAAAATATAGTGATAGATAAAAACCAAAAAAACTTACTATGCACTACTCACGTGTCTAATATGAAGCTTGCATATGCATAAAAGCATACCTATAGGTAATGATATATGCTTACATTGGCCACCAAAGGCTGCTGACGGGGGTATACAATAATTTTCAAAATATATTTTTGAGGTTTAGTTTTAACTTTTTAAGTCTACTGATATATTCAAAACATGTTTTGTTTTTAATATTATATTTTAATATTATGAAAAATAGGAGAGATAAGCAAAGATCAATTCACTTAGAAAAATATGAAAGCATTAGAAGATTATTTTTTCTTTTGCAACTTTTTGATGAATGGTCTAGGAATATTTCTAAACCATTTTTTCCAACATAACACTATCATTTTGCTGCCCCCAGGTAGTTAGGGAGTGCTTCTTTATGGTTTAAAGCAGCAGTGTGGCTAATTTTTGTGACAATATTATTCTTTCTCTTCTTCAGGTTCACCATCATTATTTAGTGGTGTTGTAGTAGTCATTACATGATGTTAAATTTCTTCATCATTTAGTACGTCATTGCCAGCTATGTCAGAATTAAGCCAATCATGAATTGTTTGCTTAACGACATCCTCTTCCCCCCAATTTGTTGCTTATTTTTCTATCATTTCTGGTACCAGATCTTTGCAATTTTCTTCAAATCTTAGGAATCTTTCATTGTTTCCTAGTAAAATTTTACACCAAGACCTCTTTAAGGTTATGCTTTTTATTGATATCCATGCTGCTGAAACTTTGTAAATTGCATTCATTACAGTTAGTTTTTCCAAAATGTCAATAAATCACAATCGTTTTCTTCTGCTAACTTGAGAGATAAATTTCTGCGATAAATTGCTTTCATTTGTTTGAGACCTTGATCCATAGGTTGTATTAAAGCAATCACATTGGGGGTAAATATTTGACTAAAATATTTCCATTGTATGATTTTAGAATTTTCTCATTAGGATGACTTGGTGCATTGTCTAATAACAGGACAGCTTTCTGTGGGAAGCCCAGTGATGCCAGATGTTGGCACACTGAAGGCACAAATTTAGTTATAAACCAACTGGAAAATATCTCCCTGTCTATCCAGGCTGACTTATTATTGTAGTAATCAACAGGTAAATTTGATATTGAAATACTTAAGAAAGCCCTGGTTTTTTTGCCATTCCAATTATGCAGAGTTTCAAAGAATGAGACCAGCAGCATTAGCACAGAAAAAACTATCAATCTATGCTTTTTCATTTTATGTCCTGGAGCTTTTACCTTGGTTTTGTAAGCCAAAGTTTTTAATGGAAGACATTTCCAGTACAATCCTGTTTCATTGGCATTGTAAATTTGCTCTGGCACAAGTTCATTGGGTTCAATTAATTTTTGAAACTCACCAGTAAATTCTTGGGCAGCTGGTGCATTACTTAGTTTTTCACCTTGAATGGCAGTCTGACGAATGCCGTGCCTCTGTTTAAACCATGCCAACCACCCAGAAGATTCATTAAAATTACCCTGCAATTTTAATTTGTCGAAAAAATATTTTGCCTTGGCTATGCAAACTTCCCCAGAGAATGGAATGAATGCCTTCTGCTCTTTGTTGACTAAACCACAAGACCATCTTGTTGAGGTCCTCGTATGTAGGCTGTTTCATAGTTTTTCTCATAGTCATGCCTTTAACGCTATCAGATGTGCATGCAAAATCTAATAGCTTCCCTTAATTTTTTTACGATATCATGTATGGTTCATTCACTAACATTATAATGATTCATTAAATATTTAATGAATGCACCGTTTTCAAACTTGGAATAATTTCAAGTTTTTATTCAATTGAAAGCACAACTCTTTTGCCTTTACCCATAATTTTTGCAATTTCTAAAAAAAAAAATATATATATATATATATTTACTATAAAAAAAAAATTTCAGTACTCCTGACATAAATAACAAAACAAAATTTGTGTTCTCTTTCTATTGTTTTTTTGAGCGGCGGCGTGAAGACATCAGAGATTGCAGGATAATAAGTACATTAATCTCCCAGTCACGACTTATAACGGTGCTTCTTGTCACTTATTTTTGACTTGCAACACATCTTTTTATTCTTATTCTATTATTCCTATTACTTAAATTTTATGATTTTCGGCGGATTTTTTTTTTTTTTCACTTTGGAGTCTTAAAGTGTCCCAGTTAATCCGATCCCAGTAAATCGAGTCTGCTGTACATGTTCTGTATCAACACAAAGTCAGTTTGAACAACATAAACTGATATATCAATCTCCATGAATATTAATGTGACAGAACATGTAGAAGATTCCTGAATGTGGTAAAACATTGTAGAAGATTCCTGCATGTTATAAATGATTCTAGAATGTTCCAGAAATTGGGAGTATTGTTTATTATAGGAGTTGTAGATGATTCTAGAGTATTTTTCAATAATTTAAATTGAGGAGTAAGAGCTGCCACTTATGAGATCAAATGCCCATCATTCAGAAAGATTGTTTAGGGTATTGTGTGTTTTGTGATCAACTTGGCAATAAATAAAAAACTGAATTTTAAAAAAGAAGTGCTGTTATAACAGTGTATAAAGAAAGTTATTCCATGAGAAGTATTGGCAAAAAACTAGGTGCTTCATTTAAAGGAATACAAACTACCATTCAATGAGACTGGCAATCAGGATGACCACATGTAACAACAGAAGCACAAGATAAGACTATAACACTGATTTTTAAATGCATTTACTAACTTACTACATCTGAAATCTGAGTTGAGTTTAATAGGAACAAAGAAACTCTTGTATCTACATCCACTGTAAAACTTGGTCTTAAACAAGCAGAACTTCATTAGCAATCTGAGAACCCTTATTAAAGCCAGAAAATCAAAAGAAATGGTTGCCTTAGGCTAAGAAACCATCAACATTGGACAATTGAAGGGTGGAAAAATGTACTGTTTGTACAGAAAAATGTACAGATGAATCCACATTTGAAACTTTTACATTCAAGCGTAGAGTTTATGTGAGATGATCAACCGAAGAAAAATTGGTGCCACATTTAAGAAAATAAGGCTATAAAAACATTCTTGAACATGATGCAATATCCTCTGGACTTTGAGGATATTGCATTATTTCTTTGTGGAAGAAATTTTATATTATAACAAGACAAACTATGACCCCAAAGCACAGCTCTAAACTGTGTAGGGATTTTCTACCAACTAAACAAAGAAGTGGGGGTTTATTGCAAATTATGGTGTGGCAACCCCAATCATCTGACTTAAACCCAATAGAGCTTTTATGGGATCATCTAGACTGTTCAATTCTGTGAAATCTGTCCATCTTCATAAAATTAATGGCAAACTGCAGATTGATTGGAATAATGTTAGTCAAGACATTGTTGTAAAATTAATCACCAGAATGGTGATTAATTTTTATTACTGCCTTATACAGATCTGTATAAGGCAGTGATAAAAATCTCATTAGCATTAGTAGAGGCATATGATGCAAGAAAGCAAGCTTATGCAGCATCATTGTATCCAATCAAATTGGTCAGGCAAGACTTCCTCTTAACAAAACTATGCTGTGTCTGAGCTATAACTGAATTCTTGTCAAGATGATCCTGCAGTGCTTCTTTAACCAGTGCTTCCATTAATTTTCCTGGAACAGAAGTTAAACTCACAGGTCTATAATTACTTGTGTCAGCCTTTGATCCTCCTTTGTGAGAGGTTACATTTGCACATCTCTAGTCTGTGGGTACCTCCCCTATCCAAGGAAGCTCTCATAATTATGTCTAATGGATTACTTACTTCCTTTGCTGCCTCCTTTAATATAACTGGATAGATCCCATCCACCCCAGGTGCCTTTCTTGTATTTATCTTCAACAATTTCTCCTCCACTTTACTCTCAATTATTACAAGATCATCTAGCTCACTGCCAGTTTTTACTTCATCTATGGCATTTCCCTTTCTGAATAACTCCTCATGTGTGAATGTAGATGCAAAATATTGATTTAGTTTGTTAGCTACCTTAGCAGGATCATGAACAGTTGAACCATCGATATCAAGTGGACCAATCTGATTCATCCCCTTCCTTCTAGAGTTTACATAAGTAAAGAACTCCTTGCTGTTTTTCTTTGCATCCCTTGCCAAAGATTTCTCGTAATCTGCCTTTGCCTGCCTAATCTCCTTTGTAACTTGGTTACAGATCAACTTATATCTATCATAGGCTTCTGTGTCACACGTTACTTTATATGTATCCCATGCATTTTTCTTCTCTGCCATATGTCTCATTAGTTCATCTGACATCCATTTAGGCCTGAACCTTGAACAGTATTTCTTAGTTGGTATGTAAAGCCTAGTAGTTTCCAAGATAAGTTCTTTGAATGCTTCCCATTTTGAGTTTGCTGTTGGTAACATCATCAGTTGGTCCCACTGTATAGAATTTAAATACTGTCTCAGACCATCGTAGTCCACTTTACGAAAGCAATAACCCTTCCCTTTACCCCTGATGGTAGTTACTTCCTTGAGTAAATCCCACTTCAGCACACTGTGATCACTGCCACCTAGTGGTTCCTGTATCTGAGATTCTTAATGCATGAAGAATGCAAGAATGTTTGCTGATGCTATCGAGGCAGTGTTAGGTGGGTCGGTAAACTGCTAGATTGGGGGGATACAAGGATTAATAGATTAACAGTAGCCACTGGCAGAGGTGAAAGTGATTCTTGCACTGCTTCTGTTGGAATGAGCCGCAGACTGGAAAATAAGATGCAGGATATTTCAGAGACTGCTGGGAATCATTGGGGTACAAATAAACACATAGGTTGTGTTAGGGTAGCTAAGAAAAAGAACAGGTGCATGCATGCATACTTGCGTGTACACCAATGCTAGGAGTTTAGTAAATAAATTTGATGAATTTGAGGTATTGCTCAAGAAATCAAAGGCAGATATTGTGGGGATTTCAGAGACGTGGGGTCACACAGATATAAGGAATGCAGAACTGGAATTTGGGGAGTACAATGCCTACAGAAAGGATAGACAGGATAGGAAGGGAGGAGGGGTTATGCTATTACTTAAGAAATACATAAAATCCAAGGAAGTGAAGCCAGTCGACATTGCTGGACAGTGCAGTGTCGAGTCAGTTTGGTGTGACATAAGCATTGGGAGATCAAAATTGAGAGTAGGAGTGTGCTATAGGCCTAATGACTCTGATGAGTATAATAAGAAACTGTACACGGAAATAGAGTGGGTCAGTAAATCAGAGAGTCTTATAATGGGGGATTTTAATTTCCCAGATATCGACTGGAATTAGGGGGCTGGTCACTCACACACTAGCAAGGCTTTAGTGGATTTATTGGATGATTGTTTTCTACATCAGCATGTTCGGGAGGCAACTAGAGAGGGTAATACTCTTGATCTGGTTATCAGCAGTGATCATTCGTGTATTAAGAATTTACAGATAAAGGACCCACTAGGTGACAGTGATCACAGTGTGCTGATGTAGGATTTACTTAAAGATATAATTACCATCAGGGGTAGAGGAAAGGGTTTTTGCTTCCATAAAAGCGACTACGATGGACTGAGACAGTATTTAAATTCTTTACAGTGGGACCAACTGTTGATGTTACCAACAGAAAATTCAAAATGGGAAGCATTCCAAGTACTTATCTTGGAAGCTACTAGGCTTTACATACCAACTAAGAAATATTGTTCAAGGTTTAGGCCTAAGTGGATGTTACATGAACTAATGAGACATATGGCAGAGAAGAAAAATGCATGAGATACATACAAATTCACCCCTGACACAGAAGCCTATGATAGATATAAGTTGATCTGTAACCAAGTTACAAAGGAGGTTAGGCAGGCGAAAGCAGATTACGAGAAATCTTTGGCAATGGATGCAAAGAAAAACAGCAAAGAGTTCTTTACTTATGTAAACTCTAGAAGGAAGGGGATAAATCAGATTGGCCCACTTGATATCGATGGGTCAACTGTTGATGATCCTGCTCGGGTAGCTAACAAACTGAATGAATATTTTGCATCAACATTCACACATGAGGAGTTATTCAGCGAGGGGAATGCCAGAGGTGTATTCAACTCTGGCAGTAAGCTAGAGAATCTTGTAATAACTGAGAGTAAAGTGGAGGAGAAATTGTTGAAGATAAATACAAGAAAGGCACCTGGGGTGGATGGGATCTATCCAGTTATATTAAAGGAGGCAGCAAAGGAAGTAAACAAACCCTTAGCCATAATTATGAGAGCTTCCTTGGACTCAGGGAAAGTACCCATGGACTGGAGATGTGCAAATGTCACCCCAATTCACAAAGGAGGATCAAAGAGCGCCACAAGTAATTATAGACCTGTTAGTTTAACTTCTGTTCCTGGAAAATTAATGGAGGCACTGGTTAAAGAAGCACTGCAGGATCATCTAGACAAGACTTCAGTTATAGCTCAGACACAGCATGGTTTTGTTAAGGGGAAGTCTTGACTGACCAATGTGATTGGATACTATGATGCAGTCACAAAAGAACTGGATGCAGGGAATAACTTTGATATTATATACTTGGATCTTAGAAAGGCTTTTGATACTGTTGCACATGGAAGACTGCTGCACAAATTGGAGCAGTGTGGCATTGGAGGCAAATTGCTGCTATGGATAAAGGGGTGGATGAGGGGGAGAAGACAGAGAGTGGTAATCAATGGACACTGCTCATCGTGGACTAATGTTATTAGTGGAGTCCCTCAGGGTTCAGTATTGGGTCCATTATTGTTTTCTGTATTTATAAATGATATTGATGATGGTATATCAAGCTTAATGTCCAAGTTTGCAGATGATACGAAGTTTGGCAGGGTTGTCAAGGACACTACTGACACTATGCTACTGCAACAGGATGTGGAAAGGTTGAACAGATGGGCTGAGAGGTGGCAAATGAAGTTTAACATTTACAAATGTAAAGTGCTACATATGGGAAACAGCAACCCCAGAGCAACGTATCAACTCTGTGATACTACACTGACAGTGGTAGAGAATGAAAGGGACCTGGGGGCAGTTGTGCAGGCAGATATGAAGTTTTCTGAGCAGTGCAGATGGGCTGCAAGAGTAGCTCATGGTGTATTGTCGATGATATATAGGAATTTTTCTAGCAGGGATAAGGAGGTGATTATTCCATTGTATAAGGCAATGGTCAGGCCACACCTAGAGTACTGTATACAGGTCTGGAGGCCTCATTTCAAGAAGGATGTGGAGATGCTGGAACGAGTACAGAGAAGGGCAAACAAGATTTGTGAATGGAACAAAGGGGTGCTCTTACAAAGAAAGGCTTAAGTTTTGCAAATTACAGTGTCTGGGGAATAGACACCAGTTCGAGCATGCTCAGTGCTGATGGGATTCTTCCTCTTGCTCAGAATAATCACCTGAGAGGGCATAAATTCAAATTGAGGAAAGACAGATGTAGGATAGACGTGAGGAAATTTGCCTTTAGCCAGAGTGTGGTTGGTTGGTGGAATAGACTTCCATCCCTTGTCGTGGAAGTTGATAGCCTAAAGAAGTTTAAGGCTCAGCTGGACAGGTATTTCGAATGAACAGAGGGTTGAATTGGAAGTAGTTATTTTTTATTTATTTATTATTATTTTTTTTTTCCTTTGGCTGATGCTGCATAAGCTTGCTTTCTTGCATCAACTGCCTCTACTGATGCCAGTGCTAATGCTAATCACTACTGATAATCAAATCAAGAGTATTGCTCCCTCTAGTTGCCTCCCAAACATGCTGATTTAGAAAACAATCATCCAATAAATCCACAAAAGCCTTGCTAGTGTGTGAGTGACCAACCCACAAATTCCAGTCAATATCTGGGAAATTATAATCCCCCTTTATAGGACTCTGATTTACTGGCCCACTCTATTTTCCTGTACAGTTTCTTATTATACTCATCAGAGTCATTAGGCCTATAGCACACTCCTACTCTCAATTTTGATCTCCCAATGCTTATGTCACACCAAACTGACTCGACACTGCACTGTCCAGCAATGTCGACTGGCTTCACTTCCTTGGATTTTATGTATTTCTTAACTAATAGCATAACCTCTCCTCCCTTCCTATCCTGTCTATCCTTTCTGTAGACGTTGTACTCCCCAAATTCCAGTTCTGCATTACTTATATCTGTGTGACACCATGTCTCTGATATCCCAACAATATCCGCCTTTGATGTTTTGAGCAATTCCTCAAATTCATCAAATTTATTTACCAAACTCCTAGCATTGGTGTACACGCAAGTATGCATGCACCTGTTCTTTTTGTTAGCTACCCTAACACAACCCATGTGTTTAATTGTACCCCAATGACTCCCAGCAGTCTCTGAAATATCTTGCGTCTTACTTTCCCGGCTGCTGCTCATTCCAATAGAAGCACTGCAAGAATCACTTTCACCTCTGCCAGTGGCTACTGTTAATCTATTTGTCCTTGTATCCCCCCAATCTAGCAGTTTTCCGACCCACCTAACACTGCCTCGATAGCAACAGCAAACGTTCTTGCACCCTTTCTATTTAAGTGTATCCCATCCCTGTAGAAGCAGTCTCTCCTGTTGACAAGTACAGACCAGGCTGAAAAAAATTCTACCCCTTGAACCTTGCACAATCTTTCCAGGGCCAATTTGATCGACAGGGCTCTCATCATATACTCCCTCCTATCGTGTGTGGGCAGAATTGCAGACACTTTCAAATTCAACCCTAGAGGATATATCCTCATGGAGGTTATTTTAATGAAAAATTAGTATAGGTGTTAATATTAATCATTTCAATGTTTTTTTTTGCTGTGAATTTTTCAGTGCTTAATAAAAAATCTTAAAATACTTCATGGTTTTATCTTTATTTTAAATCTTACATCATCATGTGTTGTGATTCCAAACTTTTACGTGGGAGTGTATATCCTCAGTAACTGAGCTAGCGATATGCCAATTTCAATCTCTGCACCAGCCCTTCATTCCGCCAACAGAAACAAAAGGACATGAACCTAAAGTCTTTTAGATACTCATATAGATATTGATGGCAAACTTAACTACAAGGATATATGGGGTGTCTAAATTATTCACCTGATTATGAAGCTTGATTAAAATTTTATTGTAATAGTTAACTTAAAATGGTTTGCTGCAATCATCAAATCAAATGCCCGTCATTCAGAAAGATTGGTTGGTGTATTGGGCATTTTGTGATCAACATGGCAGTAAATGTGGGTTTTTTTCTCATGCATTGGCAGCCATGATCCCAGCAAGCATTGCAACAGTACAGCATGAAAATCAAAACAGTGCTGGAGAAAGCAATGTGTGTGTTGTGGCTGTGGGATACTAAATCTCCGATGGCTGTAAATACATTTTCAAATGGAATTACAGATAGATCCACCTACAAAACTATCAATGAGGCAATGATTGATACAATTTCAAGAAAAGAAAAAAAACGGTTTCCAGCAGTGCTCCACCAGAAAAGAGCAGGTAGGCATAGTGTATCTGCAGATAAAGTTTTGGAAATTCAGGAAATGTTTACCCAAAGTCATACAAAATCTATCTGCCAGGCATCTATCTGCAGCTTAAATTACTGTGAGCAACATTGTACAGGGTGGTTGACAAGAATTTGAAACTTTATGCTTACAAAGTGTAGATCATCCAGGAAATTGTCTTGTGACAAACCACATTAAGAGGAATTCACTGTTCAGATCCTCAACAAAATGGACAAAGATGAGCACTTTCTGGAAATTGTTGTTTTCAGTAATGAAGTGACTTTCCACCTGTCTGGTTAAGTTTAACAGACACAATTGTCACATTATGGGATCTGAAAATTCCCACTCAGTTCATCAACCTGAGCGTTGATAGTCCCAAGATAAACATGTGGTGTGCACTATCCTTCAGCCAGGTGGTTGGATCATTCTTTTTGCACGAAAACACTGTGAACTCCTCAAATTACCTAGATGTGCTTGAATTGTATGCTGCGCATCAGCTGGAAGGTATGCAGTCACATGTGTTCTATCAGCAAGATTGGAGCACCACTACACTGAAGCTTGCATGTGCACAATTTCATTAATAAAAAAATTTCTAATGGATGGATGGATGGATGGATCAGCTGGGTTAGTCTCGGGATATCACGCCAATGGATTTCTTTGTTCAGGGGCTATGTAAAGTACAAGGTGTGTGCAAAAAAGTTAATGTCACAGCGTTAAAAGACCAGATTGAGCAGGCAGTGACTTTCGTTTCTCAAGAGACATTTCTCAACACACTTGGAATAAAATGAGCTAGTGTCTTGGCATTCTATATGCTACCAAAGGTGTCCATGTGGAGGTTTACTGAAGTGCGGTTGTGTGAGAAGAAATTGTGAGAATAAGTTCCTTGAGTTGATTTATTAAGTGCAGCAAGCCGTTTCATAATACCTATTACATAGTATGAATCAGAGCTGTAATGCTCAATATGTTCTACGTTGATATTAATATTTGTAATATAATAAGAGGAGTTTACCTCAATATAGTATGTAGAACACTTCCGTATGATACTCTCCAGAAATTAAAACGAAAAAATCAAAAAACTTCCATTACAGTAAAAAATAATTAAAAACCAATTTAATACAATTAAAATCAATTTAACATAATTAAAAATCAATTTAACGTAATTAAAAATATTAAAAAGAATCTAATGAAAATATTCAAAACGAATTTTGAATCGTTTATATCCGACTGTTCATATCCGACTGCACAATTCCCCCCAGATCTTTTTCATTCTCCACCTCCCTGAATGTAGTACCACACAGTTGTATGTTTCTCTTGGGTTACTGCTACCCATATGCAGTACTTGGCATTTGTCAATATTAAACTTCAGTTGCCATTTCTCAGCCCATCTACCCAACTTTTCTAGATCCTCTTGCAGTAGCATACTGTCTTTACTATCATTAACAACCCTGCCATACTTTGTATCATCTGCAAACTTTGACATTAAGCTTGATATGCCTAATTTCCATCTGCCCCAGGTGCCTTTTTTATGTTTAACTTCAACAATTTCTCCTCCACTTTGCTCTCGTTTATTACAAAATCATTTAGTTCCCTGTTATAGAGTTGAGTAAACTTCTGTCCTCCCCTTCCTGACAAACTGAAGTGTTCTACAGATTCCTCATGTGTGAATGTAGATGCAAAATACTTATTCAGTTTGTCAGCTATCTGAGCAGGATCATCAAAGTCATACCACCAACATCAGGTGGACCAATCTGATTCATCCCCTTCCTTTTAGAGTTTACATAAGTAAAGAGGTCTTTGTTGTTTTTCTTTACATCCTTTGCCAAGGATGTAAAGAAAAGGCTGATTACTCATAATCAGCCTTTGCTTGCCTAACCTGCTTTGTGACTTGATTAGGCTTCTGTGTCACCTGCTAATTTATATGTATCCCATGCATTTTTGTTCTCTGCCACGACCCTTATTAGTTCATCTGATATCCATTTAGGCCTAAATCTTGAACAGTATTTCTTAGTTGGTATGAAAAGCCTAGTAGCTTCCAGGATTAATTCCCTGAAGGCCTCCCTTTTAGAATTCTCTGTTTTTAAAATTATCAGTTAATCCCACTGTATAGAATTCAAAAACTGCCTGAGACCACTCTAATCACCTTTACGAAAACGCAAAACCCTTCCCTTTACCCTTGATGGTAGTTACATCTTTAAGTAAATCCCACATCAGTAGACTGTGATCACTGTCATCTAGTGGTTCCTTTATCTGCAAATTCCTGATGCATATGTCATCACTGCTGATAATCAAATCAAGAGTATTATCCCCTCTGGTTTCTGCTCGAACATGTTGCTATAGAAAACAGGCCTCAAATAAATCCACAAAAGTCTTGCTAGCATGTGAGTGGCCAACCCACAAGTTCCAGTCAATATCTGGAAAGTTAAAATCCCCCATTACAAGACATTCTGATTTTCTGGCCCACTCTAATTCTCTGCACAATTGTTCGTTGTACTCATCAGAGTCATTAGGCCTATAACACACTCCTACTCTCATTTTCCCTTTCTCAGTGTTTATGTCACACCAAACTGACTTAGCATTGCACTGTCCACCCATGTCAACTGGATTTACTTCATTATATTTTGTTTCTTAACTAACAGCATAACCCCTCCTCCCTTCCTACCCTTTCCTTTCTGTACACATTGTACTCACAAAATTCCAATTCTTCACTGCTTATATCTGTGTGACACCATGTCTCTGATATCCCAACAATATCTGCCTTTGATGAAGATGAAATTCATCAAATTTATTTACAATACTTCTTGCATTGGTGTACATGCACCTGTTCTTACTCTTAGTTATCCTAACACAGCCCATGTATTAATTTGTTACATGATGACTCCCAGCAGCTCTTGAAGTCCCCAGCAACTTGCTCTCTAGGCTGCTTCTCATTACAGTAGAAGCAGTGCAAGAATCGCCTGTGCCTGCGGCTACTGTTAACCTTTTAGTCTGTGAATCCCTCCAAGCTAGCAGTTTTCTGACCCCTAACACTGCCTCGATAGCATCAGCAAATATTCTTGCACCCTTTTTATTTAAGTGTATCCCATCCCTGTAGAAGCAGTCTCTCTTGTTAACAAGCACAAACCACGCTGAAAAAAATTCTATCCCATGAGCCTTACACAATCTGTCTAGGGCTGAATTGATTGAAAGGCTCTCATCATATACTCCCTCCTATCCTGTCTTCCAAAAGTGTCTGCAGAATTTCAGACACTTTCAATTTCAACCTTAGCTCAATCATCAGCTCCTCCACATCATTCTCAAGATGAAGCTGAAAAAGATCATGAATAAGGTTTTCCCTAGATGATTGTTTTCCAAAAATATATTGTATTCCAAAAAAATATTCCAAACAATTGTATACTTGAAACAGACAATCATTTCAAGCTCTGTTTAGAACTAGATGATGATGTGCTGCCTGAGGAAATGAGGAATTCTTAATAATGCTACAGAAAGCATTATTAAGGATTCAGCAAATAGACACATTAGAGAAAGGTCATAGATTAGGAAGTCATGGATTACAGAAGCCAGTTTTAAACTTATTGAACAGAAACTGCAAAAGCCCAGGGTGTACAAGGAAGCGGAGTATCAGGAACTAAGCAAGGTCATCAAGTGCTGTTTAAGCTAGGACAAACAGGATTATATCAGTCGAGAGTGTAAAGAAATCGAATACTACAACCAACTCTAAAAATTTCCCCTTTGGAGCAAATTTTTACAGAGGAGAACACAATTGAAAGAAGGCGGAAAGCATAATATGAGCAGCTCTTCTGAGCACCTGCTGACACTAATGATCTACCACCCCCTTTTCAAGAGTGTGATCATGAACCAGTTCCACTGAAGGAAGAAGTCAAAAATGCCATCAGAGAACTGACGTGTGGCAAGTCACCTGGAATTGATGAAATCCCAGTGGAATTGATTAAAGGTACAGGTGTGAAGGGCTTAGAGTTTTTTCATAAAATGATTGTAAAAATTTGCGAAACGGGACCGGTGGCTATTAGATTGGAAGAAATCAATTTTTATTCCCTTACCAAAAAAAAAGATGTGAAAATTTGCTCAAATTACAGGACTATCAGCCTAATTTCTCATGCTAGTAAGATTCTTCTTAAAGTCATATTAATCAGAATCTCAAGAAAACTTGAAGAAGAAATGCCAGAAGAGCAAGCAGGTTTCAGAAAGGGCAGAGGAACCAGAGATCAGATCTTAAGTCTACGACTGATTATTGAAAAATGCAAAGAATTCAATGTTAGCATTAGCTTTAGTAGAGGCATATGATGCAAGAAAGCAAGCTTATTCAGCATCAGCAAAAAAAAAAAAAAAAAAAACACACCCACTACTCCCATTTCACCCCTCCGTTCGTTCAAAATACCTGTCCAGCTGAGCCTTAAATTTGTTTAGGCTATCAACTTCAACAACGAGTAATGGAAGTCTATTCCACAAACCAACTGCCCGCTGGCTAAAGGCAAATTTCCGCACATCTATCTGACATCCGTCCTTCCTCATTGTTCCAGTTGTTTTGTATTTTATAGATTATGCAAAAGCATTTGATTGTGTTCAATATGAGAAACTAAGGGAAACAGTGACTAATATGGGTTTCCCAATCCAGATAATTCACCTGATTAAGCTACTGCAGTGGTTTTCGCACCAGGGTGCTGCGCCACCTTAGGGTGCTGCAACAATGTTCCAGGGGTGCCATGTAAATTGGATTTAAGTTACTTAAACTTATTTTTTTTTAAATTTACATGTTTATTTCATTATAAAAAAGGTGTACAGTATCTTTTTAATTTTGTGGTGATCTATAATTGATGTTTACTTAGTACCTCTATATAAAGAATAAAATTATATACTGTATATATATATATAATTTATTATGAAATGTAATTTTTATAATTATATTATTGTAATAACTATCATATAACATATACACACATATATATATATATATACACACACACACACACACACAGAGAGAGAGAGAGAGAGAGAGGATCTAACAGGCAGAAAATTAAGTAAGGGTGCCGCAAAACAAAATGAATTACTTAGGGGTGCCATTATTAAAAAAAGCTTGAAAACCACTGAGCTACTGTATCAGGAACAGTAAGAACCAACATGGGAAGCATGGACTTTTTCACAATTGGTAATGGTGTCAGGCAGGGCTGTATTTTGTCACCTCACCTTTTTAATCTTTATGTCGAATATATCATGGTGAAGGTTTGGAAGATTTGGAGACTAACATCAAAATTGGAGGACTGAAGATAAACTACCTTTGTTATGGAGATGATACTGTGCTAATTTATAGTTCTAAAGATCATCTTAAAGAGCCTCTAAGGAGAGTATGTGAAGCGAGTAAGAAAAAACAGATTGTTTCAATGTGTGTAAAACTAAAATTATAGTGATAGATGATAATCTCGATTCCAGTAAAGTGAAGGTTAATGGGCAAGATATCGAAGAAGTTGATGAATTTATTTACTTAGGGCAATGGTGTCCAACCAATGGCCCGCATGCCGGATCCGACCCAGACGGAAAGTGAACTAAAACAGCATCGATCACCACTGCATGTACAGGCATACAAGCGTTCAGGTCGACTGTAGCAAACATATGCATGTGGTTCAGTGCAGTCATATGTAAGCTAAATACAGTTATATATTTTGATATAACTTGTTCATTGCACTGAATTAATTATTAATTTGTATTGAATTTAAAAAAAATCATTCCATTAGCAATGGCACATGATGCAAGAAGGCAAGCTATAGCATCAGCCAAAAAAAAAAAAAAAAAAACTTCTTCTCTCACTACCCATTCACTCACTCCAAATGTTTGTCCATTCCTGCCTTGAATATGTTTAAGCTATAACTTCTACAACTACAGATGGAAGTTTGTCCCAGCAATGAACCACCCGCTGGCTGGCTGGCTAAAGACAACCTTCCACGCATCTATCCTACAACCGTCTTTCCTCAATTTGAATTTATGCCCTCTCAGGTGATTATTCTGAGCAAGAGGAAGAATCCCATCAGCATTGAGCATGCTCAAACCATTCAAGGTTTTATACACCTCAATCAGATCACCTCGCAGGTGCTTAGTCTCCAGACACTGTAATTTGCAAAACTTAAGCCTTTCTTCATTAGAGCACCCCCTTTGTTCCATTCATTAATCTTGTTGCCCTTCTTTGTACTTGTTCCAACAGTTCTCCAATGAGGCCTTCAGACATGTATAAAGTACTCAAGGTGTGGCCTGACCATTGCCTGATACAAGGGGATAATCACCTCCCTATCCCTGCTAGAAAAATTCATGTATATCATTGACAAGACACCATGAGCTACTCTTGCAGACCTTCTGCACTGCTCAAAAAACTTCATATCTGCCTGCACAATTACCCACAGGTCCTTTTCACTCTCTACCACTGTCAGTGTAGTACCACAGAGTTGATACGTTACTCTGGGGTTATTGCTTCCCATATGCAGTACTTTACATTTGTCAATGTTAAATTTCAGTTGCCACCTTGCAGCCCATCTGCTCAACTTTTCTAGATCCTGTTGCAGGAGCATAATGTCATTAGTGTCATTAACAACTCTGACAACCTTCGTATCATCTGCAAACTTGGACATTAAGCCTGATATACCATCATCAATATCATTTATAAATACAGGAAACAACAATGGACCCAACACTGAACCCTGAGGACTCCACTAATAACATTAGTCCACGAAGAGCAGTGTCCATTGATTACCACTCTCTGTCTTCTCCCACTCAAACATCCCTTTGCCCATAGCAGCAATTGCCTCCAATGCCAGACTGCTCCAGTTTGTGCAGCAGTCTTCTATGTGCAACAGTAGCAAAAGCCTTTCTAAGATCCAAATATATGATATCAAAATTATTCTTTTTATCCAGTTCCTTTGTGACAACATCATAGTATCCAATCAAATTGGTCGGACAAGACTTCTCCCGTAACAAACCCATGCTGTGTCCGAGTTATAACTGAAGTCTTGTCTAGATGATCCTGCAATGCTTCTTTAACCAGTGCCTCCATTAATTTCTGTGGAACAGAAGTTAAACTAACAGGTCTGTAATTATTTGTGTCTTCCTTTGATCCTCCTTTGTGGATTGGGGTCACATTTGCACATTTCCAGTCCATAGATACCTCCCCTGAGTCCAAGGAAGTTCTCATAATTATGGCTAAGGGTTTGCTTACTTCCTTTCCTGCCTCCTTTAATATAACTGGATAGATTGCATCCTCCCCAGGTGCCTTTCTTATGTTTATCTTCAACAATTTCTCCTCCACAATACTCTCAGTTATTACAGTATTATCTAGCTTACTGCCAGAGTTTAATACACCTCTGGCATTCCCCTCTCCGAATAACTCCTCATGTGTGAATGTCGATGCAAAATATTTTGCATCTACATTGCAAGCTTCAGTTGCAAGGTTAAACTTCCAACTGAAGTTTAACCTTGACAAATGCAAAGTACTGCATATGGTTAGACCAGGGTTTGAGCCCATGACCATCAAATACAGAGAATGCAGAAAGGTCAGGGAATGACCACCGCATATCCCCAGAGCAATATGGCCTTAGTTGCTAATGCTCCTAAAAAAAACCAAATAACAATAACTACATATGGGTAGAAGTAACTCCAGAGAAACGTACCAACTGTGTGGTACTACACTTAAGGTAGTAGAAAATGAAAAAGACCTGGGAGTAATTTTGCAGTCAAATATGAAGTTTTCTGAGCAATGTAGGAAGGCTGCCAGGGCAGGTCATGGGGTTTTGTCAATAATATATAGGACTTTTGCTAGCAGGGAAAAGGAGGTGATTGTCTCTCTGTATAAGGCAGTGGTCAGGCAATGCCTTGAGTACTGCATACAGGTCTGGAGGCCTCACTTTAGGAAGGATGTAGATTTGCTTGAGCATGTACAGAGAAGAGCAACAAGATTGGTGAGGGGAATGAAGGGATCCTCTTACCAAGAGAGGCTTAAGTTCTGCAAATTGCAGTGGCTGGAGACTAGGCACCTGCGCAGTGAGGGGTAAAAGGTGTATAAGGCCTTGAATGGGTTGAGCACGCTGAATTCTGATGGGATCCTTCCAATTGTTCAGATTACAAACTTAAGGGGGCATAAATTCAAATTAAGAAAAGACAGATATTGAATAGATGTGCGGAAATTTGCCTTTAGCCAGCGGGTTGTTAATTGCTGGAACAAACTTCCATCTCGTTGTTTAAGTTAATAGGTTAAATAAATTTATGGAGGAACTTGACAAGCATTTGGAGGGAATGGTGTGATTTTTTTGGCCAATGCTGCATAAGCTCATACACTTGCTTTCTTGCATCACATGCCACTATTACTATTACTATTCATTTAGTTTGTTAGCTATCTGAGCAGGATCATCAGCAGTTGAACCATCGATATCAAGTGGAACCAATCTGATTTATCCCCTTCCTTCTAGAGTTTACAAAAGTAAAGAATTCTTTGCCAAAGATTTCTCGTCATCTACCCTTGCCTGCCTAACCTCCTTTGTGACTTGGTTACAAACCAGCTTATATCTATCATAGGCCTCTGTATCACCTGTTAATTTATACATATCCCATGCATTTTTCTTCTCTGCTACATGTCTAATTAGTTAATCTGACCTCCATTTAGGCCTAAATCTTGAACAATATTTCTTAGTTGGTATGAAAAGCCTAATAGATTCCAAAATTATTTCTTTGAATGCTTCCCATTTTGAATTTGCTGTTGGTAACATCATCAGTTTGCCCCACCGTATAAAAATTTAAATACTGTCTCAGACTTCCGTAGTCACCTTTACAAAAGCAAAATCCTTTCCCTTTACCCTTAATGGTAGTTACCTCTTTGAGTAAATCCCACTTTAGCACACTGTGATCACTGCCACCTAGTGGTTCCTTTATCTGCGGATTCTTAATGCATGAAGAATCACTACTGATAATCAGATCAAGAGTATTACTCCCTCTAGTTTGCCTCCCGAACATGCTGATGTACAAAAAAATCATCCAATAAATCCACAAAAGACTTGCTCGTGTGTGAGTGACCAACCCACAAATTCCTGTCAATCTCTGGGAAATTAAAATCCACCATTATTAGACACTCTGATTTACTGGCCCACTCTATTTCTCTGCACAATTGCTCATTATACTCATCAAGTTCATTAGGCTTCTAACACACACACACACACCTACTCTTAATTTTTACTTTCCCAGTGCATATGTCACCCAAACAGACTCAACATTGTATTGTCCACCAACATCAATTAGATGCACTTCCTTAGATATGTTGTGTTTCTTAACTAATAGCATAACCCCTCCTTTCCTGTCCTGTCTATCCTTTCTGTACACATTACACATTGTACTCCCTAAATTCCAATTCTGCACTGCTATCTGTGTGACACCATGTCTCTGATATCCCAACAATATCTGCATTTGATGTCTTGACTAGCACTTCATGCTCATCAAATTTATTAACTGTACTCCTAGCATTGGTGTACATGCAAGTATGCATGCATGCACCTGTTTCTACTCTTAGTTACCCTAACACAATCCATGTATTTACTTGTTCCACTGTGACTCCCAGCAGTTCTGGAAATCCCCAGCCTTGCTTTCCAGGCTGCTTGTCAATTGCATTTGAACATAAGCAGTGCAAGAATCACTTTCACCTCTGCCAGCGGTTGCTGGTAATCTATTAGTCCTCTCCCGTGTAAATATACAAATATATTTACATAAAAAAGCCCATCATTTTGTAGCGGAATGGTATGTGCTTCATATTAATGAGTACTTTGTATAAATTGAGTTCGTGTTAACGAGATTTTATTGTACCTTCAAGGATAAAAAGAAAGGTTTTTGCTTTCATAAAGTTAACTAGAATGGTCTCAGACATTTTAAAATCTATGTAGTAGGATCAACTGATGATGTTACCATCAGCAAATTCTAAATGGGAAAGCATTCAAGTGAATAATCATTGAAGCTTCTAGGCAATTTGTACCAACTAAGAAATACTGTTCGAGACTTAAACCTAAAATGGACATTAGATGAACCAATGAGACTTATGGCGGAGAAGACAAATGCATGGGATGCATATAAACTCCCCACAAAACTCCATATACTACCCCTTTAAATATACATGATAAAAATAGTACAAAAGGAGGGGATGTGTATCAGCCAGCTCAAATGGATGGCGCTAACTGAAAAATAGTGTCGACGATATGATTACGAGATATGAAGGATGCAACAACACAAACGTCTGCACACCCTACTCCAGTCGAAGATGTGTCGAGTCTCAAACTGATACAGCTGTGAACTCATATCTTGCCATAAACGGCGAACATTCACAGCTATCTGAAGTGCAAGACACCGAATGGCCTGCCCAGTTATATGCAATTCTCGGTATCTTTATAAAGCATCTATAATACAAACTATTGAAAAGGAAATGAAGGAATTATGCTATCTGATTACTGCCTCCCATCCCTCTCAGAGCAGCAACAGCTGCCCTGAATGTCTTTCATTTTGTTCTGCAATTGATATTCCTAGTGAAAGGTCACAATATAAACCTGCACACCCAACTAGCATTCAGGGTTCTTCTTCAAACCTTTTCAGTTATTCAGATCATCAGTTAGATAGAAAAGAAGTCTCCATTGAAACTCAGCCTAAGTCTAGTCAGTTAAATCTGAGCCAAACATCAAGCATGCAGCTCAAAAAGATGCCACACAATTGCAGCCTGCCCACAACTCATCGTTTGATCAGTTCAAACTAAATATATTACCTGCCCAACCTACAGGGCTCCAGTCTAAGAAATGTAACAACCTCACTATGCCAGTCGACAGACCTCCCATTCAATACCAGCCTATGACCTGAGTCAGATCATGGCGACACAGTCGACAACGAATGAATTAGACAGAAAACTCTAAACCAAAACACAGCTTTCCACCCAGATGAAGAACAAACTGCTTCTATTCTACAGGGTGTCTCAAAAATATTGGTACAAACGTTTAGGGGAGGTAGGTAGCATCTAAAGGAATGTGAATCGCATAGGAACCCATAACCGGAAATGTCACGGGAAAGTAGTAGCAGAGGCACAAGAAGCAGAAATGACACACGACAGTAATTAGTGGCAAACATTTATTTGACATAATATTAACAATGGAGTATGAGATGGATGCATTTCATGATGTTACAATAGATGCTTGAAGGTTCCACCATGAGACGTGATGCATGCGTGACACCCACGCAGTACGGATTGACGGACACGGTCAAACACACCTGGAGTTTCTCTGACAGTAGCAGCAGCAGCACAGACGAGTCTCTCCACGAGATTCATTTCCGTCTCCACAGGCGATTCATACACAATAGACTTGAGGGCCCCCCATAGAAAGAAATCAAGGCTCGATAAATCAGGTGAGCATGGGGGCCAGGCAACGGGTCCACCATGGCCAATCCATCGACGTCCAAAATGCCTGTTCAAATGGTCACGAACACACCTTCCATAATGGGCAAGCGCCCTGTCATGTGAGACGCAACATTTGAAACCAAATGTTGCGTCTCATATTTGCTGGAACATCGTCAAGTAACCCTGGTAGAACTTGTTCAAGAAAGATCCGATATTTAGCAGAGTTCATGCGGGATGGTAACAGGTATGGGCCGACTAAGCGGTCACCGACCATACCTGCCCAAACATTTATTGCGAAGCAATTTTGTCCCTCATGGGGGTGCACACCGTGTGGGCCCTCTCCTAATCCATACACTAGGTGCATGTCTGCCAGCTCACAGTTCGTATATTGATGCATGCTCTTCGTGCGGCGACTACTGCTTGAATGTGTAAACCAGAAATTTTCCCTCTCGCGAACTGATGAACAGCGCCGTGTACGGTGATGTTTCCGGTTATGGGTTCCTATGCGATTCACATTCCTTTAGAATGTTACCTACCTCCCCTAAACGTTTGTACCAATATTTTTGAGACACCCTGTATAGGAACATCCAGCACCTCATAGCTCCAAGCAGTAAGTACTACGGGAAAGGCAAAAAAGCAGCATATACATCCCTTGACTCTCCCCTCAGACCACAACCAATGAAATTGCGACAGACTTGAGAGATGAATGGCAACTTGATGTCGCAGTGGAACAACTCCCAGCCAAACACCGGAGCTATGCCTCCTTCAAGCTCGAATGCGGCTCCGAACGGTATCACAATGTCAAAAGTCCATCTATATGGTCAGCAGGAGAGCAACACACCATGACACACTGGGAAACGTAAAAAGGCTGCAGAATGAAAGATAGGTGACCTGCCTATAGCCGCAGTAGCAGTCAATCCATTCCAAAGGTAGATACTCCAGTGCACATTCACCTGTTACCTTGCCACCCAAGTTGCCTCCCTGTAGTTCCTCTGGAACGACAACCTCAAAACATAATCCATGAAACTGAGATGCCTATCACTACCAGAATCACATTAAGAGAAACAACCTGTCCTAGAAAGAACCAAACAACAAGAGTCCGGACAATTAAAAGTCCCTTTAACCCCCATGGTCACACTACTTTATCAGAACGTCCTCAGTTTAAGGAATAAAATTAAAAACATTGACAAAATTTTGTTATCCAAAGAGTTTGATATGCTTTGCCTCACCGAGAACTGGCCAGAACCCAGCGAGCATTACATTGCAGCTACGACTTCAAGTGGCTATGGCTCTGTACTCGCATCCAGGAACAAAAGGAGGGGAGGAGGAACTTCACTATTCTACAATCAATCCATCCACACCCTTTAAAACAGCATCTCCGGTAACTCAGATGATTATAAGGTGCTCTACGCATTGCTTAAAATGAGGTCCATTTCCATTGAAGTTGTTGTCATCTACATACCTCCTAATCCTACACCAGAAACAATGCAAGTTGTGTCCAACTGGATCCTTCACCTCCTCCACACCTTTACCAACGAAAATTGTCTGTGGAGATTTCAGCCTCCTGCCATGTCTGGAACATATGAAAAGATTGCTCCTGTCACAGTCGACCTGTTAACTCAATGGATTATTACAGTGGCTCGATACGCTGCCTCAAAGACAGTCACTATCACTCCCACTCTAGAGCATGATGGTCCCCACATCTAAGCTCCAGCTTTCAACTAAAATAGCAACTCTATAAGCAATGGAAGGCAAAATTAATAATAGGAAAACCTTTTCAAGAGCCATTTTCAACCTCCAAACATTCCAGGCCATCAAAAGCTATTTTGATCATTTGCTAACAATTGGTAAGATACGATACACAGAACAAACCACCAGTTTCCCAGAACAACTTGATTCCCAGAGGTGGATTGACTTCATAACCAGATTTGTAAACATCGTAGGGTCCAGTCGTAATCTCGAACACATATGCAGTCATGACAAACAGGACTCTCTGACATCTATCACCATACTAAACACCAAATCTTGGCAGCCTTGAATTCAACCCCATCCTCTACAGCTGTGGGTGCTGATGGAATACCACAGTTCATACTGAGATGCCTGGGCCCCATATATCCAGCCCCTTATAAGCATCTTCAATGTAGTGCTGACGATACATCTTCCCTCATCAATGTAATCTCTTTTGGGAACGAGAGTAGCCTTGTGCAGGAGAAGTTTTTTCTGTTTTATTAGCTTAAATTGGCATGACTTATTTTCTAGAGCAGCTTTATATTCCTAGTTACAATACTTTGTTTAAAGTTTAACTTAGAGAATTTGTAGGTTATTACTTAGTATCGATAAGGGTATCCAAACCACATGTTACAAGTTTTGCAGCTCCGCTGAACGGAAAGTTTTTTAGACATATTTAGCTGCTTTATTGACCAATTGTTATATAAAATTATTTTGTATAAGTAGCTTATAGACCTAGTCGAGATCCTTGGTTTATTCTGATTTGAGACAGCGAGATTTTGGAAGTTAATTTGATACTTAAGTGTCCGTAGATTTACCGTTAGTAACTTGCCGCCATTGTTATACGATACAACAATAAATCCCGAACTAGATAGCGTTGGCTTAGTATAGAATAGTATATTATATAATATTGTCAGTTAATCAGTAAAATCTATTAATCTTGTTAAACTTCATTGTCAATTAAATTGTACTTTTTAACTAAATACGTATAATGACTTAGATTTTACAAACGTAACATGGGTGCCTCCGTAGCCAGGTGGGCAGGAGCAGCAGTGCTTAGAACACTCTTCTTGATTGGACTGGGGTTCGAGCCTGTTCCCACCAAATACGGAGCATGCGGAAAGGTCAGGGAATGACCACTGCATATCCCCAGAGCAATATGGCTTTAGTTGCTAATGCTCCAAATAACAAACAAACAATAACCTCTTGTGTTTGGGGTTTATATAAAAAAAAAAAAAAAAAAAACAACAACAAACGTAACATAATTAATAAATACATAACTTGATATGGAAGTTATATAAATGGAACTCGTAGATAATACTCGATACTGAAAAATATATATAGATATACAGGGTGTCTCAAAAATATTGGTACAAACATTTAGGGGAGGTAAGTAACATCTAAAGGAATGTGAATTGCATAGGAACCCATAACCGGAAACGTCACCGTAAGAAAAATGCATGGGATACATATAAATTATCAGGTGACATGGAAGCCTCTGATAGATATAAGCTGGTCTGTAACCAAGTCACAAAGGATATTGGGCAGGCAAAGGCAGATTATGAGAAATCTTGGCAAAGGATGCAAAGAAAAACAGAAAAGAGTTCTTTACCTATGTAAACTCTAGAAGGAAAGGGATGAATCGGATTGGCCCACTGGATATTGATGGTTCAATTGTTGATGATCCTGCTCAGGTGGCTAACAAACTAAACCAGTATTTTGCATCTGCATTCACACATGAGGAGTTATTCAGGAAGGAGAATACCAGAGGTGAAGTAAACTCTGGCAGTGAGCAGGATGCTTTTGTAATAACTGAGAGAAAAGTGGAGGAGAAATTATTGAGGATAACCATAAAAAAGGCACCCGGGGCAGATGGGATCTATCCACTTATTTTAAAGGAGGCAGCAAAGAAAGTAAGCAAACCCGTAGCCATAATTATGAGAGCTTTGGACTCAGGGTAGGTACCTGTAGACTGGAGATGTGCAAATGTGACCCCAATTCACAAAGGAGGATCAAAGGCTGACACAAGTAATTATAGACCTGTGAATTTAACTTCTGTTCAGGAAAATTAATGGAGGCACTGGTTAAAGAAGCACTACAGGATCATCTAGACTAGACTTCAGTTGTAGCTCGGACACAGCATGGTTTTTTAAGGGAAAGTCTTGCCTGACCAATTTGATTGGATACTATGATGCAGTCACAAAAGAACTGGATGCAGGGAATAACTTTGATATTATATATTTAGATCTTAGAAATTCTTTTGATACTGTTGCACATGGAAGACTGCTGCACAAATTGGAGCAGTGTGGCATTGGAGGCAAATTGCTGCTTTGGATAAATGGATGGTTGAGGGGGAGAAGACAGAGAGTGGTAATCAATGGACACTGCTCATCGTGGACTGATGTTATTAGTGGAGTTCCTCAGGATTCAGTGTTGGGTCCATTATTGTTTTCTCTATTTATAAATGATATTGATGATGGTATATCAAGCTTAATGTCCACGTTTGCAGACGATACAAAGGTTGGCAGGGTTGTTAAGGACACTACTGATGCTATGCTGCTGCAACAGGATCTGGAAAGGTTGAGCAGATGGGCTGAGAGGTGGCAAATGAAGTTTAACATTGACAAATGTAAAGTACTACATGTGGGGAAACAGCAACCCCAGAGCAACGTATCAACTCTGTGGTACTACACTGACAGTGGTAGAGAGTGAAAAGGACCTGGGGGCAATTGTACAGGCAGATATGAAGTTCTCTGAGTAGTGCAGATGGGCTGCAAGAGTAGCCCATGGTGTCTTGTCAATGATATACTGGAATTTTTGTAGCAGGGATAAGGAGGTAATTATTCCCTTGTATAAGGCAATGGTCAGGCCACACCTTGTGTACTGTATACAGGTCTGGAGGCCTCATTTCAAGAAGGATGTAGAGCTGCTGAAATGAGTACAGAGAAGGGCAACAAGATTAGTGAATGGAACAAAGGGTTGCTCTTACGAAGAAAGGCTTAAGTTTTGCAAATTACAGTGTCTAGAGACTAGGCACCGTCGAGGTGATCTCATAGAGGTGTATAAAGCCTTCAATGTTTTGAGCATGTTCAATGCTGATGGGATTCTTCCTCTTGCTCAGAATAATCACCTGAGAGGACGGAAAGACAGATGTAGATAGATGTGCTGAAATTTGCCTTTAGCCAGTGGGTAGTTGGTTGGTGGAACAGACTTCCATCCCCTGTTGTGGAAGTTGATAGCGTAAATAAATTTAAGACTGAGCTGGAAAGGTATTCCGAATGAACAGAGGGGTGAAATGGAAGTGATTTTTTTTTTTTTTTTTTTTTTTTGGCTGATGCTGTATAAGCTTGCTTTCTTGCATCATATGCCTCTACTAATGCTAATGCTAATCCACAAAGGAGGATCAAAGGGGGAGACAGGTAATTCCAGACCTGTTAGTTTTACTTCTGTTCCAGGGAAATTAATGGAGGCACTGGTTAAAGAAGCATTGCAGGATCATTTAGACAAGACTTTAGTTACAGCTCGGACACAGCATGGGTTTATTAAGGGGAAGTCTTGTCTGTCCAATTTGATTGGATATAATGATGTGGTCACAAACGAACTGGACGCAAAGAATAATTTTGATATCACATATTTGGATCTTAGAAAGGCTTTTGATACTGTTGAACATGGAAGACTGCTGCACAAATTGGAGCAGTGTGGCTTTGGAGGCAAATTGCTGCTGTATTTAAAGGGGTGGTTGAGTGGGAGAAGACAGAGTGGTAATTAATGGACATGGCTCTTCGTGTTCTAATGTTATTAGTGGAGTCCCCCCAGTTGTTGTTTTCTGTATTTATTAATGATATCGATGATTGTATATCAGGCTTAATGTCCAAATTTGCAGGCTATGCATAAGTCAGCATAGTTGTCCCCAGAGTATCGTATCAACTGTGTGGTACTACAATGACAAAGTGTAAAGTGTGTTAATTGTCTGACGGCACCAGGGGTTTCCCCATCTCCGTGTTGTGTATTCTGTTTTTGTGACACAGAACTCTGTGGAGACCAGAGGAGATTTAAAAGTGTGGGGAGGGGAGTGAATGTCGTGCAGTGTTATGTTCTGTTGTTTCTCTGATCATATAGCCATTCGGACCCATCGTTGCTCACACTTTGCTACGATCAGGCAGGTCAAGCACTCAGTAGATTGTTTAAGTACTTTGTCAGGCCTGCCACTAATTTCCAAGGATTTCAGTGACAAGGCCTATTTATTAAAAAAATAAATAAATAAATAAAAAGGGTGGTGGGGTAGGTTGAACACTAGAATTTGGAAAGGCCAAAAGAGATTTTCAAGACAGCGGTTGAATTTAGATGTTGATTAGAATTTGGCGACATTGTTAAGGAGCATTCTCGGTCAATTTAGTTAGAGTTGGGGGGAGACTGAAGATTAGGCGGAAATAGGTAGAAGGATGGGGACAATAGAATAGTCACTCCCAAAGAAGTCAGTGGGGATGTGCCCCACCAAGCGAAGTATAGGGGAGGCTGGGAGGTGACGGAGACCCATCTCCCCCTTGCCTGGGGATGGGGTTTGAGTACCTAGTTCAGATCGCCAAATGGTGTGTTGTGCTGATTTCAGTAGGATAGTCAAACTGCCCATCCTGCTCCGGAGGTAGGATGTGTTTGTTGACAGTGGGTAGTGGTAGAGACATATATTTACTTCATTCATAATCTGCATTCTCACTCTACTTGCATTCTATTTTTATACTTTTTTCTTATATTTTATAATAATCCATAACACTCATTCACTCTCTCTTTCCCTCATTCTGGGTCACTCTTTCTTTCACCAAAACTGACATTTATTCCCTTTTTCTGTAATTCCTAATTCACTCTTTCACTCAGTGCCCAGCCTGTTCATTCTGTCTTTCATTCTCATTCATTCTACATTGCATCCTCTTACTACTAGCTTACTGATATTTTTCAGCTAATCTGCTTCCCTGGCTGCCTCTACATCTCCCTCCCCTAAATAAGTAATTATTTGGTGGCAGGGTAGTCCTGGGGGTACCCATGTCAATCCAGTTTTGTTGTGCTAGGTTTCTGTCAGGGCACAGAATACTGCTATCCTTACAGTTTTTAAGTCATAGTCTGGGTGTGGTGGGAGATGTGAGCAATTTTAACTAGTGATTTTTGGTTAATTGTCGGGGGGCTGAATTGTCATTCTTTGGATAGTTCTGTGCATTTCGAATACTTTCTGTGTGTAGGGTGTAAAGGCTTTATAGTTTTCCTCAATGATAAACAGGTGTTCTTCTCCTGGGAAGGGGCCAATCTGTGCTATTAGCTTTCTGGGGATGTTATAAATTATACATTCATGTAGAATGTGTGCCCAGTCTTCATTCTCGCCACAGGTGCAGTTTGGGTCGTCAGTAAGCCCTAAGGAGGTTAGTCTTACTTCTAGGGAGCTGTGACCTGTTAGTATAAATGTTTTCCCCCTTTCTTCACTGTTTTGTCTCTTTCCAACTTTAGCATTGAAGTCCCCCCAAAATGATAGTGTAGTAAGTTTTCTGTTCATCTAGAAGACTCAATTTCTGTGTACATTTCTTAAACCTCTTCATCATCATGGCTCGATGTTGGTGCATAAATCATTATAATCTTTAGCTTATACCTCTTAGAAATCCTGAGTAGTAGTCTTGACACCCTTGGTGATGTACTTTTGAATTCCAAAATGTTTTTTATATCTTTATGGACCAGAAAGCCAACTCCACCTTCACTCCTTTCACTGTTTCTGTTGGTATACAGCAGATTTCCACTTGATAAACTTATAAGTGATTCATTTCTTCTTCTTGTTTCAGCCAAACCAAATGATATTCCAATTCACATTTTCTAGTTGCTTTTCCAGCTCTAATATCCTGTCTTCACCGATGAGCGACCTTACGTTGTAACAGGTCAAATTCAGTTTTCGTGCATGGCAGCCTGGTCATACCCAGAGATTCTTAGCAGAGGGTGCTAAGAATCTCTGGGTACGACCAGGCTTCCACTCTGATCTTCTCGCTGCTGTAACAGGGGGAGTGAAAGCTGCTGGGGACTGAGGGCCATTTGGTTCATCCCACAGCGCCAGTTCTGCTTACCAAAAGTGGCCCACTGGGCACTCACATCCTTTCGTCCGGGCTTCGAGTCAAGCAAGCCGGACTTTTCACCCATTTAAAGTTTGAGAATAGGTTGAGGTCGTTTCGGCCCCAAGGCCTCTAATCATTCGCTTTACCGGATGAGACTGATTCCCTCGAGCGCCAGCTATCCTGAGGGAAACTTCGGAGGGAACCAGCTACTAGATGGTTCGATTAGTCTTTCGCCCCTGTCACGTGTTGGAGGGTTTAGTCTTTTCCTCGTCGCGCCAACCAGGCGTCTTGAAGAGAACCACTCTACACTTTCGTTGCCACCTAAGTGACATAACAGGGCTTACCATCGAGAAGGTGTGCATGAGTGGATTTTAGGTAAGCAGGCCTAAAAGGACTTCAGAAGATATAGGACTTCTCCTGTATCTTCTGAAATAGAAAGATATTGGATCCATCAGTGTTTTAGACTGAGTGTCTGATAACACATAGAATGCCTGTTCCCCTCTAAGCACCTAAGTAATGATATGTGTTTCTGCAATCATAATGACAGTAATGATGTATGCTTCTGCCTATCTGCCTAATTTTTCAATTAGGTTGATGAGTTGAAGTTTAATTGACAAATGCAAAGTACTGCATATGCATAGCAGTAATTCCAGAGTAACATACTGCACTCAGGTAATGGAAAGTGAAAAGGACCAGGAGATATTTGTGCAGTCAGATGCATAGTTCTCTGAGTAGTGCAGACATGCTTCCAAGACAGCTCATGGGGTTTGGTCAATGATACGGTATAATGGAAAGTGAAAAGGACCAGGAGATATTTGTGCAGTCAGATGCATAGTTCTCTGAGTAGTGCAGACATGCTTCCAAGACAGCTCATGGGGTTTGGTCAATGATATACACTATAGGAATTTTAACAGCAGGGATAAGGAGGTGATTATCCCAGTGTATAAGGCAATGGTCAGGCCACATCTTGAGTATTGTATACAGGCCTGGCAGCCTCATTTTAGGAAGGATGTAGAGCTTCTGAAACAGGTACAGAGCAGGGAGATGAGGTTTATAAGGAGAACAGAGGAGGTTGATAAGGAGAACAGAGGAGTTTTATAAGGAGAACAGAGGAGGTTTATAAGGAGAACAGAGGAGGTGCTCTTAGCAAGAAAGGGTTTAGTTCTGAAATTGCAGTGTCTGGAGACTAGGAACTTGTGAGGTGATCTGATTAAAGTGTTTAAGGGTTTGAGTGGGTTGAACAAGCTGAGTGCTCATTGGATTCTTCCCCTTGCTCAGACTACACACATAAGGGTCCATAAATTCAAATTGAAGGATGGTTGCTGAATCAGAGTATGGAAGTTTACCTTTAACAGGTGGTTGATTGCAGGAACAAACTTTCATCTGTTGTTCTTGGAGGGATTGCTAGAATAAATTTAAGGAAGAACAAGACAAACTGTTGGAGAGGTGGATTCGTGAAATGTGGAGATTTTTTTTTGTGGATTCTGTATGAGCTAGCTTTCTTGCATCATTTGCCACTAATATGAAATTGTTAGAACATGCTACTTTTTTTCATAATTCATTTTGGGGGACATGGTCATACCTGTGGTACATCCAAAACTGTAGTTATGAAGAGGCGCATTGTAGGGCTTGCATAAAACCGAGAAATTTCAAAACCGAGTTTAACCGAAGTTTACTCTTAAAACCAGTTTTAAAACTGATTTTCTCAGACTTAGGGAAAATAATTAAAAGCTTATAACACAGGTATTTATTTTATCTTGGGTAGATTGTACAAATCGTAATCAAATCTTTTAAACAAAATCTATCACCTCTTATAGTAAAAAAAAATAAAAAAATTAAAATGCTCCTAAAAAGTAACCAGCTTGAGATTATACAAAATTACAAATTGTATTCAAATCCTTTGAATAAAAACTATCTTCTCGTATAGTAAACAAAAAAATAATAAGCCCTATAATAATAATAATAAATAAATAAAAATAATATGAAAAAAAACAGCTTGGAGATTTATTGCTCAGCTTTTTTCTGAAAATGATCCTTTAAAAAACACAGTATATTAAGCATTTTGCCTGATAGACTTGACCTTATTTTTGTGTTAAAGAGACCAGTGATCGAAAACACTCTCTCAGATTGGACACTTGTTGGTTTAATGGTCAGCAGTGCTCTATAAACTTTCTCCAGCTTTTCACTTCTACTGCTAGTTGCCTCCAAAATTTTAAATTCTTTGCTGATTTCCATTTCACTCGGATATTTTGAAAGCCCTCAAGTTAATTTCTTTATTACACTAGCATACTCTCGCATGAGTGTATCTCCAACATCAGAACTAGGTGAGTCTTTGTTTTCTTCTAAAAGAACAGTTCGTTTATTTTCAGTTTCTTCGTTCAATGCTAAGACCCCTTTGGAATGTTTTGCAAACAATCTCTGATAAATCTCTTCAGCATGCTTTTTCAAAACTTGCTTACTTGGAAAATCAAAAGTTCTTGAACCTGAATCTTCTTTCCTAAACTTTTTGGGGTTGTGTAGATAGCTCAGCAAAGCCACAGTTTGGCAATTTCGTCTTGCATTGTAACGCTGCAAAAGGCTTTGGCGAAACTTTAAAGCAAATGGGTTTTCTGCTGTATCAAGCTTAGCAAGCAGAAATTCTGTTGAAGACTCTGCTTTAAGTAAGTCTGTATCTTCTGAGGTTATAGCCTTCAGAATCATTTCAACTGGTCGCAAAGTTTCACATAGCAATTCAAGTGTTTTCCAGTCATCGTCAGACACAGCTTCAGTTGACAGTACTGCACATAGAGCATTTGGAATGCAATTTTTCAATTTCAAAAATCTCTCAATCATATAGAATGTGCTATCCCATCTAGTCTTGCAATCTAATATAAGTTTATATTCTTTCCCATTAAATTTTGCTTTAACAAAATTTTGTAATGTCATTTTTGTTAGGCGATTTTCGAAAAAGCTTGCAAATTTTTCTGACTTTGTTAATAGTTTATGCAATATTGGCCATTGGATTGAAGAAATAAATGAGCTCATCGGTAAAGTCGGTTTGATAAAGCATGCCTTGCTGTCTTTCTCCAACTTCTTCATCATCACTACTTTCTTCATTATTTTCATTTTCTTCATTGTCTTTGTGAGACTCAGAGACTGTCGCACCATAATTGATTGCTTTTTCATAAAGTACATCTATAACTGACAGATGTATACAATGGGCTATACATTGTTGATGATTAGGCGTAATTTGCTTGCCAAACTTAATCACCATTGCTGCTCCATCGGTGGTGTAGGCAACAATATCCTCATGCAAGTTCAAATCAAATTCCTTCAAGTGTCCATTCACAATTTGCTCAATTCTTCTGCTATCAAGTGAACCATTAATCTCAATAAGATCTAACAACCAATGGTTGTCTTTTGAATGCACATTTATATTCATATACCTTTTATTTTGTATAGACGTATATTCGTCTAGAGTCAATGAATACCATGCACCCAAAACCAATGAATTTTTGAAATGCTGAATGAGTTCTTCTTTCTTAGTTTTATAATAATTCAGAACCATATTTTTAATTCCATTCACTGAGGCTGGTAGTAATTTATCGTATTTATTTATCTGAAGGTGACAGCTTGACAAAAACTCACTCTTGGCAATTGAATTAAAAGAAAATCCATCTAAAGCAACTAATTTTGAAATCCCTTCTTCCATAGATTTTTTAACGATAAAGTTTTCTAATGTTCTTACCATTTTTATGGGAGTGTCACTGTTATCTTGTTTAATGTCAATCTGATGCATTTTCTTTAAATGCAACATCAAAGATGATGTAGATCCTCCAGACGACTTCATTATCTTCTGACATCTCGAACATTGTGCTTCATCTTTGCTTTTTCGAGCAAAATAATTCCGTACATTTGATTTCATCTTAGGCATATTAAGAGTAATAAATATTAATTAGTAGGAATTTATATCACCAACAATTTTAATTAAAAATATTGAAGATAACAAAGGCACAATACTATGCATCACTCCCGCAAGCACTGAATGAAGAGTCTAAACAAGGCAAGTTTCAAAATTTTCACGAAAGAAATTTTTTATTTATTTACTTGCAATTTTTTTTTCCCCAGTTAAATATATTTTATTTTCAAAATTACATAAAAGCTAAATTTGGTGAAGCTGCTTTTTGGAGAACATTTGATCGCAAATTTAATAGGAATAAAGAAGCAAAAAACTTTCTACGATTGAAATTTGATGCAATATTCAGCGAATCTGTTTCTAGTGGGTAACCATCAATAAGGCGCGTTCCATAACTTGCCTGGCGAACAAGATAGAAATGTTGAGCATTTTCTTTTACGCTATCGCTCCGACTCACTCGGTCGTAAATGAGTACACCTCCATCGTGCCCTGATACATTCAGGGGTTAATGGGATACAAACCACTGATTTCCTTGCGTAGTGACCACTTGAACTGAGCCTTCTTAACACAGTTGGGTTGGAAATGTCTTCACCTGTAGCTGCAGCAACTTCAAGAGATGGTTGATTACAGGATATCAACAGGATATTTTTAAAGATACCCCTCCTTGATTTGGGCCACTTGCCCATGAGATTCGTACCTAAACATAAAATAAAATAAAAAACATGTTTAAAACATAAAGCAGTTGAACGATCCAGACAAACGAACAAACAAAAGAAAATGTGCGTAACAAAAAACTATATTCGAGGGCTAACTAAGAAAATATTCAAATCCGGTTTTAGAAGCTCGGTTTCAGTTTTAACAACTCAATATGAAAACTGGTTTGCAAGCCCTAGCGCATTGTATAAAGATTGTACTGTTCTTAAAATAAACAGTATAATATATATAGCAAAAGCAGTGTGTTTATTCCTTATTTATTTCTAGTTGTGGAATACATTCTCTGCTGGTTGGATTATGGGAAAAAGTTAAAATTCATTAAATGAATAAATAAGTGACCCTTTTGAATAACTGTTTTCATTCTACCCTGCTATACTGTCAGATACCAGCTTATCTGTGGATAACCTTTACTATAGCCTTAGTCTCTGTGGAACACTTATTATTGTAAAGAAGTGCAAATTTTAAGTTTATTGTAAATGTCTTATGATATTTTCCACCATTCATTCCCAAAAAAAGCCATTCATTTCTCAAAAAAACAGTTGGTTTCTAGTGTTTTTTTTGGCCATTCTCTCCTCACACACCCTACAATCCAATTCATCTGTCTATAGGATTCAGGTCAGTGTTCTGAACTGGACAGTCCAACTTTTCAATGCTGATATCCTCCAGTGTGTCACAGCATCAACAGTGTGACTGGAGCATATTCCTGCTGATAGAGGTATGAGCATTCCCAGATGTGCTGCCAACATAGATAATGCCTTATTATCCAGAACATCTAGATTGAACTCGGCATTTGTGGTTTTTTCCAAAACAACAAGTGGTCACAGGTCAAACCCTGAAAAACAGTCCCAGACCATCATGTTGCCTCTGCCAAACTTTGATGGATGATGCAGTCTGGCAGGTAGCTTTCTCTGGGCATGCACCACATCCAAGCATGACCATCGGACTGGTAGCCTATGGACTGACTTGTTATTCCAAAGTACAGCTTTCCATTGATCTAGGGTTGAAGAATGGCAGGCCTTATACCAAACTAAATGGCACCTGGCATTAGTTGGAATGCCATTAGTGGCTTGTGGACAGCTGCTGAACCATGATAATGGATATAATGCAGTGTTCTGTGCATTGTACTGCCACTGACACATATCCCAGTTATCTCACTGAGGACGACCTATGTGTGCTGTGACAACGTCTACAGGCATTCCAAGAAAAAGATTCTTTGAAGGCTCTCTGCCGACCGAGCTAGCCAGGTGGGTAAAGTGCCTGCCTGGCAACCCAAAGGTCACGGGTTCGAATCCCACCTCGGGCTTGGATCAAAGTACTGCAAAAACCTTGGGAGGTGCATTATGGCCACAGAAGCCAATGCGCCAACAACTACCAAAAAAAAAAAAAAAAAAATTGAAGGCTCTTCTATCATATTATTATTATTAGCCATATGGTGCAAGGAAGCCTGAGGCTTATGCAGCACCAGCCAAAAAAAATTTCCAAGTTACCCTGAGAGAGAGTCAGAAGTAGAAAGGAATCACCAAGGAAGAGAAGAATGATGATATCCAGCTCAGGACCCTGGGTGTGTTAGATACCAGTCTACTTCCATTTGCAGATTGTGGAATTGTCACCAATTATCAACCTAGGGATTTTTGGTGCCATTGAAATTTCATGTACAGACCAACTGATTATGAGATATTCTATTATTATTCCATGCTGAAAGTTTATTAACTCTGTTGATTGCAGCGTCTTGCATTCATATTCATACTAGTCTCCTCAAAGTCCTGTGAACATATTTATAATGTTTGATGTGTGGTGCTTGTGTAGGATGGGACCAATAAATGGAGCTGGGTCTGATTATAAATGGTAGGCAGTGTGCCAACATTTTTTAAAACATTTTGATATGATTGATTGAAATGTAGACCATTCAGAAGGGGGGAGGTTAAAAGAAAACCTAAAAATCCTTTACATTATTTACAAAATGCTGAGTTTCCTTTGTGATGCATCTATTCTTGTTGCCATGTTCTCATCCCCTCCCTCGAGTAAATTATATAAAATATGGATATCGAGTTGCATAAAAATCAGTTTCACAAGAGAGAGAGAGAGAAAGAAAGAAAGGAAGGCTATAATTAATCTATTAATGTATGGTAGTAATTTGTAATCTGTAATAATTTTTACTTTTAATTTTCTGAAAGGTAATGAAAAAATGGTTTGCAGAATTTACAGATGAACAGAAGAATGCAATGTTAAAAGTAATTCTGGTAAGTTACCTTTATGTTTAATATTAAGAATGTATATTATTAGTTTCATTGGCATATTTTGCTTATTTACTAAGAAAAAGTGCTCTGTTGAAAGCCTTGTGCTTTTAACAGCTCCAGCACTCTCCATTATTAGTTAATATTTATTGTTATTGATATGTTACGGGCTGACGAGGCTACTAGTGACGGTCGTGTTCCAAGCCGCTAAGTGGATTTTTCTTATTTATTGATTTGAAATTATTGTTTTTCTAAAACTTTTGATTTAAATTTAGTAGTATAACATTATTTTGTGATTTTTTGATTAATTTGGTGTATTTATTCTTTACTCGGCCTTGTAAAAGTATCGGTAAGGGTTTCCACGTGTTCGTAACTACCGTTAGTAACTTTCCCGCCATTGTGATACCGTACTAGATATACCGTAGGTTATATACCATACTAGATAGCGTTAGTTGAACTTCGTTAGCAGTTAAATTGTACGTTTAAATAAATACATATAACGACTTAGATTACAAACGTAATATAATTAATAACATAATTAATTAATAAATTAATAGAATCATGACTCAGACCAGAGCAGCAAAGCAAAAGGCTCAAGCTAATGGAAGTGCTGTGGCTCAGAGCAGAACTGAGGGGGGCAGTTGTCCTCTGACTCACAGCCTTATAAAATGCACTGTTTGCTTGATGTTTGCAGAGCAATCGGGTACAGGACATGATACTGCCAAGGGGAATGTCTTTGTGTGTGTGCGATGCAAGGAGTGTATCGATATCAGGCAACAACTCGGCGTTCTTATGGGCCTATATGAGAGCTTGAAGGACAGGGTGGATGCCCTCGAAGAAACTAAATTGAGGGGCCCATCAAGCTCTCAGCTGCCCACATCAACGCCAGAGCTTGCACTTGGGCATCGCGTGACACAGAGACAACCCCCAAGGCAGAATGCGCTGGTCCCGAAGGAACTAGTAGTTGTTGGTGACTCTATTGTCAGGGAAACGGGGAACATGCTTTGTAAAAAAGATAGGTGGAACAGGACCAGGGTATGTCTGCCAGGGACAAAGGTTGATGACGTTGTAGAGCGAATATCATCTTTTAAGGGCACAAAAGGTGATATAGTTGTACACGTTGGCACTAATAATATTAAGAGTAGGAGACCGGCAGAATTACTTAACAAGTACAGGTCACTGTTGAACAAAAGCCGAGAATTAGGGTTGAATTTGAAAGTGTCTGCAATTCTGCCCAGACACGATAGGAGGGAGTATATGATGAGAGCCTTGTCGATCAATTCGGCCCTGGAAAGATTGTGCAAGGCTCAAGGGGTAGAATTTTTTTCAGCCTGGACTGTACTTGTTAACAGGAGAGATTGCTTCTACAGGGATGGGATACACTTAAATAGAAAGGGTGCAAGAATATTTGCTGATGCTATCGAGGCAGTGTTAGGTGGGTCGGAAAACTGCTAGCTTGGGGGGAGACAAAGACCAATAGATTGACAGTAGCCACTGGCAGAGGTGGGAGAGATTCTTGCACTGCGTCTATTAGAATGAGCAGAAGCCTGAAAAACAAGATGCATGGTATTTCAGAGACTGCTGGTAGCCATTGCGGTACAAGTAAACACATGGGTTGTGTTAGGGTAGCTAAGAATAGAAACAGGTGCAGGTATACTTGCGTGTACACCAATCCTAGGAGTTTATTAAATAAATTTGATGAATTTGAGGTATTGCTCAAAACGTCGAAGGCAGATATTGTTGGGATATCAGAGACGTGGTGTCACACAGATATAAGGGATGCGGAACTGCAATTTGGGGAGTACAACGTCTACAGAAAGGATAGACAGGATAGGAAGGGGGGAGGTGTTATGCTATTAGTTAAGAAACACATAAAAACCAAGGAAGTGAAGCCAGTCGACATCGCTGGACAGTGCAGTGTGGAGTCAGTTTGGTGTGACATAAACACTGGGAGATCAAAATTGAGAGTAGGAGTGTGCTATAGGCCTAATGACTCTGATGAGTATAATAAGGAACTGTACAGGGAAATAGAGTGGGCCAGTAAATCAGAGTGTCTTATAATGGGAGATTTTAATTTACCAGATATTGACTGGATTTTGGGGGCTGGTTACTCACACACTAGCAGGGCTTTTGTGGATTTATTGGATGATTGTTTTCTACATCAGCATGTTCGGGAGGCAACTAGAGGGAGTAATACTCTTGATTTGATTATCAGCAGTGATTCTTCATGCATTAAGAATCTGCAGATAAATGAACCACTAGGTGGCAGTGATCACAGTGTGCTGAAGTGGGATTTACTCAAAGAGGTAACTACCATTAGGGGTAAAGGGAAGGGTTATTGCTTCCGTAAAGGCGACTACGATGGACTGAGACAGTATTTAAATTCTATACAGTGGGACCAACTGATGATGTTACCAACAGCAAATTCAAAATGGGAAGCATTCAAAGAACTTATCTTGGAAGCTACTAGGCTTTACATACCAACTAAGAAATATTGTTCAAGGTTTAGGCCAAAATGGATGTCAGATGAACTAATGAGGCATATGGCAGAGAAGAAAAATGCATGGGATACATACAAATTAACACATGACACAGAAGCCTATGATAGATACAAGTTGATATGCAACCAAGTTACAAAGGAGGTTAGGCAGGCGAAGGCAGATTACGAGAAATCCTTGGCAAGGGATGCAAAGAAAAACAGCAAAGAGTTCTTTACTTATGTAAACTCTAGAAGGAAGGGGATGAATCAGATTGGTCCACTTGATATTGATGGGTCAAGTGTTGATGATCCTGCTCAGGTAGCTAACAAACTAAATGAATATTTTGCATCGACATTCACACATGAGGAGTTATTCAGCGAGGGGAATGCCAGAGGTGTATTCAACTCTAGCAGTAAGCTACAGAATCTTGAAATAACTGGGAGTAAAGTGGAGGAGAAACTGTTGAAGATAAACACAAGAAAGGCACCCGGGGTGGATGGGATCTATCCAGTTATATTAAAGGAGGCAGCAAAGGAAGTAAGCAAACCCTTAGCCATAATTATGAGAGCTTCCTTGGACTCAGGGGAGGTACCCATAGACTGGAAATGTGCAAATGTGACCCCAATTCACAAAGGAGGATCAAAGGCTGACACAAGTAATTATAGACCTGTGAGCTTAACTTCTGTTCCAGGAAAATTAATGGAGGCACTGGTGAAAGAAGCACTGCAGGATCATTTAGACAAGACTTCAGTTATAGCTCAGACACAGCATGGTTTTGTTAAGGGGAAGTCTTGCCTGACCAACTTGATTGGATACTATGATGCAGTCACAAAAGAACTGGATGCAGGGAATAACTTTGATATTATATTCTTGGATCTTAGAAAGGCTTTTGATACTGTTGCACATGGAAGACTGCTACACAAATTGGAGCAGTGTGACATTGGAGGCAAATTGCTGCTATGGATAAAGGGGTGGTTGAGGGGGAGAAGACAGAGAGTGGTAATCAATGGACACTGCTCATCGTGGACTGATGTTATTAGTGGAGTCCCTCAGGGCTCAGTGTTGGGTCCATTATTGTTTTCTGTATTTATAAATGATATTGATGATGGTATATCGGGCTTAATGTCCAAGTTTGCAGACGATACAAAGGTTGGCATTGTTGTCAAGGACACTACTGACACTATGCTGCTGCAACAGGATCTGGAAAGGTTGAGCAGATGGGCTGAGAGGTGGCAAATGAAGTTTAACATTGACAAATGTAAAGTACTACACATGGGAAACAGCAACCCCAGAGCAACGTATCAACTCTGTGGTACAACACTGACAGTGGTAGAGAATGAAAGGGACTTGGAGGTGGTTGTGCAGGCAGATATGAAGTTCTCTGAGCAGTGCAGACGGGCTGCAAGAGTAGCTCATGGAGTATTGCCAATGATATACAGGAATTTTTCCAGCAGGGATAAGGAGGTGATTATTCCATTGTATAAGGCGATGGTCAGGCCACACCTAGAGTACTGTATACAGGTCTGGAGGCCTCATTTCAAGAAGGATGTAGAGCTGCTGGAACGAGTACAGAGAAGGGCAACAAGATTAGTGAATGGAACAAAGGGGTGCTCTTACGAAGAAAGGCTTAAGTTTTGCAAATTACAGTGTCTGGAGACTAGGCACCAGCGAGGTGATCTGATAGAGGTGTATAAAGCGTTGAATGGTTTAAGCATGCTCAGTGCTGATGGGATTCTTCCTCTAGCTCAGAAAAATCGCCTGAGAGGGCATAAATTCAAATTGAGGAAAGACAGATGTAGGATAGACGTGCGGAAATTTGCCTTTAGCCAGCGGGTGGTTGGTTGGTGGAACAGACTTCCATCCCTTGTGGTGGAGGTTGATAGCCTAAATAAGTTTAAGGCTCAGCTGGACAGGTATTTTGAACGAACAGAGGGGTGAAGTGGAAGTGGTTATTTTTTATTTATTTATTATTTATTTTTTTTTTTGGCTGATGCTGCATAAGCTTGCTTTCTTGCATCAAATGCCTCTACTAATGCTAACTACATTTGGTGGATTGCCAGTGTCTGTTACTCCTCACAATACCTTAAATTCATCTAAAGGAGTCATCACAGAATGGGACTTAATTACAGTGTCTGAGGAGGAATTAGTCCAAGAACTTAGCCATCAAAAGGTAATCGCTGCTAAAAGAATTATGACAAAAAAAGATGGAAATCTCAATCCAACTCGTTCCATCATTTTAACTTTTAGTACTCCTGATTTGCCATCCTCAGTAAAACTGGATATTTAAATTGTCGAATTCTTCCATATATCCTGAATCCTCTTCGGTGTTTTAAATACCAGAAATATGGCAATTCACAGCAGGCATGCAGAGGTGACGCCATCTGTCCTATTTGTGGAGCAAAAGATCATACATAGGCAGATTGTCCAGCCACAATTCCTATTTGCCCCAACTGCAAAGGCAAACACCCCGCCTTTTCTAAATCATGTGAGATGTGGAAAACAGGTAGGACAATCCAAAAATACAAAGTAGAACATAAAGTCACATATCCTGAGGCACCAGACAAATAATGTTGACCATGCCAAGTCCATCATATGCCTCTCGAACCCGAAGTTTTCATACAACTGCAATTCAAACAAATGTGTCAATACCGCCCAACGTCTTGCTAGCTAATTGGGTTAAAGCTACATTATCAACCACTGGAAAAGAAAATTCTAAAACTAAAACCAGCAATGCCACCAACACCCCAATTAGTATCCCAACTGATACTGTGACAGTCTCAAATGACGCAGAAAGATTGAAACCTAATAAAGACTCTAAGGAAACTGATCCACCAACCAACACTATGGGAGTGGATATACACCAAAATTATGAAGACCCTATCCTAGAACTCCATGCCAATGACACTATGGATACTGGACGCCCCTTATTCCCAAAAAAAGACCGAAAAAAATGCCCTGCATATAAAAAACAGTCAGATGAATCATCTTCAGCCAAACCAAAATAATGCCTAACATCATACAGTGAAATTTTAGAGGACTAAGCAGCCATTCTGATGACATAAGGGATTTAATCTCTCAGTTTGATCCCATAGGTATATGCCTACAGGAAACATTCTTGTCACCCCAAGTTTCGCCGAAATTCTCAAATTTTATGATATACAGATGAGACAGAAGCGCAGAGTCTCCTGCCCGTGGAGGAGTAGCCATTCTTGTAAATACTAACATACCATCCAGACCGATCCAATTAAGAACCACCCTAGAAGCTGTGGCAGCTCGGATTGCAGTTGGTATTTCAGTTGCCATTGTTTCGATTTATATTCCACCATCTCTATCACTTGCCCAATCAGAACTTGACAACCTCATTGCACAACTTCCAACTCCAATTTGTCTTTTCGGTGACTTTAATGGACACCATCCATTGTGGGGATCAGCTACAATGGACAGAAGAGGCAAGTTGATTGAGAAATTTATAAATAATAATGACCTAAATTTATTAAACTCTGGATCTCCTACCTACATCCACCTACCTACAGGATCTACTTCTCAAATTGACTTGTCAGTTTGCTCACCTTCCATCTTTCCAATCATGACATGGTCTGTATTAACCGATCCTTTTAACAGTGATCACTTTTCGATCATTTGCTCCTTACAAACAAGAGTAACACCAAATCCTGATAAATGATCCTCTTGGAAGTTTAAAAAGGCAAACTGGGATGGCTATTCTGCTCAAATACTTCTAGACAGACTTTACGTTAAAAAAGAACCTATTGATGATGTAAATACTTACATCGCCAATCAGATTCTGACTGCAGCAAATACCTACATTCCAAAATCCAAGACATATCGCAATCACCGAAATCACTGGTGGAATCCAGATTGCTTCACTGCCAAACAGGAAAAAAAACCGAGCTTGGAATAATTTCCGTAAGAATCCCACCACTAATAACCTCATTGCTTATAAAAGGTTTAAAGCAAAAGCAAGGCAAATTAGACGGAAAGCGAAACGAGACTCGTGGATCGCTTTTGCCTCAACAATCACAAAAGACACTGACACACGCCTCATCTGGAAAAAAATACAGGCACTAAATGGGAAATTCGCTCGTATGCCCTCTCCAATACTTCATTGGAAAGGGAAAGACCTATCTACAGCTGAAGAAGTTGCTAATGCCCTTGCTGAATCATTTGCTACAATCTCTGCTTCTGCCTCCTATGGGTCCACATTTCAGAACATCAAAGCTAGTGCAGAACGATATAAAATCAACTTTTTCACTCACCACTCTTTCCCATACAACCAACCCTTTACATTCATAGAACTTCAAGAATCGTTAAACAGATCTTCAAACAGTGCTGCAGGCCCAGATGGAGTTCATTATGTTATGCTGAAGCATTTAATTTAAGAAGATTTGAGTACCATGTTAATCTTTTATAATCGGATATTCTCCGAAAATGCCTATCCTTCTTCCTGGCGTCATTCTTTTATTTTTGCCTTACCAAAACCAGGAAAAGATCATTCCTGTGTTGAAAACTATAGGCCAATATCTCTTACGAGCTGCCTGGGTAAAATTTTCAAAAGGATGGTTCACACTAGACTTACTTACATCCTGGAGTCACAAAATCTCCTTCCAGATCATCAGTATGGCTTTCGGAAGAATAGATTAACGCTGGACGTGCTTATCAAAGCCGAATCTCATATCCGCAATGCCTTTGTCATGAAACAACATCTAGTCATGGTCAACCTAGATCTTGAAAAGGCATTTGACACTACATGGCATCATGGGATTATTATGGACCTTTACCACTTGGGGTTTAGGGGCCATTTGCCGAAAATAATTCAAAATTTTCTGCAATTGCGTTCTTTTCAGGTCCGATATAAAAATGTACTCTCTGCATCCCACATTCAGGAAGGAGTCCCACAGGGATCGATACTTAGTCCAACACTATTTTCAATCCGAGTTAGCAGCATAACACGAGACATCCGAGTTAGCAGCATAACACGAGACTGTTGAAACTTACATGTACGCAGATGACCTCACAATTTCTTGTCAATCTCAAAGTATGAACACTGTCAAACGGCAGCTCCAACTTGCCATTACCAAAATACAATCATGGACTTCACGGAATGGCTACAGACTATCAGAAAAGAAATGCACTCTCACCCACTTTTGCAAGAAACGAGCTCCCCATCCCGATCCGGAATTACAAATAAACAATATTCCAATCCTGCTTGTAAGTACCGTTAAATTCCTTGGAGTGATATTAGATAGCAAGCTGAATTTCCAAGCTCACATCTCTCATTTAAGAAATACATGTCTAAAGCATCTGAATATACTGTGATCAGTCTCGGCTATGTCATGGGGCGCTGATCGGTATACACTATTGCATCTTTATAGAACTTCAATCCGGTCACGGCTAGATTATTGTTGTCCGGTGTATGACTCTGCCAGGAGCACTACTTTACAACGTCTAAATATTGTCCAGCACAGTGCTCTCAGGACTGCGTTGGGCACTTTTAGGACTTCTCCAATCCAGAGTCTCTATATCGAAGCACATGATCCTCCATTACATCTTCGTAGGAAATCATTACTGCTCCACTATGCTGCTAAGATCCAGAGTCTTCCATCTCACCCCAGTTGGGAGTATCTTTATAATACTCGGTGGGATTTGTTATATGACAGCAAGCCAAATTAAAACAGACCTGCTTCACTCAGGATTAAAGAGCTTTCTCAGAGTTGGAATATCAATTTAAGCGATATTTTTCAGGACACAACTGCACCTGTTCCACCTTGGATATACGTTTCTTCCTCCCACGATACACATTTTTTGGAGTGGGGAAAGAATACTGTACCTTCCTTTAATATCAGGCAGTTGCACTTAGCTCACACTACTCTGAACTCCCATGCCTGTAAAGTCTATACTGACGGATCCAAAACAGCTAGTGCGGTTGGTGCAGCTGCAGTTTTTCCATCTCTAACGGTTACTGCCTCACTACCATTAGTCTGCAGCATCTTCACAGCCGAATTATATGCCATCAAATTAGCACTCAGTAAAATTATTGAACTTTCCATCTCACCTGCCATAATTTACACTGACTCGCTCAGTGCTGTTTCTGCCATAAGGAAGAATTTTTCATCTTCTCATCCTACCTTAAAACACATTCATTCTCAGCTATTTTCCTGCAGTGTGTCTAATCAATCAATCAGTTTTTGCTGGATCCCTGGCCATTCTGGTATTCCGGGAAATGAAAGTGCAGATCTTGCAGCTAAAAATCCTCAACCAGCTGCCCCAGAACATCCTCAGGCTCCTTACACTGATTATAAGCTTGTTATTCGCAAAGCAAGTTACGACAACTGGTCACAGATCTGGAAAAGTAACACCAAAATAAACTTTACCAGATAAAGCAAGAACCAAAGCTGTGGCTCTCAGGCTTTCGACAAAACAGACGAGAGGAAGTAGTACTGGCAAGACTCAGAATTGGACACACTCATCATACTCATCTGTTCCTGCTACTGGGAGAAGATCCACCCCAGTGTTCATCCTGTGACAGTCAACTTACTGTTAGGCATTTCCTTTTTGATTTTCCCCTATATTCAACCATACGGTCAAACACTTTTCAGTCGGTCTCTAGGTTGAACCTCTCACATGATTTAACTCATATCCTGGGAAATGAAGCAAACATAAAAGAACTTGTAATATATTTAAAACATATTGGCCTATATAGGAGTATTTAATTTAACATCTACAGTGGTATATTTCGACTAAATAAACTATGAGCAGACACAATTTGGCCTCAGTAGCCCTTGTGTCATTAAGCCAAATAACAACAACAGCAGACTGCTCAGCACCAAGATATTGACAAGAAATATTACAACTTTCTGAAAGTGATAAAGCCCAAGAAACCTAGAGGGAAAAAGAAATCCAAAGAAGAGAAAATTAGTCAAGAAACACTTATGATGAACCGAAGGCGACAAATGAAGAGCAAGATAAACACTGACAAGGAGAAATTTGAGCATACTGAGTTATGCAAAGCCATTAGAAAGTGGCTCAGAGAGGACTTAAGAAGATTTAACACAAGAAAAGTAGAACAAGCATTAATGGAAAACAAAGGACTTAAATCAGCAGCCATGAGCAGTAATACAGAAAGACAAATGATACTGAAACGGAAAGGCATAATTTAAATAGCAGAAGACTACTAAAGAGAATTATACAAGGAGCGAGGACATGATGCCAGCAGTTGGGAAGATGGATCGCAAATTAGCAACATATACGACATACCCGATATTCTTCCTGATGAGGTAGCACAGGCGTTGAAGAAAATGAAGAATCAGAAAGCCCCGCGGGAAGATGAAGCTACTGTAGAGTTGTTAAAATTGGGAGGAAGAGACATAACACAAAAACTGGCAAGGCTCTTCACAAAATGCATTAGAAAAGGTGTGACACCTAAGCAGTGGAATAATGCAATCATAGTTTTGCTGCATAAGAAAGGAAATAAATCAGAAATTGGAAATTATAGACCAGTTAGCTTGTAATCGCACATCTACAAGTTGTTCACAAGGGTCATTACTAACAGGTTAGAAAGAATAGTTGATGAGAATCAACCGAAAGAGCAAGCTGGCTTTAGAACAGGATTCTCAACTACGGATCACCTTCACGTAATATCACAGCTAATGGAGAAAGCAAATTAATATAAAACACCATTATGCCTGGCATTTGCGGATTATGAAAAGGCATTTGACTCCATACAGCATAAGGCAATGTTTTGGGCACTGGAAAGACAAGGCATAGATACCCCATATATTATGATTTTGAAGAAAATATATGAGAATGCTACCTCCTTTATTAGACTAGACAAAGACAGTAGCAAATTTAAAATCGAGAAAGGAGTTCGACAAGGAGACACAATATCTCCGAAGCTGTTTACTGCTGCCCTTGAGGAAGCTTTCAGAAGATTAGACTGGTCGCAGAAAGGAGTCAATGTGAATGGAGAGTACCTAAACCATTTACGATTTGCAGATGACATTGTGGTCATAAGCCACGATCCAAAAGAATCAGAGGAAAATCTTAATCAGTTATGCACAGTTAGTACGGATTTTGAACTAAAATGAATATGGCTAAAACAAAAGTAACGATGAACAAGTATGCCACAGAAAGGGACATAATGATTGAAGGAGCAGTAATTGAAAAGGTGGAGTCATATACTTATCTGGGACAAGTTAGCTGTAATAATGATAAATGGCTGGAAGTCAAGAGAAGATTAAATTTTGGATGGATAGTATTCAGGAAATTAGTCACATACTGAAGAGCAATATCCCAGTTTGTCTGAAATGTAAAATAATGAACCAGTGTATACTCCCCACCATGACTTAGGGAAGTGAAACTTGGTCACTCACCAAAAGAATAGAAGAGAAGCTGAGAACTACACAGCGAAGAATGGAACAAATTATATTGGGAATTAGACTGTTAGATAAGAAGAGAAACACATGGATTAGGCAGCAAACTCAAGTAAAGGACATTCTTATCAAAACTAAAGAACTAAAATGGTCTTGGGCGGAACACATAGCTCGAAGACATGATGACAGATGGACTAAGAAAATAACAGAATGGTACCCAAGAGGAGCTAGAAGAAAACCTGGAGGACAACGGCGGAGATGGATAGGTGAAATTCATGAGTTTGTGGGTAGTAAATGGATGGCCATTGCACAAAACAGAAGGAACTGGAAAGTTGCTGGAGAGGCCTTCATCCTGCAGTGGATTGAAAATGGCTGATGATGATGATTCTGGAGTAGTGCAGATAAATAGGAATTTCACTGCTCAGAAAACATTTCCTGAGCATCCTTGGACTTGGGGAAATTTTCACAGACTGGAGATGTGCAATGCATCCCCAATATACCAAGGAAGATTGAAAGGTGACACGAATAATTACAGACCTGTTAATTGAACTTCTGCTCTAGGGAAAACAATGGTGTCACTAATTAAAGAAACACTGCAGGATCATCTAGACAAAACTACCCCAGGGGCTCACATCTGGTGAGTATGGGCTTGGTAAACCTAGGGTCCTGAGCAGTTTGATTGGATACTATGACATGGTCACAAAGGAACTGGATGTAAAAAATAATTTTGATATCATATATGTGGAATTTAGGAAAGCTTTTGATACTGTTGTGCATGGAAGGCTACTGTACAGATTGGAGCAGTATGGTATTAAGGACAAGTTGCTGTTATGGATAAAGGGCTGGTTGAGTGGGAGAAGACAGATAGTGGTTATCATTGGACACTGCTCTTTATGGACTAATGTTATTAGTGGTGTCTCCAAGTGGTCCTTGTTGGGCCCATTGTTGTTTCGTATATTTATCAATGATATTGATGAAGGCATATCAGGCTTAATATCCAAATGTGCAGATGATGTGAAATTTGGTAGGGTTGTAAGAACAGTATGCTGCTGCAACAGGATCTGGAAAAGTTGAGCAGATTGGCTGAGAGGTGGCCTCCGTTGCGCCCATTGTTGGACTGAGACAGTTAATAACAGTAAGGACAGTACGCTGCTGCAACACGATCTGGAAAAGTTGAGCAGATGGGCTGAGAGGTGGCAACTGAAATTTAACATTGACAAATGCAATGTGCTGCATGTGGGTAGCAATAACTCCAGAGAAACAGACCAACTGTGTGGTACTATGCTCAGGGTAGTGGAGAAGAAAACAACCTGGGGGTAATTGCACAGTCAGATATGAAGTTTTCTGAGCAGTGCAAACAGCCATCAAAAGTAGCTCATGGAGTCTTGTCAATGATATATAGGAATTTTTGTTAGCCGGGATAAGCAAGTCCCTTATTCCCTTGTATAAGGTAATGGTCAGGCTACACCTTGAGTACTGTTGGAATAGTACAGAGAAGTTCAATGAGATTAGTGAATGGAACAAGGGGTTGCTGTTACCAAGAAAGAGAGAGAGAGAATCTTTATTGCAACAACATTTGATTGTAACTGATTAAAAGGTTAAATAGTGTTGCACTTTCCCTTCATGGCCAAAATGCCAGGGGTTTGCAGATAAGGTGTTAAAAAACATTAAATAACACAAGAGATTAAAGAACAAAACAAGATGACATTATATGGTATAGGGTGCCATTAATTTATATTAGCATTAGCATTAGTAGAGGCATTTGATGCAAGAAAGCAAGCTTATGCAGCATCAGCCAAAAAAATATAAAAATAAAATAAATAAATAAAAAATAACCACTTCCACTTCACCCCTCTGTTCGTTCGAAATACCTGTCCAGCTGAGCCTTAAACTTATTTAGGCTATCAACTTCCACGACAAGGGATGGAAGTCTGTTCCACCAACCAACCACCTGCTGGCTAAAGGCAAATTTCCTCACGTCTGTCCTTCCTCAATTTGAATTTATGGCCTCTCAGGTGATTATTCTGAGCAAGAGGAAGAATCCCATCAGCATTGAGCATGCTCAAACCATTCAAGGCTTTATACACCTCTATCAGATCACCTCGCTGGTGCCTAGTCTCCAGACACTGTAATTTGCAAAACTTAAGCCTTTCTTCGTAAGAGCACCCCTTTGTTCCATTCACTAATCTTGTTGCCCTTCTCTGTACTCGTTCCAGCATCTCTACATCCTTCTTGAAATGAGGCCTCCAGACCTGTATACAGTACTCTAGGTGTGGCCTGACCATTGCCTTATACAAGGGAATAATCACCTCCTTATCCCTGCTAGAAAAATTCCTATAAATCATCGACAATACACCATGAGCTACTCTTGCAGCCCATCTGCACTGCTCAGAAAATTCATATCTGCCTGCACAACCACCCCCAGGTCCCTTTCATTCTCTACCACTGTCAGTGTAGTACCACAGAGTTGATACGTTAAGACATTAATATGAGACATTAAGGAGACATATATAAGACATTAAGGTGACAAGAACTGACATTAAACAAATTACATTACAATGGTGGTGTACCATGAGATTTATAACATTAAACTTAAATAAACAAAATGATAACTGATACATATACAATTTACAGTAGTGACTGTTGTCCTCATAATTCATGGGAGAAAGAGTAGCAAGAGCAGTGCCAGGCTCATTTTCTGTTATGCTCATTAGTTAATTCACAGGGATCTTGAAATGGTGACAAAGTGTATGCTATCTTTGGATGTGAAGAAGGGAGGCTTTTCCTTGTGCACACTTTCTGAACGAACATAGGGTATTCATTACTGGAAGCACCGGTGTAGTTTAACTTCCGTCTAGACAGTTGCGATGGGTTGTAACAGCTTGTTAAGAGTTGTAGCACCACATCTTCTGGGGTCATCATTCCCTGTTTTAGTTAAGAGGTTCGGTGATTAGCAGAAGCATTTGACAGTTCTCGGTCTATGGGGGTGTGTGAGGCCAAGTATTCCACGTCTATATCTTCGGTTGACAGCAAATTTCTGAAGGTCAACATCGATGTCCTGGATTCGTCCAAGCATCTACTATGGTAAGAATCGATCTGATAAGGTGTAGGCAAAACAATGCTTACGTTCTGCAAATCACAGAGTCTGGAGACAAGGCATCTGCAAGGTGATCTGATTGAGGTGTATAAGGCCTTGAATGGTTTGAGCAAGCTCTTTGCCGACAGGAGTCTTCCTCTTGCTCAGATTCTGCACCTGAGTCATAAATTCCTACTGAAGAAAGATAGTTGTAAAATAGATGCGGAAATTTACCTTTAGCCAGACCTTTAGAAAGCAAAAACCCGTGTATTTACCATTGACGGTAGTTACATCCTTCAGTAAATCCCACATTAGTATACTGTGATCACTTCCACCTAGTGGTTCTTTTATTTGCAGATTCTTAATGTGTGAATAATCACTGCTGATAATGAGATCAAGAATATTACCCTTTTATTGTTGCCTCTCTGACATGCTGCTTTAGAAAACACACTAACAAAAATCTTATTAGTGTGTTAGTGACAAACTACAAATTCTGGTCAGTATCTGCAAAGTTAAAATTTGCCATTATAAGACATTCTGATTTATTGGTTCACTGTATTTCTCGGTTCAGTTGTTCATTGTACTCATCAGGGTTATTAGGCCTATAACACACTCCTACTCTCATTTTTACTTATAACACCATGTAACACCAAACTGACTCAACATTACACTGGCCGCTCATATCAACTGGATGCACTGCAGTAGATTTTATGTGCATCTTACCTAAGATCATAGGTGCCTCCATAGCCAGGTGGGCAGGAGCAGCAGTGCGTAGCACACGCTTCCTGATTAGACCGGGGTTTGAGCCAGTGACCACCAAATACGGAGGATGCAGAAAGGTCAGTGAATGACCACCGCATATCCCCGGAGCAATATGGCCTTAGTTGCTAATGCTCCTAAAAAAAAAAAAACAAATAACGTAAGATCATAACCCTTTTCCCCATCCTATAATTTCTATACACATTACTCCCCGTGTTCAAATTCTGCATTCCTTATATCTGAGTGAAATCATGCCTCTGATATCCCAATGATGTCTCCATTTGATATCCTGACCATCACTTCAAATTCGTCAAAATTATTAACTGTGCTCCTAGTATCAGTGTATATGCAAGTATATATGTACTTGTTCTTACTTTTAGTTACCCTAACACAGCTGATGTATTTATTAATTGTTCCACAATGGCTCCTAGCAGTACTTGAAATCCTTGGTACCTTGCTTTCTAGGCTCCTGCTCGTTCCAACAGAAGCAGTGCAAGAATCACTTTCACTTCTGCCTACAGTTATTTTATTCTATTCATCTGTGCAATCCTCCCCCCAAGTTAGCAGTTTTCCGGCCCACCTAACACTGCCTTGATAGCATCAGCAAATATTCTTGCACCTTTTCTATTTAAGTGCATCCCATCTGTGTAGAAGCAGTCTCTCCTATTGACAAGCACAGAGTACTTGGAGAAATATTCTACCCCATGAGCCTTGCACAATCTCTCGTGTCTGGAAAGAATTGCAGACACTTTCAAATTTAAACCTAACTCAGTGGTGTCCAACCTACGGCCCGCACGGAACGTAAACTAAAACAGCATCGATCACCATTGTGTATACAGGCATGCAAGCATCCAGCTCGACATGTATTAAACATGTACATGTGGTTCAGTGCAGTCATATGTACACTAAATACAGTTATGTATTTTGATATAGCTTCTTCATTGCATTGAATTAATTATTAATATGTATTGAATTAAAAAAAAATCATTCTTAAAAATGTTCCAAAAGAGAAAAATTGATTTGGAGTATCGTGTTTTTGATTCAATGTGTACTGAAGACTATTTCTTTATTGATTACCATGAAAAACAGTGTGTCTGGTGTGCCAGAAGACTGTGTGAGTTTTTAAAGAATATAACACTGATCCCAATCATAAATCTTATGATCAACATAAAGGAGTGCTGTGAAAAGAAAAGTGTTCAAAGTTACAAAACGAATTAAGAAAACAACAAAACATACTGAAAACGTATCAGTCAAGAAATTTATCTGCTGTAAATGCCAGTTATCAAGTTGCACATTTGATTGCTTTTGAAAGTAAACTGTTCAATGATGGTGAATTTGTTAAGCATTGCTTGTTAAAAGTTGTGGAAGAAATTTGTCCGGAGAAACGAACAATGATACAAGAAATTAGTTTGTCTCGAAAAACAATTATGCGAAGAGCAGAAGATATTGGAAAGAATTTGTTTGAACAACTTTTGGAAAACATAAATGAAATATTTTAGTGTGGCACTGGATGACAATACTGATGTAAATGACAAAGCCCAACTCCTCATCTTCATACGTGGAATTAATGATAATTTTGTACCAGTTGAAGATTTAGCTAAACTAGAGTATGTGCGGAACAACTACAGATGAAAATCTTTGCCAATCTATTAAAAAGTTAGGATTAAATATTAAAAACCTGGTAGGAGTCATAACTGGCAATGCAAAAAATGACTGATAAAAACATTGGGCTTATGGATAGAATAACCAAGAAAATGATAGATATCGGAGCTGAAACTCAGATTGGAGTTCACTGCATTGTGCATCAGGAAGCTCTTTATGGGAATGTATTGGATCTCCAACACATTATGAATATGGTTATTTCAACTGTAAATTTTACAAGATCACACGGCCTTACTGTGGCTGTTGAAACATCACCGAATGTTTCAACACAGAAAAAGGGAAACCAATAAAACAACTATCAAATATGCAGTGGCTGTTTGATCTTACAATTCATACATACATTTCTAGTCATTTAAATGCTCCTAATTTAAAACTACAAGGGAAAGGAAAATTGGTCTGATTTTTTTGGTGACATCAAATCATTTCAGAATAAGTTGCTATTATTTAAATCCCAGTTGAGCAAGACAATTGAGTTCACTTTGAATGTTGTACTCACCTAAAGCAGAAACACATTTCCAAAAAATCGTTGCCTTTCGTTATTACAATTATTTTTTGACAAGTTTTAAAGTCAATTTTCTGATATAAAATCCCATGAAAAAACAAGTTTTTGTTTGAGAACCCATTAACTTTTATGGCTGAAAACTATAATCCCAGATTGCAACTTGAAATTATTGATCTTCAAGCCAAAATATGATTCAAAAATAAGTATATAGACTGCAAAAATAAACTATTTCAATTCTACAAGGCTTTCCCATCTGAAGATTTTCTGCTAATAAAAGAAAATGTCTTGAAAATGGCTACTTTGTTCGGATCAACGTATGTTTACCAGCAGATTTTTTTCACTCTTAAAATCAAATAAATATTTAAAAAGAAACAGAATAAAAGATGAGCATTTTTTTTTACGAAAACCCCAAACACGAGTGGTATTAGAACCTATAGTACCGTGCACGGGTTGGAGTTTTAGAAGACGAAAGAAGATATTTGTTGACATTATACTTCAACTTCTGTAGACTGTAATTTTCAGAAAATACATACGAAGGAAGGTTGTTCCAGAAAACGGCAGTTGAATGAATAAACGAGGAAGATGAAAAGGTGGTTCTGTGAGTTTGAAGTTGGACAGTAAATGGATGTTGGTTGGTGACGGCACGTTTGGACTGTTTTGAAAGAGAGAGCGGGAATTATAGAAGCAAATTCAGAAGAACAGTGCCCATGGAGGTATGCATGCAGCAGAAACAGCACGTCTACAAGACAGCAAGTGGAGAGACTCTGTTAGAGATGAGTCATTAATTAACCTAACTGCCCTCTTCTGAATGGAATCTAGAAGCCTGAGAGAGGTTTTGGGGCCACTGCCCCAAATGTAGGAACAATATTCCCTGGTAGGGCAGATTTGCGATTTGTACAGAGTGAACAACTGTTTGGAAGAAAAGTAACGCTGAGAGCGAAAGATAAAACCAAGTTTTTTAGATGCAGAGGAAGCAATATTTGTAATGTGCTTGTGCCAAGAGGGATTAGAAGTCAGGGTAATCTACAAAAGAGATATATCATCTTGCTTAGAAATCGGAGTGTCACCAAAGGTAAGCATAGGAGCAGAAGTATCCTTTTTATGAGATATAAGACAGGACTGAAATGAACTAAGTTGTCTTTGCCCCACTGGAGAATTACCTGGAGAGCAGCATTTCAGGAATTGATTGCGGATATTTGAGAAGTTGAAGCTGATTGAGCAGGGCAAGGTTTCTCAAAGTGGAATGCAATGTGCTATCATCGGCAAAACTATGGATAAGATTACCAATCAATGAAAGAAGGTCATTAATATGCAAGAGGAAAGAATGGAGGGAAAGAACTGAACCTTGGAGGACACCAGCATTGGTAGTGAAGTTAGAAGTCAGAGAGCCATCACCCACCATGAGCGGTCAGAGAGAAAACTGGATAACCAATTACAAAGAACAGTTGGCAAACCATAAGATGGAAGCTTGTTTAGATCTTTATGCCAAACACGATCGAAAGCCTTTGAGATGTCAAGAGCAACTGCTTGTGTTTCACCGAACTTTTCCATTGAATTTGATAATAAATTGCTAATAATTTGCAAATTCAATCTTGTTATCAATCTGTAAATTGGTAACATAGGCCAGAATATCACGTGTGGATCGACACTGACGGAATCCATACTGACAATCATTGATCAGATGGAAGGTTTCTAGATAGTTTAATTTTTTTTTTTTTGTTGTTGTTATTTGGTTTTTAGGAGCATTAGCAACTAAGGCCATATTGCTCCGAGTATATGCGGTGGTCATTCCCTGACCTTTCCACATCCTCCGTATTTGATGGCTCACGGGCTCAAACCCCGGATTAAGAGTTGATGGTTAAGTGATTTCTCTATTACTTTAGAAAGAGTAGAAGTAATTCGATGGGAGGGATTTGTCACCCTTTTTAGGAACTGGCTGGATATGAGCAAATTTCCAAGCAGAAGGAAAAACACCTTTGGAATAAGAAAGTGAATAAAGGTGACATAGAACAGGAGTAAGTTCAGGAGCGCAGGTTTTTAGAACAAGTGGAGAAATACCATCAGGACTCCATCACAAAATACCATCAGGACATAATCTTCATTATGTATTGAGATTGGCATCACAAATTCGCAACCAAATTTATCCACTTATCTTATCTTCCTTCATGGATTAGTTGAACCGCCTGTTCCGATTTCGAAGAGGTCTGTCCATCTTTTCTTTGGTCTTCCTCTGTCTCTTTTTCATTTTGTTCTATATGTATAAGCTAATTTAGGGAATCTATTATCTTCCATTCTTTCTACATGTTCTTTCCATCTTTGTCTATATTCTATAAATTTTCCATTAATTGAGTAAATCTTTAATTCCTTTCTAATATTTACCTTTGGTATTTTATCTAATTTTGTACATCCTTTAACCTATCTTAAAAATTTCATTTCTGCAGCTTGTATTCTATTAATGTCTCTTTGTTTCAGAACCATAAAGAAGTGTTGGTATTGCCATTACTTTGTAAAATTTCAATTGTTTCTTTCCTTGTTTTCTTAGCCAGAGTTCTTTTTATTGTTCCACATATATTTTGAAATTTCGCCAATTTGTGGTTCATATCTTCTTCGACATCATATGTTATATCACATCCCAGATATTTAAAATGTTTTACTTGTTCTAATATTTTATTGTCTATAACTATTTTTGTTCTCACCGTATTTTTCCCCTTAAAAGCCATTGTTCTAGTTTTCATCGTTGATATTTCAACTTTATATTCTTCTGTTATTTGGTTTAATTTAAATACTGCTCTTTGTAAATTATCTTCACTATCTTGAATAATTACTTGATCATCTGCAAATAACAATGTATTAATCCTATTCTTTGTATTTAAATATATACCTGTATTAATTTCTTCTTTCCATATACATATCATATCCTCGATATATATGTTAAACAGCATTAGTGACGAGCTACATCCCCTGTCTAACTCCTTGATTTATTTTACTTTCTTCTGTTAATTTATTACCTTTATCTATTACTATTTTTGTTCCTTGATTTAAACTCTGTATTATTTTTGTAAGATGCTTTGGGTATCCTTTATTACTCAATATGTCCCTTAGTTTTCATCTGTTTACTCGATCAAATGCTTTTTCATAATCTATAAATGCTAAATGCATTTCTAAATTACTCTTTTTGTTTGTTTTAATATAAATATATTATCTATACATGATCTTCCTTTTCTGAATCCTGCCTGTTCTATTAATATAGAACATCAGAGATAATTTTAATTCTGTTGTTTATTATTTTGCTATACATTTTATATACTGTATTTAGTACTAATCCCTCAATAATTCTTTGTTTCATTTCTATTTCCTTTTTTAAATATTGAAATAATTTTTGCTATCTTCCATTCTTCTGATATTTTATATTGTTCCCAACATTTATTAAATAAATTTAGTATCCTGTCTTTTAAAAAACTTCCTCCATACTTGATCAGTTCTGCATTTATATCATCCATTCCTACTGCTTTCCTATTTTTTGTAGCTTTCAATGCCTTTTCCAATTCTTCCTTCGTTATCGGATCTATGTCACTAACTGGGTCTAACTGTATCTCTTCTGTTTGATATTTTGGGTGGGTCTTTCCACAATTCTTCATAATGTTTTTTCCATTGTTACTTGAAGTGTCTTTCTCTGTGCTATTCAAGTGTTTCATCATTTAATATGCCAAATTTTGTCTTCCATGAACATCATGTTCTATTGTGCTTATAAATCTATCCCATGACTCTGCTTTAGTCTTCCTTATTATATCTTTAGTTTTATTGCCTTCTTGTTTATATATTTCTTCATTATCACTTGTCCTGTTTTGTATATATTTAAGATATTTTTCTTGTTTATCTTGTACTGCTTTAGCTATTTCTTCATTCCATAACTTTGCCCCCCCTCTTCTTATAGTTTCCCTGAATTGTCCTAGTGTTTCTTTTGCTATCTTTTGAATTATATTTCATATATTATTCCAGGAGTGCAGGTTTTGAGAACAAGTGGAGAAATACCATCAGGACTTGGAGCTCCATTGAGAAATACCATCAGGACATAATCTTCATTATGTATTGAGATTGGTATCACAAATTTGCAACCAAATTTTGAACAATTATTTAAAAATATCCAGCCTCAATCATCTCATTAAATGTTAAGTTTTGTCCTCTAAATGTTATTGTGTATTGTACTTTATAAAATTTCCGAATATTTCAATTTTAGGTTTATCATTATATTTATTTATTAACCTTAATATTGAAAAGCAGTGATCCTTTTCAGGTTGTAAATTTTCTAAAATGAGCATTTAAAAGCAAAAGTAAAGTATTTATTTAAAAACAAAAGTGAAGTATTTCAAACAGAAACAAAAGTAAAGTATTTAAAAAAACAAACAAAAGTTAGTCATATTTTTATAATTTTAATAAAATCAAAAAAAAAAATCAGTGGCATAGATTTGTTGCGCATAAAAGTGCTGGGAATTTGCATTTTTTTATATATATATAGCTTGAAAAGAAAAAACGGTAACATGAAAATAGAAACTTCCTTTTACGAGTAACAAGATATAGAAAATGGGACACAATTTTTTCTTGAATCACTCTGTGCGGCCCACAAAACAAATCTAATTTTGAATACTGCCCTCGTATGGGTACTTGTTAAGTAAATCAGCAGATCTTCTACACTTAATGTCATTATTTTTTTATTATTTTTTTTATTTATTAAAACGTGAACAGTAGATACATTTTCAACAACAACAACTATTTACATTCTATGTACAAAGCAAAAAAAAGGAAAGATAAAGAAAACTTTTTAGAATGAAATACAAAAGTTTCAATATTTTAATTTCAGGAAATAAGAAAAACAGTTTCTTGGTGTTGGATCATTCTCATATTAAGTGTCACACGTTGAAGGTGATGGACTGTTCAGTGATGGTGAAGAGGTGACCACCACTGTTCCATTCACTGTTAAGATGATCCACAGTTTCTGGTTTTTTGCTGTGGAATTCGAGTAGAAGTCTGCTCTGCAACTTCCTCCGTAGGCTCCACTTCAGATGTTGCGCCGATGTGTCGACAGGAGGGACGTCGTCACTGCTTCTTGTGTGCTTCAAGTAGAAATTGTAAATGACGGCCTTGGCCGCAATAAATAGGATGTTGCAGGTGGTTTGTGCTGTCTGCTCAGAGTGAAGTAGGTACCAGTAGTCCTCTGGAGTGTGGGCGTGGTTGCAGGCAAGCTTTGCTGCATCCAAAGTGTATTTGACGAGTTCCTTGTTCATAGGGCATGCCAGGTATATATGTTCCAGGGTACCTGGGGTGGTGCAGAAGAGGCAGTAGTTTGAGGAGCGTAACCCGAAGATTTGTAGCTTGACTGGGGTGGGAAGGATGTTGTGCCACAGTCTCCACTGGATGTCTGCGTCTGATTTGGAACATTTCGTCCTGTACGGAAGGTTCCACTGAAAGTTTGATGGTGGCTTGTGGTGAGTGGAGAGGAGTGTAGGGACAGCTTGGCAGGTGGATGACAGGAAAACCGTGGTTGTATGGCGAGACATGATTAGCTGATAGATTTTTTTGGAGGGTGCAGGAGACAGAGGTACCGTGTCTTCTGGTGATATGATGACAAAGGTTGGTGTAGGCGAGGATCCAGTGACATTTCCAATCCCTTTAGTTGTAGTGATGTCTGGAAGAGCTTGTGTGATCGCTGATTTTAGATGTATGTGTTGCTGCTTTGCATTTATGGTTTTAATGGGCAAATCTTCTGATCCTTTCCATTCAAGGCTTGGTGTCAGGAGGTGGAACTGCCCAGTTCCACGTAGGGAAGAAGAGAATATCATCATTTGCAGGGTCTATTATTCTTTTATTGTAGAAGAGCAGTTCTGAAAGTATTCCAGGAAGGGATGTTCTCTCAAGATTATGGTGAAGGTTTAGCCTTTTCCAGCGGGAAAGTGCTGGAAAAGGCTAAATTTTTATAGTGCGTCTTTATAAAACGGCGGTAGTTTGAGTGGTGCTGGTGCCATATCCATTCTCAATATTGTTGAAAGGGATAGTCCTCTAGTGGCTGTTGCTAGTAGTTTATCTATAGTGTTGGAATGTGAGTATTTTGCTTGCAGCATCTTAAGAAGAAAGGTGATCAGGAATGCTGTGATTTTGTTGTCAAGAGAGACCAACCCTTGACCCCCATGAGTAAGTGTTTGGCTAAGTTTGGAGCAGGATATCCAATTGGTTTTGTTCCAAAGGAAGCTTCGGACAGATGCCTGGATTTGGTGGAGGAAGTCAGCAGGTGGAGTGAGAATTTTGAAGGTGTGCCAGAGAATGCTTGCTGCCATATGATTGACCACACGCACTCTCCCTCTCAGCGAAGATGTGGCGCACACGCTTCTCCTTTTCCCGAGTACTTTGTTGAAACGACTCAGCAATTCGGGCCAGTTCTTCTGGGAGAAAAGGAGGGTATTTCTGAGGTACACACCTAGATATTTCTGTCCCTCACTGGACCATGTGCCTTGGATGGGGGAGTTGCGCCTGATGCTTGAGCATAGAGATCATGAGCCTTTTGAATGACTTCAAATTCACTCTCGTGGTGTATTGCAATTGTGACGTCATCTGCGTATGCTGAGTAGGTTATATTTAGGTGGGGTTCTGGTAGCAGCGTTCGTCGGGATTGTATACTGGTGGCAATTTTATTAATGAATGGTTCTTTAGTGCCTTTAAAAGATATCTGTTCCAACGTCAACCTTTGCACCTGGCAGATATATCCCTGTTCTATCCCACCTGTCCTTTTTGCACAATATATTTCATGTCCTTTACAGTGGAGTTACCAACAAAAACTAGCTCCTGTGAGACCAGTAAATTCTGCTTTGGGGGTTGCCACTGGATTGCCTAATGCTCTGATGCAAGCCCTGACAGTAAGGTGGGCAGCTGAGAGTGTAGTAGACTTCTCCCCCCAGTTTAAATCCACCCTATTCTTCAAGCTCTCACAGAGGCCTATGAATGTGGAGTTGACGCCTAATGTCCTCACATTCTTTGCATCAAATGCATACAAAGACATCCCCACCAGTTCAGCCATTTGGGAAATCGAGGTACCAGCTCGTTGAATAACCACAATCTGTCCTTTATCAAAGTCCGATAAATTCTTCCTTTTGCCCATCACCCTTTGGATTTGATGTGCTGTTCATGATAGAATAAAAACATCAAACAAGCAGTTCATTTCATCAGGCTGTAATTCTGAGGACAACTGCTCCACCTCAGTTCTCCGAGCCAGAGCACTCCTGCTACTCTGAGCCCTTTGCTTTGATGCTCTGATCTGAGGCATGATTTCTGTCGAAATTCAATTTAATTAAGAATACTACACTAAACTAACATACATAAATGTAATAACAATACTATGCACTGGTCATGCAGCAATAATACGTATTATGCTATCAAGTTTACTTAATTAAATATACACTGAGTGATCACTGAATTATGACCACCCCTATGAAAACTGAATGCGATCCATTGACCACATAAGGTACGAGAGTGTGGAGTTAGTCGACCTATGTAGCATAGATGAAGTGTCAGTGGTTCAGTAGGTAGTAAAATTCCGAGCGTGATGGGCAAAAGGAAGGATTTATCGAACTTTGATAAAGGACAGATTGTGGTTACTCAACGAGCTGGTACCTCGATTTCCCAAACGGCTGAACTGGTGGGGTGTTCGAGATCCGCCGTAGTTAAAGTGTACCAGGACTGGTGTCAAAATGGTCAAACAACGACTTGATGGCAAAATTGCAAAGGTCAGGAAAAGGTTGATGTTAGATGTGAGTGCCAGGTCCGACGACTCGTACAGGCGAACAGGCACAGCACTGTTAAAGAGTTGACTACCCAATACAACACGAGCCAACCTGGAACAATATTTGGCATGACCATGCATCGCACGCTCACACGTATGGGCTATACCAGCAGATGACCCCTATGGCATCCTCTCCTAACCAAGGTTCATCGGTATAAAAGACTTGCCTAGTGCATAGGGCATGAAAGTTGGATATTAGAAGACTTGAAGAAGATGTGCTGGTCGGACTGAGGGCATGTTATTTACTCCACACCGTGGATGGTCGTGTAAGGATTTTGCGTCAGCAACACGAGACTCTTGATCCATCATGCATGGTATCAAAAGTGCAGGCCAGTGGAAGTGGTTGTGTGGTGTGGGGCATGTTTCACTGGCAGGAACTTGGACCCCTGGTGCATGTGGAACAATGTATCAGTGGTCTCCGCTATCGTGAACTGCTTGCTGACTGTGTACATCCCACTACATTACACTTTTTCACGAATGGTGACGGTGTCTTTCAAGATGACAATGTGCCGAGCCATCGGGCACTTGTGCAGGAATGGTTTGAGGAACATAGTTCTCACTTCCACCATATTGATTGGTCTCCAAACTCTCCCAATATCAATCCAGGTTCATCGGTGCAAAGAGCACGAAAGTTGGACATTAGAAGACTGAAAGAAAGTGTGCTGGTCGGACTGAGGGCATGTTATTTACTCCACACCGTGGATGGTCGTGTAAGGATTTTGCGTCAGCAACACGAGACTCTTGATCCATCATGCATGGTATCAAAAGTGCAGGCCAGTGGAAGTGGTTGTGTGGTGTGGGGCATGTTTCACTGGCAGGAACTTGGAACCCTGGTGCATGTGGAACAATGTATCAGTGGTCTCCGCTATCGTGAACTGCTTGCTGACTGTGTACATCCCACTACATTACACTTTTTCACGAATGGTGACGGTGTCTTTCAAGATGACAATGTGCCGAGCCATCGGGCACTTGTGCAGGAATGGTTTGAGGAACATAGTTCTCACTTCCACCATATTGATTGGTCTCCAAACTCTCCCAATATCAATCCAGGTTCATCGGTGCAAAGAGCACGAAAGTTGGACATTAGAAGACTGAAAGAAAGTGTGCTGGTCGGACTGAGGGCATGTTATTTACTCCACACCATGGATGGTCGTGTAAGGATTTTGCGTCAGCAAAACGAGGCTCTTGATCCATCATGCATGGTATCAAAAGTGCAGGCCAGTGGAGGTGGTTGTGTGGTGTGGGGCATGTTTCACTGGCAGGAACTTGGACCCCTGGTGCATGTGGAACAATGTATCAGTGGTCTCCGCTCTCATGAACTGCTTGCTGACTGTGTACATCCCACTACGTTACACTTTTTCACGAATGGCGACGTGTCTTTCAAGATGACAGTGCGCCGAGTCATCAGGCACTTGTTGTGCAGGAATGGTTTGAGGAACACAGTTCTCACTTCCCGCATATCGATTGGCCTCCAAACTCTCCTGATATCAATCCCATAGAGTACTTGTGGGACACTATGGAAAGGCATATCAGGCATCTGGATACACCGGTCACCTCCATACCTGCATTGCTGGCCACATTACATACAGCTTGGTTGGCCATACCTCCTGAACGCTTCTGACATCTTGTTGAATCAATGCCACGTCAGATAGCTGTTGTACTGAGGACAAAAGGAGGACCTACGAAGTATTAGTTAGGTGATCATAATTCAGTTGTTGTTATTTGGTTTTTAGGAGCATTAGCAACTAAGGCCATATTGCTCCGGGGATATGCGGTGGTCATTACCTTACCTTTCCGCATCCTCCGTATTTGGTGGTCACGGGCTCGAACCCCGGTCTAATCAAGAAGTGTGTGCTACGCACTGCTGCTCCTACCCACCTGGCTACGGAGGCACCACATCATAATTCAGTGATCACTCAGTGTATACCCCTTGATGTGGGCACCTGTATGTGGTGAGGGGGACCTCCCACTGATGCTGCTGGACCTCCAGATTAGCATCACTGGGATCTAACGTCCACAGACTAGGTTTCAGGCCTAACATCAATGGAATCCAGCGTGTTTGCCGTGTGCTGTGACCCATGGAAATTCAGAACGGGGGGGGGATCATGGTGGTTGAGGGGCCCAGCTTCAGTACACCACTTTTACCCCTGCTTCGACAAGACGGGTGGTCCTGGAAGGCCCAGCTAGTAGGCTTGCCTGCAAGGGTCAACCGTGTCAGTGCCATGCCCCTATCCTCATGGTCCGAGGGACAGGATTCAGGCTGGAGGTGGTTCGGCTATGGTGTCTGGGTATCCCTGGCGTTCCACTCCCAAGCGCATTTATTGCATGCCAGGTAGTGGATGTCCCTTTGGGCTCCGTGGTGGGTGGGGAGCCCCGACACTGAACCACTTAAAAACTTCATGAATCCTGATAAAGTAATTTCTTCTGGGTCCTCAACCCAGTCCCTAACTGAAAATTTGACCTCTGCAAATAGATAGAAAAAGGAGGTTATATCAGGTCCAACACCTCAGTTCCCGATAATTCACTCAACTAGTGAGAAGCCTATAGGAAAAATGGCATCCTTCTTTATCCAGAAGGGTTGGCAGGCTCTCCTAAGTCTGTCAAACGGCTTCGTTCGAGTGACATACTTGTAGAAACCAGAAGTGATATACATTCAGAACAGCTCCCCCTTGCTACATCTATAGGGGGAATCCCTATCACTATCACCTCCCTACAAGACACTGAACTCATCCCGTGGTGTCATTGCGGAATGGGATCTGATGGATGTAACTGAAGAGGAAATCTGTTCTGAGTTGAAACCACAGGGAGTGACAGCTGTTAAACATATATTCATGCGTAGGGATGGGAAATTAGTTCCCACCGAATATATTATCTTAACGTTCAATTCACCAACTTTTCCTCATGAAATCAAAGCTGGCTATATTAACTGCCCAGTGTGTCCATATGTCCCAAATCCGTTACAGTGCTTTAAGTGCCAGAAATACCGACACTCACAGGTGGCTTGTCTTGGAGCCCTTGTATGCGCTCGTTGTCGTTCAAAGGACCACAAAACAACATCATGTTCAGCTGCAAAACCAACCTGCATTAACTGCCAAGAACACCCAGCCTACTCAAGAGCATGCCAGAGGTGGAAACAAGAAAAATAAATTCAGTGACTTAAGGCAGAGCTGAACATATCTTATCAAGAGGCAAGGAAAATGGTGAAACCTCTAAATACAAATAAACCAACCTACGCTCAGAAGGTAGCAAGGAGATGTTCCATCGGAACTCAGACCGAAATGACCATACCACCAAAGGAGTTATTCACTTCTATTGCTCGCTACCTGCTAAGTTCAATTAAACCCCCACAAAAGGACAATCAACTGCCACTCCTATATCTGTACCTCCTAATGTCCCACCAGTAAGAAAACAAGTTTCTGGAGAAAAGAATAAGAAATCTGACGTACACCCTAGTTTTCAAGAAAAAATGGATGTCAAGGAGAAGGAGGTATATGAAGAAACAGTCTTGGAACTCTTTCCTGAGAGGATAGAGAGGATATGGACACGGGACAGCGTCCATACTTCCCCAGAAAAGATAAATCTAAGACTGACAAAAGTAAGCCCTCAGCACCTCGGAAGCCGCCTGATGGAACCACCAAGCCAAAATAATGGCTAAATTCCTACAATGGGATTGTTGTGGATTCTGGCAAAATGCAGAAGACATCAAGGCACTCCTGCAAAAACACAAACCATCTTGCTTTTGCTTACAGGAGACTTACCTAAGGACAAATGATGACCCCGGGATGCGTATCATTCGGAAGGATAGAATTGGGGATGGCCCCACTCATGGAGGAGTCGCAATCCCTGTGAGAAACCATATCCCTTTTCAGCCTCTGCAACTTACTACCAGCATAGAGGCAGTAGCAATTCAAATAATTATATTTGCCACCTGGTACTGACATCTGCCAGGAAGACCTTGATGATCTCGTAATGCAGTTGCTTCCCCCTTTCTTACTTCTTGGGCACTTTAATGGGCATAACACCATGTGGGGTAGCTAACGTCAATGGAAGGGGATGACTCATAGAGCATATGCTCGCTAAAAATGACCTCTCCCTTCTTAATGTGGGAACAAACACATTTTTCCACATGCCTACCCATACGTTTTCTGCCATTGATCCTTCTACCAGTTCCCCTTCTCTTCTCCCTTCACTTACTTGGGAGGTGGAGGGGAACCCTTATGGAAGTGTGGAAGTGATCACTTCCCCATGATAACCACCCTAATTACTGGGAGACTTTGTCTTTCCCGTCAGGTTACCACGGTGTAAGTTTGATCAGGCTGACTGGAGTGCCTTTCAACACCTGGCAAATTTTGACATCTCTGCAGTCAGTCAGGAGCCTATCAATGATGCAATCACATACATAACAGAAAATATTGTCCATGCAGCTGCAACTACAATTCCAAAAATGTCCACCTGGTTTCCTCCGTTTCCAAAACCATGGTGGAATCCAGTTTTATAAATGCTCGTTTTACTGCTTTTACCCATCTGAATGAGCCATACATACTCAGTCAGATTTTTAAATAATAATGGCAATGTGTCAGCAGTTTTTAAATTTTTAAATCGATTAATATATATACTCTCCTGACAATTTGATTTTTTTAATTGTACTGATTTTATTTATTGATATGCCTTTATATATATATATATATATATATATGCAGTTTCGACAAAGTAACCTTTTTAAAAGGTTACAAGTCTCATCTTTCTTGAATTTTCACCTTTTCATAGTGCACCTTACTGTTTTTGCACCACAAAAATCAATCAAAATTCAGTGCATATGTATTGCATTATTGAGCTTACGTTATATGCATTAGGTTATCGTGCTTAAAGTGTTATGTGTAATGTTATCGAGCTTACATTATGTGTATTTCATATCTCCTCAGAAGTTTACATAATATTATTACCCTGTACTGTTACTTTTGTAAGTTCTAAGTAGTAGTAGTACAGGAGGTATGTGATGCAAGAAAGCAAGCCTATGTAGCATCAGCCAAAAAAAAAAAAAAAAAAAAAAATTTCACACATCCATTCCCTCTAAAAGTTTGTCCAGTTCCTCCTTGAATTTATTTAAGCTATCAACCTCAACAATAGATGGAAGCTTGTTCCAGCAATCAACTACCTGCTGGCTAAAGGCAAATTCCCACACATCTATTCTATAACTTTTTTTTCCCCAAATTTGAATTTATGCCCCCCAAGTTCATAATCTGAGCAAGAGGAAGAATCCCATCAGGATTCAGCATGCTCAGTCCATTAAAGGCCTTATACACCTGAATCGGATAATCTTGCAGGTGGTGCCTAATCTCCAGACGCTGCAATTTTCAGAACTTAAACCTTTCTTGTTAAGAGGACCCCTTCATTCCCCTCACCAATCTTGTTGCCCTTCTCTATACACTTTCAAGGAACTCTACATCCTTCCTAAAATGAGGCCTCCAGACCTGTATGCAGTACTCAAGGTGTGGTCTGACCTTGCCTTATACAAAGGGATAATCAACTCCCCTTCCCTACTAGCAAAATTCCTGTATATCATTGACAATACCCCATTATCTGCTCTGGCAGCCTGTCTGCATTGCTCAAAAAACTTCATATCTCACTGCACAATTACTCCCAGGTCTTTTTCATTTTCTGCCACCCTAAGTGCAGTACCACACAGTTGGTACGTTTCTCTGGGGTTACTTCTACCCATATACAGTACTTTGCATTTGTCAATGTTAAAACTTCAAGTTGCCACTTCTCAGCCGATCTGCCCAAATTTTCTAGACCTATTGCAGTAGCATGCTGCCATTACTGTCATTAACAACCATGCCAACCTTTGTATCATCTGTGAACTTCAACATTAAGTCTGATATACAATCATCAATATCATTAATAAATATACAAAACAACAGTGAGCCCAACACCAAACCCTGGGTGACTCCACTAATAACATTAGTTCATGAAAAAGCAGCATCCATTGATTACCACTCTCTGTTTTTTACCTCTCAACCACCCTTTCATCCATTGTAGCAAGTTGCCCTTAATACCATACTGCTCCTATTTGTACATTAGTCTTCCATTCACAACAGTGTCAAAATCTTTCCTGAAATCCTAGTATATGATATCAAAATTATTTCTCGCATCCAGTTCCTTTGTAGCCACATCATATTATCCAATCAAATTTTGTCAGACAAGACTTTCCCTTAACAAACCCATGCTGTGGCTGAATTATTACTGCAGCCTTTTCTAGATGATCCTGCAATGTATCTTTTATGTGAATACATTTGCACATGTCCAGTCCGTGGGGGACTTCCCCTGAGTCCAAGGATGCTCGTAATTATGGCTAAGGGTTTGCTTACTTCCTTTGCCACCTCATTTAATATAACTGGATAGATCCCATCCTCCCCAGGTGCCTTTCTTTTGTTTAACTTTAACAATTTCTCCTCCACTTTGCTCTCAGTTATTACAAAATCATTAAGCACCCTGTTGCAGTTTGATAAACTTCTGGCATTTTCCTCCTTTAATAACTCCTCATGTGTGAATGCAGATGCAAAATACTCATTCAGATTTTCAGCTATTCTATCAACAGTTGAACCATCGATATCAAGTGGACCAATCTGATTCCTCCCTTTCCTTCTAGAGTTTATATAACTAAAGTAGTTCTTGCTGTTTCTTTTAGCATTCTTTGCCGAAGATTTCTCATAATCTGCCTTCGCTTGCCTAACCTCCTTCTTGACTTGATTATAGACTAGCTTATGTCTTCCATAAGCTTTCTGTGTCACCTAATACTTTATATGCATCCCATGCATTTTTCTCCTCTGCCATGAGTCTCATTAGTTCATCTGATGAATGTCAGATGTTCATGGATGTCAATCCATTTGACCTAAACCTTGAACAGTATTTCTTAATCAGTATGAAAAACAGTAGCTTCCAGGATTACTTCCTTGAATACTTCCCATTTAGAAAGTAATTATAATAGATAATAAAATCATATAACTAAACCAAAGTGGAACTGATTTGAACTTTAAAACTACCTATTTACTACAATTAAAACACTAGAATTCCCCTACCATGCACTCAATACCTTAGCAATGGCAGCAATATTCAAAAAGTCTTTATCGTGTATCAACAAGAAGTTACTGTAGTTTCCTAAAGCAGTATACAATGTTCACTCTAAATGCAGAAAATGGCTTCTGGTCGTAGCATGTTGAAGTGGTTTTTTTCCATCCATTCTGAATATTATGCTTACATGATAGATTATTTTGCATACATTTCAACATTGAAATTTTATTTTTATTTGAATACATGATTTCGTTATTTTATAACCACTGTTACAAAATAATTTCTTGTGAGTATTTCTGTTGGAATGTGGTTAGAAAACTGATTATTTTATTCTCTATAATTTAGGCTCAGTGTGGAGCTGCTCAAAACCATTTATTGTCACTGAAATTGGCTCCTGTTATGCACAAAGATTGCCCGCTGAATTGTGAAGATCCTTTTTCATGGTTGCCACATAATGTATCCCTTCATATTCTTTCCTTTCTTGATCCAGGCAAGTATCATTTTTATTATTTTAAATGAAAAGCTTTTTGCTTATGATTATCCTTTCTTTTATTTGTGATGAAACAAAGTTTTTCTTTCAATAAATTTACCCTAAATTGGAGTGCAAGTAAACTGTAAATTACTGTGGATCAACTTATCACATAGACAGAATTGTTAATTTAGCAACAAGAAAATGTGGATTATTAAAAAGTGTATTTAAGGAATTTATTAGTACTGATTTTGATATTAGTATTAGACATATGGTGTAATGAAGCCCAGAATTTTTGCTGCACAAACCAAAAAAAAAGAAAGGAAGAAAGAAAGAAAAAATTAATTAAAAATATTAATAATAAATAAATAATAAAATAAAATAACCTGCCCATTTGACTCCTTCCGCACAGAGGTACCTATCCAGCTGACCTCTGAATTTTCCCATACTGTCAGCCTCAACCATTAATGGAAGCAACTTATTATGGTAATTAAAAATTTGCAGGCTAAAGGAGAACTTACTGCCATCTATTCTAAACCTATTCCACCATAATTTGAATTTCTGGTCCCTAGTTATGGAATCATAACAGTGAAAGTTTCAGCCTCATTCATTTTACTTTCACCTTTCAGAGCCTTGCCTCAGTTTTTTTTTTTTTTTTTTATGTGAACCCCAAACACGAGAGGTATTAGAACCTATAGTAATTAGTACCGTGCTTGGGTTGGAGGTTGAGAAGACAAAAGAAGATATTTGTTGACATTGGACTTGAACTTCTATAGGTTGTAATTTTCAGGAAATACGTATGAACGAAGGTTGTTCCAGAAAACGGCAGTTGAATGAATAAATGAGGAAGATGAAAAGTTGGTTCTGTGGGTTTGAAGTTGGACAGTAAATGGATGTTGGCTGGTGGCAGCACGTGTTCGGACTGTTTTGAAAGAGAGAGAGCGGGAATTATAGAAGCCAATTCAGAAGAACAGTGCCCATGGAAGTATCTGTAAAAGAGGCATGCAGTAGAAACAGTGCGTCTATGAGAAAGCAAGTGGAGAGACACTGTTAGAGATGAATCATTAATTAACCTAACTGCCCTCTTCTGAATGGAATCAAGAAGCCTGAGAGAGGTTTTGGGGGCACCACCCCAGATGTGAGAACAATATTCCATGGCAGGGCGGATTTGTGATTTATACGAGTGAGCAGCTGTTTGGAAGAAAAGTAACGCCGAGAGCGAAAGAGAAAACCAAGTTTTTTAGATGCAGAGGAAGCAATATTTGTAATGTGCTTGTGCCAAGGGAGATTAGAGGTCAGGGTAATCCCCAAAAGAGATATATCATTTTGCCTAGAAATTGGAGTGTCACTAAAGATAAGCATAGGAGCAGAAGAATCCTTTTTGCGAGATATAAGACAAGACTGAGTTTTAGAAGGGTTGGAATCAACTAAGTTGTCTTTGCCCCACTGGAGAATTACCTGAAGATCGGCATTTAAGGAATTCGTAGCAGATTTTTGAGAAGTTGAAGCTGATTGAGCAGGACAAGGTTTCTCACAATGGAAAGTTGAATGCAATGTGCTATCATCGGCAAAACTATGGATAGGATTTCCAGTCAATGGACGAAGGTAATTGATATACAAGAGGAAAACAGTGGGGGAAAGAACTGAACCTTGGGGGATACCGGCATTAGTGGAGAAGTTAGAAGACAGAGCCATCTACCATCACCCTCAGTGAGCGATCAGAGAGAAAAACTGGATAACCAATTACTAAAAACAGTTGGCAAACCATAAGATGGAAGCTTGTTTAGAAGACCTTTATGCCAACCACGATCAAAAGCCTTTGAGATGTCAAGAGCAACTACTTGTGTTTCGCCGAACTTTTCCATTGAATTAGTCCATAAATGGGTAACATAAGCCAGAATATCACCAGTGGATCGACACTGACGGAATCCATACTGGTGATCGTTGATCAGACGGAAGGTTTCTAAGTAGTTTAAGAGTTGGCAGTTAATTGATTTCTCCATTACTTTAGAAAGAGTAATTGGATGGGAGGGATTTGTCACCCTTTTTAGGAACTGGCTGGATATGAGCAAATTTCCAAGCAGAAGGAAAAACACCTTTGGAATAAGAAAGTGAAAAAAAGGCGGCAAAGAATAGGAGTAAGTACAGGAGCACAGGTTTTGAGAACAAGTGGAGAAATACTATCAGGACCTGGAGCTTTCTTAGCATCAAGATTCATCAAAATCCTTCTGATATCCTTTTGACAGAAGACCACAGTAGGCATTGAATGGAGCGTGTTGGGAATGGTGGGAGGTGTTTTACCAAGATCATTAATACATGAGCTGGAAGAAAAATGGGATGCTAGCAGGTCAGCTTTATCCTTGGCTGAAGTGACAACAGAGCCATCTGGTTTGGACAGAGGTGGGAGTAGAGATGGGCAAAAGTTGCGGCCAATAGCTTTGGCAAGAGACCAGAATGCTCGGCTACCATTAGGGCAAGAAAAGGAATAAGCAAGTTTTCTACTCTTAACCTGTTCAAACTCTAGTTTGGACTGATTAATAACTGCTTTACAATTGTTGCGAGCTTTGGTGTAGGCAGAAAATGAAAGTGAAGAATTAGAAACAAGCCAATTACGATATGCAACATTCTTCTCTTGGACAGCCTTAGCACATTTATTGGAAAACCAAGGTTTAGATAAAGGATGAGATTTTAGAGTGGAGTGTGGGATAAAGGATTCCATTCCTGCAAGAATAATTTCACTGACACGATCTGAGGAAACGTTGACATCAGAAGTTTTGAAACAGTAATCCGACCAAGGAAAAGAAGAAAAGAAGTCTTGCAGGTCATCCCATTTTGCATTCTTGTAATGCCAAACAACACGAGGTTGGGAATAGCCATGAGATAAAGGTTCCATTGGAGAAGAGACAATCACCAAGTTGTGATCGGAGGTACCTAAAGGACCACTCACTTTGACTGTGCACTTGGAAGGGTTGTTTGTGAGAAAAAGATCAAGTGTGTTGGCTGTATGATTAGGATTGTCCGGTATTCTTGTAGGTAAATGAACAATCTGTGCTAGGTCATTAGTAATTGCGAAAGCCTCGGCATCTCGACCTGCTGGGTCGGTGTGACTAGAAAACGGAAGCCAGCTGGAGTTGTGAACATTAAAATCACCAAAGAAAATTACCTCACTGTTAGGAAAGTTCGACTGGAGAAAGTCAAGTTGCAAAGAGAGGAAGTCAAAGAGCTCCGAGTGATTAGTGGAGTTAGGAGAACGGTAGAGACAACAGATGAATTTGACACAATGAGGTAGAGAGATTTGAAGCCAGAGAAGATCAAAGAGAGGAGATTCCAAATTGCCAAGTCTCTGACATTGAATATCAAAACGGACATATGCACAAGTACCACCTTTGAGGCAAAAGGAATTATACAGCGAATAATTTGGCCATCTGAGATGAGCAGTACTTGAATCAACCGATAACTGAGATTCTGTCAGAAATAGTACATGAGGTTTGGCAGACTGCAAGTGGAAACGGACATTGTTGAGATTAGAATTGAGACCACGTATATTTGTGAAATGAATTAGGAAGTCCTTGGGATCTTTTATCTTAGATCTTTTCGCAGATAACTTGCTCTATTAGTTTTACAATTCATGGTATATTCAATAGTAAGAAAAAGTGGGTGGGACATGCTGTATGAAGTAATGAAATTTTTGGATATGGCATACATGTGGTAAGAATATACTCAGATCCTTGACATAACATGGCCTCGACAATGCTCCCCGCATATACACTACTCGGACTCCCTCCAGTCACTATCTGGCAGAGTAGAGGTAGCAAGATTATACATTAGCTGATCCGGAAGCCTCCTAGAGAGTTACCAATAGATTCGGTCCGGTGTACTAACTAGCGGCTGGCCTGCGAACACCGTTTTAGGGCTGTACCCTCGAAGTGTAAGAAATATTGGATCTTGCCACGACGTTCATCATAACCTCAAAAGTCATCAATTATACTGCATGATGGAAGAGATAGGGAAGGGTTGACCGGAACTTAACTCTAGAGACTAAACATGGGTTCCACCACTTCAAGCCTCCAATAAGCAAAGTGGTGGTATTTCACCGGTTGATGAGAGTCATCTACCACCTAGTACTGCCTGGTAACATTGAGGGACGGCGTTCCTCCATGTGGTGTGGCCCCTGCTTACGTTGGTTCACACCTGGGTAATCACCCACTATGTACTTGTGCATGGAGGTTATATCCAGGATTATTAACAGTTAAATCTTAGAGAAGATTTAACTAACGGTTAAATCTTCTCTAAGATGCCTAGTTACCAAGCTCTGCAGCCTGCAGATTTGATGTTTTTTCTTATATGAATGCCCTTTTTCCAGTCTCACCTGGCAATGTTGTCCATGTCGGGGCCTTTTTAAGAAGTTCTGCCATTTTTTAAATTTATTTATTTTTTTAAGGTGTGGTCTCCATACTTGAATGCAGTACAGTAATACCCCGACTCACGCTACCGCGACTTACACGAACTTGGAGTTACGCGGCTCTTGATTTTTTCGTTTGGTGTATATCTAAAATTAGCTTACCAGTGATTTGGAAGTCAAATCATAAAGCTTGGATGACACCTTCCATTTTTGAGGACTGGTTTGGTCACCACTTCATACCCGAAGTCGAACGTTATTGCAAGTCTAAACAGATTCCATTTAAAGTAATGCTTCTTATTGACAATGCACCTGGTCACCCTACTGCCACCCTAATTAATTTCGACCCACATGTGAAAGTTGTGTTTTTGCCTCCAAACACAACCAGCTTGCTTCAACCGATGGACCAGGGAGTCATCAAAACATTCAAGGCTTACTACCCGAGGCGTTCGTTTGCACATCTGAATGAAGCTATGAGACAAAATAGTGAGATATCTGTTAAAGACTTTTGGAAACAATTCAATGTTTTCGATGCCGTAAGAATCATTAAAGAATCATGGGATGAAATTCACAAAAAAAAACATTGAATGGTCTCTGGAAGAAACTTTGTTAATTTTTTTTCAAAAACGAGACGAAAACAACGCCAGAAACTGATCATGTCGCTCATGTGATAGAAGAAGTTGTTAACCTTGCCAGGCAATTAGATTTGGAAGTCAATGGTGATGATTTCAACGAGCTGTTGGATTCACATAGTCAGCAGCTGACAGTGAATGAGCTCATAGAGATGCGTGAGCAAAACATCACCGAAGTATCTGACACTTCAGACCCAGTTCCACCAGAAAAGCACATGGCAATTGCAAGTTTGACAGAAGGTCTCAGCTCAGTTGAAAAGGGCTTAAAATTTTTAGAACACATAGACTCCAACGAAGAACGCTGGAGCTACAAAGCAAGGAATAAAAAAATTAACTTGCTACAAAGAAATTCTGCATCGTCAGACAAATTTGTTAGATTTTATGAAGCCATCAACATTGAAATAACTTTTTTACGTAACTCATTTATTTTTTTAATACATATTTTGTATTAATATGTATAAATAACTGCAATTTTATTAAATATTTTTCTTCTAAACTAGTGTTTTTGTTAGTCCTTGGTCCCAATTAAACAAAATTTATATGTATTTATATGCAAAGTTGTACCCCGACTTATGCAAATTCGACTTAAGCGATTTTCGTCGGACCCACCTATCGCTTAACTTCAGGGTATTATTCCAAGTCCAGACTTGCAATTGCCTTATACTGTGGAATTATGACCTCCCTATCTCTACAAGTAAATGTTTCAATAAATCATTAGTAGGACACAATGGTCTTGCTTTCTTGCTTCCTATCAAGAAAGTGTGGCTATTAAATAACGAGACTATAGCAATAAAATAAATATAATGAAATATTTCGTACCTTACAAATTCAAAATAATTGTCTTGAGCTTGCACATACTGTTCCCTACATTTCTTACAAGTACAGAAACATTTCTGTATGCCATTTTAACATTTGGTTGTTTTTTTTTTCTGAATGGATTGAAAATGGGTTCCCTTTGGTACACTTTTCAGTTTAATGAAGAGAAAAAAAAGTCAGGAGGCTAGGTCCAACAAGTAGGGTGCATGTCCACACAGGAATTTGTTTTTGGGCCCAGAAACTTTCGAACAGAGAGCACATTGTGTCTTGATGAAGCATCCAACCATCCTTCCACAATTCTTTCACTAACAGCACCAACGGCACCAACACCAGTTCTAACAGCCCTCTGATCACTAACAGCACCAACACCAGTTCAAACCTATGACCAAAGGTCATAGGTTTGAACTGGTGTTGGTGCTGTTAGTGATCAGAGATGTTACTTTGTGCCTATGCAGATTCCCCCGTTAGATTTGGGTTAGATGTAGCTTTTCAATGTATCAGTTGTGACATCTTAGTTTTTTTTTTTTTTTTTATGAAAACCCCAAACACAAAAGGTATCAAAACCTATAGTACTTAGTACTGTGCATGGGTTGAAGGAGAAGTATGGAGGGAGGGGGGATGCCGGAAACTTTGCTCTAGAGACTAAACATGGGTTTCACCACTTCAAGCCTCCAATAAAGAAAGTGGTGGTATTTCACCGGTTGATGAAAGTCATCTACCACCTATAAGTGAATTTTTGTGAATAATTTCAACGTTAATTATGTGGCAATGCATTGTGGGTGTTATTAACCCACAATGCATTGTGGGTTAATAGGGATTGTGTATTTTGGCGATGTTTATGCTGTGGGGGGCTGCCACTTGTGTCCGCGTTGCAGATGCTGCTGCGTCACAAATGTGGCACCTTGTGTGCGGGATGAAAAACTTTTTTTTTTTTTTTCTGGAAGATAAATTCCTTGTTGTTTCCATCTGTTCTTGAAAAACTGAAAAATTAAACCTGTGTGTTTACTTGAAGTCTTGTGAGTTTATTTGCAATGATTATATTTTTTTCTCCAAATTGTAATTTGTGAATATCGTGAACTAGACAGTTCAATTTTATTCTGGTTATATTGTTCTTCTTTGGAATTAAAATTGATATTTTCCCCCTTGAAAAAACCTATACAGAATATATATTTCTGTCGTCAACATTTTATTTTTATACCTTAGCTCTATCCACAGTAATTATGTTTAGGACTCACAAGGACTGATAAAATTTCAAAAGCAAACTATTCGAAAGCATTCAACCCTTTATTTGCACTTACCTGAGGGAGGAAATTTTCAAAAAATACACTCGAAATTCTCGTCCCTAACCAAATACATGGAAATCACATGGAGATTGATTCTATTGCATGGTTAGATTTTAGTCCTTTTTCAGTTGATTGAATGAAAATGAGTTTTGAAACATTCAATGTAATTGAATGTATTTGAATAAACACAAATTCAATCTGTCCCAAGATACAGTTTGTCTTCACTCAAAAACTTCAGCCTATGAGTTGTACGAATCGACCCCTTTTGATTCTAACTGAGTTGAAAAGAACATAGCAAAGAACATTCCGAGATTTCTGTCCTATTCTCATTGTTGAGTGGAGGCAACTTCTCAAGGGTAATGAAAGTGGTTGTTTACACTTTTTCCAGAAAGAACAACACAAAGCTTATTTTCATTTTAACCGAGTACGAATTTATTGTTAATTTGCAGATGATTTAAGCTATTCCCCATTCCATGTCAGTGTATGGGTTCAGTGTGGAGTGGATATTAGGCGGCGAATATCAAAGCGATAATTTCTGCTTTTATAAACACACAACATTGACACCCTACGTATATGTAAAAATGATAAATTGTCTCTTCTTTTGGAATTAAATGGATATATATATTTTTTTGAAATTAAATAGATCTTTTCCCACTGGAAAAACTATATAGAATTTTTTCTTTCATATCTGTAATTGTTTTGAAAATCTAAAAATACACATCACGTCTGTATTTTCAAAGCTCGAATTAAAACCACCACAGGAAAAAAGTACAGCGCGTGCATTTATTTCCAAAGATACATCGTCATCATCATCTGTTCGCGTTTACAGATAAACTTTAACCCACGGTACATGAAAAAATGAATTGGTGTTACAACTCTCTTCAAACTTAAATTTTAAATGAATAATAAGCATTGAGACGCAAAGGACAGAAAGCAATCACATTTACATCTGAACTCCACACAAATCAGCTGAAAATATAGAGAGATACACTTTTTAAAACCCCCTATATTGATCGGTCATTCCTGGAACTAGTTCCCCGCAGCTGTGACATTGGACTGATTCTTGTTGGAACTACTATCACGGTGTAACTATCGCTCTGGAAATTATGAAAAATCTCTAATTTTAAGGGGCTCTAAGGGGCTTAGAGGGGAACAGGCATTCTATGAGTTATCAGACACTCAGTCTAAAACACTGATAGATCCAATATCTTTCTATTTCAGAAGATTTAGGAGAAGTCCGGTTGACCTGCCTCCCTATTTTGTGCCTCCCTATTTTTCTGCCACCCCATAAAATCCACTCATGCACACGTTCTTGATGGTAAGCCCTGTTACGTCATTCAGTTGACAACAAACGTGTAGAATGATTCTCTTCAAGACACCTGGTCAGCGTGAGGAGAAAAAGGCCAAACTCTCCGGCACATGACAGCACAACGAAACAAATGGCCCTCAGTCCCCAGCGGCTGCTTTCACTCTCCCTCTTACGGCAGCAAGAGGATCAGAGTGGAAGCAGGGGGTGCTAAGAATCTCTGGGTACGATCAGGCTGCCATGCATGGAAACTGAACTTGGCCTGTTACAACGTAAGATTGCTCATCGGCGAAGGCAGGATACTAGAGCTGGAAAAAGAATTAGAAAATGTGAATTGGAATATCATCGGTTTGGCTGAAACAAGAAGAAGAAATGAATCACTTATAAGTTTATCAAGTGGAAATCTGCTGTACACCAATGGAAACAGTGAAAGGAATGAAAGTGTAGTTGGCTTTCTGGTCCATAAAGATATAAAAAAACAACATTTTGGAATTCAAAAGTACATCACCAAGGGTGTCAAGACTATTACTCAGGATTTCTAAGAGGTATAAGCTAAAGGTTATAATGATTTATGCACCAACATCGAGCCATGATGATGAAGAGGTTGAAGAAATGTACACCAAAATTGAGTCTTTTAGATAAACAAAAAAACTCACTACTCCATCATTATGGGGGACTTCAATGCTAAGGTTTCAAAAAGACAAAACAGTGCAGAAAGGGGAACTATAGGAAATTTTGGAATTGGTGAAAGAAATGAAAGAGATGAAAGGCTTGGGGAATTTGCTGAATCTTGAGGAATGTCAGTAATGAACACTTTTTTTCAAGAAAAGGGTGAACAGAAAGTGGACATGGAAGAGCCCAAATGGATTAACAACTAATGAATTCGACTTCAATCTCACTAACAGAAGATATATTGTGAATGATGTTACTGTCCTAAATAAGGTAAATGTTGGAAGTGATCACAGAATGGTAAGATGCACACTTGATATAGATGTTGTTGTTTTGGTTTTTAGGAGCATTAGCAGCTAAGGCCATATTGCTCCGGGATATGCGGTGGTCATTCCCTGACCTTTCTGCATCCTCTGAATATTTGGTGGTGATGGGCTTGAACTCTGGTCTAATCAAGAAGCGTGTGCTACGCACTGTTGCTCCTTTCCACCTGGCTACAGAGGCGCCCCATATAGATGTAAAAAAAGAAAGGAAAAAAACTGACTCGAATAAATAATACAAACGTCTTTCAGATAACAGAAGAGGAGAAAAGGCAGTATACGTACTGGAACTTAAGAACAAGTTTGAGCTTCTACAGACTGCTCAGGACCAAGATATTGACGAGGAATATTACAATTTTCTGAAAGTGATAAAGCCCAAGAAACCTATAGGTAAAAAGAAATCCAAAGAAGAAAAAATCTTCGGTTCATCATAACACTTGTCATGATGAACCAAAGACGACAAATGAAGAGCAAGATAAACACTGACAGGGAGAAAATTGAGTATACTGAGTTATGAAAAGCCATTAGAAAGAGACTCAGAGAGGACATAAGAAAATTTAACACAAGAAAAGTAGAACAAGCATTAAGGGAAAACAAAGGATTTAAATCAGCAGTCATGAGCAGTAATACAGAAAGACAAATGATACTGAAACTGAAGAATAGCAGTGGTGTACTTATGAATAGCAGAGAAGGCATAATTCAAATAGCAGAAGACTACTATAAAGAGTTATACATGGAGCGAGGGAATGATACAAAAGTGGGGAAGATGGATTGCAAATTAGTAACACATACAACATACCTGATATCCTTCCTGATGAGGTAGAACATACATTGAAGAAAATGAAGAATCAGAAAGCCCCGGGGATGATGAAGTTACTGTAGAGTTGTTGAAATTGGGAGGAAGAGACATGACAAAAACTGGCAAGACTTTTCACAAAATACGTTAGAAAAAGTGTGACGCCTAAGGAGTGGAATAATGCAATCATAGTTTTGCTGCATAAGAAAGGAGATAAATCAGAAATTGGAAATTATGGACCAATTAGCTTGTTATCCCACATCTACAAGTTGTTTACAAGGTCATTACTAACAGATTAGAAGGAATACTTGATGAGAATCAAGTATTTTTTCTAATTTGTCACAGCTAATGGAGAAGGCAAATGAATATAAAACACCATTAGGCCTGGCCTTTGTGGATTATGAAAAGGAATTTGACTCCATACAGCATAAGGCAATGTTTCGGGCACTGGAAAGACAAGGCATAGATACCCCATATATTATGATTTTGAAGAAAATATATGAGAATGCCTACCTCCTTATTTAGACTAGACAAAGACAGTAATAAATTTAAAATTGAGAAAAGAGTTCGACAAGGAGACACAATATTTCCGAAGTTGTTTACTGCTGCCCTGGAGGAAGCTTTCAGAAGATTTGACTGGTTGCAGAAAGGAGTCAATGTGAATGGCGAGTACCTAAACCGTTTACCATTTGCAGATGACATTGTAGTCATAAGCCAAAATCCCAAAGAATTAGAGGAAAATCTGAATCAGTTATGCAGAGTTAGTAAGGATTTTGAATAAAGATGAATATGGCTAAAACAAAATTAATGATGAACAAGTATGCCACAGAAAGGGATATAATGGATGAAGGAGCAGTAATTGAAAAGGTGGAGTCATATACTTATCTGGGACAAGTCATTAGCTGTAATAATGATAAATGGATGGAAGCCAAGAGAAGAATAAATTTTGGATGGATAGCATTCAGGAAATACAGTCACATACTGAGGAGCAATATCCCGATTTGTCCGAAACTTAAAATAATGAACCAATGTACTCCCAACCATGACTTATGGAAGTGAAACTTGGACACTCACCAAAAGAATGGAAGAGAAACTGAGAACTACACAACGAAGAATGGAACGAATTATATTGGGAATCAGACTGTTAGATAAGAAGAGAAACACATAGATTAGGCAGCAAACTCAAGTAATGGACATTCTTATCAAAACTAAAGAACTAAAATAGTCTTGGCAGGATACATAGCTGAAAGACATGATGACAGATGGACTAAGAAAATAACAGAATGGTACCCAAGAGGAGCTAAGAGAAAACCTGGAAGACAACCTGGAGATGGACAGATGAAATTCATGAGTTTGTGCGTAGTAAATGGATGGCCATTGCACAAAACAGAAGGAACTGGAAAGTTGCTGGAGAGGTCTTCATCCTGCAGTGGATTGAAAATGGCTGACGATGATGAACATATAATCTTTCAGGAATTCCATCATTATGGAGATTCATTATCCAAATATCTGTGAATATCACAGCGAAAATATAAAGGTGGTGCACCATCGCAATGAAAGAATACTAATGTATCTGGAAACACATGTCTTATCATGGATACCACACCATCCATTAACAGTTCAAGATAACTCTCTCCAGCGATAATATCATTGAATCCCACAAGACAAGACTTCCATCTACACCCTGATCCTTTCGGGTCAGCACTTTTCTTTAGTGTGAGGTTAAGATTATCTCTGGCCCAGTATAGTTGAGATAATTCAGGATCATCTTGATGAATCACATGCAATAGCTAGGGTATGAAATGTTTGCGAACTGCTTTTCAGTCAATCTTCGATTGACTGAAAAGTAGTTCTCAGGAACACTGGCTTGTTAACTTCTTTAGTGAATAGTTGTATTCATTTCTAATGGCTTCAATGTTTGCCACTTCTTGATTCTCTCTCTCTTTCTTTCAAAGCTTTTCCTGTTAATGTTGTGAACAGTTTCATGTTCTTCAAACTTGTCATTTTTTTTTTTTTTTTTTAGGAGCATTAGCAACTAAGGCCATATTGCTCCGGGGATATACAGTGGTCATTCCGTGAACTTTCCGCATCCACTGCATTTGGTGGTCACGGGCCTGAATCCTGGTCTAATAAAAAGCGTGTGCTACACACTACTGCTCCTGCCCACCTGGCTATGGAGGCGACCTTTAAACTTGTCAGATACATTGACATTACCATATATACATTCCCATACATGCTGAACCTCATTAACCTTCTCATATTTTAGTCTCGTTTTAAAATACATTTCCTTTCTTCAAATGTTAGTGAAAAAAAAGAAAAGAAACTTATTAAAAACCTGTTTTACCTTCAAAATGAATAACTTTTTATTCAATTTGCTAATTTTATCTACAGAATGTGGCTGTTTAATGTATTTATAGATATTTTCAGCAGGATTTATATTTGCAATCCTACCATTTTTTTCCTCCCTACTTTGTCTCCCCACCTCTTTCCATGTCAGTGATTGTTTTAGATTTTGTGCTATGAGCAAGTAAAACCACAGAGCTTCAGTTTATTATCGATAAATTTTGTGATCAGGTTGCCTGATTTTCTGGATGAATAAAACAAGTTTGTAGGATTTAAAAAATATATATAATGCCTTGCCTTGCGACTGATTAACATGGTCAGTGAAAAAAGAACATAAAAAAACATTATATCTAGACAGGACTTTAATCCGGGCTGTTTTCACCTGTTGTGGAAAAATAGGAGTCATAACTACTGTGCTAGCTGCAAGAGCAACCATGTCTTGTTAAAGTTCCTTATCCTTGGAAATTTTTGGAACATTGCTTATTGAAGTTATAGTGCACCAGTTCTTAGATTCTCAGGTCTATGTAGCTTTGTTGTGTATTACATCTACAAGTGTGTATTTGTAGACCAATTTTCATTTTTGGCCATATTAAAAAACCTAGAATAACTCACATGGAATACCCTAATCCATCCACCTGAGATGGCTAACTGCTGCCCTGATTTAAGAAGCCTTCAAGAATTCTGCCTGTTTCAGATGAGATTCAAACCCAGATCAGCTGAATGAAAGTTGATTACATCAGGGAAGGCCAGAAAGCTAGCTATATATATATATATAATACTAATATAATACTCCTTATATTACATATAAGCTAGCTATATATGTAATACGAGCTTACACAGTTCCAGTAATATGTATCAGACTTTCTTCTGCCACACTGTACCTCAGGTTAATCTGACCCAGTTTGCCATTCTGAGAAAAGCTCAAGGATTAGAGCTGTAATGTGAGTTCAGAATTTGGTGCTTAAAATGAGTAATATTAGCATAGTGTTAAATTACATTATCAGTATATGCAGTTAGCTTATCCTATGTTATAGTGAACAATATACAGGATTGTTAAAATTAAAGTATCCCTATGTAGAGGCCTCTGGAGCAAGTTCTAAGGCCCGTACTGAAGGTAAATTTGGACAACAGGTACAATAAAGAATGTGCTCGCCATTTATTGGGAAAAAAAATATTATTTACAAAATTTGTCACTGTATGGCACATAACTATCTTAGTTACGATTATGCAAATAACATAAGTTATTTGCATAATTGTAAGTTATTGCCACAGCGTGACTACTCAGCTCTACTGTACTGTATAAAAGCAAAGCAATCTCTTCAAAATCATACAGTAGATGTTTGCCTGCACTACAGCAGCAATGCCAACATTGCAGGAAAAGGTGCTATTAATGAAGCTGTACTATCAGAACAGCAACAAGGCAGCTGTGGCTATCAGAATTCCAGCATCAGAAGTGCATAAGGCATGGACCTATGACTGTTTGTGCCGTCCGCAAAATGATTGCAAAATTTTAAGCAACAGGACATCTTGGTGTTCAACCAGGTAGAGGTCGAAAACGAGTGGACCCCTCTCATGTTGAAGATTTGGCTGTGGCTGTCATGGATTTCTCAAGTCAATCTCCATGTGGTAGTGCAAATGTGCCAGCTGTTTCTTGTGAAGTGGACATGCCGCATTCCACTGTAAGGCTAGTAATGCATCAGGTGTTGTGGTATTATCCTTACAAGATACACATGCTACAGCAGCTAAAGCATGGTGATGCAGATATTCGTTTCACATACGCACTTCAGTTTCTGACACGAATGACAGTGGATATCACTTGGCCATGGAACATCCTTTAAAGTGATGAAGCCCACTTCTGCTTAAATGGACAAGTGAATACGCACAACTGTCGCATTTGGGCAACAGAAAACCCTCGAGTTATCCAAGAGGTCACATTGCATTCTCCAAAAGTGACAGTGTGGTCTGGATTTACACCCACATTCATGATTGGATTTACACCCACATTCACCTGTTCCATCACTGGACAGCAATATTATGAAACATTGGCAAATTTCACAATACCAGAGCTGCAACAACGTTGGATGCCTTCAGGATAGATACCCCACATCCAGGTGCTTCTGTAGCCAGGTGGGCAGGAGCAGTAGTGCGTAGCACACGCTTCTTGATTAGATTGGGGTTCGAGCCCGTGATCACCAAATACGGAAGATGCGGAAAGGTCAGGGAATGCCCACCGCATATTCCCGGAGCAATATGGCCTTAGTTGCTAATGCTCCTAAAAACCAAATAACAACAACAACAACAACCCCACATCCACCATTGAGTCCAAAGATTGCTAAGGCAACACTTTACAGACGAACGGGTCATCAGCCATTGTTTCCAGACATCTTGGCCATCTTGGGATGGCCAAGATGTCTGGAAACAATGGCTGACATCTTGGCCATCCCAATCGCCGACCTCACCCCATGTGACTTCTGGTTGTGAGGTTTTTTGAAGAACCAGGTGTATCGGGAAGGATGTCAAACTTTGGCAGATCTGAAGGACAGAATTAGAAATCATGTGCTTGGTATTCCAGTTGACATGTTACGTTCTGCTGTAGAAAATGCTGTTGTTCGAATAGAACTGTTGTTGACCAAAATGGAGGACACATTGAACAATTGTAGCACTGTTCAAGTGATTTGTATTTCCACGGCGCCATATAGTGACAAATTTTGTAACTTTTTTTTTTTTTTTTTATTCCAATAAATGGCTAGTGCATTCTTTATTGTACCTGTTGTCCAAATTTCTCTTCAGCACGGCCCTTAAAACTCGCTCCAGAGCCCTCTACATAGGGATACTTTAATTTTAACAACTCTGTATATTTAGATTATATACACCCTGCTGCTGCAGATACAAAGGTCATTCAATTGGAAACCATTGAAAAAAGTTCTCTTGAGGAATTTTTAAGTATATTGTGATCATTTTTCTCACTTTAGTTTAATTTTTCAGTGGGACATTTTTAAAAGTAATTCATCAGTGCTTATTTTGATACATTTTATTATTTAAATCTTTACTAAAATGTAATTATGGTTTCAACTGGAAAAGGTATGCATAATATGTTACAGGATGTTATGATTGACAAAGGTCAATGAACATTGACAAAATTGTCAATGAAATTGACAAAGTGTCAATGAAAATCCACCTGTGAGTTACAGACTTTTTCCTTGTACTTACTGTATGCTGAACTTTCTCTACTGATGGTGATTCTTTTCTGTGTGCTGGAAAGTACCATTCTGTATACTGTTAGGTAAGACTGAGAGCTCGAGAATGTGAATTAATGCCTTAGAGAAAAATTGAACTAAGTGCTCAACAAAAATCCAAGTGTCTAATTCTGTGCTAGGTCATGCTCTCCTGAGTCTGGCCCCAGGACTAGATCTTTCGGTGCAATATGCTGTGGCTCCACAGGAGATAGTCTTAATGGGAGAAACTGCAGACTTTTTAAAAGTATGTTGTTACTTTAAAAGATTTTACAATTATAGAATCCTGCATTAACTTGATTCACATATGTTCTTAATTTTGCTTTCTTCTCTATCTGTCAGCATGTCTTGAGAATGGAATCCCTAAGTGGATTTAAAATGCTTACATCACTTTCAGTTTTATTTAGTGATGAAACATGTTTCTGTGTAGAAAATTCTACTTTTCCATCTCTGGGTCATGCAATCAATAAACTACTTAATTTGCAAATATACATGAAGTGTGCCTTTTTGCATTTTGAAATTTAATTTCCGGCATATCATATGTTATGATAACTTCTCTCATAACATAGCTTCTCATATACTGGCTTATAGATATTTTAGTATATACACATATCGTCTTTTTTTTTAATTTTTAGTGAATCTGTGTCACAGTTCTCAAGTTTCTAAATTGTGGAATGAAATATCAAGTGAACCAAGCCTTTGGCAGCACTTCTGTAGATTGCCACAGTGGCAACTGTCTCGGGCAGGTGAACAGAAACAAATGATAACTTTTCGCCTTCCTAATGGTCGAATTGATTGGAAGAAAGCATTTGCTGAGAGGTATCGGCTACATCGCAATTGGCTAAAAGGGTACTGTCACGTACGAACTTTCCATGGACATACTCAAGGTCAGTTACTTTCAAAAGAAATTTTGCAATTATTATTAACTTTCCATTCCTTGTATGGGTGATCTTTAAATGCCAAACATTATTCCAAGTAATTGAGTGATAAATCATTGATCATGTAGAATGCTAAAGCCTCTATATGTTCTGTTTCATTAGTGGTTGTTTTTTCCCCTATTAATTTCCTTAGAGACCCTGATTATAAAAAGTAAGCAAGCCACAGAAAGGGGTATGACCTTTCCTTCATATTATCTTATTAACGGTACTTACCACTTTAATAGCTAACTGGTCACAGCTTTTGACTCCTTGCAGAAAGGCCACTTAACCTGGAAGAAAAAGCTAGCATGTCAGACCCAAAGGGAGCAAAATGAATACAAACAAATATCCTTCTTCAGAGTCTGACAACTCAGACTAACACAAAATACAGACTATTTAAACATTACAAAAAAGTAGCATACAGTTAAATGGACATGCCACTTATACAATACTCAGTGTCTGGTCAGCCTAAGCAAACTGTCATCTGTTGTATAGCCAAGTTTGGAGAATACTGCTAACTCTCCAAAATGGGTCATTGGCTATGCCCAGAGTATAATCAGTGAACCATATTAGATATGATGCAACTCTTTGTAGAAGTTGTATCATATCACACACTGGCCCCAAGTATCAAGCATTTTTTGACTAAGCAGTTACTATGTGCTTACAAAGTGATATAGTTATTATTTATTTCTGTCATTCCTCAAACTTATTTGGTTAACTGTACTAACTCCTTTCGCTTCGTCACTTGGTGTCACCACTCCTGCCTACTCTTGGCAAGTCCAGAAACCTGGGAGGTGACAACCCCCAGACAAACAGATGATCTCCACAAATCCTACAGAAAATATTAATCATACACTGACTGACCACGTGATGGATGACTTATTCTCATGTTCTGTCAAATGTCATGAGACAGATCTGAATAATATGTTTCTATACATTTTATATTACACTCTATAAAACCAATCTCACCATTTAAAGGTGAGACACTTTCATTATTGAAAGTACAGAAATACATGGAAAGCCTGGTTGGTCCTTTTAGAAAAATGAAGTGCTGATCTAATAACTTACAAATCAGTCTTAAATGGGCAACAGTCTGAACATCCTGTGAAAATTGCATCATTCAGAGGAATATCCATCATTATCTCTCCCCATACTACTTTGAACTCCTCTCAGGGGGTAGTAGCCAAGTGGAACCGCAAACATGTCAGAAGAAAAACTGTTAATAGAACTAAAGGACCAAAGAATTACTCATGGCAAATGAATATTTGTGAAATGAAGTAATGCTCTTGTTCCAACGTGGAACATAATTTTAACGTGTGTTACCCCTAGAATGAGAATTGACATAAAATTTTACTTCCAAAAGACATAGCTGATACTCTAGGAGAGTCCTTTGCTGAAACCTCTGCCGTAAGTTCACAAACTAGCCTTCCAGAAATTAAAAGTCGTGCACTGGAAAACAGGTGTTAAATTTTGAAACTGCTGACCATCACTTTTACAACTTAATTAGACATGTGGCGGAAAAGAAAAATGGATGGGATACTTATAAATTAACAAGTGACACAGAAGCCTATGATAGACATAAGCTGGTCTGTAACCAAATCACAACGGAGGTTAGGCAGGCAAAAGCAAATTACGAGAAATCTTTGGCAAAGGATGCAAAGAAAAACAGTAAAGAGTTCTTTACTTATGTAAACTTTAGAAGGAAGGGGATGAACCATATTTGTCCACTTGATATCGATGGTTCAACAGTTGATGATCCTGCTCAGGTAGCTAACAAATTAAATGAATATTTTGCATCTTTATTCACACATGAGGAGTTATTGAGAGAGGGAAATGCCAGAGGTGTATTAAACTCTGGCAGTAAGCTAGATAATCTTGTAATAACTGAGAGTAAAGTGGAAGAGAAATTGTTCAAGATAAACATAAGAAAGGCACCTAGGGTGGGTGGAATCGATCCAGATATATTAAAGGAGGCAGCAAAGGAAGTAAGCAAACCCTTAGATAATTATGACAGCTTCCTTGGACTCAAGAGAGGTACCCATGGACTGGAAATGTGCAAATGTGACCCCAATCCACAAAGGATCAAAGTGAGACACAGGTAATTACAGACCTGTTAGTGGAACTTCTGTTCCAGGGAAATTAATGGAGGCAATGGTTAAAGAAGCATTGCAGGATCATCTAGACAAGACTTCAGTTATAGCTTGGACACAGCATGAGTATGTTAAGGAGAAGTCTTGTCTGACCAATTTGATTGGATACTATGATGTGGTCACAAAGGAACTGGATGCAAAGAATAATTTTGATATCATATATTTGGATCTTAGAAAGGCTTTTGATACTGTTGCACATGGAAGACTGCTGCACAAATTGGAGCAGTGTTGCATTGGAGACAAATTGCTGCTATGGATAAAGGGATGGCTGAGTTGGAGAAGACAGAGAGTGGTAATCAATGGACACTGCTCTTTGTGGACTAATGTTATTAGTGGAGTCTCCCAGGGTTCAGTGTTGCATCCATTGTTGTTTTCTGTATTTATTAATGATACTGATGATGGTATATCAGGCTTAATGTCCAAGTTTGCAGATGATACGAAGGTCGGCAGGGTTGTTAATGACACTAATGACAGTACACTGCTGCAACAGGATCTAGAAAAGTTGAGTAGATGGTCTGAGAGGTGGCAACTGAAGTTTAACATTGACAAATGTAAAGTACTGCATATGGGAAGCAGTAACCCCAGAGTAACATATCAACTGTGCAGTACTACACTGACAGTGGTAGAGAGTGAAGAGGACCTGGGCTAATTGTACAGGCAGATATGAAGTTTTCTGCAGTGCAGACGGTCTGCAAGAGTAGCCCATGGTGTCTTGTCAGTGATATACAGGAATGAATTTTTCTAGCTGGATAAGGAGGTGATTATACCCTTGTATAAGACAATGGTCAGGCCACACCTTGAGTACCGTATACAGATCTGGAGGCCTCATATTAAGAAGAATGTAGAGCTGTTGGAACGAGTATAGAGAAGGGCAACAAGATTAGTGAATGGAACAAACGGTTGCTCTTACGAAGAAAGGCTTTGCGAATTACAGTGTCTGGAGACTAGGCACCTGCAAGGTGATCTGATTGAGGTGTATAAAACCTTGAATGGTTTGGCAGGCTCAATGCTGATGGGTTTCTTCCTCTTGCTCAGAATAATCAACTGAGAGAGCATAAATTCAATTTGAAGAAAGACAGTTGTAGGATAGATGTGCGGAAATTTACCTTAACCAGTGAGTGGTTGATTGCTGGAACAAACTTCCATCTGTCGTAGAAGTTGATAACTTAAACAGATTCAAGGCAGTACTAGACAAACATTTGGAGTGGGTGGATGAGTGAAATAAGAAGGGGCGTGTGTGTGTGTTTTTTTTTTTGGCTGATGCTATATAAGCTGCTAATGCTAACTGTTTACTTACCATATCAACTAAATCTTGTTTTTGAAAGCTCAAAACAGTGCTGATAGTCTTGATGGGGTACGCTATGTTGAAACAGCTCAGTGATCAGGCATTTCATGTGCTACTCTTCCTATACATATGATGACTAAATCCTCTTCAGAAGATACCTTCCTAGTTAATTGGTGCCTTGCCCATAACTTTATTAAAACAAGGCAAAAACTTGGCGAATCCATGCCACTACTGGTCAATTACCTCCACAAAAAAAAAAAAAAAAAAAAAAAGAGTGTAAAGCTTGTCATCTAACCTGCTATTTAAACAAATATAATCTTATTAACCTATCGCTGTGTGGTTTTCACGCAGGTAAATCTACCTTCAACCTCATGATTCAAATAAAACCTCAGATTCATAATGCTTTCATCAGTAAAGACCATCTGTCTGTGGTTTGTTTAGATCGAAAATGGGTTTTATATAGCTTGGCTTTATGATATTATGCATTGCAGCCACTTCCTGACTTACGTAAGGGTTGCGTTCTGTGGAACTCCATCAAAGTTGAATTTTGCATGTCGGAATTTCCCTAAATGCTCATGGAGAACTTGAAACTATGAATGCTGAATTTGATTAAAGCAAAAAAGAAATGTTCGACGAACATGTAAATAGAATTATTTATTCAATTTTTTTATATCGTGCAGAAAAAATTACAAAACGATAGAGGCGATAGACATAACATCATCAAGTTTTACCTTTTGAGCATCGTTGCTAGTATTAACTCTACAGCTGATAAACATGCCGCTGCGGAAGTTGAGGGCTGTGGAGATTTAGAAGGGATTTTTTCCAACACATCACAAAATTTCTCTGCAGCTGCAGAATCGGCACTGGTGACTTCACCGGGTCCTTTAATGTTTTGGAAACCAGCACGATGCTTGAACCAATTAGACCAGCCATTGCTTGCCACGAACTTGGTTTGGGGTTCACCGTACTTATCCTTAGTATCTTCATAAATCTTGTTTTTACTTGAATGGCCGTTGGACTCAGGGGCACTTGCTTCTGAATCTGATTTTCCATCCATATTATTAATAGCTTTTCCATCTTCGATATAGCACCTGAACGCTGTTTTGTGATCACTGTTGATCTTAAGTGTGTTGATCCTTTAGCACCTTCTTTTATACACGCACTGTCCCTTAAAATAGTATTCACTGTTGAAACAGCAAGACCTAACTCTGTGCAATAGCTGACAAACTTTGTCCTGCTTCGTACTTCTTAATTAATCATCTTCATTTCTAAATCAATTTTATTTCGTTTCTTATCACTGCCAGCACTTGCCCTTTCCGCTGGTCCCTTTCCCTTCACCATTGTGAAGGGAAAGGGACTCATTTCACCATAATACCGTAACGTAAAACCCACAGAATTCCAATTATCGGTATTATCACAAATGCAATAAGATTGAGTTTACTACCCGTTTATAATAGATTGCACTAACAGAAAAGTCCAATAAATCGGAAAGTGCAAATTGTTTTTATTGTTTTATGGTAGTGACCTCCAGAAATGTGTTTTCGAAAAATATCATAAGTAAATAGGAATGAAGAAAAGATTCTGAAAATTTATTTATGTTTTTTATATGATTGAAGATTTCAGTGAAGGGGAACTCATTTCAACATAATATCATAACATAAAAACCGACAGAATTCCAGTTATTGGTATTATTGCAAATGCAGTAAGATTGAGTTTACTATCCTTTTATAATAGATTGCACTAACAGAAAAGTCCAATAAATCGGAAAGTGCAAATTGTTTTTATTATTTTATGGTAGTGACCTCCAGAAATGTGTTTTGTAAAAATATCACAAAGGTGTTCAAAACTGATTTTTATAACACAGAACATATGATAACGATGAAAGTGTAGTGCAATTTCCATTGTAAAAATGACCTTTTAGAGAGATAACAGCTTAGTTATATAGCGAAAATTTCAACTTCCAAAGTCTTGGAACGAATTACCAAAAAAAACAATGTGTTATTGGGTTCACCTTACTATATTTTCACAATACCTCCATTTATTCCTACGGGATGCAAAATACGTTTCCATGATTTTTTTAAGGTTGCACCGGCCTGCAAAAATTTACATAAAGTCGAGTATTATATAAGGCGGGGGAGTGCCTGTATATGCACATTCTGGGACTAAGGGGCTACTCTCCAAATATATTCAGATCTTTCTAAAATATAGATCCTTTCAAGTCCAAATTCATTCTTTTCTATTTCAGCTTCATCCAGGAAGGTGTTCCTCAGGTGTTGGTTTCAAGTTCCATCCTCTTATAAAAATTAGCTGAGTAACACAGAACATTCCATCTATAATCATCACTACTTTAAAAAAAATAAACATTTTGAGAGTATTAGCTGCCACATTGTGGGGTTGATTGTCATACTCTTATCCACTTATATCATGCTATTATGATCATAGCAAGATTATAAATCTCTAGTCTGTAATTCTGCCAAACTTGGTGCTTTAAAGTGGTTGACCCCCCCCCCCCTCCTCCTCCATCGCAGCACCTACACATTTCTCTAGGAAAACATTTCCTGTTCAAAGTCTCTGTGTAGAAGCTCATCACCCACCACTTCAACATTACTCTTGTTTAGAATTATGCCATTAAAATTATACATCAGCTGACTCATCCAACTTGGAGTTAGCTATTTGCACCTCACTGGTGAAAATCTTTGTGCTTTTCATCCATCAGTACATAAACTGATCTTTAGGTGCCTCTGTAGCCAGGGGGGGCAGGAGCGGCAGTGCGTAGCACATGCTTCTTGATTAGACCGGGGTTTGAGCCCGTGACCACCAAATACGGAGGATGCGGAAAGGTCAGGGAATGACCACCGCATATCCCCGGAGCAATATGGCCTTAGTTGCTAATGCTCCTAAAAAAAATCATAAACTGATCATTATACGTCTTGACACCTTGCTTGAAAACTGGCAGCTTAATCTTTCTAAATCAGCCACCACTGTTGACTGTTCGACTGTTCTGTCATTCCTTCATAGGCTTTCTTTTCCCATTATGTGATCTAACCTTTAAAAAACTGGAAAGAGTTGACTCTCTCACTCACAACACCTCATAATTCTCTTACTACTCAATATGATTCCTACATGCAAATATATGCAGATAGTTCCAAAACTAATCAGCATGTTTGTGATCTGGCATCATCTGTAATTATTTCTCAACTTCATACAGAATTCAGTATATTTACGGAAGAACTACATGCAATTTGGCCCTGAGTGCCAAACGAGTGATCAAAGCGAATCTAAAGGTGAATTTCAAAGCGCCTTCTCTAGTTTACAGAGAAATTTCAAGTGTTTAGTTATAAAGTTATTTATTTTCGACTCTTCTAAATAAAGAAGTAAGCTTTTTAAAAAAGAAAGGAAAGGTACCTTTCTTCTTCTTGCATATAGAACTAACCTACATAACACACTAGCATTAGCAATAGCACATGATGCAAGAAAGCAAGCTTCTATAGCATCAGCCAAAAAAAACCCTTATTTCACCCATCTACTCGCTCCAAATGTTTGTCAAGTTCTGCCTTGAATCTATTTAAGCTATCAACTTCTATAACGACAGATGGAAGTTTGTTCCAGCAATCAATTACCCGCTGGCTAAAGGCAAACTTCCGCACATCTATCCTACAACCGTCTTGACTCAATTTGAATTTATGCCCTCTCAGGAGATTATTCTGAGCAAGAGGAAGAATCCCATCAGCATTGAGCATGTTCAAACCATTCAAGGCTTTATATACCTCAATCAGATCACCTCGCAGGTGCCTAGTCTCGAGACTCTGTAATTTGCAAAACTTAAGCCTTTCTTCGTAAGAGAACCCCTTTGTTCCATTCACTAATCTTGTTGCCCTTCTCTGCACTCGTTCCAACAGCTCTACACTCCCTTCTTAAAATGAGGCATCCAGACCTGTATACAGTACTCAATGTGTGGTCTGACCATTGCCTTGTACAAGGGTATAATCACCTCCTTATCCCTTCTAGAAAAATTCCTATATATCATTGACAAGACACCATAAGCTACTCTTGCAGACCATCTGCACTGCTCAGAAAACTTCATATCTTCCTGCACAATTACCCCCAGGTCCTTTTTATTCTCTACCTGTCAGTCTGTTACCACAGAGTTGATACATTACTTTGGGGTTACTGTTTCCATATGTAGTACTTTACATTTGTCAATGTTAAACTTCATTTGCCACCTCTCAGCCCACTGCTCAACTTTTCTAGATCCTGTTGCAGCAGCGTATTGTCCTTAGTGTCCTTAACAACCCTGCCAACCTTCGTATCATCTGCAAACTTGGACATTAAGCCTGATATACCATCATCAATATCATTTATAAATACAGAAAACAACAGTGGACCCAACACTGAACCCTGAGGGACTCCACTAATAACATTAGTCCACGAAGAGCAGTGTCCATTGATTACCACTCTCTGTCTTCTTCCACTCAACCATCCCTTTATCCATAGCAGCAATTTGCCTCCAATGCCACACTGCTCCAATTTGTGCAGCAGTCTTCCATGTGCAACAGTATCAAAGGCTTTTCTAAGATCCAAATATATGATATCAAAGTTATTATTTGCATCCAGTTCCTTTGTGACTACATCATAGTATCCAATCAAATTAGTCAGACAAGACATCCACTTAGCAAACCCATGCTGTGTCTGAACTATAACTGAAGTCTTGTCTAGATGATCCTGCAGTGCTTCTTTAACCATTGCCTCCATTAATTTCCCTGGAACAGAACAGAACAGAAGTTAAACTAATAGGTCTGTAATTACCTGTCTCCCTTTAATCTTCCTTTGTGAATTTGGGTCACATTTGCACATTTCCAGTCCATGGGTACCTCGCAAGTCCAGGGAAGCTCTCATAATTATGGCTAAGGGTTTGATTACTTCCTTTGCTGCCTTCATTAATATAATTGGATAGATTCCATCCACCCTAGGTGCCTTTCTTATATTTATCTTCAACAATTTCTCTTCCACTTTACTCTCAGTTATTACAAGATTATCTAGCTTACTGCCAGAGTTTAATACACCTCTGGCATTTCCCTCTCTCAATAACTCCTCATGTGTGAATAAAGATGCAAAATATTCATTTAATTTGTTAGCTACCTGAGCAGGATCATCAACTGTTGAACCATCGATATCAAGTGGAAAAATCTGGTTCATCCCCTTCCTTCTAGAGTTTACATAAGTAAAGAACTCTTTGCTGTTTTTCTTTGCATCCTTTGCCAAAGGTTTCTCGTAATCTGCCTTCGCCTGCCTAACCTACTTTGTAACTTGGTTACAGACCAGCTTATATCTATCATAGGCTTCTGTGTCACATGTTAATTTAAATGTATCACATGCATTTTTCTTTTCTGTCACATGTCTAATTAGTTCATCTGACATCCATTTAGGCCTAAATCTTGAACAATATTTCTGTGTTGGTATGAAAAGCCTAGTAGCTTCCAAGATGAATTTATTAAGAATGTACTCATTGGGTGGCATCGATCACAGTGTACTGATGTGGAATTTTCTTAAAGATGTAACCACTATCACTGGTAAAGCGAAGGGCTTTTGCTTTCATAAGGTTGACTACAGTGCTTTCAGACAATTTTTAAATTTTATGAAGTGGGACCAATTGACGATATTACTGAAAGCAGATTAACTTACCAACTGTGTAGTACTACACTCTGGGTAGAGAAAACGGAAAAGACCTGAGGGTAATTTGCAGTTAGATATGAAGTTCTCTGAGGAATGCAAACAGGCTTCCAAGACAACTCATGCGGTTTTGTCATTGATATATACAGGAACTTTGCTAGTAGGGATAAGGACGTCATTATCCCATTTTACTACACAATGGTTAGGCCTCATCTTGAGTAGTGCATACAGGTGTGGAGGCTTCATTTTTGGAAGGATGGAGATCTGCTGGAACAAGTGCAGAGAAGTGCAGTAAGATTGATGAAGGGAACAAAAGAGTGAGCTTACCAAGAAAAGGTTCAGTTCTTTAAATTGTAGAGTCTGGAGACTAGGTGTCTGCATTAGCATTAGCATTAGTAGAGGCATTTGATGCAAGAAAGCAAGCTTATGCAGCATCAGCCAAAAAAAAAAAAAAAAAACCACTTCCACTTCACCCCTCTGTTTGTTCAAAATATCTGTCCAGCTGAGCCTTAAACTTATTTAGGCTATCAACTTCCACGACAAGGGATGGAAGTCTGTTCCACCAACCAACCACCCGCTGGCTAAAGGCAAATTTCCGCACGTCTATCCTACATCTGTCTTTCCTCAATTTGAATTTATGCCCTCTCAGGTGATTATTCTGAGCGAGAGGAAGAATCCCATCAGCATTGAGCATGCTCAAACCGTTCAAGGCTTTATACACCTCTATCAGATCACCTCGCTGGTGCCTAGTCTTCATACACTGTAATTTGCAAAACTTAAGCCTTTCTTCATAAGAGCACCCCCTTTGTTCCATTCACTAATCTTGTTGCCCTTCTCTGTACTCGTTCCAGCAGCTCTACATCCTTCTTGAAATGAGGCCCCCAGACCTGTATACAGTACTCTAGGTGTGGCCTGACCATTGCCTTATACAAGGGAATAATCACCTTCTTATCCCTGCTAGAAAAATTCCTATATATCATTGACAATACACCATGAGCTACTCTTGCAGCCCGTCTGCACTGCTCAGAGAACTTCTTATTTGCTTGCACAACCACCCCCAGGTCCCTTTCATTCTCTACCACTGTCAGTGTAGTACCACAGAGTTGATACGTTGCTCTGGGGTTGCTGTTTCCCATGTGTAGTACTTTACATTTGTCAATGTTAATCTTCATTTGCCACCTCTCAGCCCATCTGCTCAACCTTTCCAAATCCTGTTGCAGCAGCAGCATAGTGTCAGTAGTGTCCTTGACAACCCTGCCTACCTTTGTATCGTCTGCAAACTTCGACATTAAGCTTGATATACCCTCATCAATATCATTTATGAATACAGAAAACAATAATGGACCCAATGCTGAGCCCTGAAGGACTCCACTAATAACATTAGTCCACGATGAGCAGTGTCCATTGATTACCACTCTCTGTCTTCTCCCCCTCAGCCACTCCTTTATCCACAGCAGCAATTTGCCTCCAATGCCACACTGCTCCAATTTGTGCAGCAGTCTTCCATGTGTAACAGTATCAAAAGCCTTTGTAAGATAGGCTTTTGATATATAATATCAATATCAAAGTATATAATATCAAAGTTATTCCCTGCATCCAGTTCCTTTGTGACTGCATCATAGTATCCAATCAAATTGGTCAGGCAAGACTTCCCCTTAACAAAACCATGCTGTGTCCGAGCTATAGCTGAAGTCTTGTCTAAATGATCCTGCAGTGCTTCTTTAACTAGTGCCTCTATTAATTTTCCTGGAACAGAAGTTAAACTCACAGTCTATAATTACTTGTGTCAGCCTTTGATCTCCTTTGTGAATTGGGGTGACATTTGCACATCTCCAGTCTGTGGGTACCTTCCCTGAGTCCAAGCAAGCTCTCATAATTATGGCTAAGGGTTTGCTTACTTCCTTTGCTGCCTCCTTTAATATAACTGGATAGATCCCATCCACCCCGGGTGCCTTTCTTGTGTTTATCTTCAACAATTTCTCCTCCACTTTACTCTCAGTTATTACAAGATTCTGTAGCTTACTGCTAGAGTTGAATACACCTCTGGCTTTCCCCTCGCTAAATAACTCCTCATGTGTGAATGTCGATGCAAAATATTCATTTAGTTTGTTAGCTACTTGAGCAGGATCATCAACAGTTGACCCATCGATATCAAGTGGACCAATCTGATTCATCCCCTTCCTTCTAGAGTTTACATAAGTAAAGAACTCTTTGCTGTTTTTCTTTGCATCCCTTGCCAAAGATTTCTCGTAATCTGCCTTCGCCTGCCTAACCTCCTTTGTAACTTGGTTACAGATCAACTTGTATCTATCATAGGCTTCTGTGTCACGTGTTAATTTGTATGTATCCCATGCATGTTTCTTCTCTGCCATATGCCTCATCAGTTCATCTGACATCCATTTAGGCCTAAACTTTGAACAATATTTCTTAGTTGGTATGTATAGCCTAGTAGCTTCCAAAATAAGTTCTTTGAATGCTTCCCATTTTGCATTTGCTGTTGGTAACATCATCAGTTGGTCCCACTGTATAGAATTTAAATACTGTCTCAGTCCATCGTAGTCGCCTTTACGAAAGCAATAACCCTTCCCTTTACCCCTAATGGTAGTTACCTCTTTGAGTAAATCCCACTTCAGCACACTGTGATCACTGCCACCTAGTGGTTCATTTATCTGCAGATTCTTAATGCATGAAGAATCACTGCTGATAATCAAATCAAGAGTATTCTTCCCTCTAGTTGCCTCCTGAACATGCTGATGTAGAAAACAATCATCCAATAAATCCCCAAAAGCCTTGCTAGTGTGTGAGTGACCAGCCCCCAAATTCCAGTCAATATCTGGGAAATTAAAATCTCCCTTTATAAGACTCTCTGATTTACTGGCCTACTCTATTTCCCTGTACAGTATCTTATTATACTCATCAGAGTCATTAGGCCTATAGTACACTCCTACTCTCAATTTTGATCTCCCAATGCTTATGTCACACCAAACTGACTCGACACTGCACTGTCCAGTGATGTCCACTGGCTTCACTTCCTTTGATTTTATGTATTTCTTAACTAATAGCATAACCCCTCCTCCCTTCCTATCCAGTCTATCCTTTCTGTAGACGTTGTATTCCCCAAATTCCAGTTCTGCATTCCTTATATCTATGTGACACCGTCTCTGATATCCCAACAATATCTGCCTTTGATGTTTTGAGTTGAGCAATACCTCAAATTCATCAAATTTATTTACTAAACTCCTAGCATTGGTGTACACGCAAGTATACATGCAATGGCTACTGTTAATCTATTCGTCTTTGTCTCCCTCCAAGCTAGCAGTTTTCCGACCCACCTAACACTGCCTCGATAGCATCAGCAAATATTCTTGCACCCTTTCTATTTAAGTGTATCCCATCCCTGTTGAAGCAATCTCTCCTGTTAACAAGTACAGTCCAGGCTGAAAAAAATTCTACCCCTTGAGCCTTGCACAATCTTTCCAGGGCCGAATTGATCGACAAGGCTCTCATCATATACTCCCTCTTATCGTGTCTGGGCAGAATTGCAGACACTTTCAAATTCAACCCTATTTCACGGCTTTTAGCAATTCTGCCGGTCGCCTACTCTTGATATCATTAGTGCCAACGTGTACAACGTCATCAACCTTTGCCCCTGGCAGACATACCCTGGTCCTGTTCCACCTATCCTTTTTACAAAGCATGTTCCCTGTTTCCCTGACAATAGTCATCAACAACTACTAGTCTGTGAGGTGATCTGATTGAGGTGTTTAAGGCTTTGAATGGATTGAGCAAGCTCAGCGCTAATGCCATTTTACCTCTTGCTCAGACTATACACAGAATAGGGCATGTATTCTAATTGAGGCAAAATGGTTACAAAATTGATGTGCAGAAGTTGCCTTCAGCCAGTGGATGGTTGAAGGTTGAAACAAACTTCCATCTATTGTTTTGAAAGTGGGTAGTTCGAATAAACTCGTGGAAGAACTAGACAACTTATTGGTGGGATGGACAAGATGTGGAAAACTATTTTTTTTTGGCTGATGCTCTATAAGCCTGCTTTCTTGCATCATTTGCCACTATTAATACTGATACTATATATATATATATATTTTTTTTTTTTTTTTTTTTTAAGTCTCCGTAGAGGTAATCAGGCCATTAAGTAGATATGAAAGCAAGTTCTCTGGAGTTTTGTAAAATTTTGTATTAAAAAAAATTTTAAAGATTAGTTTTTCATATGCTCCTTCTTTCTTAGGGGTATTTTGCGTGCAGTTTGATGACACACGAATTGTTAGTGGATCATCGGATAAAACTATTAAAGTAAGTTCTAGAAATAAATGTATTTTTGTTAAAAGTGATGTAAGAGGACTTTACTTTTTAATTGCATCAATTAGTAAATACTGTATATCTTTGTGTCATGAACTGATTGTTTACATTAAAAATACAATTTTCAGAAATATATTACATTATAAATTTTGGGGAGAGAGAGAGAGAGAGAATAGCTTCAGCAGTGTTGTGAATAAGAATAAATTATTAAATTCGCAAATTCATTGTAGCTTGTACAGAAATGAGACTTATTATAAAGCTAATGAACAATTTCAGAATATTTATAATTATTGTGCCTGTACACTAAATCTTTAACTTGTCAAAGTTTAAGATTTAGTGTACAGGCACATAAATCTCTAACTTGGCAAAGTTAAGTAAATTTTAATAGATAATTTAAATTGGAGATAAGAAATGGGAAATTGCATATCAATTTTTTTGTATTACTAGAAATTCCAGTACAGGCAGCACTGCCAACAGATTTCCGATACTTCCTTACTCACCAGATTGTCGGAGCTTCAACTCCAAAGTGGTTGAAAATTGCTGGAAGGAATAGCAGAAAGAGTTTTGTATCTATGTTTATTCTCATCCAGAGCATAAAACATTTCAAGCACCCAGTTGTTATGATGCCTAGTATTTTTTTCACAAGAAATACTAACCAAAAACTCTTAGACTGGCAGCTAGGAGAAAGAATGCTACACAGTGAAGCTTTGTGCTGATAGGTTCTATCATATTGCTTCATTACGAGTTAGTCTGCTGAGTTTCACTATTATAATGTTTGCTTTACCTAACCACTATACAGGGTATCTCAAAAATATTGGTACAAACGTTTAGGGGAGGTAGGTAACATCTAAAGGAATGTGAATCGCATAGGAACCCATAACCGGAAACGTCACGGGAAAGTAGTAGCAGAGGCACAAGAAGCAGAAATGACACAAGACAGTAATTAGTGGCAAACATTTATTTGACATAATATTAACAATGGAGTATGAGATGGATGCATTTCACGATGTTACAACAGATGCTCGAAGGTTCCACCATGAGACGCGATGCATGCATGACACCGACGCAGCATGGATTGGCGGACACGGTCGAATCGAACACCTGGAGTTTCTTTGACAGTAGCAGTCTCGCCACGAGATCCATTTCCATCTCCACAGGTGATTCATACACGATAGATTTGAGGCCCCCCCACAGAAAGAAATCAAGGCTCGATAAATCAGGTGAGCCTGGGGGCCAGGAAACGGATCCACCACGGCCAATCCATCGACGCCCAAAACGCCTGTTCAAATGGTCACGAACACACCTTCCATAATGGGCAGGCGTCCCTTCATGTTGAAACCAAATGTTGCATCTCATATTTGCTGGAACATCGTCAAGTAACCCTGGTAGAACTTGTTCAAGAAAGATCCGATATTTAACGAAGTTCATGCGGGATGGTAACAGGTATGGGCCGACTAATCGGTCACCGACCATACGTGCCCACACATATATTGCGAAGCGATGTTGTGCTGCATGGTGGTGCACACGGCGTGGGCCCTCTGCTAATCTATACACTAGGTGCATGTCTGCCAGCTCACAGTTCATATATCGCTGCATGCTCTTCATGCGGCGACTACTGCTTGAATGAGTAAATCAGAAATTTTCCTTCTTGCAAACTGATGAACAGCGCCATGTACCGACTTATGGTGACCTTTCCGGTTATGGGTTCCTATGTGATTCACATTCCTTTAGGTGTTACCTACCTCCCATAAATGTTTGTACCAAAATTTTTGAGACACCCTGTATAATTGCTTGTGTATTCAGTGTGTTCTTCAACCCCTAGCATTGTCGCTGTTATTGGTATTATTGCATTAGGCAATCATGTAACCATTCACTGTCTGCAATAAGATATTAATTATTGAAATGGTTGATGTGAAGGAACAAAGAATTTGCATCATGTTTTACATTAAACTTTGAAAAACTGCTTCAAAGACTTGTGAAATACTGAAAACAGATTTTGGTGATAATATCATGGGAAGGACACAGACTGAGTGGTTTATCAGGTTTAAAAGTGATCAGACGTGGGCTAAATGTGTTTAGGGCATCCATGAATACTGGTGGTGTACTATTAATGAAATTATATGTACCATATCTTCAAATTAAAATTTGAACCTGTGATGCATATAGCTTTTGTCTGTGCAGCTGTTTTTTTTTTTTTTTTTTTTTACCTTTTTTTTACCAAGAACAAATTAGCTGTGGTTCCTCAATCCTCCATACCTGTTCCTTTGTAACTTCTTGTTCCTCAAGATGAAATTGGAGCTTAAAGGCTGGAGATGTGATGAAGTGTGTGAGATCCAGAAAGAGCTGCAGGTGGTACAGATCATGATCTCAAAACAGCAGTGCTTCTAACATTTGCAGAAATATTGGATTTTATTTTTGTTTTATTTTTATTAAATAAAAATAAAACAAAATGTTTTATTTTTATTTAATAAAAATAAAATAAAATGTTTTATTACTTGAAGGAGTTGTTGTGAATGATGATAAATAACAGTTGTGCAATCAAAAAAGATTCAGCTTTTGTTTGAAAGTGAAACGGTTTACTGAAGTATTCTGCTTTCATTACATATTGCATTTGGTAATTGACATTTTTCATTTCTAATTTGTTTTACTATAATTTTTTTTGTTCTTCTGCATAAAGTGTGCGTTATTCAATTAATCAAAATTTGTAAAAGTGATAAAGAATTATCTGTATATAATGTTTCAAAATCATCATAATTGATTGCTGCCTCATAGCTCACCTATTTATAAAAGTACCTGACTTGTGAACTTGCTGATAATGCACATGCTTTAAAAATTAAAATATCTACCACCACCTAATTTGAATTTTTTTATTCCTTTGGTTTAGTTTTGGCTTTCAGTCATTGAATGTGTTGAAAATGGATAAGTATGGCCATTAAAAGTCATATGTGGATTTCTTGCATAATACAAATATACACAATTATTGTGCAGTTTATGTGCTGTGCACTCTCCTTCATATAAAATTTTTTAGATATTCCTGCTTTAGTAAAAAAAAAAAAAAAACCAACTTGGACTTGCCTTTCCCTCAGTCTGCTACCTGTTCAGACCCTTGAAGAAGCACATGGGGTGAGCATCATGAGAGTGACAGAGTAGTCAGAGAAGCTGTACATACAGGTTATGAGTAAAATAAAATATGCATGAATTTTTCTAGTAATTCTGTGGAAGAGTAGTGCTCATTACTTTCAAAACAAACCTTTTATGATCATTGAAAGGCGTGGTTGAACAACGTGTCGTTGTACAGCATTATGATTCAAAAGTCTTCAGTCTACATCTGCATTTATTTCAAATTGCTTTTATTCTTGCCTTAATTATTTTTTTTACCTAAATGTACATTCAGATTTTGATGTTTTTTTTAATTTTTTTAAATAGTCCCAGCTTGATGTAATGCACTTGTCCTAAGTTGTTGCCATTAGAAAATCCTTCTTTGACATTTCCTTAAATCTTCTCACTGTTTCTGTAGATTTGTGAATTATATTGAAGAAGCACCACATTTCAATAATTATGACCATAGGGGAACTTGCTGGCTAACCAGTTCGTATAATGTCAACCTGACTTCCCTGTGCACTTCGGTTGGCACATGTTGATTATGGCGTTCAAACTGAGAAGTTCTATTTTCAAAATTGAGATTTAAAAAAAAAATACATATATATATATATATATCAAGCTGTGGGGTATTTCTTTTGTCTTAATCACAATTTCTCTTGCTATAGATTAATAGAATTTTGGCAACAGCTTAATGTAATATCTCACATACATTATGAATGCTTTTCAAAATACTATTGCCCTCTGAGTTCTTTTGGGGAATTCTGCAAAATACAATGCCTCAATGCCTAACTTGCCTCTTGCCTGCGGAGCTTTAAAATTATACTGCAGTGGTAGATAACACTATATTCTACAGCTCGATTAACATGAAACCTGAAATGCAATTTGTTTACATTATTTACCAAACTGATTAAATTAACATATTTTAATTAAAAAATGAATCTCTTGCAGATAAGACCTTGTCTAAAGTTATAGCACATCAAAGACATTAGACACTGGTATTAGTGTTAAAATGGCTAAAAGATGCAAGGAAGTCAGCTTTTTCTGCATCTGCCAAAAAAAGAAACAATTCTACCATTTGTACCTCTCTCTTCACAAAAAAATAGTAGTAGTAGAGGCATATGATGCATGAAAGCAAATTTATGTAGCATCAGCCAGAAGGAAAAAAAACATTTCACGCATCCATTCCCTCTAAAAGTTTGTGCAGCTCATCCTTGAATTTATTTAAGCTATCAACTTCGACAATGACAGATGGAAGTTTGTTCCAGCAGTTAACTACACATTGGCCAGAGGCAAGTTTGCACCATCTACGTATTCTACAACTCTTTCCTCAATTTTAATTTATCCCCCACAGGTTCATAATCTGAGCAAGAGGAAGAATCCCATCAGAATTGGCCTGCTCTCAACCCATTCAAGGCCTTATACACTTCAATCAGATCACCTTGCAGGTGCCTAGTCTCCAGACGCTGCTATTTGCAGAACTTAAGCCTTTCTTCGTAAGAGAATCCCTTCGTTCCCCTCACCAATATTGTTGCCCTTCTCTGTACTCTCTCCAGCAACTCTACATCCTTCCAAAAATGAGGCCTCCAGACCTGTACACAGTACTCAAGGTGTGGCTTGACCATTGCCTTATACAAAGGGATAATCATCTCCTTTTCCCTACTAGCAAAATTCCTGTATATCATTGACAATACCCCATGCTCTTAAAAATCAAATAACAACATCCCTACAAAATCCCCCATTCATCTGATTCATCCCCTTCCTTCTAATGTTTATAGAATTCCTTGCTCTGTTTCTTAGCATCCTTTGCCAAAGATTTATCGTAATCTGTATTCGTTTGCCTAATCTCCTTGGGGCTCATAAAAAATTTTATTTTGTGTAGACTTGGGAAGTGAACAGTCCTGCATTCACATACTTGCAAGAGAAATTCCCAAGACTTAGTACAGAGAAGATTAAGGCAGGCATTTTCATTGGTTCACAAATAAGGTAACTTTTCAAAGAGGAACACTTTGAATATGTGATAGTGAGAAATCAGCGTGGAAAGCCTTTCAAAATGTTTCGACTGGTTTTCTAGGAAATTTTCAAACCAGCAACTACAGGCAGCTTGTGGAAGATCTCATTACTTCTTACGAAAAACTGGGGTGCAACATGTCATTGAAAATGCATTTCTTGCACTCACACCTGGATTTATTCCCGCCAAACTGTGGTGCTGTCAGCAATGGACGTGGTGAGTGCTTCTATCAAGACATCGCAGTGATGGAACAAAGTTACAAAAGCAAATGAAGTGTGACCATGTCAGCCGTAGCTACATCTTATTGCCATATAAATAAAAAATACCTTGTATAAATATAAAAAAACTACTCTTTTTGAAAACAAGATCTGCCATTTTAAGCACTATTTCTGTTTTAGCACACCAAAATATATAAAGTAAAATTGCTTTCATGCCCATAACAAGATATGACCCAAAATTTGTTGTTCGGTGTTATCAGTCTATCAGAAAAATGTAGCTTTCAGCTCCATAATAGCATCACACAAATCTATAGAGAATTTTAGATTCTACTAATAGGAAATGATACAAATGGAGCCAAACCTTTTCACTTTTTAAAAAAAGAATTCACTTGTACAAATTATTTTACCACAATCATATAGTTCTCTCCCATATGACCATGGCACAGCTAACTCGGTGAAAGGCACAATTTAGCCACAGCTGCTCTTGCCACTAAACACTCATACCAACAACAGCATAACTATTTTATGTTGGCTGCTCTACTATAGACAGTGTACTACATGGTACAGACAAGTAACACTGTTTCTAACAGAATGGCCAACTCCTTGGATGGTAAGATGTTCCTAATAAACTATCCCCCTCCCTGTATATCTCCCACTGTGCCCTCATAAAAATAAACTCTGTTGTCATTTGTTTCTTTATTTTTCTAAATAGTGCCAAAAATATTTGTAGGTTATAACATAGTTAATTAGGTTAGTAGTTAAATTGAAGTTCTGTGATTTAGGGCATAATAGTGCATGTTGTTACTATGCCACTTTTCTTTCCTAAATTAGTTTTTAAAATGTAATGATAAAGTAAGTCCTTTTAGAGGCCTACATTTTGTGTCAGATTTTCATCTTATTCTCTACTTTAAAAAAAAAAATTGAAAAAGTATATTAAGCTTTTTCCTTCTCCTTCCCCCTTTTTTGAAAGGTTTGGAACATTCGAACAAACAGTCCATGGTCTGTAATGACTTTAGTTGGTCATTCTGGAACAGTTCGCTGTTTACACTTGGAAGGAAATCGATTAGTAAGTGGGTCCAGTGACTCAACAATAAAGGTAAGCAGATTAGTAATTAAGATTAATTGTACCCTTTCATATCAGGTACGAAAAATCCTTTTTACAATAAGTTCACAATATATTACAATACAGGCATTTCCTGCCTTACGAGTTTTTGCTTTATGAGTTCCCGGGTTTACCAGTTATTTTTGTAAAATATTAAAAAAATGGAAAATATGAACATTAATTTCAATAATAAATGCTAAACGTTCATTAATACAGCATTTCAAACCACGCATGTAGCTATATAATACAGTACTACTGAGCATGCATTTGTTTGTTCAGACAGAGATAATGGGACGGTCCAACTCTTAAAGAATTTTGGGAAGAATTCCATATTTTAGATGCAATAAAAATAACAAAACAAGTGTGGGACAAAATTACAGAGAAAATGAAATGTGTTTGGAATAAACTCTCTCATCACTTTATCGATAACTTTGAAGGATTTCAAGAGCCAGCAGAGCTCGTACAAAATTAAACAGAAGCGATTGTAAATGTTGCTGACCAATTGCAACTTGGTTTCTAAAACTGACATCACTGATCTACTTCAAGTACACAATGGAGAGCTCACAAATGAAGACCTCATTGAAATGGCAAAATGTGAAGAAGCTGTGGAAGAAGGTTTAACAGCTGAAACTCCTGTTCGTTCTTTCACTCTCAAGGGGTTTGATGAAGCTTTTCAACACAGAAAAAGCAATTGAGGTTTTGAGTGACAAGATTCAAATTTCAACTGCACTAGTAAAGTTGCTACAGATTTAAAAAGTGCTTATGCATGCTATCATGAAATTTATAAAGAAAAGACTGTCTTGGAAATAAACGAATCTTGAAGCATTTCCAAAGAAGACAATTCCTTGTGCTTCCAACAAACCAACAATGAATGATGAACCATCAATGAGTGTGCATTTTAAAGGCTATGTTTTCATTTCTTTGGATAAATAAATCATTGTTTATGCTTAAACTATTGTCTTCACTTGACATTATTATGGTCAAATTTCATTGTTAAGAACGTAACCCCTGTTTTTAACGTTAACGTCTATGGGAAATAAATTTCTGCTTTACAAGCACATGCTAGGAACAAATAAACTCATAAAGACAGGAACTACCTGTATACTTATTACTGAATACAAGAACTGGAAAACAAACTGCTGCAGTAAAGTCTGAAGAACACTGCTGCAGAAATAATTGAAAATATAACAGGAATATTCTTTTCTGTTATATTTTTGATTTTCTTGTAGGCTGTCCATTCATCTGATATTGTAGTGATGACTTTTTTTATTTTCTGACATATGATCGTCAGCAAACATTCAGCATCTCAGTTTTTAACAATTTTGATTCCTGGTCAAATATACCAAAAAGTTTTGTTATATTTGACCAGGTATATACTAGTTTTTTGTTTTGCAAGCATAATTTCATCTATTTAAACAGTTTTGCTAATCCCTCCCAACTGGATCAGTTTTGTGAATTTCCAAGTGTGTATATCCTGTAAATGTTCATAACATTTCACACATGCATTGTTACTAATTCTGACATGGAATACTGTTGTTGTTACTGGAGTTTGTAAGGACCATGATTGACTGTAAAGGCCACATGATACTGATTGACTGTAAAGGCCACATGATACTGATTGACAGTGCCACACGATACTATTGAATTGACAAGTGAAGGTCACTGAGTAGGCAGTACTAACAAGTGACTGCCACTAATCTGAATTCTGATGTGTTCTACATGTTGCTGCTGCAGTGCACTACAGACTTTACCACAGTGCCGTTTGTTTTTCTGTTCTTGTGTTTAGCCACTTAATAACAAAAATTCCATTAGAGATCACGCTCCATTGTTTGCAGTACTGATATCAAAACAAATGCATAAAAAATTATGCATGTAAAAAATTATTTAATAGTGTTCTAGGTAGATCAGCAAGTTAGAATTTGAAATGTCCCAAAATATTTAAAAGAAATATTTCTAGAATTATTATGCATTGTTTATGAAATGAAGTGTGTATATTATCAAATATAATAATAGTATAGTACCTAATTAATTACAACACTTTTGTTAGTAGAGATAAGGAATCATAATCCCATTATATATAAGGCTATTGTTAGACCATACTTGGAATACTGGGTTCAGGAGTGGAGACTGCACCAAAAAAAAACGACATCAAATTTCTTGAAAGGGTCCAAAGATGGGTAACCCGCCTGGTGAGATTGGCAAAACAGTGTCCATATGATAAAAGACTTCAAATATGTGGGTTGCAGTTTGGAAACTAGGCATCTTAGAGGTGACTTGATTGAGGTGTATAAGCCTCTGAGAGGCAATAGTAAAGAGAATGAGGATGAAATTTTCACGGTTATAAATGATTCTGGAACTAGGGGCCATAAATTCAAGTTGTGGGGAAAGATGTTTAGACTGGATTGGAGGAAGTTTTATTTTAGCCAGAGTTATAAATTACTGGAATAAGCGGGAATCAACTGAAAGAGCAAGCTGGCTTTAGGACAGGGTTCTCAACTGTCCTAAGGCTGTGGATCACCTTCATACAAAATCACAGCTAATGGAGAAAGCAAGTGAATATAAAATACCATTATTTCTGGAATTTGTGGATTATGAAAAGACATTTGACTCCATACAGCATAAGGCAATGTTTTGGTCACTGGAAAGACAAGGCATAGATACTCCATATATTATGATTTTGTAGAAAATATATGAGAACACTACCTCTTTTATTGGCCCGAGTGCCAAGCGATAGTGCTCAAGCGATATTTTGTGCGATACATAGTGTTCTTTCTCAGCAGATTAGTTATATTTATTTTCCAGTGTCTCTATTCTTCTTGTTTTTCATAAGTGATTCTTTACTTAAAAGCTTTGAACTAGAATCCAGAAAGGAAATACACCTTTCTTTCCTTGTATATATATTTATATAATCCGTACTAACCTAACTAATTCTCTAAACCGCTTGGTCACAGGGCGCCTCCGTTGCCAAGTGGGAAGGAGCAGCAGTGCATAGCACACGCTTCTTGATTAGACCGGGGTTCAAGCCCGTCACCACCAAATACAGAGGATGCCGAAAGGTCAGAGAATGACCACCACATATTCCGGAGCAATATGGCCTTAGTTGCTAATGCTCCTAAAAACCAAATAACAACAACAGCTTGGTCACTCCGCTCCTGCCTCCACTTGGCGGGGCTGGTAACCTGGGAGAAGAAAAATACTCTCCCGGGGCAAAAAGGAGTAAAGATGGACATAAATAGACATGCCACTTATGGATCTCGTGATCCAGATCTCTCAAACAGAGAAGACATAAATGCAGGTAATGCAAAATGGCAGAAAAAAGAAGGAACAGAAACCCCTGCTCCTCTTTTTCTGATACTGCATTCTTTAACTGATAATCCTTTGAGTAAGCTCTCCCCATTCTTAATACAGAAATGTCTTTAAAATGCGGCAGGCCCACCAAAAATGGTTCGAAGATTAAAATCTGGAGACCTTCTAGTGGAGATGAATGAGAATAAGCACTCAAAAAAAAAAAATATTAAAAATATTGACTTTTGTTGGAATTCCCACAAAGGTTACCCCGCATGCCACCCTAAACTACTCTAAAGGGGTAATAGCCGAGTGGGATCTCCTTAATGTATCTGAGGAGGAGATCGTTCAGGAATTAGGCAATCAAAATGTAATAAATGCCAAAAGGATAGTCATTAAGAAAGATGGGGTTCTTACTCCTACCCGAACGGTCATTCTTACATTTAAAACACCAGTTTTACCAACAACTGTTAAAGCTGGATATTTAGGGTGCAAAATTTGACCTTATATTCCAAACCCAGTCTGGTTTGGAATATAAGGTCTTCCAAATATAAGGTCTTTGGACACTCACAAGCAGTCTGCAACCACCTGTGCCTCCTGTGGTTCAAAAGAGCATGTTCACACAGACTGCTCTACTGAAATACAAAGCTGTTCAAACTGTAAGGGAAATCATTCAGCATTTTAAAAGGAGTGCATCCAGTTGCAGACTGAAAAGAATATACAAAAGTACAAAGTGGAACACAAGGTGCCATACCAAGAAGCAAAAAGACATTTTTCAATTTCAAATAAATTGCCATCTTATTCTTCAGTTGTAAAAAAGCAATGATCCATAACAGTACAAACAGATTGTTCAGTTCCGCCAACCATCTTAATTTCTGATTGGGCAAAGTCAGTCCTCTCTACACTAAAAGAACAGCCTACCCAACAGCAATCACCTCATTCGGTAAATGCACCATTGACAATACCGCCAGATAAAAATTCTGTACAACAGCCAGTTAATCAAACAAGCTCTGAAAGAAATAATCAAAAATCCATTACTGATACCATGGACATAGATAGACATTCACACCGAGATGAACCACCTCTTGAACTTCATGCAGAACAGGAGGACATGGACGTCACTAGACCAAATTTCCCAAAAAGGGAAAAAAGACTAGACAGGCGCAAGCAAACCACATCCCGTAAGCAAGCAGACACACCCGATAATTCTCAATAATGCATAGAATCATTCAATGGAATTGTTGCGGACTCCAAGCTAACTTAGACGATGTTTATGACTTAATTACCGAATATAAGCCTGCTGTTCTTTGTCTACAGGAAACAAACCTGACCCTTAAAATATCTATGAGTATAAAACATCATATAATGCTTAGAAAGGATAGGAACGATTCTAATATAGCACATGGAGGTGTAGCATTGCTAGTAAACTCCAGAACTCCTTTCAGACCTGTCACACTGCACACAACTTTAGAAGCATTCGCTGCTAGAGTTATGGTTGAGATAGCGGTAACAGTTGTTTCCATATATATACCTTTCACCAAATTATTCATACACTTTAGCAGATTTTAATGATTTAGTTACCCAGCTGCCACCACCTTTCTGTATCTTGGGTAACTGGAATGGGCATCATCCCTTATGGGGTTCCTCGCACCTTGATAAGAGAGGTCAGTTAATTGAAAAATTTCTTGAAAGGCACAACTTAACATTATTAAACAATGGGACTCACACGTATGTGCATCTTTCCTCATGGTCAACTTCTGCAATTGATCTTTCAATATGCTGCCAAACCTCCTTCCGCTTATTGATTGGACGATCACTGATAACTGCAAAATAGTGACCACTCTCCAGTAATATGCACACTGTCGACTAACTCTCCTCCTCAAACTGAAATAAAAACTGTTTGGAAATTCGACAAAGCTAACTGGGAGAAATATCAAGAACTGGTACATCTAGATATTCAGACCATTGAGACTCTCACCATTGACTCTGCTGTAACTTACATAACTCAGCAAATGATATCAGCTGCAGAAACCAGTATACCCAGATCATCCATGAAAACTCGCTCCCACCCAAAAATATGGTGGAATGAAGCCTGTATCAATGCCAAAAAAAGAGAAAATGGATACTGGAACTTATTTTGTAAATACCCAACCACAGCTAATCTCATACAGTTCAAGACAGCTAGAGCTAAATCTCGTCATATACAACAAATAAGCAAAAAAGAGACATAGTCCAAATATGCCTCTTCTATAAACAGAACCACAAATATTAGAACCGTTTGGACTAAAGTTCGAAGAATTAATGGAAAATATCCTCTTATAACCACTCTGATAATACTTCTAAAAGGTAAAGAAATCTGCAATCCTCTTGATATTTCTAATACATTAGGTGAAACCTTTGAAACTATCTTAGCTGTAACTGCATTTGAGCCAAGTTTCCAGACACATAAAGTACAAGCAGAAAAATATAATCTCAATTTCAGTACTTCAAGATAGCATCCATATAATGTATCCCTTACCATGGCAGAGTTACGTAGTGCACTTGCAAGATCCAAAAATAGTGCTGCTGGCCCTGATGGAGTGTACTATGCCATGATATATCATTTGAGTGAAAGATCCCTTTCTGCTCTGCTAAAACTGTATAATAGAATCTTTGACGAAGACTACTAACCTACCAGTTGGTGTCATTCTATTGTATTAGCTTTCCCAAAACCAGGAAATGACCATTCAGATCCAGCAAATGACTGACCGATAGCTTTAACTATTTGTATAGGAAAAGCATTAGAAAAAAATAATTAATGTCATATTGACATGGTTCCTAGAGACTGAATACATTCTAAGTCAAAATCAATATGGATTTCGCAGAACTAGATCAACACTTGACCTTATGGTCAAAGCTGAAGGAAACATCCGAAATGCATTTATCAGGAACGAACACCTAGTGATGATATGTCTTAACATTGAAAAAGATTTCGATACAACCTGGCGATATGGAATTCTTCACGATCTCTATGAATCCGGTCTTCGTGGTCATCTTCCAAAATTTATCCCGAACTTTTTCAGCAATAGGTCCTTTCAGGTACAATTTCACTCTGCTCTCTCGCAAACATTTGTGCAAGAAGAGGGGGTCCCTCGGGGTTCTGTGCTTAGTGCCACGCTCTTCTCTCTCTCTCTCTCTCTCAGGATTAATTCGATTACTAAATGTATTCCCAACACAGTTGAAACATATCTGTATACCGACGATCTGGCAATTTCAAGCCACTTACAAAACATGCATTTCATCGAAAGGCAGCTTCAAGGCACAATTAACATGCTTGTTCAGTAGGCCAAAAATAATGGATATAGACTTTCAAAACAAAAAACAACAGCAATTCATTTTTTCCGTAAGCGGAATTTACATCCAGATCCCGATTTACATCTTGACTCTCATCCAATTACTTTTCAACAGAGTATTAGCTTTCTTGGACTAATTCTGGATAAAAAACTTAGTTTCTTAGAGCATATTAAGAATATTCGTACAACCTGTCTAAAGAAGCTGAATCTCTTCAGGGCAATTTCTGCTATGTCGTGGAGTGCAGATCAGTACATGCTGCTGCACTTATACCAGTCGCTCATAAGATCCAAACTAGACTATGGGTCTCCTGCATATGCCTCAGCTAGAGAAAGTGTATTAAAATGGCTCAACCCAGTACATCACAATGCTCTCCGAATTGCACTGGGAGCTTTTCGTACATCGCCAGTTCAGAGTCTCTATACAGAAGCACACGAACCACCTCTATTTCTTTGTCGGCATGCTCTGTTATTAAGTTATGCAGCTAAAATCAGAAGTCTCCCACATCATCCTATAAAGCAGTATTTATTCACCCCAAAATGGCATAATTTGTACCAAAATAAACCATGTGGCATTAGATTACAAAGCAGGACTATGTGCTGGGAACTAAATATGAATAACATAATTCTAGATATTAGCAGGGCTACGCCACCATGGCAAATACCCTTGGCCAATGTTGACCAACATTTCCAACAATGGGGAAAGAATGCACTTCCTAATTTCAGTATTCAGCAGATCCATGCAACTCACTCTTTTCAGTTCTCTAGTTTTACCCAAATTTACACTGATGGTTCCAAGACAGATGGTAAAGTTGGCGCAGCTGCAATTCTACCAAACATTACAATATCCCAGCAGCTCCCTTTGGAGTACAGTATTTACACCTAGAACTGTATGCTATCCTGATGGCTCTAGACAATGAAAAACAGTCATTATATCCTCAAACTATTATCTACACCGATTCCTTAAGCTCTGTATCTGCTCTTCAGAGTTGTGGATGCAGTCATCCGTTACTACATCAAATTCAAATCAAGTTAGTGCAGCTTCTTGCAAACAGGCAAAAATTAATTTTCTGTTGGATACCTGGGCACTCTGGAATCATAGGAAATGAACAAGCGGACTTGCTGCCAAGAATGCCAGTCACATAACATCAGACATGCAGATACCTTACACAGATTTAAAACGCATCGTACATAGCACTGTTAGAAAAAAATGGCTATCCATTTGGCAGGGAGAAAAAAGCAATAAGCTCTTTCAGATTAAAAACAATCACAAGCAGTGGCTATCAAGCCTAAGAGGCAATAGAAAGGAAGAAGTAGTACTTGCCAGAATGCGAATAGGACGTACCCACCTAACTCCTAGTTATTTACTCACTTAGGATGACTCTTCACTATGCAGCAACTGTCAAACTCAACTCACAATAAACCACTTGATCACTGAATGCCCATTATATCTGAGAGAATAACAAACAGCTTTCTCTTCACATCTATATTCCTCTAATAAACTTACCGTACAGCAGATTATTGAAGACCGACAAGATATTAATGATGTTTTTACCTTTCTCAAAATGATAAACAAATATCATCTGATCTGAATCCTTTTATTTAATATAACAATCATGTACCAAATAAGATTGTAATAGGTCATGGCCTTAGTAGCCCTTGCACCAATAAATCCAACAAACAACAACAACAACCTCCTTTATTAGACTAGACTAGACAAAGACAGTAGCAAATTTAAAATTAAGAAAGGAGTTCGGCACAATATCTCCGAAGTTGTTTATGATGCCCTTGAGGAAGCTTTCAGAAGATTAGACTGGTAGCAGAAAGGAGTCAGTGTGAATGGAGAGTACCTAAACCATTTACGATTTGCAGATGACATTGTGGTCATAAGCCACAATCCGGAAGAATTAGAGGAAAGTCTTAATCAGTTATGCAGAGTTAGTAAGGATTTCGGACTAAAGATGAATATGGCTAAAACAAAAGTAATGATGAACAAGTATGCTACAGAAAGGGATATAATCAATTGAAAAGGTGGTTCATATACTTATCTTTCTCCTGGTGGGGCGTGGGGATGCCCCTCTAGAAATCATTGGGGGGTCGTCTTCTTTTTCGTCTCCATACTTCTGACTTTTCTCCCTAGCCTTCAGTCTCTCTCTCTCTCTCTCTCTCTCTGTACACTAGCACACGTCCAAATTTAAATTTGACAAAGTTAAACCGCATTCACCAGGCTTTTTTTTTTTTTTTTTTTTTTCCAATTCTAGTGTTATCTCCCCAATTTTTTTTTTTTTTTTTTTTTTATAAGCCCTGGCCATCTGAAATCTCAGGAAATTAGGTGGCAGGGCCTGCCAGAGTAAAACAGATTGCTGGTGTACCCAGTTTGCCTCCATAGGGATTAGTGTGGGCAACGTTGGGACCCACCAGGGTCCCAGCGGCTAAATGGCCAGAAGAACAATGGTACATGACACTACACACCACAATATCCATACACTTTTAAATCTCTGGCCTGTACAGTGTACTGTATCACACGACAATGTAAACTATGTGGAGATGGGGGAACCCCTGGTGCCATTAGACCTTAAACACACTATACACTATACTTATCTGGGACAAGTTATTAGCTGTAATAATGATAAATGGCTGGAAGCCAAGAGAAGAATAAATTTTGGATGGATAGCATTCAGGAAATATAGTAACGTACTGAGGTGCAATATTCCAATTTGTGTGAAATGTAAAATAATGAACCACTGTATACTCCCCACCATGACTTATGCAAGTGAAACTTGGGCCCTCACCAAAATAATGGAAGAGAAGCTGAGAACTACACAACGAAGAATGGAACGAATGATATTGGGAATCAGACTGTTAGATAAGAAGAGAAACACATGGATTAGGCAGCAAACTCAAATAAAGGACATTCTTATCAAAACTAATGAACTAAAATGGTCTTGGGTAGAACACATAGCTCTAAGGAATGGTGACAGATGGATTAAGAAAATAACAGACTGGTACCCAAGAGGAGCTAGAAGAAAACCTGAAAGACAACAACGGAGATGGACAGATGAAATTTACAAATTCATGGGTAGTAAATGAATGGCCATTGCACAAAATAGAAAGAACTGAGAAGTTACTGGAGAGGCCTTCATCCTGCAGTGGATTGAAAATGGCTGATGATGATGGGTAGTAGGGGCTGACAGTCTGAGAAAATTCAAAGGTCAGCTGGATAGTTACCTGCAGGAGGAGGGAAATGCGTAGATTGTCTATATCCTTTTATTTTATTATTATTTATTAATTATTTATTTTATTTTATTTTTATTTATTTATTATTTATTTTTTTTGGCTAGTTTAGCATAAACCTTAGGCTTCCTTGCACCATATGGCCATTACTAATACTAAAACCAACACATTTAATATTTGCTATTGGAGAGATATTCACTACATTTCCAGAGACTATTTTATTCATTTTTTTTTTTGTCTGAGTGTGTTAATTTTGTCTTAGACATAATTTTTCATATCAGGTATGGAAAACCTTTGTAATCTTTCATATCAGATTTGGGAAATCCTTAGTCCATTATGTTTAATTGGCTATACAAGAATGGGAAAACAAACTATGCTGCAGTAAAGTCTTAAACTTATAAATTCTTTAGTCTCCTCCAAATTTAATAATTATCCCAAAATATTTAGTTATATGGAAACATGCAAATATTCCACTGCATAATAGTATGAGCCAGCACAGCTGCCAAATCTGCTCCCGAGTACCAAGCAGTAGTCTCCAAACAGTACCAACCAGTAGTCTCTCTAGTGTAATTTTGTTGTGGTTTTTGTAGGATGAGTACTAGCTTTTTTCATAAACCCTCCTCCACTCGCAGTGTTACTACTGATCACTCTCAGTGTTACTGCCCACTAGTAACATTACTGCTAACATCATGCTGCTCTCCTCTTGTCACCACTCCTGCTTCCACTTGGTAGGGCCAGTAACCTAGGAGAAAATTCAACCATCAGGGCCAAAAGGAATAAAGATGGATGTTAATGATTTTCCATGTTTAGAACCGAAGAGCTCTCTCAACAACAATCATGAAACTGATCATGACTTCTCTCTGTTGAAAAGACTAAAAAAGATTCAGACAAACAGGAATCTCCAGCTTTCCTGATAATCCACCCTTTGTTGGTACAGCTGACAAAGAGTGGATTAAATGGCTCCAATTTTGGGACTTGAATAGAGATGTCTCACTCAAGACACTGAGCTCCTATTAAGACTTACTACTTTAAGTGGAATTCCAATTCAAGTCACCCCACATAACACACTGAATTCTTCCAAGGGCATGATCACTGAGTGATCATGCCCTTGGAGCGATCGTTTCTATTAAACATTTCTGAAGAATAAATAGTCCAGGAACTAAAAGATCGAAACATAAATAAGGAAAAAAGAATCGTGATATAAAAAGACTGCACCTTAGTCCCAACACAGCATAATTTTAACCTTTATTACACCAAATCTACCAGCTTCTATCAAAGCAGGCTATTTAAAATGCCACATTTGGCCTATTATCCCAAACCTGAACAACACTCACAATCAAACATATATGTTTAGAATGTTCTTTGTATAATAATGCCCATCTAATGTCATTCGGCTCTCTTGCAAACTTAAAGGAACCTTTGTCATTTAGCATATCATAGGCGAAAACTCAAATCTCACAGAATTCTCCTTCCTGAAATGAATAGGATTATATGACTAAAGCACTTCTGTTTCCACAGCAGCCAATACAAGTAGTATGAATTATTTTGACAGTTGTAATATGGTCTAAGTAGCCATTGCACTGAAAAACTCATAAACGTTTTTTTTATAATCTTTTTCTTTTTGAAAAAAAAAATAGTAAAATTGTGTTAAAAGAAGAGTTTTTAGAAAGTTCTGCAAATTTCTGCTTATTTTTGTTAATGAATTAACCCTTCAGTTGGGCTAGTATACATTGCAAAATAGAAATGTGGGCTACTAGCCTTGTACTCTGTAATGTGTGATTTCATCGTATTTATGTGGTGCAAAGCTTATTAAGAATCTCTTTCAGTAAGATGCTTAAGAAATACAACAAAATTTCAGAAGACATGCTTGATTTACCATGTATTGTGAAATCTGAAAAGGTAACACATTTGCTTGTGTTACTGTATTTGTTATTTGGTTTTTAGGAGCATTAGCAACTAAGGCCATATTGCTCCAGGGATATGCGGTGGTCATTCCCTGACCTTTCCGCATCCTCCGTATTTGGTGGTGATGGGCTCGAATCCCAGTCTAATCAAGAAGCGTGTGCTACGCACTGCTGCTCCTACCCACCTGGCTACGGAGGCACCTTAATTGCAAGCAGCCTGAAACATGGTTCAATTAAACATTTGAAAAAAATATATGCAAAAGGATAACATGTATTGTTTAAAAATAGAAATGCAAATGTAGATTAGTATTTCATAGTGCCATTGAAGTCACATGTTGAATGTTTATTTGCATCCTCTGTCTTAGAACATAATCTTCCTCTGAGTTATTCTATCATACAGGCATATTGTTCAGAAATATGATTCCTGATAGTGGAATAACAAAAAAAAAAAAAAATCCTCTGGAAGAACTAAAACAGCAGGGATTGTTAGTGAAATTACACAGACAGGAAAGAAGAGGCTGTGATGGTTCAGAAATGTAATTTTTGAATCCTGCAGATGGCAATAATTAAATAATTCCAAACAATATCCTATTCTAGTAACTTTTCCTAATTAAAATTTTTCATATTGAAAATAGCTTGCTCTCAATGCCAGGAGGTGACTACAAGGTACAACATTGGATATCTTCTTCTGAATAACGTGAAAGCACATGGAATTCCTTCAGAAATTTTCTGGCACTTAGTGTTGTCTAGCCCTTGTTATTGTTGGCCTAAAAACTGGACTGGCAAGATTATTTAATGAGAAGGTTGAGCACTCAGTGGAAATAGGCTGTCCATATTGTCTTATTAATTTTCATGCTGAAAAGTGATCTGCATGTCTTCCTGTGATTAATATTTGGAAATTTACTTATCAAGAAAGAAGTTGTTAGGGGAAAGATAGATTTAAACAATTTTGACTGATTCATGCCACTGAAGTGAAAAAATATTTTGAAGAATATTTGTACACTTTGGTTGTCTTTGGTTAAACATGTAAGTAGAGTAGTAGAAGAGTAGCAACATTTGACAAGTCTATTTAAAGAAGAGGTTAAAAGTAGTAAGAAAACCAATGTGAGCACTTTTCAGGGTTATCAAATTTTGAAATACAACAAGCAATTACTTAATGAGTGGCAATGACTCATTTGATGATGTAATCCTAAACAGGCCAAACAAGGTGATAATTCTAGACATGTTGTTTCGTTTGTGCAAAAAAGCTGTTTGTCTTTATTCAAATCAAAAGCCCTCTCTTTTGATTTGAATAAAGCATCTTGCTTGTTTCTTTTAAATGTTATGCCAGTGTTTGAATATCTGAACATAACTTTTCAATTCAGCATGCCTCATATCCATGTAATGAGGTCATTACTCCTAGATATTGTTGGTGGATATTATACACAAATTCAGCAGTTCTTAAATCTCTCACTTACAAAATGGAAGTTGATTACCATAGCAGACTAAACCAGAAGGATGCTTCTGACAGCTTGAAATAAAACATTATTTCATTTAATTCTTAGCATTTGAACAGTTTCTCATCACAACTTCTGAGTTTGAGAGAATATTCAGCTGGGGAGAAAAACAAGCAGGGCCATTGTTAGGACCAACACTTTAATTCAGCATTTTCTGAAAGGGTGCAAATGTATTCCCAGAAATCATTGTTTAGGTAAAAACCAACATCTCTGAAAACATTTTCCATAGGAAATAATGGGAGAAAAAAGTAGAAGTAGAAAATTGTGTAACAGTAACTCCAGAATAACTTACCAGTTGGGTGTTAGTGATACCATATTCAAGGTAGAGCAGAACAAAAAAGAGTTAGGGATAATTGTTGTGCAGTCTAACATGAAGTTATCTGAGTGTGCAGACAGGCTGCTACATCTTGAACACTGTGTACAGGGCTGTAAGCCGTATTTGAGGATGGCTGTGAATCTGTTGGAACAGATGCAGAGAATAGGTACAAGATTAGTCAGGGTCACAAAGGGTATACATACCAAAAAAGGGTGCAAATGTATTCCCAGAAATCATTGTTTAGGTAAAAACCAACATCTCTGAAAACATTTTCCATAGGAAATAATGGGAGAAAAAAGTAGAAGTAGAAAATTGTGTAACAGTAACTCCAGAATAACTTACCAGTTGGGTGTTAGTGATACCATATTCAAGGTAGAGCAGAACAAAAAAGAGTTAGGGATAATTGTTGTGCAGTCTAACATGAAGTTATCTGAGTGTGCAGACAGGCTGCTACATCTTGAACACTGTGTACAGGGCTGTAAGCCGTATTTGAGGATGGCTGTGAATCTGTTGGAACAGATGCAGAGAATAGGTACAAGATTAGTCAGGGTCACAAAGGGTATACATACCAAAAAAGACTTCAGTTCCAGTTCTGTAAATGAAGAGTCTGGAAACTGGGAGACCTGATTGAAGGCTTTTTGATGGCTTTTTGCTCTTGCTTGGATAATGTACATAATGAGATGTAAATTCAAATTGAAAAAGGACAGTTGCAGGATACATGTGTGAAAATTTTCTTTCAGTTAGAGAGTAATTGTTGGAAAAAATTTCCATGTGGTATTGGGGAAGTGGATGGTTTAAATAAATTAAAGAAGGATCAGATAAAATATTAGAGAGAATGGACAAATGATGGGAATAGTTTTAATTTTTAACTTTTTGGCTGATGGATATAAGCTTGCTTTCTTGCATCATATGCAAGGAAGCAAGCTTATATCAACATACTAAAATCAACATCCATTTCATCATCTTGATCCATTTTCCACATTTTGATTGAATTATTTTTTCGGTGAGAAAGAGCACATCAACTGAATTTTCTTCATTGGCTGCTGCTTTCTAATCTGTGGTAATATTGTCATTGGCGGCACAAATCTGGCATATAATGCTTTGAATATCACTGTTTTTGTGCAGTACATGATTTTCGGTACCAGATTCTTCTTCTTGTTTTGCTCCTCGTCCTTATAAGAAATTGGCATTTCTTGAAACATACCTATAAACATGTTTATGTCACATTTTTCAAGGCTCTGTCAATAATATCATTTGCATCTAGTCTCACACATTTTTGGAAAAATTGGAAAAAAAAAAGTGGCATCACATTCCTGCATCTTTACTAATAAATATCTCATCATCAAAATATGGCTTTGAAAGCTCTGATAAATCTCTTTGGCTTCGAAACCCCTGATTCCATTGCAACGCTGTTTGATGAATGTCATTTATAGTCGAAGGAATTGAAGTTTAACATTAAATAAATCCACGTAAGACAAAAATAAGGGAATTTTTTTTTATCTATATGATTAATAATTATATATAATAATAATCATACACTGTGCTGCCACTTTATTAGGTGCACCCCCTGCTGTGCACACAAATGGTTTGTCCCACAACGTTGCAAGTCACATGACCACAGTTGTGGATATAAATACAGCAGAACAACCTTTCTAGTATCAGTTAAGCGTACAAACTGTAGCAAGAATAGGGAAAAGGAGTGATCTAACTGACTTTGAACATGGCATACTAGTAGGTGCAAGACGGGCTGGACAAAGCACCTCTGAAACAACAGTTCTCTTGAACTTTTCACGCACCACAGTTTCAAGGGTGTATCAAGAATGGCACAACAAACAGAAAACATCCTCTCAATGGCACTCCTGTGGAAGAAAATTGCTTGTTGATGAGAGAGAGAGAGAGGTCAGAGGAGGATGGCTAGAATTGTGCAAGCAAACAGATGGGCCACAATGTTGCACATCACATCAGAATACAACCTTGGTGTGCAGAACAAAATATCGCAACGGACCACTAGTCGCACTTCGTCACGAATGGACTACAAGAGAGCATGCCTCCTGTGGGCACAGCAATAACAGCACTGGACTATCGAGGATCGGAAAACAGTTGCTCGGTCTGACGAGTCGAAGTTCCTCGTGCATCATGTTGATGGAAGGCCCAGAATTTGGCAAAAACAAAATGAATTCATGGACCCGTCATGTCTGACAACTACTGTGCAAGGTGGTGGGTGCAGTGTTATGGTGTAGGGAATATTTTCTTGGCACATGTTGGGTCCATTGATACCCATAGATTCATGTCTGAATGCCACATCATACCTAAACATCATTGCTGACCAAGTGCATCCATTCATGTTGACAGTTTATCCTCAGTCAGATGGTTACTTCCAGCAGGATAATGCGCCAGTGCACAAAGCCCGAATCACAATGGAATGGTTCCAGGAACATGACAATGACTTTTCTTTGCTGCAGTGGCCCGCTCAGTCCGCAGATCTCAATCTTATTGAACATCTTTGAGATGAGCTGGAAAGGGCTGTTCGCTGCATGGTACTCCATTCCTGCACAACATTTTCAGCATCTTGTTCAATCCATGCCTAGATGAATTCAGGCTGTTTTGAAGGCTAAAGGAGGTGCAACACGCTGTTATGTAGGTGTACCTAATAAAGTGGTAGCACAGTGTATATAATAATAATAATAAATATAATCGATCTTTATTTTTTTATCCATGTTTTTAAAACACTTAGGATTTTTTCACATTGTTTGTTGAGGCAACCAAGAATCATTTCTTTATATTTCAATACCACAGCATTTATTTATGTATGTACTCAGGAACGTGTTAAAGAAATAACAGTTGCTTCTCTCCCCCCTTCCAGAATAGATTATAAGAGACGTAATTTAGACTGGATGACCTGAATCTGAATTCTGTTCTTGAAAATAACTAACTTTGATTTTGTCAGCTTATATTGTTGTTTGTATTTGAAGCAAGGCGGTGGTAACTATGACCTCACTTTTTCTTAATTACAGTAATGAACTGATAATGAATGCTTTCCATAGCATTATGTAATAAAGAACTCATGGAACAAAAAATAACTACTTTCTCCTCCTGTGAATTGGAAGAATTCTTTATTCTGTAGTACGTATACGACACCCAGTATATTTGGAGAAAATATATCAATTATCAGGTGGATTGAAAGCAATTAATTAGGAAAATTAACCTAAAATATTTAAAAAGCTGGACAGTGCACAAAGGCACAAATTACAGAATACCTAGAAACCTCACTGCTGTCTGATAGACTAAAGCCACTTAGTAGATCATGTTGGATATGTTGATTGCACTTTGTATTAAAGATGAGCAGAGGCAGTATCACTTAATAGCAACTTAAAAAATTCTTCAGTAAATTGTATAAGTTCATGTTTGAAAAAATAATATATACATATTTAACACATAATACAATATAACACAATAAAAAAAAAACAGACATGAAATCTGGAAAAAAAGTAAACTTTCTTTGAAACCATAAGTCTTCCAGAAAAAGTGGAAAAGTTGTCAAGTTTGAACATTCATTGTATATGCTCTCAACATTATTCATTTTTTTATTATTTATATTGCTACTATCTAAATTTAAGCTCTTTTTAATAGTGTCTGCTCCCTTTCAGGTGTGGGATCTCAGCACTCAACATACATGGTCCAGTATAGCATGCAAGGTAACAATGGTTGGCCATACAGACACTGTTCGGTGCCTCCAAGTTAGTAATTTTCTGTTATATTTATCAGATTTGTAATAAACAAACCTAATTTAACTACATACATTTGAATCATATACAAATTATAAATGCCTGTTTATTTCTCTGTCCAAACATGAAATAAAGCTTGAAAAGGTCAGAGTAGTATGTCACTAATGTTGACTTAAAGTGTAATGCCAATCATACTAAATTTTATGGAAAGAGGGTCTGCCCCTATATAAAAAGTAGAGTAAAAGTGGGAAAACTCCACATGAAAAAATCTGTACGAAAAAAAAGAAGAAAAAAAAGGATTATACCTACTTAGTAGCTGAAGTTTCAAATGCCACAGATGATTTATGAATCAGTTTATTATCGAAGTTCGGAAGAGCCACATGTACCCTGTATTTATTTCTTTAATAAATCATTAGCAACATACTATTTGGTTGACCTTTTCAAGCTTTATTTCCTATTTGTCCTCTAATAGCAAGAATATCACATTTAAATAATGTAAAGAAACAACTCGTGCAGTTCACTTAACTTGGTAGTAGCGCCCCAAAGTGTAGCAAAAAATGGTGAATCATTTGACAGGTTCTCAACTTTCTGTTTAACTTCTGGGAAATGTTTTTTTTTTTTTTTTTTTTTTCATTCTGTTTGAACAGTATCAGTATTTCATCTTTCCATAATTAATTGCAGTTAATATGTATATGCAATTACTTAAAATGTACATACAATTATTTATTGTATGTACTAAGTTGTATACCTATATAATATCAGTGTAAATACACCATAGATAACTCTTAAGGAACTATGATGGTAGTGTGGGAGGCATCATTTGCTTTGTATCTCATATTGTGCTCTTCCTTCACAATGAGTTGCCATGGTATTGCACTACCTTGAATAAGTAACGTTTCACTAATAGAGAAGACTATTGTTACTTATTCTCAGTGAGTACCACCACCCAGACGGCACTGTTTCAAAGCTATTGGCCTATCATCGGTAGGCAGGTACCCTGGTATTACAGACATGACAACTCAGTTGTGAAGATAGTCACACAATATGATACATGCCAAAAGGTTTATGTGATAATATTTAAAAATAGCTAAATTAACAAGGCATTATATAATATGGTAAGAGTTTAATATTTATATAATATCGATGTAGATACACCATAGATAACTCTTAGGAAACTACGATGGTAGTGTGGGAGACATCATTTGCTCTGTATCTCATATTGTGCTCTTCCTTCACAACGAGCGCCATGGTATTGCACTACCTTGAATAAGTAACGCTTCACTAATAGAGAAGACTATTGTTACTTATTCTCAGTGAGTATCACCACCCAGATGGCACAGATGATAGGCTAATAGCTTTGAAACGGTGCCATCTGGATGGTGGTACTCACTGAGAATAAGTAACAATAGTCTTCTCTATTAGTGAAGCGTTACTTATTCAAGGTAGTGCACATCATTGAATAAGGTAATGAATTACCTTATTCAAGGTAATTCATTGTGAAGGAAAAGCACAATATGAAATACAAAGCAAATGATGCCTCCCACACTACCATCATAGTTCCTTAAGAGTTATTTATCTATGGTGTATTTACACTGATATTATATAGATATTAAACTCTTACTCTTAACGTATTATGTCTTGTGCATTTAGTTATGTTTAAGTACTAAGTTTTAATAAAAAATTAAAAATTTTAAAAGATACTGTGTGTTTTACTCCATTTTTTTTTTCAAAAAAAAAGAAAAAGAAAATTGCAAAAAAAAACTTTTATTCATAAAATAAACATATTTCTCTTCCATTTTTTCCAGTTTAAAAGACTGTTATGCCCATGAAGTTTCAAAAACATGCCCATGTATATATATTTCTTTTCACTTTGAGATTGGGCATTTATGCTTCCAGGTTGTCTGACTCCTTTTTTTTTTACTTATCATGTATTTATATATTGTTAAAAAATATATTATATAGTCAATACTATTAGTTACTTCTGTTTTCAGGTTTATTTTATTTCATATTTGGCCTGCTTCACAGTGCACATCATTTGAAACTACATGTCTTACTTCCACTAGTGTAGCAGCCATCTTGAGAGAATATAAGGTATTGTGTTCCTGTCTTTACATGTGAACAATAATAAACCTTCCATAAATCAATACAGTAAGGCTGTAGATGTACCCTGAACAATGCAGGAGCAGAAAATCAGTAACTGGAAACTATCAACAAACACAACATCGTAGCTTCTCTGGTGTTATGCTGTTCTTCAAGCAAAAAGCCAAGTACAGTCTGTCCTCGTATAGCACGATAGTTGCGTTCCTAGAAAACCTCGTGCAATGCGAAATCGTGCAATATAAACAACAGGCCCTATGGGAAAAGTAGGGTTAGGTTCCGACCACCCAAGATTGAACACACATTTGGAACCAAAACATTACCAAACAATAAATAATTGGGTAATTTTAATCGTTATAAAATTTAAGTATTTTATAACGATTAAAATACGTAATAAAAATATTATAATAAAGTATTTTTAGTATTTTTTAATAGTAAAAAAGTATTTTTTACGAATAAAATACGTATTTTATTCGTAAAAAAATTATTATATTAAATAAAATAGTCGTAATAAAATATTGCTAATGCTTTTGCTTCTATCGTAAGCAAACTTGTTTTTTATTTGATTTTCTATCGAAACAGATGACAGCCGTTCCATCTCTTCCAATTCTTGTGTCTTAATCTAATGGATTTTAATTACACTGAGTTGTTCCCGCTATGAAAGTTGTTTTTATTTTCTCTGCATTCTTTGTAATTCTCGGCGTTGCCTGATTTAGGTCTATAGCACGTGCAATATCACATGGCCTTTCATTTCGCTCAAAGCGTTTCACAATTTCATATTTTTTCTCTATCGACAGAGGCGGACAGAAGCCTTACGGGGGAAACCACGGTGGGCCGGAGGCCGGTGTGATTTTGGCCATAAACCGTAGTATGAGGCCACTATAAATTTTCCCGGTTAAGAATTTTTGATCCAGTCCGCCTCTGTTTATCGATATTGCTTTTTTTTTTTTTTTTTCCTCTCTGAATCTGCAGTATCTTAGCCAGAACGCTTCCTTTTCACACCTTTTAAGTATTTTACTCATTTTTAGGGAATAAAGCACAATTATAAAACGAGGAGGCACGCTTGATACACATAAACAAAGCTGTGCGCGTGTAGCAACTGAATAAACAACACCGTAAAGGCCGAGATACACTATTAACACCTCACATTTTACTAAAGCACATTTCTGGGGGTTACTACCATAAAACAATAAAAATAATTTCCAGTTGCGTTTCTGCTAATGGAATCTGTTATAAACTGGTAGTAAACTCCATCTAATTGCATTTGCTATTATATCGATAGCTGGAATTGTGTTGGTTTTTACGTTATTATGGTGAAATGTGTTTCCCCTTCACTGATATAAAACACATAAATACATTTTCGGAATCTTCTTCATTCCTATCGTGTTGCGTTCAGTTGGGGTGATTCCGCGTTCGACTGCCATTTCTTGTAAACACAAAGGCGAATCGTGTATAAGCGAATTCGGTTCGTGTTATATAAGATAACGTTCCCCTATTTATAAATCGTGTATGATCGAATTCGTGTAATGTAAACACGTGTTATACGAGGACCGACTGTAGTTACAAAGACAGTGGTGGATCACCTGACAGATTGTCTTGCACAATCTATGTGATTGTGTAAGACAACCTCTCAATAGTTCAACCCTCAATATCAAGTGAACCAATCTGATTCAACCCCTTACTTTTAGAGTTTATATAAGTAAAGAAGTCCTTGCTGTTTTTCTTAGCATCCTTTGCCAAAGATTTCTCGTAATCTACCTTCGCTTGCCTAACCTCCTTTGTGACTTGATTACAGACTAGCTTATATCTGCCATAGGTTTCTTTGTCACCTGAAAATTTATATGCATCTCATGCATTTTTCTTCTCTACCATGAGTCTCATTAGTTCATCTGACATCCATTTAGGCCTAAACTTTGAACAGTATTTCTTAATCAGTATGAAAAACCTAGTAGCTTTCACGATTAGTTCCTTGAACTAATCGTGAAAGCTACTAGGTTTTTAGGAAAGCTACTAATAAAAGCTTCCCACTTAGAATTGCTGTTGGTAACATCATCAGTTTGTCCCACTGTACAGAATTTAAAAACTGTCTGAGACCGGTGTAGTCGCCTTTATGGGAGAAAAAGCCCTTCCCTTCCCTTTACGGTAATTATATCTTTAAGTAAATTCCACATCAGTACACTGCAATCGCTGCCTCCTAGTGGTTCCTTTATCTGCAAATTTTTTATATTGAATCATCACTGCTGATAACCAGATCAAGAGTATTACCTTCTCTGGTTGCCTCTCGAACTTGCTGCTGCTGCAGAAATGTCATACTATTGTACAAATGGATTTTGCAAACCTCTTTGAACCCAAGAATGTTTTCACATAAAGCATCTTTCATACGTACAGGGTACACACCCTTTAATTTTTATTCTTTGTGGGTTTTTTTTGGCTAATGCCATATAAACTTGCATTCTTGCATCATTTGTCATTACTACTACTAGAATATAACTAAATTTAACTGATACTAGAATATAACTGATATGTCTATATTATATCTTATATATATATTGTTTGTGTTATTAGTAATAAAGAAAACAGCATAGTCTAACAACATTTGAAACTACATACCTTGGATTATTCCGTTTTTTTCTCAATATATATATCCCCTTGAGTTCAATACACATTCTCCATTTTAAGAGCAAAGAGGAAATACCTGAAAATAGGAAGTATTTATTTTGGTCTTTGTAAAAGTCATTTATAGCTTCCTTGAGATTGTTGTCCTTGAATATCAATGCCTGTGCAGGTGTTTCATTAGATTTCTTAGACAAAATAATCACTCAAAGTTGTAGTTGCTTTATGGAGTTGTGTGCAGATGCATTATCATGAAGAAGTAGGACACCTCATGTCAACTTCCCTCTTCTCTTTTCCTTTATGGCCTCTTAGTGTATCGAAAGAATTCCTTCCATGTCCCAAAAGGTGCTAGTCATGATCTTCCCATTGGAAGGTTGAGTCCTGAACTTTTTAGGTGGTAGTGACCCTATGTGTGTTTCCATTTCATGAACTCTTGTTTTGTTTCTTGATCCCGGTGTTGAATTCGCATTTTAAAAACAGTTCAATTTTGGAAAGAACCCCTCATGGATTTTAACTTCTGGCTTAGTGTGCCATGATGGGTTTTGTAAAGTCAGGGTACCTGCATGTATCTTGTGTCGTGTGTAAATTTTTTTTACAAATTTTAACCCTGCACTGTTTTTGAAATGTTGTGAACGTTTTTGGCACCTATCAAAGATTGACCTTTGACACGTACTCATGAAAGGCTAGTACCCAAATATTACTTTTTCTTGCATTTATCGACACTTAAATATGTCCGTTCTAAATAACAAGGTCCTCAATTTTTCTGGAATATTTCTGGAGTTATCAGTTCCCAAGTGGGGTCATATGTAGATTCTCAATCCCATTTAAACTATTTAGCCAAAATTTTATCTGGTATCTAGAAGGTGGCAGCATTATATGAGGGGTGATCATTTAATTCATGGACTTGTGCAAGATCTTATCTTACTTATCATCATCTGAATCCTCTATGAATTTCTCCTTCTTGAAATACTCTCCCTTGAGCGTTACAAACTTTTACCACCATTGCACCCTTGCATTGAATGCTCTTTGCAAGCAATTTTTTGAAAGACTGTGATGTGCTTCCATTGTCGCTCTGCAAGCATCGTTTTTGGCTCCGGAACGCTTGTCTTTCAGAGCTTTCTTCAAGTCCAGTGAATAGGGGGATGTGGCAGAACCTCTGCACCTATGACAGTGATCACTGGCTGTACAATATTAGCTGTATAGGGCCTGGCATTCGCTTGATGGAAAAAACCACTTCACACTGGAAAGTTCTTGACATTTCTCACAAATGGCACAGCAAAGTTTGGCTCTGAGACCTCAGAGTATGCTTCCTTATTCATAGTTGTTCCACGAGGCACAAAATGTGTAACAAGAATGCCTTTTATGTCAAAAAACCATATATTTGTCAGCTGAACGAGAAGCTCAATTTCTTAGGTCTTGTTGAATCAGAATGCCTCCACTCACTCGACTGTTGTTTTATCTCTGGATCATAGTGAAAAATCCAAGTTGTTTCATCACAAGTCACACTTCAATTTAAGAAGTTTTGACCCTGTATTTCAAAATAATCAACCATTTCTTTGCACAGTTTTACTCTTTACTGTTTTTTTTTCTGGAGTCATATCGTGCGGAATCCAGTGGGCACAGATTTGTGATATTTTCAGGTGATCTTTCACAATATTGTGAGTAAACCATGTGAAATGGACACTCTAACAGCTAATTCACAAATTATAATTCCCCTCTTCATCCAAGATTTCCTGGGCTTTTGTGATTTGCTCAGTTGTTGTTGAGAGGAAGGCTGACCAGGTCTTGGGTCATCTGCAACAGAATCACGTCCTTCACTGAATCGCTTGTGCCATTTAAATATGGCCACCCTACCAAGACACTCCTTACCATATGCTTCATTCGTCTCTTTAACTATCCTATGCATTTAAGCCCCGTCTGACACAATAACAAATCGCATATCACTGTTCAATCTGTATGTCCAATATGATACTTGCTTCAAAATAGTCATCAGTGACACGCGGCTAAAAAAAACTCCACCCAGCACTAGCTTGACAAGTAATGGCATGCACACACACAGTCTGCTCAGTAGCAGACTTTGTGTGTGTGTGTGCTCAATCAGGGAGAGCACCTCTAGCAGCAGTTATAGAAAGTTAATACAGTAAATATAAAATCTTGCACTAGTCCACGAATTAAATGATCACCCCTCGTGTATAGTTTTATTGAGTTCATCCCTTTTGCCAAATTTTATAATGACCTGGTGCTCCAATTTTGTATCATTCATGATTTCCTTTGGTGTTTTCTGCTTTAAACCTATATTGAGTTTGGATCTGTGCTGAATAAGATACAGGCATGTGTGATAAAACTACAGTTTTTTTATAAATCAAGCATATTTATAGGCAAGGTAGATAACATATTGAACATCTCTCAGTATATGTTTTGTTTATTGATAAAGTATGAATTGATGCAGTGACTTGCGACATCATGCACATAATCAAATATTACAATATCATACGATGCAATGTTTAAACTTTATCTAAAAAATAGGTATGTTTATGGTAAGAGTAATTCATGTTAGGAATGACAAACGTTGATATTATAACAAAGCCAGGTGGGTTCAGCTGTGCATATAACTGTGTGCAAGAAAAAAAAGCCTAGGAGATTGTCAAAGATAATCATTCTACTGCATGAGAACATATCTACGTATAGTAAATTTGACCACAGCATTGGCAACCTTTGGCTGAAAAATTGTGCATCACTGTCCTTACACTCCAAATTTGGTCTTCAATGATTATCACTTCCACACAATCCATGTAACCAAGATCGAGCTGAGATTGAAGGCTACTAGGAGAAAGCAACCAATGAAGAAAGTTGACTTAGAGAAGTTAAAAAATCTTTGGAAGAGTTTTAAATCTGTTCTCACTGAAGCGAGTTCAGAAGTTCTAGGTTATGAAAAATGTCTAAAGAACGACTGGATGACAGATGGAATTTTGACACTCGTGGAGAAGTGCAGTGCATTTAAGAACTGTAATGCACTATGGTAAATTAAAGGAGCTAAATAGAGCTGGATCACAGAAAAATGCAGAGAAATAGAAGCTCTGCAAGAAAAACATGATGATTTCAATCTTCACAGAAAATTAAAGAGATTTCAGGAATTAATAGAAGGAAACAACCAACTTCAATCCGAAATGACAAAGGTGAGATTATCCTGGAAGAATTAGGAAAAACTGGATATGTGGACTAAATACATATAAGACCTCTTTGCTGACAGTGAACACGAGTTAGATGACAACAACAATGCAGTGGTAGGGCCATCCATACTTAGATCTGAGGTGGAGAGGGTGATTAAATCAACGAAGAAGGGAAAAGCCAAAGGACCTGATGAAATCACAGCGGAAATAGTCAAATTGCTCGACTACAAAAACACTGACATTCTTGTTGAATTATTTAACAGAATTCATGATGTGGGCAACATCCCTCAGGATTGAGCGACATCAACATTCATCACTCTTCCCAAAAAAACTAAACACCAGCACTTGTGGAGACTTCAGACTAATCAGCTCGATGAGCCAAGTCCTCAAAGTGGTCCTAAAAATAATTGAAAATCGAATTTTAAGGAATTGTGAGGATTCGATGGATGATGCACAGTTTGGATTTAGAGCAGGACTGGGTACAAGAGAAGCACTATTTTGTGCCCAAGTCGTGATGCAAAGGTGCAGAGAATGACTGATTAATGCCTTTGATCGAGAGAGAGAGAGAGAGAGAGATCAAAGGCATCAGTTTGATCAAGTCCAACACACCAAGCTCATCAAGATCCTTAAGGAGTTCAGCCTTAATGTAAAGGACTGAATAATCAAATACCTGTAGAGGTGTTTGATTATTCGGTATTCTGACCAAATGGCATCTGTTGTAGTTGATGGCAGAAAAACAGAAAATGTCAACACTGAATGTGGAGTGAGGCAAGGATGTGTACTTCCTCCCCCTCCTGTTTAACATTTACTTGGACATCATCTTCAAGAGAGCATTAGATGGAAGAAATGAAGGAATATCTGTCAATGGTAGAGTAATTAACAGCCTTCACTTTGCAGATGACACTACTTTGTACAACTGATATGCAGGACTTGCAGATACTTCTCAATTGTGAGTGAAGAAGGTGAAAGAATGGGCCTCAGAATTAATATCAAAAGACTAAGCTCATGGTCCTTAATGGGGCAATGCCAACACCTCCCCTCATGTTAAACGGAAAGCTGATAGAGAGAGTTGACAAAATCAGATATCTAGGCTGTTGGATCAATGACAAAAACAAACCAGATATGGAAATAAAAGCAAGGATCGAAATGGCCAGGCAGTATTTTCTTAAAATGAGACCTGCATTATGCAATGGAAACCTGGATCTCCACCTTAGAATCCGAATGATGAGATGTTATGTTTGATCAGTTTTGTTGTATGGTGCCGAGACATGGACACTGAAAACTAATACCTTGGAAAAACTAGAAGCATTTGAAATGTGGATGTACAGAAGGATGTTAAAGTATCCATGGACAGCAAGAGTGACCAATGATTTAGAGCAGAGAATAGGAATAATCCATGAATTGCTGAAGGACATAAAGAAAAGAAAAACAGTGTATCTTAGACACCTGATGAGGAACAACAAAAACACAATTCCATGGCTAGAGACAGAGAGACGTTTGCCGTGGTGGTCACCGACCTCTGTTAGTAGATGGCACACAGAGGAGAAGAAGAAGATTATCACATGTTTGGACCAATAAAAGAGAACTTGAGATGGTAGAAATTGAAGATGGTTACAAATTCAAGTGCAATGTCACTTAAATTGGCTATTCAATTGTAGACATTTTTTTTATGCTGCGAGCATCACTATTGGGGACAACATCTTGACGAAGTGTAATACGAGGGCTGTTCAATAAAGAATGATCATAATTTTTTTTCCACAACACTTTTACTCTTATTAAGCAACTGTATTTTGATGGTGCTTTTCAAAGTAGTCTCCCTTTAATGAAATACACTTACTCCAATGTTTCTGCCATTCTTCAAAAACATGGTGGAAGCCATATTTTTTAAGCTTTTGAGAATTGCCTCTGATGTCTTAACCTCCTCCTCTGACTTTTGAAATAAAAAAAATCACAGGGTGCAAGGTCAGGGGTTGTAGGGCAGATGAGGAACACATTTGACATTAATGCTGGCTAAGTCCTCAATGACAATAGGAGCAGCGTGAAGTCTTGCATTGTTGGCTGTGGTCATTTGCAACGAATGATCCTGCAAAGTGTGCAGTATAGTCCTGTGTTAAGGTCCCACGACAGCCATATAATGTGGCACATCATGCTTGTAAACCATTCCTTGAATGTCAAAAAGATGACCATAACTTTTCCTGCAGATGCCACAACTTTTTTTTTTTTTTTTTTTTGGTGTTGGCAATGACAGATTTCCAGACAGTGCTTTGTTGCTTACACTCTGCGTTGAAATGATGTCTGGGTTTCATCCTCTCACCTTGTGCAGAACTCACTGCCTTCATAACCATCCACTGCAGCTCCTGACAAACCTCTATGCAAACTTGCTGTTGCTCAAGTGTAAGTAGCTAAAGGTAAAGGCATGGGTTTTAATTGCAGAAGAGGGGATTTGACAGTTTAAAGTGCTATATGGTATCTGTGAACAGATTGCAGAGTGAGCACAAATACACTTGAATTATGGAATACCTTTAAAGCAAAAATCACAGAAGCCATGAATGCATACATAATATTAAGAAAATATTGCAGGAGGTGGATACCAAAATGGATGAATGCGAGCTTCCAGTCAAATAGAGCCGAAAAAGACAGCATGGGATAGTTACAGAGCGGGTGAAAAATACTGAAGCCTACAACTGCTACAAGTTGATTTATAATTGTACCACAGATAAGGTTAGAGAGAGCAAAGAATGGGACATGGGATTTTTCATGTATGTGATACAGCAAATTAAAAAGCAAATCAGATTGGACCCTTGTGCACTGGTTGTGGGGAAAGTCTTAAACAACCCAGCTGATATTACAGATGAATTGAACAGATGCTTTGCATCTCTCTTTGCTAAAGAAGAAAGACCCTTCATGCTGAAAAAAGGCTATGAAATTAGTGATTTCGAAATTGCAGATGACTATTTATTAGAAAAACTTTTGAGCATATAGGCAAGTAAAACTCCTGGAGGTGATTGCATATACCCAATAATTTTAAGGGAGGTCACCTGTGAGTGTATTGAACCATTGAAGTTAATTAAGAGAGCATCTTTGGATTCTGGAGAGATTTCTTTGGGTTGGAGAAGTGTCAACATATCACCAATACATAAAGGTAATTCTAAGGGTGAAATCAATAACTATAGACCAGTTAGTCTGACTTCACTGGTAGGGAAAATCTTAGAAGCAATGATCTGACTTTACTATTAGGGAAAATCTCAGAAACAATGATTAAGAGTGCAATCCAAGGATATTTAGATGGATATGTCTGAATAACACACAGCATTGTTTTGTTAAGGGAAAATCATGTTTAAGTAATCTAGTAAACTGTATTTTTACAGTTACTCATTAGCTGGATGTAGGGAACAATTTCAGCATAGTTTGTTTGAATTTTAGCAAAGCATTTGACTCATCTGTCAAGACAGGTATAAGCAGGAAGGTGTTGGAGTTACTAAAAAAATTCTAAGATGGATTGCTGGTTGGCAGAAGGCCGAGGGTTGTGATTAATGGATATTCTTCAGATTGGTGTTAAGTCAGAGGTGGGGTCTCCCAAGGATCAGTTCTTGGACCACTGTTGTTTCTGATTTGCATGAACAACATCATACACTTCAGTTAATTTTTTCTTGAGACCAATACAAAATGACAGCAGCATACTGTTCATGGTCACATCCATTTTTAAATAGGCAAAACAACAGGCACAAATGATCAACTTGATCGGCTGCCATGGTTTGTTTGTTTGTTTGTTATTTGGTTTTTAGGAGCATTAGCAACCATATTGCTCCGGGATATGCGGTGTTCATTCCCTGACCTTTCCACATCCTCCGTATTTGGTGGTGACGGGCTCGAACCCCGGTCTAATCAAGAAGCGTGTGCTATGCACTGCTGCTCCTTCCCACCTGGCTACGGAGGCTGCCATGGTCACATGTCAACTGCACAATTGCTATGTGATGCACCTTGGTTTGGTCTTAAATTCTGCAGCTCAGTAGAAATAGCAAGAAATACGATTGTTCATGAAATATTATGATCATTCTTTATTGAACAGCCTTCATAGTTTGGTGATTCATATGTAAGTGAGTTTTCTATATAACTACAAGAGTGAAGTTATATCGAAACACCTGTAATATTGCATGTTAGTAGAACATATTGAATAATGATGCTGTGAAAAAATTCAGCTGCTGACACAAACTGCAAGAGAACAAAAAAAATAAATGTATGAAACATAATACACACAGTTCTTGCTTTACGAGTTCCCAGGTTTACGAGTTTTTTCCCCCCAAGTATCAAGTATCAACAAAATCGAAAAGATGAACATTAATTGCAAAAAATGAATGTTAAACATTCATAAATACCGCATTCCAATTGTGTGTGCTTGATTTTACAGGCTATGTTTTCATTTCTTTGGATAAATCAGTCATTGTTTAAACATAAACTAATTAGCTAATTTCGAGTACGTAGCTGTATAATACAATGTATCCTGCTTTACGATATTAATCAGTTCCAGTGACTCCATCGTATCGTTAAAATATCGCAATGTGAACCCAATAACACATTGTTTTTTAGTAATTCATTTCAAGATCTCAGAAGTTGAAATTTTTGCTGTATAACTAAGCTGTTTATCTCTCTAAAATGTCATTTTTAAGGTTCCGAGCATGACCTTAAGGCCATATAAAAGGTCATGAGTGTATTAGTTACCAATTCAAATCATTAAAGTGCACTACACGTTCATCGCTATCATATGTTCCCATTATAAGAATCAGTTTTAAACGCCTTTGTGATATTTTTCTAAAGCACATTTCTAGAGGTCATGACCATAAAACAATAAAAACAATTTGCACTTTCCAGTTTATTGGGCTTTTCTGTTACTGCAAGCAATTATAAACGGGTAGCAGACTTGATCTTCTTGCATTTTCAAAAATACCAATAGCTGGAATTGTGTGGTTTTTTACATTATTATGGTGAAAGGTTTCCCCTTTACTGAAATATTCAATCATATAAAAAACATAAATAAATTTTCAGAATCTTCTCTTCATTTCTTTTATTTTAAGCTTCGTAAACTTGTTACTCCATGCGAATCATGTTAGTTGCAATTTGTGTGTACCGAAAATGCTTATGCATGCAATTGTGAAATTTATAATTAAAAGAGAAGATTATCTTGGAAACAAACACCTTTTGAAGCATTTCTGAAGAAGACAATTCCTTGTGCAACAAACCAACGAGTGCCGAGCCAATAGTGAGTGTGCATTTAGTTGATGATGATGAAGAATAAACATTCTTTGACATTTGTAAGTCGTAAATAATTTCTCTGTTATTATAATTTGCTTGATTTTACAGGCTATGTTTTCATTTCTTTGGATAAATCAATCATTGTTTAAACATAAACTAATTAGCTAACTAATTTCGAGAACGTAACCCCTGTTTTTAACCTTATGTCTATAGAAAATAAATTCCTGCTTTACGAGTTTTCGCTTTTCGAGCACGCGCTAGGAATGAATTAACTCGTAAAGTCGAGAACTACCTATAATGTGAAAAAGCAAGATAAAATAAAATTAAAAGGGCAACAACCAAATGCAATTATCACTACATAGCAACTTCATTGTGCTCTGTCTTAGTATGTAACTAGTATTTATTATTATTATAAAAGTAAATTTATCTTAATTTTTTAATTTGTGAATGAGGTTATTGACATATGTTACAAGTTTCATACTATTAACATTGTATATGTTAGCATTAGCATAAGCGGTGGCAAATGATGCAAGAAAGCAAGCTTATACAACATCAGCAAAAAAACCCATGACACCTCCCATTTCACCTATTCATTCCCTCCAATAGTTTGTCTAGTTCTTCCTCAAATTTATTTAAGCTATTAACTTCCACAACAGATGGAAGTTTGTTACAGCAATCAACCAACCACTCACTAAAGGCAAAGCTCCTGCACATCTATTCTGCAACCCTTCTTAATTTGAATTTGTGCCCCATCATGTGTGTGATCTGAGCAAGAGGAAATATCTCATCAGCATTGAGCTTGCTCAATCCATTCAAAGTCTTAAAATCCCTCAGTCAGATTACCTCGCAGGTGCCTAGTCTCTAGATGCTGCAATTTGCACACTGATGCCTTTCTTGGTAAGAGCTTTCATGCTGAGAAGAGGCTGCGAAATTAGGGCACCCTGTTGTTCTCCTCACTAATCTCGTTGCCCTTCTCTGTACTTATTACAGGAGCTCCACATCGTATATATGTTATTTGTTTATATATGAATTTATGTTACTATTCATATAATTATAACTTTCTATTTATTTATTGAAACTAACACTTTGTATGCTGTTTGCTGAATTTTACAGAATTTCAGGTAAGAATTTGATGACTGCTTCAGTGGTTATCTTATAAGTTTCCAGTGGACCAATATTAGGCAATGTTGCCCCATCATCAAGGCAATTCCTTCCACCCTGACATGCCCATTTTCTAACGTGTGACCTCTCTTTGAAGATCTTTAAGAAGGAAAACATGCCACCAGCTGTCTATCAGCAGCCTTTTGCATCACATTGTGCTTTGTATTCCAGCTTCCTGCCAGTCTGCATATATGGCCCAAAGTCAGAACCACCTGTTGTTCTTCCATAAAAAACAGTATCCAACAAGATTCCACAGTAAGCTAGCATATATACAACAGAGTTGCATGCAATTGAAATAGCCATTGATCACATTAAAGATAACGATGACAGTCCAGTCTACTGAGAGAGGAAATTGTTCTTGCTCAGCTCTGCATAGGTTACAGTCATTTGACACCCTCTTTTTTTGCTGAGGGCATATGACCTACCTATGTGTGAGAATTATGTAACTGTTTTAACCATTTATCATGTTTTTATTGAATGTCCTTTGTTTAGGGATACACACGTTTTATGTTTTACTGCTTTTAATAATCTGGCTGAACAGTTTAAACTCAACCAAATTTTGGATGACAGAGATATGTCTTAAATTTTTAAACTTCTACACTGTATTAATCTGTACATAAAGATTTAAATTCATACTTTTATAATTTTGTTCTTATAAGTTGACATATATTAAAACCAACCAACCAGCCAGTGTTGGTTAGTTTAATTTTTTTTATGGTGCTTTGATTTAATGTGCCATTAAAGTCAAATATGCCTACTGTATGTTACTGATGTACCTCACTTAATTCACATTTTTATTGATAAGACCACCATTTGGCATGCTACAATTCCATCTATAAATTTTGTAGTTAAGCCAGGAACATTTATAACTGTTTGCTTAAACAATATATTAAGTGGAAATATTCAGCCACATGTGGAATTTTAGGCATTTCTGTTTGTTCAGTGGTAGTATTTGTTCACTGGACTAGTTTTTGAAAATGTTTAAAAATATAAATCTCAAAATGTAATTTGGCATAATCAAAATTTTTAATGATTCAGAGGTGTCCACAGATTTAAAAAAAAAAAAAACAATCAATGCCTTACTAATAAGAAATGCTAACCAGTTTTAATGTGAAGTAAACATGGTGATATTTGGTTAAACAGCATTATGCATTTTTGATCTTTTAGAATATTAATTTAATAGAATGCTATTCCTGAAGCTACTGATGAAGGGACTGAAGTAAGTACCTTAATGTACAGCTGTGTATTTAATCGATAAATGTTTTCAAAATTATAAATCATTGCCCAGAATGTAGTGCAGTATTACCATATCTCATATTCAGAGCATGCATTGAATAATACCTGTCATCATCACTTCATAGAAAGTTGATAATTTTGGGCTTTAAGCCACATGTCTGTCAAAGACAGACAGACACATGTATCATCCTCAACATTGGCATGTGATTTTTTTATATTAGCAATTAATGCTAGTATTGGTAACAATGTGCAAGTCAGAAGGCTTATACAGCACCATTGGGTGGGGGCATTCCCTTTTATTTAAACTACCCACCTCCACAACATTAGGGAGAAGCTTATTTCCAACAGTTCTTTACTTTGGCTGAATGTGAATTTCTGCACATCTGTTTTGCAACCATCCATTTTGAATTTAATTATATGCCCTCGTATGTTTAATCATACGAGGCAATAAACTAAATTCTCCTGGCATCTTTATTCATTCTCATGAATAAAGATGCCATCAGCATTTAGTTTATCTTGACCTAGTTTCTAGAGACTGCAATTTATAAAATCTCAGTCTTGATAAGAAAGAATATCATAGCTAATCTTGTTGCTCTTCTCTGCACCCTTTCCAGCAAACCTTCCTAATATTATGTTTCCAAACTGTATGCAGTATTCTAGATGTAGCCTAACCATTACCTTATACAATGGGATAATTATCTCTTTGTTCCTGTTAACAAAGTTTCTGTTTATCATTGACAGAACTCCATGGGCTGCTCTGACAGCTTGTTTGTAAATCTCATAGAATTTCATTTCGGACTGTATAATTACCCCCAGATTCTTTTTTCACACTCCACTACCTTGAGTTTAGTATCATCAGACAGTATGTCATTCTGGGATCGCTGGTAAGCCACAACCCATCTGCTTAGTTTATCTATATCCTCTTGAAGTAGTATACTCTGATTACTATCATTAATCAATGTGCCCACCTTTATATCACCAGCAAACAGACATTAAACTTGTAATATCTATATCATTAGTAAATATTAAAACATTACATCTATATCATTAGTAAATATTAAAATATTACATCTATATCATTATCAAATATCAAAAACAGTTAAGTCTCAACACTGACCCCTGTGAAACCCCACTTATCACATTAGTCCATGAAGGGCAATGTCCATTTATAAGTACTCTTTGATTCTACCACCTGACTGTCCCTATATTAACTTACACGTAATGGCACATTACTTCAGTTTACACAACAATCATACATGTACAGTATCAACGGCTATACTGAAATCTTATTCAGAACAACGATCTCACAGTGGCTGATCAGATTGGTGTGGCAAGATTTCTCTTTAAAAAAATCTATGCTGTGATTGCCTTATGGCCCCACTTCTATCAAGATGATTTTGCATTACTTCTTTAACTGTTAAGAAGTTTTACTTGTTAACAGGAGAGATTGCTTCTACAGGGATGGGATACACTTAAATAGAAAGGGTGCAAGAATTTTTGCTGATGCTGTCGAGGCAGTGTTAGGTGGGTTGGAAAACTGCTAGTTGGGGGGGATACAAGGACTAATAGATTAACAGTAGCCACTGGCAGAGGTGGAAGTGATTCTTGCACTGCTTCTATTGAAATGAGCAGAAGTCTGAAAAACAAGATACAGGATATTTCAGAGACTGCTGGTAGTCATTGCGGTACAAGTAAACACATGGGTTGTGTTAGGGTAGCTAAGAATAGAAACAGGTGCATGTATACCTGCGTGTACACCAATGCTAGGAGTTTGGTAAATAAATTTGATGAATTTGAGGTATTGCTCAAAACATCAAAGGCAGATATTGTTGGGATATCAGAGACGTGGTGTCACACAGATATAAGTAATGCGGAACTGGAATTTGGGGAATACAATGTGTATAGAAAGGATAGACAGGACAGGAGGGGAGGAGGGGTTATGCTATTAATTAAGAAACACATAAAGTCCAAGGAAGTGAAGCCAGTCGACATCGATGGACAGGGCAGTGTCGAGTCAGTTTGGTGTGACATAAGCATAGGGAAATCAAAATTGAGAGTAGGAGTGTGTTATAGGCCTAATGACTCTGATGAGTATAATAAGATATTGTACAGGGAAATAGAGTGGGCTAGTAAATCAGAGAGTCTTATAATGGGGGATTTTAATTTCCCAGATATTGACTGGAATTTGTGGGTTGGTCACTCGCACACTAGCAAGGCTTTTGTGGATTTATTCGATGATTGTTTTCTACATCAGCATGTTCGTGAGGCAACAAGAGGGAGCAATACTCTTGATCTGATTATCAGTAGTGATTCTTCATGCATTAAGAACCTGCAGATAAATGAACCACTAGGTGGCAGTGATCACAGTGTGTTGAAGTGGGATTTACTCAAGGAGATAACTACCATCAGAGGTAAAGGGAAGGGTTTTTGTTTTCGTAAAGGAGACTATGATGGTCTGAGACAGTATTTAAATTCTGTGCAGTGGGACCAACTGATGATGTTACCAACAGCAAACTCAAAATGGGAAGCATTCAAGGAACTAATCTTGGAGGCTACCAGGCTTTACATACCAACTAAGAAATATTGTTCAAGGTTTAGGCCTAAATGGTTGTCAGATGAACTAATGAGACATGTGGCAGAGAAGAAAAATGCATGGGATACATACAAATTAATGGGTGACATGGAAGCCTATGATAGATATAAGTTGGTCTGTAACCAAGTCACAAAGGAGATTAGGCAGGCAAAGGCAGACTACGAAAAATTATTGGCAAAGGATGCAAAGAAAAACAGAAAAGAGTTCTTTACATACTTGAACTTGAGAAGGAAAGGGATGAATCAGATTGGTCCACTGGATATTGATGGTTCAACAGTTGAGGATCCTGCTCAGGTGGCTAACAATCTAAACGAGTATTTTGCATCTACATTCACGCATGAGGAGTTATTCAGGAAGGAGAATGATGTAGGTAAAGTACACATTGGCAGTGAGCTGGATGATTTTGTAATAACTGAGAGGAAAGTGGAGGAGAGATTGTTGAGGATAAACATAAAAAAGGCACCTGGGGTAGATGGGATCTATCCAGTTATATTAAAGGAGGCAGCAAAGGAAGTATGCAAACCCCTAGCCATAATTATGAGAGCTTCTTTGGACTCAGGGGAGGTACCCATAGACTGGAGATGTGCAAATGTAACCCCAATTCACAAAGGAGGATCAAAGGCTGACACAAGTAATTATAGACCTGTTAGTTTAACTTCTGTTCCAGGTAAATTAATGGAGGCACTGGTTAAAGAAGCACTGCAGGATCATCTAGACAAGAATTCCGTTATAGCTCAGACGCAGCATGGTTTTGTTAAGGGCAGGTCTTGCCTGACCAATTTGATTGGATACTATGATGTAGTCACAAAAGAACTGGATGCAGGGAATAACTTTGATATTATATATTTGGATCTTAGAAAGGCTTTCGATACTGTTGCACATGGAAGACTGCTGCACAAATTGGAGCAGTGTGGCATTGGAGGCAAATTGCTGTTATGGATAAGGGGATGGTTGAGTGGCAGAAGACAGAGAGTGTTAATCAATGGACACTGCTCAACGTGGACTAATGTTATTAGTGTAGTTCCTCAAGGTTCAGTGTTAGGTCCGTTGTTGTTTTCTGTGTTTATGAATGATATTGATGATGGGATATCAAGTTTAATGTCCAAGTTTGCAGATGATACAAAGGTTGGCAGGGTCGTTAAGGACACTACTGACGCTATGCTGCTGCAACAGGATCTGGAAAGGTTGAACAGATGGGCTGAGAGGTGGCAAATGAAGTTTAACATTGACAAATGTAAAGTACTACGTATGGGATACAGTAACCCCAGAGCAACGTATCAACTCTGCGGTACTACACTGACAGTGGTGGAGAATGAAAAGGACCTGGGGGTAATTGTGCAGGCAGATATGAAGTTCTCTGAGCAGTGCAGACGAGCTGCAAGAGTAGCTCATGGTGTCTTGTCAATGATATACAGGAATTTTTCTAGCTGGGATAAGGAGGTGATTATTCCCTTGTATAAGGCAATGGTTAGGCCACATCTTGAGTACTGTATACAGGTCTGGAGGCCTCATTTCAAGAAGGATGTAGAGCTGCTGGAACGGGTACAGAGAAGGGCAACAAGATTAGTAAATGGAACAAAGGGTTGCTCTTACGAAGAAAGGCTTAAGTTTTGCAAATTACAGTCTGGAGACTAGGCACCGGCGAGGTGATCTGATAGAGGTGTATAAGGCTTTGAATGGTTTGAGCATGCTCAATGCCAATGGGATTCTTCATCTTGCTCAGAATAATCACCTCAGAGGGCATAAATTCAAATTGAGGAAGGACGGATGTCGGATAGATGTGCGGAAATTTGCCTTTGGCCAGCGGGTGGTTGGTTGGTGGAACCGACTTCCATCACTTGTTGTTGAAGTTGATAGCCTAAACAAATTTAAAGCTCGACTGGACAGGTATTTCGAACGAACGGAGGGGTGAAATGGGAGTGGGTTTTTTTTTTTTTTTTTTGGCTGATGCTGAATAAGCTTGCTTTCTTGCATCATATGCCTCTACTAATGCTAATGCTAACTGCATTACCCACTTCACCTTTGAACCACCCTTGTGAATAGGAGATACATTTACACATCTGAAATCTGTTGGTACTTATGGAACTAGAGGGGGTGCTTTCATTATGCTGACTGAAAGTTTGACTACCTCTTTTGCAGCTTCTTTTAATATAATTCGATAGATACTAAAAGCCCAGCACATTCACTTTTAGATGCACCAATTTCTCTTTCACCTTTCTGTTATTAATAGTGGCAAAGGATGCAAGGAAGGAAGTTGAAGAAGAAGAAGAAGGGGAGAGGAAGAAAGAGAGAGAGAGAGAGAGAGAGAGAGAGAGATCAAGAAGTACCTTATCTGGCCGTCCCTGATAACGAATTTTCTAATTCTTCCTTAAATTTACTCAAATTACCCACTTCCATAACACCAGTTGGTAGTTAGATAGAAGGTATTGCCCCTGTGCAATACCCTGCATTTATTTATAAAATCGTGTGATTTCCAATCAGTATTAGATAGAGTTCTCCTAATCTCATCTCTAAAAAATCATTCATGTAAATGCAAAATATTTATTTATATTTTCAGCAATCTGTACATCAACAGTTATACCATTCATATCCTGTGGACAATTGTGATTCATCCCTTTCTTTCAATTGTTAATATACCAAAGATTTCTGTGATGCCTTTCTTTGTATTATTAGAGAAAGACTTCTGATAATCTGCTTTAGCCTCCTTAATTTCCTTAATAACTTCATTACTCACTAGTTTGTACTTATTGTCAGATTATGTATTTTTTTACCACAGTTTTTACCACACCTTTCTCATCTCTACAACAAACTCATTAGTTCATCTGACATCATTTGATCTAATCTTGAAAAAATTAGTATTACTTAGTGGCCTTTTTATTAGTAGTAGTAGTGGCATGTGATGCAAGAAAGCATGTGTATGAGCTTATGCAGCATCAGTCAAAAAAAAAATTAACACCATTCCCTCCAAATGCCTGTCCAGTTCCTCCTTAAATTTATTCAACCTATCAACTTCCACAATGAAACTTCCCATTTGGAATATTCATTTTCCGGCATCAGTTGGTCTCACTGAAAAGAGTTTCAAAAATGCCTGAGCACATTATAATCAGCTTTAGAAATACTAAATTCCTTCCATTTACCCTTGACAGTAGTTATTTCTTTTAATAAATTTCATGTCAATGTGGCTAGGATCACTGCCGCCTAAAGATTGCTTTACTTGAAGATTCTTAATATGTGATGAATCAGTGCTGATATTTTAGGTATGTGTACTACACATGGTATTGTTGCCCATGTGCAGTACCTAGCATTTATTTGTAAAATCAGATCAAGAATATTGCTTGAAAACAGTCATTCAGCAATTTGAGAAATGTTTTGCTACTGAGTGAGATACCATCTCTCTCTCTCGCTGAGCATTACACTACAGATAAATAACATTTCCTAAAGAAATGTATAATGTTACTTATTTGTAATGTGGTGCTTCTGTATGAAGAAATGCTACTTCATTGTATTATAACAACTTGTTTTGATATCCTCAAAATTTGGGAGATTAGTGCCATATAAAAATTGTTTTTCTGACTTTTTCTAGCCTCCCTATAATAAAAACATACACAAATGCTACTATAATGAATATTCTACTGAATTTGAAAAATAAATACTGCACTTATATTTCTGTGCCTGGAAATTATCAGTGCCAAGCAAATCTCATTGAGGTTTACAGCCGTAAATTCCTGTAAATGTAATCAGAAGTATAATATAATGCAAATTTTTGAACTACTCATTTTCCAAAAAAATAAATATATATATATGGAATCAGAAAAATAAAAACTTATAACCTTAAAACATTTAGGTGAAAAACCACTAAAAATTAATTTAAATGATCCTTAGTCACAGAAGCTCACACCATATAACAGAGGCACACTTAGGTATACTCTTCTGCTTTTTGTATATACTTTGTTTTTTAAAAATGCAAAGAAATAATAATGAAATATTATTCTTAGGTTGATGAGGAAAAGGTGGTTAGTGGATCATATGACCATAGTTTAAAAGTATGGGATATTAAAACTGGACAGTGCAAAACAACTCTCAGGTTAGATACATTTTTATATTATAATGTAGTAGTAATTACTTTAATTTGATCTTTTATTAAATATCTGTGATCAGCTGATCTGACTAATGAATTATATTTTTTGATTTCTTTGTAGGGGTCATGAAGGAGCAGTGCTTTGCTTGCAGTTTGATGAAGTAAAAATAATTTCTGGATCAGGAGACAGAACTATTAAGGTAGCTAATTTTGTCTGATTTTAAATTTAGGGTTTTATTATTCATTGTTTATTTTTTTGCATACTTCAGAGTTTAATGAAGTTGGTAATGTAAGCAAAAAGCTGATCCAGATTTGCATTATTTCTTATAATGTGAGGGATATGGGATTTACATTTTGCTGGAAGTTGGAAGATAGTATTTCTGATAATAGAATAATGTGCATATTCCAAAAAGAATGTCAGAGTTTAATCATGCCTGTATTTTTACATAAAGAGGTAACATTTCTTTTATGTTAAGAGATGAATGAGATCTGTGCAACTCATGTATTACATACCTGAGTTGCAGAGATGTCATTCTTATCTCCATCTGATTAAACTTTAATATAACTATATTGTTTTGCTTACTTCCTGTATAAAAATCACTTTACAAAAAATATTGGAAAAAATTTATAAAATGAAGTTCTTTACAAAAGAACTTCATTTTTTTAATATTCTTTCCATATTTTGAATAATTTAAATGACAGGTCTGTGTTTTCACTTGAATTTATAATATTCTCATTGTTTTCCTAACTAAATTAGAAAATAATAAATAATCTGGGAGTGGGGGGAGGTTTGAGGAACTGACTACTTAGTGAATCATTGTGTGATCCAGAAAACTAGTCAAAGTGCTATAAATAAAAATAAGAATAAAAAAAAATTACTTTGAGTAAAACGTCGAACTGAAAACCAGTGTAATACAAACAGGATACCAACATTGTAATGTTGGTGTGCTGTTTGAGAAAAATGATGCAGGGCATTTGCAAATTTCTTTTATGTGATGATTTTTTATGAATTATGTTTGTGATAGTAAAGTCAGTTAATAAAATATTTTTATCTAGCATTTCAGTTATGGATTGATCTGATTGAAAACTTTTATTTATTTATTTTTTTGTCCATATCAAATGGCATTCAAGCATTGTTGAATAAATATAAATATTCTTGTGTAATATAAAGTTGTGTTTTGAATATACTAAAAAGGTTTAGGGCTAAAAGCCTCGGACTATGGAAAATTCACTAATTGAACAAGTATCTTCTGTATTATTGTGAAGGCATTCACAATATGAGATATAAAAAAAACGATGCCATTTCACTCTGTGATTGTAACATTAGTTTTTTTTCACTGGTGAAGCATTGCTTATTCAAGGTAGTGCAATATCAGGGCAACTCTTTGTGAAGGCATTCACAATATGAGATATAACAAAAACAATGCCATTTCACCTACTTTGGCAATTTACTATGAACTAATATGATGTGGCCTAGCCATTGTATTGTATTCAGTTCGACGTTTTACTCAAAGTATTTTTTTTTTATTCTTATTTTTATTTATAGCACTTTGACTAGTTTTCTGGATCACAAAATGATCCACTAAGTAGTCAGTTCCTATATCTTCCCCCGACTCCCAGATTTTTGGAAGGATGTAGATTTGCTGGAACAGGTGCGGAGAAGATTGTCGAAGGGAAGAAAAGGATGCTCTTGCTTAGAAAGGCTTCAGTTCTGCAAATTGCAGCATCTCTGGAGTAGGCATCTTCAGGACGATCTGATTAATATGTTTAAGGCCTTAAGTGGATTGAAGAAGCTGAATGTGAATGTCATTCTGCCTCTTGCTGAGACTACATACATGAGGGGATGAGGAGGCATAAATTTAAGTTGAGGAAGGAATGTTGCATGATAGATGTGTGGAAGTTTGCCTTCCGCCATCAAATGATTGATTGTTGAAATAGGCTTCCATCTGTTGTTGTGGGAGCAGATGGTTTGAATAAAATCAAGGAAGAACTAAAAAAATTCGTGTGTGTGTGTGTGTGTGTGTGTGTGTGTGTGTGTGTGTGTGTGTGTGTGTGTGTGTGTGTGTGTGTGTGTGTGTGTGTGTGTGTGTGTGTGTGTGTGTTGGCTGTGGTTAATAAGCTTGCTTTCTGGTATCATTTGTCACTACTACTAACACTGGGTCAGAATGCACCCCTTACAGTCAAATTTAAAAATTGTTGGCCAAGTCCCTAATGCTGTCGTCGAGAGTGCAGAAATCAAAATCCTTTCTTCCTATCCACAAAAGTCTCTTGCTCTTCTCTGCTGCCTGGAGAAATTTGCCCGTGCACCTGTCCCAAACCGACATGGGGGTGAGAGCAACCAAATGGTTATCAATTAATACAATAACTAATCAACACAAAATTAAACTTTTCAATAACTTTGTACTTAGAGCTTCTTGAAAGGGTCCAAAGATGGGTAACCTGCCTGGTGAGATCAGCAAAATAGAGTCCATATGAGGAAAGACTTTGAATATGTAGGTTGCATAGCTTGGAGACTAGGCACCTTAGAGGAGACTTCATTCAGGTGTTTAAGGCTCTGAGAAGCAAAAGTAAAATGAATGAGGATAAATTTTCACAGTTATAAATGATTCTAGAACTAGAGGTCATAAATTCAAGTTTGGGGGGGGAGGGGGAATATTTAGACTCTCTCTCTCTCTCTCTCTCTCTCTCTCTCTCTCTCTCTCTCTCTCTCTCTCTCTCTCTCTCTCTCAGGGTAACTTGGAAATTTTTTTTTTAGCTGGTGCAGCATAAGCCTCAGGCTTCCTTACACTACTGGCTAGTAATAATAATAAATAACCCCTTCTCTCTTCTCTTTACATATTTGAGAGGTGGAGGAGAACCCAGATGAAGGGCATCATTTCTCTGTGATAACCACTCTAATTAGTGGGAGACCAGATCTTCCTTTTAGGTTACCACAGTGGAAGATTAATCAGGCTGACTGAAATGCCTTTCAACATCTGGCAGAGTTTGACATCACTACATTCAGTTGGGAACCTATCAGTGATGCAGTGATATAGATCACAGGAAATATTGTTCATGCAGATTTTTTCAGAATTGCAGTTGCAGCTGCCATTCTGGAAACATCTTCCCAGTTTCCATCTTTTTCCAGACCATGGTGGAATGCACAGCAACTTAAAAAGGCTCAGTACAAAGCTTGGAGGATATTCCGATAATATCTTACCATGGTGAATCTAATTGCCTTTAAATGTGCATGAGCCAAACATGCTACATTCGCCATCAGATTCAAAAGGAATCATGGATCCATTTCACATCATCTATTCCCAAGTCCCCTAGTACTGTGTGGTCGAATAAAATCTGAAAAATGAAAAAAAATATACATCTCACCTTTCATCAATCCTAGAGTATAATGGATGCAGTATCATCCATTATACCCATGCAATATCATGTTATTCTCCTGAGTTCCTGATCCTGAAACATAAGAGAAAAATAAGCACTTAATTTCACATCAGAGGGCCTTTTACCCTACAAAAGGTCATTCACTATGCAGGAGCTGAAAACAGATCTAAAAACCTTCCTAAAGCATGTGCCATTGAAGTAGATGGAATTCCTTATGAAATAATTAAGCACCCTTCTTGAAAATGTATGGATCACTTGTGCTTTCTGTGTAACAGAATCTTTACTGAAGAGCAGTGTCCGGCACAGTGCAACCATTCTTGCTTTTGCTAAGCCAGGAAAAGATTTTAAAATTCCTACCAACTATTGACCTATTTTCTCTGACTAACTGTTCATGCAAAATCCAGAATGATCAGTGCACCTCTTATATGGTATTTAGAATCAAATGACTTCCTCTCCAGCATGCAGTGCAGTGTGACTTCCATCAGATTTAATTAGACTGGAAACATCCATCCAGGATGCTTTCCTAAAATGAGACCATCTAGTGTCTGTGTCCTTTGATATCAAAAAAAAGCATATGATACAACTTGGAGATTTGGCATTTTAAAATACATATATAGTCTTGGTTTTAGAGGGCACCTCCCTCTTCTTATTAAAAACTTTTTAGCCAATCGGTATATACCTACAAGTTCATGTAGGATGCACACTCTCTCGTTCCTTTTGCCAAGAGGGAGGAGTACCTCAAGAATCAATTTTTTAAATGTTATGCTTTTCATCATCAAAGAAAATTGTATCACAGAACAATTTCCTCTATCTGTAAATAGCACTCTATATGTTGATGATTTTAGCATATTTTCTCAGTAATGCAACATGAGAATTATTGAAAGTCAACTGCAGCAAGCCATTGATTGCCTTAATTCCTGGGAAGTGGCTGCTGAATTCAGGTTCTTGCTGGAAAGACTATTTGCATACTTTTTTGTCATAAGCATAATCTTCATCCTGAACCTGAATTGAGGCTTGGTCAAAATGCTATTCGACTAGTGCTAGACACAAAAAGAAAGGTTTACTTTCTTTCAACTCCTATTTGAAAGAAAGTCAACCTTTCTTGAACACAACCATCAGTCAGCTCCTTATATAATATGCGAGAGGCTTGAATATTCTCCATGTCCTCTCTGTCCTCTACATCTTGGGATGCAGATTGATGTCCTTACTATGTATCTGCCATGCACTTGTGCAATCTAAACTAGATTACTTGTGCCAGGTATACACATCAGCCAGCAGAACCAGCCCCAGGTTTATCAGCACCCTGTGCAAGATTTTTTGGTGCACCCCCTCCGACTTGAAATTTACACCCATCAGATTCAGTTGTCTGCTTTCAGTATTTGGGTCCAAGTGCTACTCCAAGATTTGCATATCATGGTAGGTTAGGCTTCCCAAACACTAAAGCAACCCCTACCCACCTTCTCATGCACTTTCCAGCATGCGATTTTGTCCCTAAAAGTTGGGTAGAGCCAGATACTCTATATCTGTCTACTTGCAGCTCTATTCAACACCCCGAGCTAAACGTTCTTACTTCTTTCCAGCTTACACAAGTGGCTTGAAATCAGAGTCTTATATAGGATCTGCTGCTGTCCTTCCAGACACTACTATATCCAAGCAGCAGATATATTTTTTCTGAATGTGAATTTGACATCTGCTTCTGCTGGATCCCTAGCCACACTGAAATTAAGAGAAATGATTTAGCTGATACTGTAGCCAAGTCATCAATTCCCACTAATAGTTATTGCCTGTTAGTTCCCTGTGAAGACTACAGGCAAGTAATACAGTAAACCCCTGCTATTTGCGGTCGCTGATTTAATATAAAATAAAACCTAAAAAAATGAATTTTAAAGCGCCGTGAACATTTTCCACCATAAAAAAACATGGGCATGGCTAAAATTATCTTTCCCTGTCAAAACAGCGTTCAGTGGGTGGGGGGGGGGTGACAAAATCGCGAGCGTGGATGTTTCTTGCTAATCCTTGTTTAGTATGTTTTATGCGCTTGTCATGGAAGGTTTCGTCGTTTGCTTTTAATTTATATGCTTATAAACTGAATAAATTTATCAATTGATATGCTTACAAAAGTGATAAATCTACCTTTTTGCAGTGTAAAACAGACTTTTTCGAGTGTGTTAATGGAAGAAAGTGATTTTATTGTGGACAAGTTCTTTCTGACCCGTACAAAAATATGGCTACGAATAACAAGGGAAATGTGAAAAGATCAAAGAAGGTGATAACATTAGCGAATAAAATTGAGTTATTAGATAAAATTTCTAATGGTGAAAGTGTCTCCTCAGTGGCAAAACATTATAAAATCAATGAGTCAACGGTACGATCAATCAAGAAATCGGAAGAAAAAATCCGCTGTAGTGTCCGTGAAAACGCGCTAATTGCTTCAAAAATTTGCTCTGTAACTCGTGATGTTAAATTAGAAAAAATGGAACAAGCTTAAAATCTGTGGATAGAAGAGCAAACTCAAAATAAAATTCCGTAAGTTTACTCATCATTCGTGAAAAGGCAAAACTCCTTTATCAACACTTTAGTGAAACTGGTGATAGCACTGGCGGGATAAGTTTTTTAGCTAGCAAAGGCGCTGGTTTGAAAGATTTGTTCGAAATTTCTAATAAATATTACATTTAATATTAAATTATTTCTTATTTTCATTTCGATGCCATATGCTTGCATTTCACTATGTGCTGTCTATGTACATAGTCATATTATGAAGGTACACATAATACATACATAGACAAAATTTTAGACTAGCTTTTCTTATATATTTCATACTTTGGAATGGGGAACCCCTTTATTACTATGGGAGCCATAACTCAGTATTCGCGTTTTCGGTATTCGTGGCATTTCTCAGGAATGTGGTTAGCGTTTTTAGCGGGGGTTTGCTGTATATGACGATGCGCTCCCAATGGGAGGATTCATGGAATAGACAGACTGCAGATAAAGCATGTAATTGAACTATGGCAGTGTAATCTGTGCAGGAATTGTAAAGAAGTTGTTTTTGCTGAAGGCTGATGAAACATCCTATGTGTGAGTTTTGTGACACCATTTTATTTCTCAGATATATTTTAATTGACATACAGATTTTAACAGCATTATCACTTTTAATAAAATAACTGAGCCTTATGCATTCAGTCAGATTTTATCCAACAATGAAAATGTAAGTTGTTTTTAAATTCCTACAACTTATTAATTTATATACATATATATAAAATAATGCATATATTTTTAATACATGTACTGGCTTTTAATCTTATATTACACGAGGTAACCTCTTTCAAAAGTTAATTTCCAGAATTTATTTTTAATGTGCTATAACCTTGTCTTGATACATAAGAGCCTTTTTTGCTAGTGTGCCAATCATAAACCTAAACCTAATATACTTAAAGAGACCAATATACTGATCCACCCTGGTTTGTAAATCTTGCTATCTGTGATTGTTTTTGATAGTGGGGAAAACAAATTCTGGCATGTCGTAATATTTAACAACTTCACGAGAAACATGCTTTTAACATCAGTCAGTGTTGTCTAATATATATACTGGTGGCTAAAACTGATGCCATAGTTTCTGGTGCCTTCATTGTTTCTGTATCTTTTTTCAATATATGCAGAGTTATAAGGCAGAACTGGATGGAATCAAGGTAGCCCTGGAGAATATCAGTGTTCATTCACCCAGCATACAATACATAATATACATAGAGTTCATGAATGAGTGTGATCACAGCATTAGAAAATAAATTCTTATCCTTAAATCCTGCTCCAAAAATTTGTGTAATAATACCATTTTTCAGATTCTGCTGGATCCTTGGGCACTATGGCATTTTAGGGAAATGAGCATGCTGATCAAACAGCCAAACAACCTGTCACTGCCGCACCTGCACCTTTCTGCATACTAAACGTTGGCCTTTGGTTGCATATTCAATAAACTGGTATAGTACAGCGGTTCTCAAAGTTTCCGAGCCCATGTGTCCCTTGAAGTAAAAGATCTATAATTGTGCAATTTCTTATTTTTAATATGTTAATACAATAATTATTAATACATAAAATAATAATCGGGATATTATTTTATTCTTAAAAAACATTAATGTGATGTTTGCGCTTGCTTTTTATTGCATAATTCATCAAATCTGTGCGTCCTTTTCAAAATGGCGACACATTTCTTTTTCAACATTTAATTTTGATCTGTACTTAGATTTAATGACTGCCAATGCCAAAAATCCAACTTCATAATATAGATCTAATAGTAGTCAATATCTAATAGGGAAAAAAAAAATCATTCTTAATAGATTTTTAATATATACCATGGAAATCTTACATAAACTATTACATTGTCCATGACGCCCCTGATAAATTATGGTGCCTCCCCAGGGCATTGCGATGCACAGAGATCGTTGTTTGTTATTTGGTTTTTAGGAGCATTAGCAACTAAGGCCATATTGCTCCAGGAATATGCAGTGGTCATTCCCTGACCTTTCCACATCCTCCGTATTTGGTGGCGACAGGCTCGAACCCCAGTCTAATCAAGAAGCGCGTGTTACTCACTGCTGCTCCTTCCCACCTGGCTACGGAAGCGCGTGCACAGAGATCATTATACTTTCAAAATACTTGGGTGCTTATGGTGTCATATAGTACATAATCTTTATCATTTGTTATGTCTGTACTAATGTATGTTTAACGCATGCTGTGTGGACTAAAAACATCCACAAGAAAAATTCCTCCTTCCTTTGCTTGAAATCAGCCTGGATTGAAGAGATTCCAAG